>NC_090320.1:241693872-242358021 GCF_040869045.1 Eurosta solidaginis
AATCGGTTGAAGCAAAGTCCAGTTGTTATACAGAGTCCACCGTCTGTCCTTCCGCTCGGCCGTTAACACGATAACTTGACCAAAAATCGACATATCTTTACTAAACTCAGTTCACGTACTTATATGAACTCACTTTGTGTTGGTATAAAAAATGGCGGAAATCCGACTATGACCACGCCCACTTTTTCGATATCGAAAATTACGAAAAATGAAAAAATGCCATAATTCTATACCAAATACGAAAAAACGGGATGAAACATGGTAATTGGATTGGTTTATTGACGTAAAATATAACTTCAGAAAAAAACTTTGTAAAATGGGTGTGACACCTACCATATTAAGTAGAAGCAAATGAAAAATGTCTACAGGGTGAAATCAAAAGCCCTTGGAATCTTGGCAGGAATACTAATCGTGGTATTACATATATAAATAAAGTAGCGGTGCCCGACAGATGATGTTCTGGGTCACCCTGGTCCACATTTTGTTCGATATCTCGAAAACGCCTTCACATATATAACTACCACCACTCCCTTTTAAAACCCTTTATTCCTTTAATTTGATACCCATATCGTACAAACACATTCTAGAGTCACCCCTGTTCCACCTATAGAACTAAAGCCCACTCCCTTTTAAAATACTCATTATCACCTTTCTTTTGATACCCATATTGCACAAACGCATTCTAGAGTCAACCCTTATAACGATATTTCGAAAAGGCGTCCACCTATAGAACTAAGGTTCACTTCGTTTTAAAATACTTATTAACACCTTTCATTTGATACCCATATCGTACAAAAAAATTCTAGAGACAGCCGTGGTTCACCTTTATGGCGATATCACTAAATGGCGGCCACCTATAGAACTATGGCCCTCTTAAAATACTCTTTAGTACTTTCCATTTGATACCCATGTCATACAAACACATTCCAGGGTTACCCTATGTTCATTTTCCTACATGGTGATTTTCCCTTATTTTGTCTCCATAGCTCTCAACTGAGTATGTAATGTTCGGATACACCCGAACTTAGCCTTCTTTACTTGTTTAATCTCTCATCCATCTGCGCCCATGCATCGTTGGAGGAAAAGGAGGATAAGGTGAAGGAAGTACTCTAAGAGCGCCTAAAACGCACATACGGCCGCTGCCCCGACATGATTTAAAAGTCGTGCTTGACACCTGGGTTGGCAAAGAAGCTGTTTTTGGCCCTAAGGTCGGAGATCAGTCTCCACAATGAAACCTCCCCTAATGCACTGAGGCTGATTGTCTTGGCCGGTGCTCGAAACATAGTCATAGCCTGCACCTGGTTTAGGCATTAAGATATACATCAAACTACATGGCTGTCCCTTGATCGGAATACATCTAATCAGATCTACCACGTTTTGATTGATACTGTTTTAGCTGTAAGCACGATTCGGGGACCAATCTAAACACGCATCCACCTCATCGCACAAGACAAGTTAGACGTCGAAAGTCAACTCGACTGAATGCAGGAGCAGGTGTGCAATGTCTCTAAAGCACTTTGTACCACCGTCGAGAAAAAATGGTTGCAACCAAAAGAGGGGGAGCCGCCTACAGGGATATTAGGTAAATCTAACAAATTTTCACTAGGCGCCAAATCTGTGAAAAACCCCTGCAAAAAGAATTTACACATATCAGCTTATCGTCGATTTAAAACGCCTTCGACAGCATGAAAATGAGCTGCCTATATGCCGCCTTGTTTGAATTTGGTTTTCCCGCAAAATTGTAAGGTTGTGCAAAATGATGTTGACCCCTCAGAGCTGTTCGAAACTAAACGAGCTTTCAGACAGGGTGACCCGCTATTGGGAGAATTTTTAAATTTGATGCTGGAGAAAATTATACTAGCTGCAGAACTTAACCGCTTTAGAACAATATTCTGTAAGAGCGTGCAATTACTGGCGTATGCTGACGACATTGACATCATCGGCCTAAATACCCATGCTGTAAGCTCTTCAAACTGAAAAAAGAAGCGGAAAAGTTGGGCTTAATAGAGCCATAATTTCGAAATAGTAAAAAACTTTGTTTATTTGAGAACCATCACTAACAAAAAAAACTAGTTCAGAAATCCAGCGTAGAATCATTCTTGGCAACAAAACCTACTTTGAACTAAGTATGCAGCTGAATAGTGAAGTCCTCTCTCGGCAAACGAAAATCATGCTCTACAAGTCACTTATCATATCCGTCGTGCTATATAGTGCAGAAGCATAGACCGGCGGCTCTGGGAGTGTTCTACGTGTTGGCGATGGCAAGTAACGAAGAAGATTGAACTATGATCCGTACGATCTTTACGCAGACATCAACATAGTCTAGCAATTTAAAATACAGCGGCTACACTGGCTAGGTCATGTTATGCAAATGAAAAGTGGTGCTCCAGCTAAGAAAGTATTTTTTATCGGAATCCGCCCATATAAGCAGAGGAAGTGGGTGGCCCCTTCGCGCTGGAAGGATCAGGTAGAAAAGTGGATTTAAATTCACTTGGTGTGACCAATTGACGCCAGTTAACCCAACGAAGAAGCGACTGGCACGCCTTCTTAGATGACCATAACCATTTAAACGGTTAACCGCCAATTAAGTAAGAAAGTAAGTATTCAGATAATCGACTACTCGATTAGTCATGGAGCAACCTTTTCATTTCAATTGGTATTCGATTTCAACATAGGATGGATTCGACTAATTGTGAATAATCGAATTAAATTGTTTGTCATCAGTAAACAAAATAAAAAAATTGTTTGTTGCAAAACGAATGGAATTTATTTTCTAGTGCCGATGATGCCAAAGAAGGAAAGTGCTAAATATGATCATAACTCGACCACGTCCTTACGAATCGTAGAACTCAATTAACATTAAAAAACAAAAACTATTCGATTAGTCAATAAGTGGTCATCGATTATTTAACTTTACAACTTTTGCTAATCGACTAATCGATTTTACAAATAGTCGATTATCAAGAGCTCTACAACCTACATACTATGTCAGATTTTTCGAAATTTTTTCGATATTATCGTAAGTCGGGACTAGATCATGTCTAAAGCGCCAAATACACGACACGAACATTTCCGTTATGTCATGTTTCTGCGAACTTTTCTGTCGTGTATGGTGGTGCTTGCCAGTTCGCGCAAATGTTCGCCAAAAATCAAAATATTTTAATTTTTGGCGAGCATTTGCGCGAACTGTTCGTGCGTGTATGGCGAAGTAGCTCATAATCGTAGTAATTTCTGAACGGAACAGACGTGCGCGGAAAAGTAAAATGGACAATAAAAAATTTCTGAGTGAATTTATTGAAATGCTCTCTCTTTTTCTCTCTTTTTTTACGCTTAATTGCCACAGCGAGCAATATTGCTGCAGCACAATTGTTGTCCGTATTCATCGCTGTCTGAAAGAGAACTAATGTTCGGCCAAAAGTTCGTATGGTATATGGCCAAAGCTGCGAACAAGATTGCGGAATGTTCACGGAAATGTTCGTGTCGTGTATTTGCCGCTTAAATAAGACATTGTTTCGAGTTTTTGTCAAAAACCACTTTAATGCTAAATCTTAACAAAACCTTTGATTCATAAAAAAAATACTTCTGACGACTCGCTGTGTCTCTAATTTTAATATCATTTTGCAAAGTAAATAAAACAAAAAAATTCCATAATAAATATTAAAAATTTCCGATTAATTTATTGTGCAACAATGTGAGTGTGTTATGTGCATGTGTGTATGTATGGACGTATAGCCTACTTCCATAAAATTATTGGTGCCGTCTGCACTTGAATTATGCAAAACGCAACAAAATGAAGCCAAAGTAAAATTTAGTATGTTGTTATATATAAGAATGCACGTACACACATACGTACATATATTTTTATTGTACATTAAAAGTCTGTAAATATGTATGCACTTATGTTTTATACGTTTCTTAGAAAAAAATATTTGCCATAGATATGATGATGTCTTCGTTCGGACGTCGCATCAAAAAAGAGGTGCGCGTTCATTAACAAAAATTAACAAATAATAAAAGAAATAGCAGATATCGTTAGTTTAATGTGAAAATGTGCTAAGTCACTTTTTACGAATTTTACAGGAGACGTAAAAAACTGAATAATTTTTTAAATAACCTTTTTTTCAAAACTGTGAATGAGGATACCTTAATTGCAATGCTTTTGAGTGTAGAAGCTTTGAAAGAGATATGCTAACCCAGCAGCTATTTTATGACTTAGCACAATTTCCTCACTCAAAACAAATTTTTTCTCCTGACTTAGCACTTTTTACTCAATAGGTTTCCCCATCACTCCTCTCCTTTAATGATTGAGATATGACAATAAAACTATATATTTCACAAAAAATACTATATATTTGTCAAACTATTTCTAACTATTGGCGGCCACCGTGGTGTGATGGTAGCGTGCTCCGCCTACCACACCGAGTGCCCTGTGTTCACACCGAGTTTATTTCTGCCATGAAAAGCTCTCAGTGAAAGCTCATCTGCCTCGCAAATGCCGTTCGGAGTCGGCATAAAACAAGTAGGTCCCGTCCCGCCAATTTGTAGGAAAAATTAAAAAAAGGAGGACGACGTAAATTGGAAGAGAAGCTCGGCCTAACATCTCTTCGGAGGTTATCGCGCCTTACAATTATTTATTTATTTTATTTCTAACGGTTCTGATCTGAACTCTTTTGCCGGATGGTGCGCAGACAATAACTTATTTTTAAATTCAAACAAATGCTGTGTTGTGTCTTATTCCATAAAGACAACTGCCATATACTTTATCTACAAACTAAATGCTAAATCTCTTAATCGTTGTCAAGAGAGTAAGGCTTGGGTGTAATTTTTGGCTTCAAACTCTCTTTTTCTAGTCACATTGATTTCGTTGTTTCAAAAATTGTTGCAATGGTTGGGTTCAGTAGGCGTAACACCAGTGATTTTAAGGACCCTATGACGTTGAAGGCACTTTATATATGCTTGGTCAGAAGTGGTATTGAATATTGCTCAATAATATGGAATCCTTTCTATGAATCTAACTCCTATAAAATTGAGAAAGTTCCAAAAAATTTTACAAAATTGCTTTACGTATGCTTTACTGCCAGACGGCCTCCCATCATATACCAGCAGGCACAAATTGCTTGGTCTTCAGGCTTTGCATGACAGAAGAACTTTTATCTCACTCATTTATTTATTTATTTATTTATTTAAAATACACATATAAGACATAGTCTTTTACAGTGCCATATTTGTTATTAATCTTATTACTAGTACAAAGTAAGTTTAAAAGCTAGAAACAAAAATAGAAGTAACATTCAAACCATACAGCATATGTTCCATGGTGGTAAGTAAAAAAGAAAAAGAAAAAGTAAAACACATAAGAATGTTCAAGAACAAAGGGTGCGATGTACAGCTAATTTGAAGCGGTTAGGATTTGATTCTAAATTTACTTTATTAGGCAAAGCATTCCACAACTGCACAGCCCTAACGAAAAACATTCTCGGTGTTACTGAATACTTAAAATGCGGTACAATTAGATTGCAAGCACGGGATGATTGTGCGAAAGTAAGGTTTACAAAAAGGCATTCCGGCGTACGAGAAAAGATAATCTTATGTAAAAATATTAGTAAACTACGGTCGAAGAATGCTGATAAACTGCATTCAAGAATAGGTTTTGAGAAGTTCGAAATATGATCATATTTCCGTTTAAGAAGATATATCTGGCACAATTATTAACCAGTAGTTGATATTTGTTCATGGAAGCTTTATCTAGGCAACCGTATTTCAATTCATGGTAAGATATTATTGGTATTAATAGACTTTTGACAAGTTTAAGTTTTATAACTTCTCGAATAAAATAAGCCGTTTTCCATAAATGCCTTAACATATAATATAACCTACTAATTGAGGAATTCACATGATCATTACAAGTAAGATGGTTATTTAAGATAAATCCAAGAGTTTTGACATTCTTCTCATATTTCACAACACTTCCATTTATAACTATTGGAGAAATGCCATTCAGATTGTAGGAAAAATGTGAAATAGCATTCGCCTGTGTTTTGGATGCATTAAGGTGTAGCTTGTTCTTTTTAGACCATTGAAATATATCTTCTAAATCTTCATTTAATCGGCAAACTAAAGCCTCCATTAAGCCAAGAGGGGCAGAAAATTTTCAACTTTTTTATTTATGTCTGCTTCAAACTAACTGTCATTCCAAGGAAGTGAAGATGCTTCAGCAGCTAAAGCTCTGACATTGATTCTATTGAAATCACGAACGTACAGGTTGCCAATGGAGATAGTATTCGTAGATTGCAAAACTACATTATAACTCAAAAAAATTAAGTAATGGTGGCTAACACCTCCCAGAGAAAGCTGATCAAAATGTAAGACATTGCCCATGTCAGCCACACAAAATACATCTAGTAAATTAGGTTTGCAATGGGATCCGAAACGAGTAGCAAGTTTATTTACAACTTCCAATCCTACGCCTGATATGCTATCAACAAAATGTTTGGACCGATCGTTTTCCACAAGCAGATCAATATTTAAGTCTCCGCACAAGAGTATGTGTTCATAAATTGCACTATATTTATCGAAACTCTTAAAAAAGTTACCCAAATCATATGACTTTTTCGGATTATATACACATACAACAAGGCAACGCTCAGAATTATTGAAGAACTCAAACATCAAAAACTTCACAGGATCAAGTTGATCTAACCTGTCAATTACTCTTCCCTGCAATGCCTTTTTATAATAGATCGCGATACCACCGCCGCGCTTGTCTTACTGTCTGTCATTCCTTACAATACAGTAATCAAGAAATTGGTAATTATAATCAGCCATATCATTCTGAAACCAAGTTTCAGTAATACACAAGACATCAATACACGCAGAGCTAAAAACGTGATTTAAGTAATCAAGTTTTGTTTGATTCAAACTTCTTGAGTTAAAATGACAAACCTGAAATCCAGGATGACAATCACTCAAAATCTTCAGTACTATCTTATTGTTACATTCGTTAGAGCCAACAGCTGAGCTATTTACCTTCATAAATAAATCCACAAGTGTGCTTGCCTATAATGTAATAAACTTTAGCACAAATTGCTCTGATTTATCTACTTTGTTCATTCCATATATTCCACTGCGTGATCTTCGGCATAATAGATTATTTATCGAAATAACTCATAAAACGAATTATGCTATGAATGAACCTATAACTAGGACAATACATCTAGCAAATCGATTCAGTAGTGTTATTAATTTTAATAACAGCTTATATAAGTTTAGCTTGAATTGTTTTCTATTTTTAACTAGTCTGTAAGAAAGCATGTAGTTATCGACATGTAAGAATTGAAGTAGATTATAGTCAGCGCAAAGCATTTATCATACACCAAAAGCATGTCTCAATTGGGTAAATCCAATTTCAAGGGGTTGTATTCGCAACCCTCTAATGGGGTTGCCAGCACGATATATAGCTTCTCTTCAGTCAGTTACACACATTGATCAGTAAAAACCACCCTCGGTTCTGAATGAACACGCAGCACGTACACATAACTAAATATTGACAAGCATCAATTTTGACAATACCTGCTCATGTACCTACGAAATATAAATACAGGACAAACGACAACAACAGATCAGAACGAAAATCGACACTGATGATGGCACAACGCCGAAACCGAATTGTCTCGAAACCAAATTTGACAAGGGATGACGGAAAATAGTTCCAATATACTGTAACGAATTTAGGGACATTCCGCTTATTTGTAGCCTTCTACTAACGTTCGTATCTCTAAACTGTTGAATAAATAACTCCAAAATTCAATTATGCAAAATGGTCTTTATTAGACTACTTTGAAAGTACAATAACAATCAAACTCAAATCAAACTGACACCCCATGGTGCTGCTTTTATACTTTCCGACGTTTCACAACAGTAGTGTGCGCTGGCTTGAAACCACCCTTGCATTCTTTCTGCGAAATTCTTTCCTTTATTTTAGTGCGTCCATTTGGGTTTGTCAATGTCAGTGTTTCTCTCGCAGGTATCTTTGAGTTTGCTTTGTTTGGCCCATTCGTTCCATCAACCTTTACCTTTGACTTTCGTGGTCTTTTTCGAGTCTTCTCCACCAACACTCGCTTATTGCTGAACCCTTTCTCAAAACTGAAGTTGTGTAGAACCATGGCCTTCCCAATTAAGACATCACAGATAACTTCTCCCCGGACTTGGTTATACTCGCCAGTGACCGTACGCAACCTTGCCTTGGCTTTACTCTCCTGTTGACCAAATCAGATCGGATTAAGGAATGAGATGCGCCCATATCTACAGTCAGTAAACGTTACTTGCCATCCACATTTCCTTTGACTGTAAGACTGCTCGATTTTCTTCCAATTTGCGACGCAGATATCACAGGACATTCAATAGTTGGAGCTGGCTCTCGATCTCTACATCTTACTCGCTCTTGCTCATCTCCTCTAGCTTTGTTATTAAGACCACCCATGCTGTTGAAACCACTAGAATCAATATCGCAATGACGTGCAATGTGACAGAGCTTCCCGCATTTGAAACATTTGATAACTCTTTCACTCCGCTTCTGCGATCCTTTCAGCGCCTCCAATATTGTGTTCACATAGTCTGGCATTTATACCTCCACGCGGCGTGCTTTGAACGCTGGCTTACACAGAAGAGATGCTGTTTCCTGAATCAGAGCATGTGATACCGTTTCTGTGAATGCGGGTTTTGGGTTTGCATATGTCGCTCGCTTGGTTTCGACATCCCGTATTCCATTTATAAAGCTCTGAATTTTAACCCTCTCGGTGTATTCCACGGGTGCGTCTGCATTTGCGAGATGAGCCAATCTTCCGACGCAAACTCCTGTAAAGTCTCATTCGCTTTTTGGTAACGGTTTTGCAACTCAATTTGATATATCTGTTTTCTATGCTCGCTTCCGTAACGTCTCTCGACAGCGGCCATCAATGCTTCATAGTTGTTCCGCTCTCCTTCGGGAATCGTTTGTAGGATTTCGGGTGCTGGCCCCTTCAATGCTACGAATAGAGCTGCAACTTTATCTTCAGCATTCCAGTTGTTCACTGCTGCGGTCTTCTCAAACTGTAGCTTAAAGACCTGGAAAGGAACAGAACCGTCAAAGGATGGTTTTTTTACCTTTGGATTACTCGTTGGAACAGCTGAGCGATTTAGTTGCCACTGCTCCATACGACCTTTGAACGCTTCTATCTCGGCATTAATTTTGTCCTCGAGTTGTACAATTTCTGTATCCTGTACTTCCAGCTTTGATGTTACCCTTGCTTCCTGTGCTTCTAACAGCGAAGACATTTGCCACCTGCAATGATAAGCGCTCCTCTTGTTCTTCCATCTTGGATGTTATACGAGTATCCTGCGATTCTAGTTGGGATGCCATATATGTCTTCTGTTCTTCCAGTTGAGATGACATTTGCTACGACATTGATGCTACTGTCGATGTCTGTGCAGATATTGCAGCCAATATCATGTTCAAGTCTGTGCTGGTAACTGTCTGCGATGTTTCGTTTTTCTCTTCAATTTTTGTTGTTGATTCTTCCACATCAGGATAAAAGACATACTCGTCCACATTAATTCCTTCCAACTCTATTACCTCTCGTAGTTGTGCTTGAAGTTCGATCTTATTGCCGGTTGTATTCAATCTACGGTTCTTCAACTCCTTTTTCAGTTGCTGGATCCTTAATTCACTTAACTTCGTCATGTCATTGTTGTGCTCTGCAACTCTGGAATTTATTCAACAATTCCTCTTCTTACACTAATTGTAACGAATTAAGGAGAATTCCGCTTAAATGCAACCTTCTACTAACGTTCCTATCGCTAAACTGTTGAATAAATAACTCCAAAATTCAACTATGCAAAATGGTCTTTATTAGACTACTTTGAAAGTACAATAACAATTATACTTCGCAACCAATAGCGTGCTCAAATCAAACTGACTGCCCATGCCTCAGCTGGTGCTGCTCTTATACTCTTCGGTTTCCACGTTCGCATACTTCTAGGCGTTTCTCCTTCTAGAATTTACTACTTGTTTACCAGTTATAAACTCACCAGCTATAAACTACAGATGTACGTTTATAGCTTCTCATATGCGCGTGTATATGTGATACATCGACCGATGATTGCACACTTTTGTGAGTATCTCAGATATATGCATGTGTTTGTGCATATCTCTCCGCTCCTTGTATTTACATTTGTGTAGACATATTGATTGATTTGTTTATGTAGATACAAGTGACTGCTTAGTATCGGCTTAGAGATGATAGTATGCCTTAGTGTTGTTAATATTCGTCACAATACATAAAATAAATACAGTTTAAAAAAACTAAAAAACATGCAAATATGCTGCCGTTTTAGTATCTACAATTCACTTAGATATTTAATGCTGAAAGCATCGTGGCACAGAGGTTGGTGTCGCCGCTATTAAGCACAACTCGTTTTGTAGCGAGTTATTTAACCAATGCCGCGAGTCTTCAATTGCCGCTAAATGGGTCGAACTCGTCTTTGCGCGCCTACAAACAATCTTACATACAAGTGAAGCTAAGATAACAGGATAACACATATACAGCATTTTGATACTTTTAGATAACAAATCGGTACTTCTTCGCATTAAATCGATTTTTTTCGATGAAAATCATTAAGTTTTCGAAAACGAGTCGATATTTTTCCTATGAAGAATCGATAACTTTACGATATTTTCACCTTAACAAATCGATATCCAAACGATATTATTCCATAACACATCCTCTAAATTTTGAAAACAAATTGATATTTTTTCGATGACAAATCGATAGTAAGCCGATAACACATCGATAGCTCACCGATAATGTACCGACAACCCTTCATTGTTACTGATAAGAAGCCGAGAAAACCGCGATAACAAATAAATAATATGTCGATAACAAGTCGATAATAATAACAGTCCTACAATTTTTCATATTCATAAATGAATTTTTCTGAGCCCTGCAAAATACATAGTTAAAAAATAGTTCCGAAATAGTCGATAACATAAGCTCCTAATTATTTTGAAATCGCTCCGGAATGATCGCAAGATGATTACATAAATAACTTAAAATACTATTGAAACAGTCCTGAATGGATCCCGAACTCATCCCGAAATAGTGCTTAAAACAATCCCGAAGGGATCCCAAAATAGTACTGAAATGAATCCAACATTAATACAAAAAAGTTTTGATATTATCCCAAAATTATTCCCGAACAGTCCAGAAATTATCTAAAATTGGTCTTGGTTTTTCTGGTTTAAATTTTGAGGAATAAAAATTATTTGAAGACCCTTATAATAACCCAATAGTAACTTTACATTATCTTAATTCTAACATAGTAGACGAGTGATTAACCATTCGCAACAGTTTTAAAAACTCTTAGGTAGTAAATCACACAAGACAAATCAGTTTTAGTGAGAAAACCTTTCAAAAAAAAAAATAATAGTAATAAGTCACTGAGAATGACCGAAAAAATTTCAATTTAGTCTCACTGAGAAACCTCTTTTTGTTGTTGGTGTTACTTACCGAAGGCTTTGGGGAGCGTTATCGATGTGATGGTCCTTTGCCGGATACAGATCCGGTACGCTCCGGTAACATAGCACCATTAAGGTGATAGCCCGACCATCTCGGGAACGATTTGTATGGCCACATTAAACCTTCAGGCCATCCCTCCCTCCCCACCACCAAGTTCCATGAGGAGCTTGTGGTCGCCAAAGCCTCGTCTGTTAGTGAAACGGGATTCGCCGCTCGAAGGTTAGGTTGACAATTGGGTTGAAGAAGCTATATATTTCGCTACACAACCCCTTGAATCCCAGCTCTTTTTGTTCTTGGCTATCGGTAGTTATCCGTGATAAACCGAAGTGCTTTTTCTGGTTAATACTATGTTCAAACAGAAAAATAAATTGAGGCTATTTCGATTTAACTTGAGTGGTGTTCATACAACTCTATTTAGCTTACACAATAGTAATTTGATAGCTGGGTGGCTCATCTCTACAGTAAGAACATATCTTTGTTGAGACTGTCAAAATGTGCGTGTTGGTATTAGGTGCATGGAATGAAATGAAAACATAAAACTTTGAAATGTATGTGTGTTGTAAGAATATGTGTTCAATGTTTTGGCTTCATTTTGATTTTGCCATCTTCTTTTGACAATCCCTACTCCAGTGAAATGAAAGACATAAAATCAGCTGATGAGATGAGCCAACCATATAGTTCAGCCATGCGAAACTGACTTTTAATATACTCAATAAACACACTTTACAATGTTGCATTTGCAGTTTGAAGCAATTTATTACGCAATTTTTTTTAAATTGGCAATTTATTATTACAATTTATTATATGACAAATTGCGTAATAAATTGCCCAAATAGTATAAATTGCCAATTTTGTGTGTGTTTGAACCTAGTATAACTTTTAAATGCAATCTCTAATATTTAGCAGAATACGTTTATAAGTATGTTGCTTGTATAGTTCGCGCATACTCTTTTGAGTATTTCTATTGTAGTGTTACTTGGAATGCACCTCACTTGGAATGCATTGAATGATACAAAATATGCACAAACTTATTGACTACACAAGTAGTCAT
Source organism: Eurosta solidaginis (assembly GCF_040869045.1). Taxonomy (NCBI): domain Eukaryota; kingdom Metazoa; phylum Arthropoda; class Insecta; order Diptera; family Tephritidae; genus Eurosta; species Eurosta solidaginis. Next base: position 241,706,476 of record NC_090320.1, read on the forward strand.
ATTTTACTGACCCAAATAATCACTTGAACTCAGCATGAGTTATTTTACATTTGTCAACCCGTCACATTGACCGACATATATGCCCATTAGTCATATTGACTATAGAACCCCATACCTTTACATATATATATATATATATGTATATATATATGTGTGTAAAATGCATCAAATCTTGTCATATTCAAAATTTACATTATTTATTTAACATAGTGCTACGCTGCAAAAAGAAAATAAATATTTCAGTTTGTATATCGCATTAAAATTTTATTGCTTTTTTTACAAATGTGAAAATTTGGCGGCGCACAGTCCAGTATGAAATGCTAAAAGCATAGCATCATCATCCAAAAAGATTGATAAACATATACATATATTTCTTTATAATACTTATATATGTAACAAAACAGATGTTAGATGTAACAAATGTATATGCATATGTGTAGACTTAAATATTTACAATTGTACTTATGTATAAAGATTTGGCAAGATCAGTCATAACAATTTTCTTTAAATTGCTAAACAAGCAAATAAATTTAACAGAATTTGTCATATATATGTAACTAAAGCGAAACAAATTATTGAAATGTCACTATTCAATAATATTTGTTGTATGATGGACCACTTTACGATAAAACAGATCAAAACAAACATAAATACTCGTCACAAAAGACAAAAAAAGAAGATAAGTAAATGAAAACCGCCAATCGGCCGCCAAAATAATTTTTTTGATGGATTTTGTTCTCGTATAACTTTTTCTTTCTTCATTATTTTTATTCTTCTCTCTCTCTTTTTGTATAATTTCGAGATAAATATAGACTTCCATATATCAAAATCATCAGGATCGAAAAAAATTTGATTGAGTCATGTCCGTCCGTCCGTCCGTCCGTTAACACGATAACTTGAGTAAATTTTTGAGTTATCTTGATGAAATTTGGTATGTAGGTTCCTGAGTACTCATCTCAGATAGCTATTTAAAATGAACAATATCGGACTATAACCACGCCCACTTTTTCGATATCGGAAATTTCGAAAAACCAAAGAAGTGCGATAATTCATTACCAAAAACGGATAAAGCTATGAGACTTGGTAGGTGAGTTGAACTTATGACGCAGAATAGAAAATTAGTAAAATGTTGGACAATGGGCGTGGTACCGCCCACTTTTATAAGAAGGTAATTTAAAACTTTTGCAAGCTGTAATTTGGCAGTTGTTGAAGATATCATGATGAAATTTGGCAGGAACGTTACTCCTATCACTATATGTATGCTTAATAAAAATTAGCAAAATCGGAGAAAGACCACGCCCACTTCTAAAAAAAAATTTTTTTTAAAGTCAAATTTTAACAAAAAATTGAATATCTTTACAGTATATAAGTAAATTATGTCAACATTCAACTCCAGTAATGACATCGTGCAACAAATTGCAAAATTAACAGAAATTTTCAAAAAGGGCTTGGCTCCGGCCTTTTTCATTTAATTTGTCTAGGATACTTTTAATGCCATAAGTCGAACAAACATTTACCAATCCTTGTGAAATTTGGTAGGGGCTTAGATTCTGCGACGATAACTTATTTCTGTGCAAAAGGGCAAAATCGGTTGCAGCCACGCCCAGTTTTTATACACAGTCGACCGTCTGTCCTTCCGCTCGGCCGTTAACACGATAACTTGAGCAAAAATCGATATATCTTTACTAAACTCAGTTCACGTACTTATCTGAACTCACTTGGTATTGGTGTAAAAAATGGCCGAAATCCAACTATGACCACGCCCACATTTTCGATATCGAAAATTACGAAAAATGAAAAAAATGCCATAATTATATACCAAATACGAAAAAAGGGATGAAACATGGTAATTTGATTGGTTTATTGACGCAAAATATAATTTTAGAAAAAAAACTTTGTAAAATGGGTGTGACACTTACCATATTAAGTAGAATAAAATGAAAAAACTCAGCAGGCTGAAATAAAAAACCCTTGAAATCTTGGCAGGAGTACTGTTCGTGGTATTATATATATAAATATATTAGCGGTATCCAACAGATGATGTTCTGGGTCACCACGGTCAACATTTTGGTCGATATCTGGAAAACGCCTTCACATATACAACTACCACCACTCCCGTACACCGTCCACCACTCGTACAAACACATTCAAGAGTCACCCCTGGTTCACCTTTATGGCGATATCTCGAAAAGGCGTCCACCTATAGAACTAAGCCCCACGCCCTTTTGAAATACTCATTAACACCTTTCGTTTGATACCCATATTGTACAAACGCATTCTAGAGTCACCCCTGGTCCACCTTTATGCCGATATCTCGAAATGGCGACCACCTATACAACTACAACCACTCCCTTTTAAAACCCTCATTAATACCTTTAATTTGATACCCATATCGTACAAACACATTCTAGAGTCACCCCTGGTCCACCTTTATGGCGATATCTCGAAAAGGCGGCCACCTATACAACTACCCCCACTCCCTTTTAAAACCCTCATTAATACCTTTAATTTGATACCCATATCGTACAAACACATTCTAGAGTCACCCCTGGTCCACCTTTATGGCGATATCTCGAAAAGGCGTCACCCTATAGAACTAAGCCCCACACCCTTTTGAAAAACTCATTAACACCTTTCGTTTGATACCCATATTGTACAAACGCATTCTAGAGTCACCCCTGGTCCACCTTTATGCCGATATCTCGAAATGGCGACCACCTATACAACTACAACCACTCCCTTTTAAAACCCTCATTAATACCTTTAATTTGATACCCATATCGTACAAACACATTCTAGAGTCACCTCTGGTCCACCTTTATGGCGATATCTCGAAAAGGCGTCCACCTATAGAACTAAGCCCCACGCCCTTTTGAAATACTCATTAACACCTTTCGTTTGATACCCATATTGTACAAACGCATCCTAGAGTCACCCCTGGTCCACCTTTATGGCGATATCTCGAAAAGGCGGCCACCTATACAACTACCCCCACTCCCTTTTAAAACCCTCATTAATACCTTTAATTTGGTACCCATATCGTACAAACATATTCTAGAGTCACCCCTGGTCCATTTTTATGGCGATATCTCGAAAACGCATCCACCTATAGAACTAAGCCCCACGCCCTTTTGAAATACTCATTAACACCTTTCGTTTAATACCCATATTGTGCAAACGCATTCTAGAGTCACCCCTGGCCCACCTTTATGGCGATATCTCGAAACGGCGTCCACCTATGGAACTAAGGATCACTCCCTTTTAAAATACTCATTAACACCTTTCATTTGATATCCATATCGTACAAACAAATTCTAGAGTCAATCCTCATCCACCTTTATGGCGATATCCCTAAATGGCGTCCACCTATGGAACTATGGCCCACTCCCTCATAAAATACTCTTTAATACCTTTCATTTGATACACATGTCATACAAACACATTCCAGGGTTACCCTCGGTTCATTTTCCTACATGGTTATTTTCCCTTAAGTTGTCACCAAAGCTCTCAACTGAGTATGTAATGTTCGGTTACACCCGAACTTAACTTTCCTTACTTGTTTCTCTTATTTTTATTTATTTCTCTCTAAATTTTATTTTCAGCTTCTTTAATGTTTTTGTTTTGCTTTGCTCTCCTTTTTTGTTATTATATATGGGTATTCCATCCCATTTCGACCAATTTTGAACCCGACCCATTTAGAATTGGCTGAAAGTTTTCCTTCTTTTTCTAGCTTATAAAAGACGTTTTTCAGAATTTTTTCAAATTTTTTCATCCAACTCAAAAAAAGTTATGAATTTAAAAAAAATACCGTTTTTATTTTCAAAATGCTATAACTTTTTCAAAAATTGACCGTTTGGGATCTTTTTTTTTTAAATTTGTTTTTTAAATGTACTTTTCGGAAAAAATACAAAAAAATTTTTAGCTTTTTTTTCAATTAAATAAAAAAAAAAATAATAATAATAATCGGCCCACTCCGGGATTAGTGGGGATGATTGCAGGATTGATTGAAGTTTTTCATGAGAAAAAAAAATGGCGAAATTCGAAAAATCTCGAAAAACTGAAAAATTACTTTAAACTAACTAAAACTTTAAACATTTTTTTGTATTTTTTCCGAAAAGTACATTTAAAAACAAATTAAAAAAAAAAAAGATCCCAAACGGTCAATTTTTGAAAAAGTTATAGCATTTTGAAAACAAAAACGGTGTTTTTTTTTAAATTCATAACTTTTTTTGAGTTGGATAAAAAAATTTGAAAAAATTCTGATAAACGTCTTTCGTAAGCTAGAAAAAGAAGAAAAACTTTCAGCCAATTCTAAAGGGGTCGGGTTCAAAATTGGTCGAAATGGGATGGAATACCCCGTATATATTTTTTATTTCAGCTTTCTCTTTTTATCATTATTCTAAATCTAGATTTTCACTTCTTCGATTTTGTTATTGTTTTTTGTTTTTCTTTTCATTTTTTTTTTTTTCATTTTTTTCAAATCTTGTTTTTTTCTATTTTTCTATTTAAGTTTTTCTACGCAGATTTCCTATTTTCACTCTAAATTTGTTTCTGTCTAAATTTTTTATACATGTATTATTTTCTAATTTAATTTTAGCTTTTTTTGAAAAGAAAATTTCCATTTTCTTGAACAAAAAATTGTACATGTTATCTTTCCCAGTTAATCTTCATATATTCCTCTATTTTTTTTTTTAATTTTCGGTTTGTTAATTTTTTAAGTGTTACCTAATTATTTCTGATTGTTGTTGTTGTTGTTGTTAATGCTGTTGTAGCAATGAAGACACTCTCCGAAGGTTTTGGGGAGAACTTCCGATGTAGATGGTTCTTTGCTCGATCAGGAACGTTCCAGTAACAAACAACATTAAGGTACAAGCCCGTCCATCTCGGGAACGATTTAATATGACCTCATTGAAACTTATAGTTTTTTTCTTTGTCATATTGTTTTTTCTGGCTTTTGATTTCATTCATTCTTTTCTTCCTTTTATATTCTATGTTTTATTTTTAATTGTTGCTTTAATATTTTATTATTTACATTTTGATTTTATTTTTACCATTTTTGTTTCTTTGTATTTATATTTTGTTGCTTCTTTTAAATGTCTTTCTTACTTCTTTTACTACTGGGCTTTTCATTATTTTTTAACGTTTTGATTTAAGCTTTCATTTTTCTTATCCATTTCTTTTCCCTTTCCCATTTCAATTAAGCTTTATTTCTTATTTCACTTTTTGATTATTTTTCTTCCTTTTTTGCTTTGTCTTTTTACATTTTTTTTTTATTTAATTTGTTTCCTCTGCAAATTTTCATGTATTTTCCTTTGTTTTTTGTTTAAAATTTTGTCTCCTTTTCTACATTTTTCAAACATTATTTGCCCTTTCTCATGGTTTTGTTTTTGTTTTTCCAATTTTATTTTTGTGTCAACCATTCTATATTTTAGTATTTTCTTTTCTAGCCATTTTTATTTATGTATTTGCGTTTTTCCTTTCTACAACTTTTTATTGATTTCTTAACATTTTCTTTGATTGTTTTAAATTTTTCCCGTTCTCTTTTCTTTCTTCATTCTCCCTTTTTTCTTTTATTTTTATTCCTTTCTATCTAAATTTTATTTTTAGTTTCTTTAATGTTTTCCTTTTCTTCCTTTTTGTTTTCTATTATACTTTTTTATTTTTTATTCGTTTTTTTTTAAATTTTTTAAAATCTTGGTTTTTTTCTTATTATTCGGTAAATTTTTCTATTTGAGTTTTCTCTTTTACTCAAATTTCCTCTTTCCAATTTAAATTTGCTTCTGTTTCAAAATTTTTAAACATGTATCTCTTTCATGTTTGTTTGTTTAATGGTGTGTTGTGTTCAATTTATACTTTTTATTTAAGAATTCATGAGCTTAGCACCGGCTTATGATAATCTCGAATCACACGGTTCGAATGTTGGTGAAACCTTTGGTAACATTACGAAATTGCCTGATGATGATTACGTGGCGGTTTTGGAAATGGTACCATCGCAATATGCCAGTAAATGTTTCTTTCTTTCTTTTCACTTTTCTCTTAGTAATGCATAATAATTGAATATTCAGTTATTATAGGCAGGTGTTAAGCTCGTGATTTCTTAAATAATATGTATTTTTTTCTTTAGTTTTTTCTTAAAAACAATAATCATTTTCTTAAAAAAAATGGTTCACGTTATCTTTGCCAGTTAATCTTAATATATTTTTATTTTAGTTTTCAATTTGTTAATTCTTTAAGTGTTTACTAATTATTTGTTTATTTCTGATTGTTGTTGTTATTGCTGTTGTTGTTGTAGCAATAAAGATACTCGCCGAAGGTTTTGTGGAGTGTTACCCATTTTGATGGTACTTCTCTGGATCCGGAACGCTCCGGTAACAAACACAATTAACTTGTACCTAAAGGGTACGAATTATTTTATCATTATTATTGTCTATACAACGAGCTTTGGCAATTCTCTAAATTTTTTCTTTCCTCTATTCTAATTTCAATTGAAAAAAATGTATCATAACAATAATAATGAAAAAATAATTGTTGTTAGGCCTTCATCTCGATTCGATCGCGCGATCTTACAAATCAGTAGGATGATATAACAACAAAAATTCAAAAGATTTATGCTCAGTAATTTAATGTAAAATCCAACAGATTATCACTCAACAACTGATCGGCAGCTGGAATTTTATTTCAAACTACTAAGCAGACGTTTTTTTCACAACATTCTTTCAACGTATTTTCGGCTCTTCTTTGGCAGTTCTTTTACATCTGAAAGTGTTGATTGTGGCGCTTCAAAATGATCTATCTATGTGCGAGCTATTGTTAAAATTCACAGCTGGGTATAATACATGATGAAATTTATTAAAATTTTTTCTGAGTCATGTCCTTCGCATAATTGATGCACCGGCCGAAATGAATTATTTATTTTCATATGTATGTAAATTCTTTTGATTGAAATGCACTATTTTCTGTCATTTAGTTGTCTGCACTCTGATTTGTTGCTGTCGCTGTTTGCAACTGATGTTTTACTCAATATTTTCTTTTTCTTTCCCTATTTTCTAATTTTACTTATTTGCATATGAAGTTTAAATCTAATGTAGACATAATGTACCAAAGCATCTGTGATTTGTGGCTGCAAAATTTCATTTCATTTCAATTTCTAAGTGGTGTAGGAACACCTACACTTGTGGGAACATTTGTTTGTATGCCGTCAAACACTTGACCACCATACACTTGTCCGCCCCATTGTCACGCCTACATATAGATGTGTGTTTATTTCATCATTTTTATACCAAGCTGTACTTGCACTTTGTTTGGATAACGATTGGTTGTACAGGTATAAAGGAATCGAGATAGATATAGACTTCCATATATCAAAATCATCAGTATCGAAAAAAAATTTGATTGAGCCATGTCCGTCTGTCCGTCCGTCTGTCCGTTAACACGATAACTTGAGTAAAATTGAGATATCTTCACCAAATTTGGTACACGAGCTTATCTGGACCCAGAATACATCGGTATTGAAAATGAGCGAAATCGGATGATAACCACGCCTTTTTATATAAGTATATAACATTTTGGAAAACACAAAAAACCTGATTATTTAGTAAATAATACACCTATAATGTTAATATTTGACGTGTGGACTGATATTGAGACTCTTGATAAAAATTTGAAAAAAAACATTTTTTAAATGGGCGTGGCACCGCCCACTTGTGATAAAATCAATTTTATAAATATTATTAACCATAAATCAAAAATCGTTTAACCTATCGCAACAAAATTGGACAAAGGGGTTGCCTATACTCTAAGGAATATTTTGAAGAAAAATTAACGATATCAGTTAAGGACCACGACCACTTTAATATAAAAGTTTTTTAAAAGGGTCGTGGACGAATCAAATAAGCTATATCTTTGCAAAAAAGTGCTTTATAACAATGGTATTTCATTTCCCAAGTGGATTTATAACAATAAATAGGAAAAACTTCAAATTTTAAAAAATGGGCGTGATTTTTTCTATGTTTCGGGATCCATAACTTGAAGAACATTTAGTTCAGAATAGAACCATATGTATATGTATTATTTATATATATATTTCAATACTGTCTCTGAAAAAACATTTCTTACAGACTAATAACAATGGTGTAGGTTACAAAATAAGGCATACCTACTTAAAATAAGAGAGTAAAATATTCAAAAAAGCTTGTTTTCCCAAGGAAAAATTAAGGGAAATACTCTGAGATAGAATATTAAATTCGCGCATAGATCTTGCAAGAGGAGCATTACTGGCAAATTTAGTTTTGACTTTTTTCCAGTAAAAAGGATGGGTGACGCGAAGATTTCGCCTTGGAATGTTGAAAGTAATCCTTTCCAGAAGATAAGGACAGTCTATGGTACCATGAAAGTCAAAGATAAGATTGACCTACGGGTTTCGAGAGATTGTAGGTCAAGTAGCATAATACGGAATGCATAGGGTGGAATGGGAGTATCAAATTTGAGGGACCGTAAAGCGAAATTAATGAACACCTTTTGAATACGGTCTATTCTTTTTATTGATATCTGGTTATACGGCCTCCAGACAAAAACTGCATATTCAAGGTTTGAGCGAACAAAAGTTATATACAACATTTTAAGGGTATAAGGGTCTGAGAACTTGGTGCAGTTCCGACGAATAAAGCCTAGAACAGAGTAGGCCTTCGCAATGATGAAATCAACATGTTTGTTAAAAGACAGTTTCGGGTCAAAAAAAACTCCTAGGTCCTTTACTTCGACAACATTCTGAAGGACAGTATTAGAAATATGGTAGGACGTACTTCGAAAATGCAAAATTTTAGCAAATGTAATTTTAAGACATTTATTTATGTTTAAAGGTAGACGAGAACGAAGACACCATGAATGAACAGCGTTGATATCTCATTGAAGCTTTGCTTCATCAGAGGCATCTTGGACTTTGGCGAATATTTTGAGGTCATCTGCATAAAGTAAAAAATTTGCGAAGGAAAAGCAGCTACTAATGTCATTGATGAACAGAACAAATAGTAGAGGGCCTAAGACGCTCCCTTGCGGTACCCCAGAAGAGGCAATGAAAGGTTGTGAGAACACACCATCAATGGTAACAACACAACGTCTATCAGTAAGATACGATTTTATCCACTCCAAAAAGCTGGAATGGAAGCCCATAAATGATAGTTTTTTAAGTAGTACTCTTTCAGAAACTTTATCAAAGGCTTTTGAAAGGTCTGTATATACACAGTCAACCTGGAATCCAGCCGAAAAGGCAGTATTGCAGTAGGCGGTGAACACAGCTAAGTTCGAGGCTGTGGACCGCCCTGGTACAAAGCCATGTTGATTATGACAAATAAGCGACTTGGTTGCAAAGAACAATTTGTCTTTTACGATGCACTGAAAAAGTTTTGAAACGGAAGAGAGCTTCGAGATGGGTATATAGTTCCGAGCATCATTCTTTTTACCAGATTTCAAAATCGGAACTATGTGTGCTACTTTCCAATCATTAATGAAAGTACCAGATGAAAGAGATAAATTAAACATTAATTTAAGAGGTTCGATGAGAGCTGGGCATTTCTTTAGCAAAATCGCCGATAAGCCATCAACGTCGATCTCAGACGAGAGCTTCAGTGAAGTCAGGCCCATCTCTATGTCCTCAACAGACAAAACAAGAGAACCAAAATTTAGGTAAGAGCTAAAGTTCGAAGAAAAGTTTGCAGAAGACGAATTCTCATCAGTAGAAAAGTTTGACTTAAAAAAATCAGCAAACAGATTAGCTACCTCATTGGGCCCTTCAGCAGATTTATCGTCGAGAAAAACTGGCGTGGGAATAAAAGAACGAGACCGTTTGGATTTGATAAAAGTCCAGAAATAGTTCGGATTACTTTTAATGCTGCGCTCAGCACAGCGAATATAATTCTTGTATAGAAACTTATCTAACCGGTTAAATTTGCCAGCAAAGTACTTATATTTATTATAAAAATAAATATTCCTTGTTGTCTGAAATTTTTTGTGAAACTTGTTTCTCAGATTTTTAAGCTTTTTTAAATCTTTAGTGTACCACGAAATTTTATGTGACCGTTTCTTTTTAACTCCTATATTTTCTAAACAAAAGTCATGCAATAAATTTTTAAAATTAGAAAAGCAATTATTAACATTTGAATATGACAAAAGAGCAGTCCAATTGACTTCTTGTAATAAATTATTTAGAACAGTAAAATCACAATTATTGTATTGGAAAGCGATCACATCACTAGTATTTTGACTAGTAGAAATGTATTCATAACAATCAATACTTATATTTAAAGGTACATGATGCTTGTCACATTGACTTATAGGCAGCAAGCATTCCGAAATATTGTAATTAATATTATCGCTGACAAAAATGAGATCTAAGATTTTGTTTAGTTTGTTAAAAAACAGATTGATTTGCTTAAGATTAAGACTTAGCATACAATCAATAAGGTATGTCTTGTAACACTATTAAGCACACAAAACAAACAACACGAGCGTTTCAAGTGTACAGCTGGGCATGTAAAGTTCGGTTTCACCCGAACTTAGACTTCCTTACTTGTTCTCTTCTAAAATTTTAAAAATTTCTATAAATAATTTAATTTTTTTTCTGTGTCTATAATTTTCCGCCGCCCTGCTCAAAGATGCACTCTATGGCAGCGCTTAAATTTATGTATATATGTATTTGTTTATACATGCAAAACGTACTAATTTTTCATTCCGTCATGTGTTGGCGCGGTAGAATTCACCTTAAATGTGGGGGTTCACTGCATAAATACGATTATTAATAAAATGTATAATATACATATATAAGAATGTATGTATTATATATGCGGTACTATATAATAACAACTTAATTTGTTAAAATCAAAATGTAATATTTGGCTCATTAAGTATTTAAAAAATATTCAATTTCCATTATTATCAATTTTTTCATAATTTGTTTAATTAATTCTTTTACTACAGTGTTTTTTTCTTCTTATTTTCAATGTCATAATATTTTTGGTTTCATTTATTTTTTTTCCAATTTCAGTCTCATTTCATTTTTCTATTTATGTTTTTTTTTCTTTTTAACTATTTGTTTTAACAATTTTTTCTGATCACTTTTTTTATTTCTATTTTTAACCTTAATTTTGTGTCATTTATTTTATATTTTTATTATATTTCTTTATTATCTTTATTATATTTTCGTTTCTCTTTATTCATTAATACATTTTCTTCTGTTCTGTTTCGCTTTTCATTTTTTAACCTTTTTTACTTTTACTTTGTTTCTTTATTATTTGTTCTTTTCTTTTCTTTTTTCTTTCCGGTTTGGCAAGTACAGCTTCTAGATTCTATGGAAGTTCATGTTCTGGGTAGAAGAGGGACACGTTTCCCAAACGTTGTTCGGGTGTCGGCCGCAAAAGTCGGCCTCCTTATTTTCATAATGATACAGGATATTTTCACTTTGGTCCGCTGCGTATCAGAATCTAGGTTCAAAGGCTCGACGATTCAGTTATATATAGACAACTAGCAATTGTGAGCGCTGTCAATTTTGATGCACTTACAATCCATTACAAGCATTGAGATTACCACAATTAAAGAATGTGGCCAACCTTTTCAGGTGATAGACTAGGTCTTCACACAAAAGACCGAGTCTCCAGTTTCAAAAAGTAGTTCTCCAAAAAATCTTAGGAATGCTGGTTCATGAATTTTATCAACATGCAGCCGCGAGTACACCTCCGTGTAGTCGAAGGAGGCCAGACTGCTATTCGGATTGCCTTACATTTAGTCGAATGCCATCTCAGATAACCTTGCCCAATCTTCCTTCTTTGGAATGGATTGGCAATGTTGGTGGTCTCATTAATAAGAATACAGGTTACTATGGAATAGTCTTGCTCTCACCTACGCTCCAGCTGATGTAAAAGGCATTTCCACTAGTAATTTTGCTTCTCTAAGGGGTGCCTGGTATAGTGTTAACTACTTTGTACTCTTTACTTTAATTTTTAAAATAATTTTTAATTGAGTTTTCATGTTAACTTAAAATTTTTGAATAACTTCAAAAAAAGAAAATTCTAATTAGTATTAAAATATCTAAACTCAAAAATAAACAAAAATAAATTTTTAAAAATAAAATAAATATTTGGTTTATTACCAAACCTGGGGCTTGCTTATCTCACAGCAAGGAATTTCTTACTGTGTTTCAGTATGCCCGGTACTCATCCAAAATGACAGGCTGGTACTACATATCTGTTTTAATGCTTTGAGCGGCACAGTACTTGTATTCGTCTGCGTACTAAGGCCCTACACAAATTGTTAATTTGTGGACAAAGTACTGTAGTAACGCAGTAGTTGCTCCTTCACTTACTACATTTGTTTCTTAACGGGAAGTTAGAAGCTCCTTTTGTCTGGGCATCGGGGGGACCATTTGAACACTCAATAGTTAACCACTGTCTTTTTGGCGTCCTTTTGACATTGTGGTCTGCAGTTCCTACAGGTTTTATTCCAACGCCGAAGGGCGTCAACTTCAAGACAGATGAATCTTCGCTGAGAAGCTTTCCAATGGCGGAAACACACTCGGAGTGTTTGCCAAACCTCTGCCAAGGAACGATTCCGATCAGTACTTTTCCCAAATATGTTCATGTTTTTTTTCCCGGATCTTTTGTTGTGGTAAGCGAGCAGGCAACCTCTACACAAAGGCGGCAGTCTCTCAAGGCTACAGAAAGTATGTGTTTATTCTCCTCGCTCGTCGCGCAATAGGATCGTGTACTTCAGAAGAGATCTCAGGGTAATATTGTGAAGGGAGTAAAGATCATGGACCATATAAGTAATTTATATAATTTTTTTTTCTTTTGGCGATTTAAAAATTGTGAAAGGTATGTTTTGTACATCCCAAAATAGTTCTTCACATGTGCATTTTCCTATAGCACCCTGTATTTAGTTTAAAAAGTTGTTTTTTACACGAATTAACCATGCAGAATATTTTATTAACTTTTATTTTTCCCTGTTTTCAGGTGAGGGTGCTAAAATGATTTTGGAAAAACACTTCGAAGCTGATTGGGCCAATAAACTGAAGATTATCTACGTCGGTGATGACACCACAGATGAGGATGCTATGAAAGTTTTACATGGTTTGGGAAAAACTTTCCGCGTTTCTGAGCTTCCAACACTGAAAACTTATGCTAACTATCAAATCAAGACAGTCGAAGAGGTTGGCTATCTACTGAGAGCCATTCAGGCAATCTATGAAGTTAAGAAGAAGCAATAAATTTTGTGTTGAGCATAAAAAATTCCAAAAAAATATAAAAAAAAAAATAAAAAATAAATGAGGAAATTAATTTTTGTTTAGACACTTTTATTTATAAAAACAAAAACACATTTTTATACTTGTGTATAAGTAAAACACAAAAACAAAAGCACATAAAGCAACAAACTAAAATCACTATATGCAAATGTATGTTTATATTTGCATATCAACAACAACCATATAATGTCTAATGTAATTATAAATATATTTATTTGTCTATCATCTGTATTTAAAATATTTTTTTTCATAAATTTCTGTGTTTTCTAAAACAAAGTATTTGTTAATAAAAAATTATAAACCAACAAAAAAGGAATAATAAAAATTGTTGAGTTTTGATTTTAATAAATTCGTGGTAACAGTCTAGAACAGGGGTCGACTACTAATACGCTACTAAAAATATCGGGAGATGTGTCAAACGACGCGCCTAATAATCCGAAGGCGGAAAATAAAAATTTTAACTCATTCAAAAGATATTAACGAAAAACCGAGAATTACCCGCTGGTCCCTCCGAAACCGGGGGTGGGATCCATAGCAGAACACCTTTCTGTGTTGGCGGCCTTCGGCCGCACTTATATAATATTACCCTGGCCGGTCCACAAATGGGGTGGGATCAAAATTAAATGCGTGCAAAATCCCTTTGTACACACAATTTTTTTCAGTGCACAACAACATGAAAATCGCCAACATCAACTGCAAATATCTCCGGACAGAGATAAAATTGTTCTTTTCCGCCTTCGGGGAATCTCCTTATTGCTATAAGAAGAAGAATAATCAAATTAGTTCTTAGGGTCAGGGACGGATGAATGCCCAAGATGGCATAATGCTTGGTCACTTGTGTTGCCGCAGCCCTGATACTGAAGGCCTCAAGGTTAATGCTGCACCAATAATCGTTTTTGGCTATGTCAGGGGGTTACAGTTTACAAACTTAGAACGTTAAAATAACTGTGGGAGGAGGATGGAGCTGTATTCCTTTATGTCGGCGGGACGAAGAGCTGATGGTAATACTCAACACGAGTGCTTATGAAGGAGAAAGGTGGAGACTGAAGATAAGGGAGGCATTCGTGTGATCTATAGAATCACCGGACAGACTTACAGTACAGTCGGAAAGTATTGGAACAAGATAAAAAAAGATGTTGATGTAAAAATAGCCTCAGAATTGTATTTTTCCAGATTGAAAATGGTCAAGCGAATGGAAATATCGTCAAAATACGAGCTCACGTCATTATTTTGCAAAAAAACAGGGGAAAACTATCGATAAATAGCCAAACTTTTGAAAATATCTCTGTGTTCAGTTCATACATTAGAACATATCGAGAAACTGGACCGAATACTAAAAGAAAAGGATCTGGTCGACCAAAAAAGACAAATCAAAGAATCGACAACAAAATATATGCAATAAGTAAGGCCAATCGACGGAAATCTGCATCATAAATTCGTGCTGAAATCAATGAAGACTTGGATTCACCAATATCGCTCACGACAGCCAAAGGCGGGCTTAAAGAAAAAGGTATGATTGGAAGCATTGCTGTCAGAAAGCCACTTCGCTCGAGAACTTATTGACTGGACGATTGATCTGTGGAAATCAGTTTAATGGTCAGACGAACCAAAATTCGAACTGTTCCAATACAATCAGGCATTAATTTCATTAATTCATTTACGAACAAGAGAACGATCTGAAACATACATCAAAACATTTTACTTCTTAATTAGAACGAAAAAAAGGACAGGTGACCTTGATACAATGGAGTAGCCACCAAAATCCCCCGATTTAAATCACATCGAGCTATTGTGGAAGAATTGGATCGACCTGTAAGAGGTCTAAAGCCAACAATCCTTCTGAGATTGTTTGAATGAAGCGTGGAATAATATTCCACATCAACACTTCAAAAACTCATCTAAAGGATTGCCGAAATTGTCCGCTGCAGTCATCAAAGCAAAAGGTGGCCATTTTCAAGAAAATCGCTTAAAGTAACATACTCACTGTTTTCATATAAATTTTGATAGAACTTTCAGTAAAATTCATTAAAAATGTCTTCGGATCTTAGAACTTCGTTGAATGTACAAAACTACTGCGAATATGTGAATTATATTTTAATAAAAGATACTGATAAAAAACAACTTTTTTCATCTTGTTCTAATATTTTCCGGCTGTACTGTACTTCGATTAATGGAAGTTGAAAGCAGTGGAGTTTCCTTCAGAAGCGAACATTCCCTTCGGTTTGAATAGAAAGATCTTAAAAGTATTGTGCAATATTAAAAGCTCGACGAGTATTAGAAAGTTGTTCAGTAAATCCATGAATGGATGAATGGACGAGTCGAGTAAGCTGAGGAAATACTGCTACTTGGCAAAACCAAATCATTCGAACGACAGTCGGGTAACACTCCACAAAACTGATATATATATTGGAATGAATTTTTTTCATCCTTTTTCAAATTTGGTTTGAATACAAACCTACTTCGGCGTTATGACATCTTTAGTGGTATTTTTTGTTCGGGCATTGTTGGCGGATGAAGTGACCGTCAGTGAGGTACCAGAAGGTGCTAGTAGCACAGTATACATGATTCATATCCCGCAAGGGACTGCCCACATCTACACATCGGAAAATATTTGTTCAGTTTTAACAACAACGATAACAGCTACGCTGCTTGAGAAGGTTTACATTATATTGCAAAAACTTTAAGAACAAGTGTGTAATGCCTATTAGAGGATTGAAGAAGCGATGGCCAAGAATGATCAATGGAGTTGTATTAAATCCTTCCCGAGATTGTCGGGCTATGACTTTATTAATGCTTGTTAACTGAACGAACCGGATCTATATCCGGCAAAGGACCATCAACATTAACTTAAGGCTACTAAGCACTTCCCCTAATCTTATCTCTGCAAGAAGAAGAATGCTTATTAGCATTTTTTTTTTTTTTTTGATGGCGAACGTTTTGAAACATTTAAATATTAACGCTAACAAGTAAAGGTGTCTAAGTTCGGGTGTAACCGAACATTATATACTCAGCGTGAGCTTCAATTGCACATTTCATTTCAGATAATTACTTTTCTACATAACACGTGGCACCGCCCGTTTAAAAAAAAAATGTCTCCCCATTTCCTCTTACAATAAAATTTGATAAGAGAAATATCATTGATTCAAAAATATTTTTTGCTGAGTTATAGCTTATTATTCTAGTCTACGACACTTTTAAATTTGTTTTATGTCTAAGTTGCCGTGGTCTTTAAGCGATCTCGTTCATTTTTTCTAGAAATATTTCCTGCTATAAGGAAAATATGTGTACACAATTTCATTACGATCCGTTCATTTTTCTTCGAGTTATGCCTCCCGAAACATAGAAAATTGCTTAGTCATAAAAGGGGCGGTGCCACACCTATTTTCAAAAATTTTAGTGCTTTCCAATTTAATGTTATAATTCAATTTAAAAAGTAAAATTTTATTGATACAAAGCTCTTTTTCGCTAAGATATAGCTTATTATTTTCGTCTACGACCCTTTAAAAAACCTTTTATATAAAAGTGGGCGTGGTCTTCTACCGATCTCGTCCATTTTTTCTAGAAATATTTCCTGCTCTAGGGAAAATCTGTGTACCCAATTTTATTACGATCCGTTAATTTTTCTTCGAGTTACGGCTCCCGAAACATAGAAAATATCTTAGTCATAAAAGGGGCGGTGCCACGCCCATTTTTTTAAATTTGAATTTTTTCCTTTTTACTGTTATAAATCCACTTGGGAAATGAAATACCATTGATATAAAGCTCTTTTTGCAAATATATAGCTTATTTTATTCGTCCACGATCCTTTTAAAAATATTTTATATGGTCCTTAACCGATTTCGTTTATTTTTCTTCAATGCATTCCTTATAGTAAAGGCAACCTCTCTGCCGAATTTTGTTACGATAGGTTTAACGATTTTTGATTTATAATTAATAATATTTGTAAAATTGATTTTATCACAAGTGGGCGGTGCCACGTCCATTTTAGGTTAATTATTTACTAAATAATCAAGTTTTTTTGTTTTCCAGAATGTTATATATATATAAAAAGTTCGCTAGTTTTCAATACCAATCATTCTGGGTCCAGATAAGCTCGTGTACCAAATTTGGTGAGAATATCTCAATATTTACTCAAGTTATCATGTTAACGGACAGGCGGACGGACGGACATGGCTCAATCAAATTTTTTTTTTCGACACTGATGATTTTGATATATGAAAGTCTATATCTATCTCGGGTAATAGTCTAGTTGAGGGGTCGAGTGCTAATACACTTCTTGACATCAGTATTAATAATCCGAAGGCGGAAAATAAAAATATTAACTCGTTCAAAAGATATTAACCAAAAACCGAAAAAAGACCCGCGAGTACCTCCGAAACCGGGGGTGGGATCCATAGTATTTTTGCGCAGAACACCTTTCTGTGTTGGCGACCTTCGGCCGCGCTTATAAAAAATAACCCTGGGCTACGCCATGCCAAGTCCGGGTGTGTGGTATAACCGTGGCTACCGCCACGGCGATACACATTTTTTTTTTGTGGGTACAACACAACAACAACCACTTGAAAATCGCCAACTTCAACTGCAAATATCTCGACTCGAATATATCGACATAGATAAAATTTTTCTTTTCCGCCATCGGATTAGTGTTCTCGAGATTAATACGCGTCTTTTGACACCTCTCTCGATATTTTTGGTAGCGTATTAGCAGTCGACCCCTCAACTAGACTATTACCCTATCTCGTTTCATTTATACCTGTACAACCAACCGTTATCCAATCAAAGTTAATATGCAAAGCACACTGAGTATAAAAACCGAAAAACCCGGTTCACAAAAAGCTTACCATCTTGCTAAACACTTTTAGCCCTATTATATTGGCATCACTGGCAGCATACGGCAATCAGCTGTTCGTTGCTGACGTTTCTGCATTCTACAATTAATTCATGTAAATAAAAGAATTTAGAGTAAAGAAAGAGGTTTCTCAAATTTACAGCATACATTTAGTTTAATTATAATAGCCAATTAATAGAATAGCAAAAGCAAAACACAATGGACACCAAATTGGATGTAAGTAGCAGGGTTGTTGGAGCGTAAACGTGTACTGCTATAAAACAAGTTTGTATATTTTCATGTTACACACACACACACCTACATACGCGCAATAGATGTTCGAGGATAACATTTCGGCGCCCCATTTGGAGGGAGACATGTCCATACCAGGCGCACGTAAAACTAATACACAAATTGGTGACCCAGATTTCAATACACTGGACGAGCCCATCAAAGAGACATTCGTAAGTTGAAAGGATAGTGCGATATAATGCAATATACATTTAGCAATGATTCACAATTTTTTTAACTTCTTATCTTAAAGCTACGCGATGTACGTGCTGTTGGGGTCAAATTTTATCATGTGCTATATCCAAAAGAAAAATCTAGTTTGCTGCGTGATTGTACGTATTGCCCCTTGCCACTTCCTTATAGCAAAAATCTGTATTTGCATTACATTTTGTTTGCAGGGGATCTCTGGGGTCCACTTGTTCTTTGCACATTTATGGCTACAATATTGCAAGGTTCAGCAGATAGCATGTATGATGGTGGGCCAGAATTTGCACAAGTATTTGTTATTGTATGGATAGGTGCTGCTATTGTAACGCTCAATTCGAAATTGCTTGGCGGTAAAATGTAAGCTTCTTTGTAATTCATTGCATTTCATACTCACCCTACGTTTTCTCCCATTATAGGTCATTTTTTCAATCTGTTTGTGTGCTAGGCTATTGCCTTACGCCTGTTGCGATAGCATTAATAGTGTGTCGTGTTATTTTGATTGCTGCTCATACAAAATTGGCGTTCTTTTTGCGTTTGTTAACAACTACATTGGGCTTTGTTTGGGCCACTTATGGTATGTGCATTAAGAATTTTATGACATATTTTAATTTAATAGCTTTTTATAAATTTTTTACAGCATCATTTATATTTCTTGGCGAAAGCCAACCGCCCAAACGTAAACCACTTGCCGTGTATCCAATTTTTCTCTTCTTTTTCATTGTATCTTGGCTGGTTATATCGCATAACTAAGTTAATAGCGTAGAATAGTTGTTTTTTTAAGTATTTTTATGTATATTCTTTATTATATGGACGCTTCAGATATTCCAGGGAAGATAGCCACTATGATTATTTACTATAAAAACATATATCTAAGCTTATAAAATAAATTAAAAGCAAAAATAGCGTTAAAGTAAAAATTAAACGTATTTAGGACATATTGAACATTGTGTAAAAAAGAGGAGGCAAAAGTTGTACGTTACCATCCACCTAGGAAATTCGTGGCATCAACCGGATGGCTGCAAAGTGTTGCAGATTATTAGTAAGTCTTTTGATAATTAGAGTAACTTATAGAGTCTGAGCCCAATTTACACAGCGAAGCGGAATTGATCTATGCTAAAGGTTTAACGATGTGTGCTGATCAAGCAATTATTCTCATCCAAGGCATTCTACCAAAAAAATGTTTTAAGGTACTATGCCTCCAAACACTAAACATTAAGGTGAGTGCGGTGCATGAATAACTTACCAGTTTGATTCGAAGGACCCAATGTGTGGGCATGAAATCGTACCGCTTAGAGAATTACGCCCGAGGAACAGGTTACGGCATTTCCAACCATAAGTGAAGAAGGTCAATAAGCGCAATATAAATCTTTATAGGTTTTTCAACGTTGTCGCATTAAATCGTTCCAGAGATGGTCGGGGTAGTTCCTGAATGGTGCGTGTTACCGCAACTTACCGGGTCTATATTCGCCAAAAGGTCGTTGTTGTTTTTGGTCGTCAACATCGATAACACTCCCTAAAATGTTCGAGATTGCCTTTAGCGCTACAGCAACAGCAGCAACGAAGATTAAAGAACTCTCTTATTATGTAAAATTGAAGTAATTATAATAAGGAAAGTAAGCAATGAACATTGTGATGTGGTACCGATGCTCATACGATAGCATATATCAACAAATTTTTTCTGCAGAAATCGCTAGGATAAGTAGGACGACGAATCAATCCAGCAATCCTTTCACGAGGTGTAGGACTGTACGCAAAGCGACTCAGATTTTTGCGAAAACATTATCTCTGTATTGCCGTCCCAATGAAGAATGTAGGTATCTGCATTTTTTTCGAGGATTAGCGCTTTGCAAAGGCGTCAATTCTAAATAAATAGTCCAACATACTGTGACGAATATAAGCATCACAAGCTGCTACTACATAAATGCACAACAATAAAGTAGCCACTCTTATGTAGAAGGCGACGAAGAGATATGTTATCACACACACACACACGTAGCCATCAGCCGAAGTAGTTACTCACACATGCATACGCACATGACTATGATAAACGCATAAACTACAAATATACATGTATATCGCTGTTAACCAAGCAGGAGATTCTAGAAGGTGAAACGTCTAGACCTTTGGAGAAATATGCGGACGAGGCTACAGAGAGTATAAAAGCAGCGCAAGCTGGGGGATGACTAATCAGTTTGATTGTGAAGTACGTGATATTGAAGTATAATTGTACTACTCCCAAGTAGACTAAATAAAGACCATATTGCAATACTGAACATTGGAGTGATTTATTTAACAGTTTAGCGATTCGAACGTTAGCAGAAGGTTTGGCATTGGTGGAATTTCCCAAAATTCGTTACAATACTTATTTTCAAAACACCATTTGCTGGAAAGTTACAAACAAGATAAGCTTGATATGTCCGTTTAAGTAAGAATGTAGATACCCACATTTTTTTAAGCGCAGTATAGTCAGACGTAGGTAAATCAAGTTGAGCCTTCAGCCCTATTTATGCTTATGGGACAATAATTGGCTAAAAGGGGATTAAGTAGGAAATATTTGGCCGAGCTAATGTGCCCCCAATGTCGTTGCTACTATAGAGCTCGCCGATATGTAAGAACAGGGAGGGAGGGATGGCCTGAAGGTTTAATGTGGCCATATAAATCGTTCCCGAGATGGTCGGGCTAGCACCTTAATGGTGCTGCGTTACCGGAGCGTACCGGATCTGTATTCGGCAAAGGACCATCACATCGATAACACTCCCCAAAGCCTTCGGGGAGCAACCTTATCGTTACAACAACAACAGCTTAAAGACTCACCGAAGGCAGTCGGAGGCTCAAAAAGCCCATAAACCAAAGATCATTTCGATACCCTATCCGCATGGTATCTGCGGAGTTGTTTGTGTGCATTTTATTGATTAAAAAGTTTTTTGACCGGGATTAATTACTGTAATATCCAATAAAACATAAACCTAATTACATACATCTACAATTTGTATGGATGTGTGTACATATATATATTTACTAGGTTATATAAATATTGTAATTCGCTTTGTTTATTGCACGCTACAAATTTAATTAAGGGGCTCGACCAAAATCCAGTTCTGATAACAAATTAAATGGAGTATGGTGGAAGTTCTAAGTAGAGTTGTAAGAACAAAGAAATTCAACAAGAATGTGTGTTAAGTATATATGTAAATATTTCTTACTTATTTACATATACTTATATATGTATTTTTAGAAATAAGGTTTTTCAATTAGAAGAAAATTTTTCTAAGCGGGGTCGCCCCTCGGCAGTGTTTGGCAAGCGCTCCGGGTGTATTTCTGCCATGAAAAGCTCTCAGTGAAAACTCATCTGCCTTGCAGATGCCGTTCGGAGTCGGCATAAAACATGTAGGTCCCGTCCGGCCAATTTGTAGGGAAAATCAAGAGGAGCACGACGCAAATTGGAAGAGAAGCTCGGCCTTAGATCTCTTCGGATGTTATCGCGCCTTACATTTATTTATTTATTTTTTATTATATATGTATACACCTACTTGTTGTTGTTGTAGCGATATGGACACTCCCCGAAGGCCTTGAGGAGTGTTATCGAGTTGATGGTCCTTTGCCGGATGCAGCTCCGGTACGTTCCGGTACCAAGCCCAACCATCTCGGGAACGATTTGTTATGACCACATACGACCTTCTAGGCAATACCGCCCTCCCACCCCCTAGATCCATAAGGAGTTGGGGTCGCCAGAGACTCGGCTGTTAATGAAACAGGATTCGCCACGGATAGGTGAGGTTGACAATTGGGTTTGGAGAAGCTATATATTGCGATGGAAACCTGAAAAGGTTGCGCTACACAACCCCTTGAATCTGGTATTTTAGTCGCCTCTTACGACAGACATACCTAACGCGGGTATATTCTAACCCCCTAACCCGCTGTGGTATATATACCTACTTCTGTAGTTGTGGTTAGGGTTAATCAGATAGTATAAATCGAAAGTATAATCCGAATACTATTAAAAATTAGCTCCGTTGATCATACTTCGAAGATCTGCTACACAAACGCCCCGTTTATCTTGATTTAGTCAATAGACACGCAAAGGCTGAGGTGCTCGGTCGCCGAACCATTGTATGTCTTCCTATGCTAGGACAGACTGAACACCAGACCCATTCAGATTGACCGGTACACTGGGGCTTTAAAAAGTTTTGGCTAGTGTCTTGCCATTACGCTAAAACACAACATCCATTGTGTGGGAGTAATTGATTACATTGCATCTTTTTTTGATGAAAGCCAATGATTATTAAAGATGCGAAGGTGTGTCACTGGTAGTCACTCTCAGCTATCTAATTTAACGCAAATTCTTGGTCGGCGGCCACCGTGGTGTGATGGTAGCGTGCTCCGCCTGCCACACCGTATGCCCTGGGTTCGCACCCCGGGCAAAGCAACATCAAAATTTTAGAAATAAGGTTTTTCAATTAGAAGAAATTTTTTCTAAGCGGAGTCGCCCCTCGGCAGTGTTTGGCAAGCGCTCCGAGTGCATTTCTGCCATGAAAAGCTCTCAGTGAAAACTCATCTGCTTTGCAGATGCCGTTCGGAGTCGGCATAAAACGAGCACGACGCAAATTGGAAGTTAAGTTCGGCCTTAAATCTCTTCGGAGGTTTTCGCGCCTTACATTTATTTATTTTTTTTCTTAATTGGAAAAAACTTTTGAAAATCTTTGGGAGCTGTACATTTCATTGATTGATAAAGTAATGATGGACAATGGCGGATTAAATTTAATTATACCTTATCAAGTAAGTATTTACATAATCTTTATATATGTACATATATGTGTGGATGTTGAAATAAGTAGGTCTGTTTGTCTTATAAAATAACAGTTTAACTGTTCTTACATATGTCGTAAGTCATGCCGAAGAAAGAAAACGTGATTTCAAAAGCTGTCTTGTGCACACAGAAAGACGTAATCTATAGAAACACTCTGTAGTGAAGAAACAATAAAATATAACTGTAATTTTTCGGACTGGAATCGAAGTAGTCGGAAATAGGTAGTCAGAGGAATATTATTTCGAAAACGACATCCGTTGGCGAAAGTCTCTTACCATTAAGGGCCGGTTTTTCAGTACAAGTTCAACTCAGTTTGTCAGTTAAACTACGTTTAAACTTATTCTGTAGTTTTTCAGTAACTGGAGTTTAAGCTGAGTTTAGGCGGCCGATCTAGCAGGGTTAAACTCTAGTTAAGCAATTATTTATTTGCGTTCGTTGGAAATGGCGTCGGATATACCCAACAGGCATTTGGGTTTGAGTGCCATTAGAGCTCATGTTGATAAATAGACATACTTCTAAAATCTCAAGAGTTGTTTCTAACCAGTGGCTCAACTCGATAATCATAGCGTACTCAGCAAAAAAAGGGAATTTTTCATAAAGCAAAAAATGCTATTATTTAAGTTGAAAAAATTTAATTAACAACTTGTGGTTCTCTAACTGGACTCAAATGCAAGATTCCATACTACAGTATTTTCACGAAAATAAAGTGAAATTATATTATTTAAAAAATAAATAAATATGAGGCGTGATAACCTCCGAAGAGATTTTAGGCCGAGCATCTATTCCAATTTGCGTCGTGCTCCTTTTAATTTTTCCTACAAATTTGCGGGACGGGACTGGACCTATTTGTTTTATTCCGACTCCGAACGGCATTTGCAAGGCAGGTGAGTTTTCACTGATAGCTTTTCATGGCAGAAATACACTCGGAGTGCTTACCAAACACTGCCGAGAGGCGATCTCGCTTAGACAAATTTTCTACTAATTGAAAAACCTGCGTGAACCCAGGATCTCCGATGTGGTAGGCAGAGCACGGTACTATAACACCACGGTGGCCGCCTATATAATTTATTTTTGATTACTTACGCATCATTACTGCTATCAACCTCGTGTTTATTTTTCACAATAAATAGCTGTTGGTTTTGGTGGTACCACTTTGGAGATTTTTTCAACTCCATCTCAACTCGATATTCAATGTAGGATATCAGCTGGAGAAATGTGTTATTTGAGAACTGTACATTTATCAAAATCTCAAGAAATTAGGATAATAATTGGAAAATATTAATGACATTGGAGATCAAATCGAAAAATTTTAATTTTACAAAATTTCTCAAAGGTTGGATAATGATTGGAGAATGAAGTTGGATATCAACTCGAGAACTATCTGGTTTAAAAATAATTAAATAATGATGTTGGATATCACTTCCGGAACTAGATATAATTTCGCTGGCGAATTTTTTTCCATGTTTGTTGGGTAAACAAAATCCAGCTGTTGCCGTATCTACAAATTATCTAGATAATAAAGAAACCAATGTTGCCGCACAAAAAAGCATATATGAATTATATATATATAAAAGGCGACCTTAAACTGTGACTGAATAACTGGAGTTTAAATTTGACTAGAGTTTAAGCGAACTTAGTTTAAGTTTAACTTAACCAGCTACTGAAAAACCGGGCCTAAGTGCTCACATAGGCTGAATGTGTCCAATGTGTCACCAGAATTTGTTTGACGATCAAATGGAAAAAACCAGAAATCGGTATAAGAACTTATAAGAATAACTTCTTCTCTTGGCAAATACTAGAAGTTTTCTAGGACCTAGCTTAATTGCTGCTTCGAGATTGGGGAACTCTGCTGCCCCTAGTAGCTGCAGCCTTAACCTCACGAGATCAGGACACGAACACAGAACGCGCTCAACCATTTTTTTCTGCACCTCGAACTTCCTACAATTGCTGTTATTTACGATGCGTTACTTAAAGCATGTGACGCCAGAAGGCCGTGTCCAGTTAGTATGCCCATCGTGAGCCTTACGTTTTCTCTCTTTAGATATATGAGCAACTCTTTGAGTCTAAGGTCGTAGGATTTGCATATGATCTTAAAAAACATATCATTTTGATTTATGCCAGACGGATTGGGACGTCCACCGTCGATTCATCGAGTGCTGCACCCTCCCTTGCAACTCATCGGCCTTTTCGTTACCTAGTCTCTCCAATGCCTCTTTGCATTTCAGAACACTTCTTGATGAATTTTTGCTGCTTTATTCACGGCTACAGTTTCCACCTGAAAGACACTGCAGTGACCTGGTAGACTGAAGGATCTACTTATTTCTGGATCGTCACAGGAAACAGCGGGCCCGACCCCTATCGGTAATTTTGAAGAATCGATATACACGTCTGGAGTATGTTTTGCCATTACAGAACACTTGCGTCAACCCTCCAGCTCTATTGTGACCCCAAGATCTGTTTTGAAGCTCATGCGCGAAACCATACGGCTGCACTCAAGCTGCCCCGAGGACCAATCCATGTTGCAGTTGCTAGCGTTAAATTTTTGTCCATAAGGTCTGCAGTTGGGATGTGCAAAATTGCATAAAATGCCCCAGTTGGGGTATTTTTCAAGGCCCCATTATGATAATCATTGATAATCTGCATGCCCCCTCAAGGTTTTTGATAAACGTACTTTTTTGTGTGGCTGTCTACCAAACTATGATCCCATAGTAAAGTATGAGCTTGTCAATTTCCGTAAATATCCAATGTAAAAATTTTGGCGGCAGGCCCTACGTGCATCCTAGCATCCTCTTCCATGCACATAGTGGCACGGAGGCTTCCTTCGCTCTCACATCCACGTCGCGTTTCCTTTCCAACTTACTATCTAATATGCTTTCTACAAATTTCATGCTGCACTTTTCTTGTAGAGTTACTCCTCAAAGCTTAAAAGCGAGCTGTGGCTATTTATTGTTTCTGTATCTGCTATCGAGAATAATGTCAGCATTCAACTCAGCGCTAGAGTCGGTATAGACTTCCCGTCTGTCTTGCGGATATAAGGCTTCCGCCGCAATTTCTTGTCTTCTATGATCCCAGCCCCCATCCACACCAAAAATGCGTTTCTGGAAATTGGAAATGAAGCTCTTTCTTCCTGCTTTTTTTGGAGTTCTGCTTGCGAACCAAATATGAAAATACCTTTTTTTAAGACTGTAGTTCCAATTTTCAACCAGTAATTTTGTTTACTTCTTACTGATTCCTATGCGGGGGTTTTTACAGGTTCGTGTGTTTGTGCATAATTTATGAATTTGTTTATGAAAAATCATTATTAATCACATTTTTCGTCTCAAGCAGACATCTTCTTGATCTCGTTTAAAGTACATAGAAACGGAGCTGGAATCATATTTATATTACTTGTAATCAATTGTTTACACATGTAGACATTAGAGTGGTTCTTACAAATTAAACTGTCGACTTTTTCTAATCTCACCCCTTTAAAATCTAAGTTCGGGTGAAGATCCGGTACGTTCCGGTAACAAGCACCATTAATAGGGCGGGTCAAATTGTATGGGGAAAAAAACTTCAGGTGCACATCCAGTTTCTGAATCTATGGGTCATACTGAGTAATATTGCCCATGGGGCCATAGGTCTGAAATAAATTTCGAGCCTCCCTAATCAAGTGAGAAAATTTTGGTATAAAATTTTCTAACAAAATTGTATAAAAATTTTGATATAAAATTTTCTAACAAAATTAGGGAGGCTCGAAATTCATTTCAGACCTATGGTCCCGTGGGCAATATTACTCAGTATGACCCATAGATTAAGAAACTGGATGTGCATAAATAAATGAGCAGCCTTTAGAAAAACTAACAGAAACCTAAATATCAAGTATTCTTAGACATATACCTATACATTAGGACGGGTCAAATTGTATGGGGGAAAAAACTTCAGGTGCACATCCAGTTTTTGAATCTATGGGTCATACTGAGTAATATTGTCCATGGGACCATAGGTCTGAAATGAATTTCGAGCCTCCCTAATCAAGTGAGCAAATTTTGATATAAAATTTTCTAACAAAATTAGGGAGGCTCGAAATTCATTTCAGACCTATGGTACCATGGGCAATATTACTCAGTATGACCCATAGATTCAGAAACTGGATGTGCCTTTTCAACAATAAATTTGACCCGCTCTAACCATTAATGTATAAGCCCGACCATCTCGGAAACGACGTAATATGACCACATTGAACCTTCTAGGCCATACCAGCCCCACCCAATGTTAAAGAAACCGGGATCGCCACTGGTAGGTGAGGTTGACAATTGGGTTGGAGAAGCTATAAACTGCGCTGGTGTCCACTTGAAAGGGTTGCGCTACACAGCCCCTTTGAAAACATTTGGCATTTTAGTCACCTCCTCCGACAGCCACACCTCCCGTGGGTATATTCTAAGCCCCCTAAACCACTGGGGTTGTGATATTATTGAAATTTGTGTGTATGTATATTCTTATGTATGTATTCTAAAGGGGACATAGTACCCGGCAAATAATTGTGTAACCGATTGTAAAAAATATTGTGCATAGGATCTGATTCAAGAATCAAATTAAACATTTCGTCTTCAACTTTTCTTATAAGAATTTCAGCGGCTGCAAATCAAATTCGTACTGGTCGACTACAGTGGAAGAACGGTTTACACGCTGCTTGAAATTTAGTCATCTGTAATACGGGATTTCACTATATAAAGATACCCTCTTGATCGAGTAACATGCAACAAAATCGTTCACGTTGCAATTGGCTGCCTTTGGACAATGACCTTACATGTACGCAGACGACCCAAACATCTACTCGACATCGACTCGGCTCTTAGACCTGCTCATTGAGAACAATCTTCGACTCACTTGCTGTGGATACTATAGGGTTGCGACAGGGTCGAAAAAAGTCCGGTTCCGGTAATGTGGTCCCAACTCGGAAAAGACTGACGTTACCGTAGTGCATAACAATGAGGCCAAACGGCGGTCACTTCAGATGATAACTTAAGCGAGTAATGCCCGCTACAGGATCTTATTGTATTAATATATATTTTTAATAAATGAAAATGAAATGAAATTCTCTCAGAAACTCTGCAGAGGCCAAAGGTTTCAAGACGGGGCTAAGATTGTAAATTTTTGGGCCGAATACTTCTCCTCATTTCAAGATAGCGAGAAAGATACTTTCTGGCACACGAGAAAGGCAATATCCCGGATAAAATATAGCAAAGCGCGTGTGTAAAGCTGTTAAAGAAGTGGCTCTTGAAGAAGGGCAAAGCGAAATAGCCCCTTGGCCGCCACGTTCCTGCTGACGGATATACATACATTCGAAATTGTCTAGGCGTTCATTCATTTGGTAACCAGAACTAACAGCGTTAATGATGTCTGTGGACAGTTCAGAAAATAAAGTTAAGTTAACTCATCATACCCGTTCTGCTGTTTTGCTTGAAATCATGGACGGTGTTGAGAGAAAGAGATATGGCCTTTGAGGTTTTCGAGAGAAAGGAAGTGTTTACTTCAACTGATTTGGGATAATAGTTTGATCTCCGTTGGTGCTTCCAATTTTCCTCGGTTTTCGCGACACAAGGATGACTGGCGTAGCTTGGCACAAAACAATTAGAATCGCCTAGGCCCTAGGCGGTTAAGCAACAATTAATGATTTTGATGAATATAGGCTTCTGTTAAAAGTATACGTTAAGCCTGATATTATCTTAAAGTTTAAAAAAACTTTGCGTACCACTGAACTCTTTGTCGATTTCAGAGGTCATAACCCTTTTGATTAATTAATCAAATACACCTTACATAAGGAAAACATTATTTGGTGGGTATGTTTACAATATGATTAATTTCATATCAAAACCTCAGATTTTGATGAAATTTTGCATAGAGGTACTTTGTGCTGTGATAACTACGGAATGTCTCAACTGATTTCAAAGATATTGGTACCATTGGAAAGGTATTCAGTCGGCTTTAGAAAACATACACTGTAAAAAATTTTTATTACACTGAAAAGATTTTTTTCTTTGTTTTTAAATGCTTGATCTTTGTAATTTTCCAAGTTTAGTTTTTAAAAAGCTTAAAAAAAATGGGTTTTCGGCAAAATAAAAATCGTTACAGTACGCCTATTAGAATACCTTTCTAATGGTACCAAGGTCTTGGAAATCAGTTGAGCAATTCCGTAGTTATCACCGCTCAAATGTATTGATATTGTCACGGATATTAGCATCCCTAAGCTATACCATCACTAAGGCGATGCTAAGCGATGTTCACGTCAATAATCAAATCATGTATACACATATATAAGGCAGCCGAGAGATGTCACACACAGATGGCTTTACTTATACGCCTATGTGGGTGCGAGAGACTGTAAACTACAAACTCACATACATCTGAGAGACGCTGAAAAGTAGAAAATTGTAAACAAGTAGAAACTATATGAGAACTATAAACACTCGAAATAGTTGGTAAGTTCTGGAAATAGAAGAGCCTAGATGTATGCAGCGTAAACTATAAAAGCGGCACAAGCGAGTAAAATGTAATTCAGTTTGAGTTGAGATATCAATCAGTAGTAGTAGTAGAGTTTCATTTGAGTTATCAATCAGTTTGGTTATTAAGCCAGCGAGTAGCAAAGTATACGTGTAATTGTGAATTACTTTAATAAAGGCCATTTTTTCCATTCTTCAATATTGGAGTTATTTATTCAACAGTTTAGTGATTCGAACTTAGCAAAAGGGCAAATAAGAGGATTTGCAGCAAATTCGTTACAATATCAAAAATAAAGAGATGCATTTACTTAAAATTTAAAAAGAAAAAAAAATATGCCATTTTAGTTTTTGGATATGTTATATATATTAAATAGACCTTTCTAAAAAAATATATTTTATTTTAAAACGCTTGGCCTTTGAAGCTTTTTTCAAGTTTAAAATTTTATTTTAGAAAAAAAAATTTTTCCAGTGTATAAAAATTTGTTTGCAGTGCATGTTTTCGAAAGCCGATCTGAATACCTTTCCAACGGTACCACGATCATTGAAATCGGTTGAGCCATTCCGTAGTTATCACAGCTCAAAAGTACCTATTACCGTCATTTTCACGCATTTTTCACAACTTTGACCCTTGCCCACGCCTACAATTTTTCAAAAATGCAATTTCTAAAAATGAGGGTATGTTTGTATTGGTAAAGTGTACCTGTATGCAAAATTTCATCAAAATCTGAGGGGGTCGGGTTCAATGCATATCGGTTTGGTATGAAATTCATAATATACTTATGCAATTTTTATTGTTCTACACATGCTACACACAAGTTTGCAACAGGAGTGTATGGTTGGCATGGTCAGAAAAAGCCAAGACCACTCGGGTAAATTGTTTTCAGCAGCGTCTGTTCGCCAGATAAAGCGCCTATATCCATACAGGATTGTTCGAAACACAGTATAAGGAAGCATCTCCATGAGCAGAATAACGAAATGAGAAAAGAAGTACATCAGCCGTATTATAAGCCAGTTTACCGACTTCAAGCAATATTCAGAGTAATCCCACGGGAGGCACATTATTTTGCCTGAGAGAACCGAATCACTTTTCCACAAGTTCGATGCAAATATTATAAGTACCGCTCTAATTATAAGATATTAGGGCTGGCTATATTACGACCTTTAAACTGATTTATTGTAATTGACCTTTAAACGTGTGTGGTGGCTTTTAGGTAAGAGGGGACAAAAGGTCTTGCTAGAGCAAAATTGTCGGCTTTTCATATATAGCTAGTAGCATTCTTTACCTAAACTGGTGAGTTGGACTGAGACTCATTTTGCTTTTGTCGTAGGCGATCAATCTAGTGTCACCCAAAGTTTAAGTTTCCCAGATGTTCATGGTTTCCCTTATTTAATAAATTTGGTGAGCACTTAAAGAGGCTCCGGATCATAAAACGGTGACCAAGCTTGGCAAAGTGAAGCCCGCAGCGGACTAAGGAGCTCGTAATATTTCCTCCTGTAAAAAGAGTTGACTAAAACCTACAGACCCAAGGTTTCGGGGGGAGCAAACGACTAGTCGCCGAGGTAGTCGAGGATTGTGACGCTTCTTCGTTGTGAGCCATGTAGCAGAACGCCATAATAAGCGCCTAATCCTTTTCATACCCGAAATCTACCACCGCCAGGTCTTCTCAAAACAATATTTTAGCTTCTTCTTTACCATGACTGCAGTTTTCACCTTCTTCCACCACCTGCGTTCCCTCTAGTTTGACGCCGTTTTTACTGTGTGGGAAGTTTATATGTTATACTAGTAATATCGTTCAACTGGGTTACCCATTCCCAATATCTCAACCATTTATCGAATCCGTATTTGCGTGGCTCGCTCATTTCAGTTCGTCGATGTCCCTTTCTACCCCGAAGGATGTTAGCGAACTACTTAGATCGCCTCACGTTATTCTGATCATGGCGCAAAATGGCTCCCTTTTAATCGATCCTTACATTTTGGAAGAGATCTGATCGTCGAGCTTACAGCGACCTCCGACATGGCCAGAGTCTTTCGTTACCTCCCTCTAGCTTATCAAAAATTTCGGTTATTTGTCTCCTTTTACTGCCTTGCAGCTTTCTAGGCACATCGCTTCTCTGTTTGTGAGTTCCTCACTCGCCCCGCGATTAGAAATATTACTCGTGTCGTAGCGGCAACTTCGATATTATTAACTGCATCGGCGTCAACTTTTATATTGGCAGCAATAGTCTTGCTTAGCACAACGTCCAAAAGTATGCTAGAGTGTAAGCAATCCCCAAAAAGAATCGGGATAGGGGGGGGGGCATCTATTTTAGGTCGCCGGGCGCATAGAGGAAATGAAAAGCGGATGGGCACGCTAAAAAGAGCGGAACCAAGCTTGGTACCGTTGATATTCCAATGGGATTGGGCGAGACTAAATAAGGCGAGAGCTGCACATGATCGACCAATCAGGAATATCATACAGGCTTTACGACCTAAAACTAACAAAGTTACTCTTATCACAAAAATGAATGGACAGTAGGCCCATGTATGGTACTCCGACTAGGCACTGCCTTATGGCATCACATGCTCTAAAATAAGAGCTCGTCAAAGCAGATTTAGGAAGCAGCAAATGTTGTTGCTTTCAGTATATTGCCAAACTATTTTTTCGTTTATCTAAGAGTTGTTTAGTATGACCTGTCTGCCCCTATGCCTTCTGCAAAGTTCCAACTCCAAAAAATATTTTTGATATGATGATCAATCTGTTGCATTTCGTATATAATACTCAGAGCCTTCTGAGGACATATCTACCTAATTTTTTCGAAACGAAGGCTAGTCCCCTAAATTTCCCTATCACATGAACCATGTACCTCCCCTTGGTTGGTTTTTTACAATGCAATTATCTGTACGTTAAGTTCGGCTGAAAAATATGACGTTTGCCCTTGTTTATAACAACCTCAAGAGGCCTCGTAGATACTTTGCGCCATATGAAGTCTTAGCTCTTCACTGCAAAGAGAAGGTCAGTTAAGGTTTAAGATTTTTATCAAAGGCTCCGATACTATCTTGGTCTTTGAAAAGTAGCTCACACACTTGGCATCTGCTTAAAATTGATCCTCAAAAGAAAGGTATTTCCAAAAAAACATGACGTCTTATAAACACTAGAAAAGTTTAAATTTAAAATTGGTTGTTGTATATTTTCGCTTAATTCCATTATTTTCATTGCAATAGAAATGTAATGCTTTACACTGAGTCATGTATATTTATTTATTATTTATTTAATTTAAATTTTTAACGCTTCATTACAATTTTTTATGGTGGAAAGCGCTGCGTAGTTTGTTTATGATTAAATTGCATATGTAATTAAACACATAGATGAGAGAGAGAGAACTCTGTTAGTTGTAGAAGTCCACCGTCTACTCGCCAATCAGCCTGTCAAGCCAACCATCAGTCAGCCATCCACCCAGCTAGCAATACAATTGGATCCTCGTCGGTATTAAATGGGCGTATTTTTGCTTTGACCGTATCGCCTGGCTGCCGGGTGCCTTGCTGACTACCTAACGCTTGGCTTTATTCCGTATGACTATCACTAAAGTTTTCCTAAATTTTTATACTCAGCTGAGCAGAGCTCACAGAGTATATTAATTTTTTTCGCATAACGGTACCCCGTAACGGCATAAACTAATCGAAATAGATATAGACTTCTATATATCAAAATGATCTTGGCGAAAAAAAAATTCATTTAGCCTTGTCCTTTCGTCCGTCCGTCCGGCTCTCCGTAAACACGATAACTTGAGTAAATTTTGACGTATCTTAATGAAATTTGGTATGTAGGTTCCTGGGCATCTCAGATCGCTATTTAAAATGAACGAAATCGGACTATAACTACGCCCACTTTTTCGATATCGAAAATTTCGAAAAACCGAAAAAGTGCGATAATTCATTATCAAAGATGGATAAAGCGATGAAACTTGGTAGGTGGGTTGACCTTGTGACGCAAAATAGAAAATAAGCAAAATTTTGGACAATAGGCGTGGCAACGCCCACTTTTAAAAGAAGGTAATTTAAAAGTTTTGCAAGCTGTAATTTGGCAGTCGTTAAAGATATCATGATGAAATTTGGCAGGCACGTTACTCCTTTACTATATGTGTGCTAAATAAAAATTTGCAAAATCGGATGACGAACACGCTCACTTAAAAAAAAAAAAAGTTTCAAAAGTCAAATTTTTACAAAAAATTTAATATCTTTACAGTATATAAGTAAATTATGTCAGCATTCAACGCCAGTAATGATATGGTGCAACAAAATACAAAAACAAAAGAAAATTTCAAAATGGGCGTGGTTCCGCCCTTTATCATTTAATTTGTCTAGAATACTTTTAATGCCATAAGTCGAACAGAAATTTACCAATCCTTGTGAAATTTGGTAAGGGCATAGCTTCTATGGCGGTAACTGTTTTCTGTGCAAATGGGCGAAATTGGTTGAAGCCACGCCCAGTTTTTATACACAGTCGACCGTCTGTCAATCCGCTCGATCGTTAATACGATAACTTGAGCAAAAATCGATATATCTTTACTAAACTTAGTTTACGTACTTACCTGACCTCACTTTATCTTGGTATTAAAAATGGGCGAAATCCGACTATGACCACACCCACTTTTTCGATATCAAAATTCCGAAAAATTAATAAAAAGTGCCATAATTCTATATCAAATACGAAAAAAGGGATGAAACATGGTGATTGGGTTAGTTTTTTGACGCAAATACAACTTTGGAAAAAACTGTGTAAAATGGGTGTGCGACCTACCATATTAAGTAGAAGAAAATGAAAAAGTTCTGCAGGGCGAAATCAAAAGCCCTTGTAATCATGACAGGAATAATGTTCGTGGTATTACATATATAAATAAATTAGCGATACCCGACGGGGTCACCCTGGTCCACATTTTGGTCGCTATCTCGAAAACGCCTTTAAATATACAACTGAGGGCCACTCCCTTTTAAAACCCTCATTAATTCCTTTACTTGATACCCATATCGTACAAACACATTATACACCCCTGGCCTACCTTTATGGCGATATCTCTAAAAGGCGTATACCTATAAAACGAAGGCCCACTCCCTTTTAAAAAACTCATTAACACCTTTCATTTGATACCCATATCATACAAACACATTCCAGAGTTAGCCTAGGTTCATTTTCCTAAATGGTGATTTTCCCTTATTTTGTCTCCAAAGCTCTCAGCTGATGTTCGGTTACACCCGAACTTAGCTTTATTTACTTGTTATTTCTTATTTTGATAATGAGTATTATAAGTTACAACAGTATAGCCAGAGATAACAATATTTGTTGTAAAAACAATAAAAAGCCCTGCCATATAATATATGGTCTCTCCAGTTTGGGAGAAGGCAGGATAGGGATAGGTATTTTTCAAAATTTGCATCATGAATATTAAGATCTTGCATTACATTTCTATAATTCCCCTAGTTGTATAACTTTTCCTAAATTTCCCATCTCTGTTTTGTGTGTTGATCAGGAACGGACAGATAGTCGCGTCTAGAGAATATGACAAAAGACACCAACGAATTTCCTTTTCGCAACCAGAACCAGGAGGTTAGCGTATACTACGACTAGGCAGCGCTTATATTCAAGGTGCTGAAGTGAGCGTTTGGTTATGGGAAGGCAAAATTGGGTCCTAATGATTTATGGTTTTGCAAATCGCTTTCGGCGTTACCTCTTCAGGAAGGCATTTTTCCCAAGGAATCTTTGAATCTTCCTCATTATTATCTGCCACCTGCCTCTGCCACCCTAAGATGCCAGCATTTGAGGTTGCGTAAGTTTTCTCCCTCTTCCACATCTCACCTGCTTGTACTGTTTTTATAAAAAAGTTTTTAAGCAAGATAAAAAGTATGACAGCGTCATAAAACCTTTTCCGTATCGGCTTCTTTGAATCACTAAATCACTTATCCAAAGTTGAGATCAATCTTATTCGTCACTATATCATTAGTTTATGGTGCATCAGGACGAACGAACATAACTGTTAAATATACGCTGTCTGACACGGTATAAAATCTTTCCACCTACTACAGTTCGATGAGATGAACGCAGGTAGGCATAATGGCTTCTACCCAGTTCGCCCAGGTACTTATTGAAAATCCGTTTTGATGTCATGAAACTCGTCTGATCCTACTGAATGGGTATACAAGTACTACAACCATCCATAATTTATTATAAAATCAATATTATTTGGAATCTCTATTTCCGATAACCTCATACTCAAGGGCGTCGAAGGGCCTTGGGCGTGTTCTAGCTAGAGCCAGGTATTGACACTGAAAGTGCTCAACAGTCTCCTCGGCAGTTGCATACGTCTTAATTACCATGTAGCGATGATTATGCAGAATACCCATCCCTTCTAATTTTATGGGTATCGCCTTTAGATCTACTTATAGACTCGTTGTCATTCTGGGTGTAGCTTGGCTATGTCTGGCTTGATATTGCACAGCCTGTGTGACCTACTCTTTCTCTTTTGCTGAGCTTTGTTCACGTAAAACTTGTATATTTTCCTTTTGGCCGCGCCTACTTCGACGCTTGTTACTCCCGATCTCCATCCGCTGAGCCCCTACGAGCCAGCACTTTAGCTATCTCATTTCCTTTGAGTCCTTCATGATCCGTTGCTCAAGTAACGGATATTTTATAGTGGCGGCTAGCTGATTGGTTGTCGGAGAATATGATACCTTTCCAGTTATACACCGGACCCTTAGTGATGTGCAGGCTAACCGAATCGGAAGGGTCCTGCTTGAAACCAACCTTAATATATAATGCCACTTCTATTGACGTAGATATACCTACTGAATGTTTGTAGATTCTTCTCATCTGAGTGCATCTTGGAGCGGTCGGTGTGCATTTAGTATTAGCCATTATCAAATGGAATTGTACCCCTCTTTCAATTATTCCCTCTTTGGAAGATTGGTGTTAATGCTGACTTAAAACTGCACTTTACGGGGATAAAAATATACCTTCGGAATTAGATAAATGAAACTACTATGCTCATTGTGAGTATTTTTCAGTACTCAAACTCCCTGGGCAACAGTGTGGTTTGTGCCGACGTACGTAGTATGTGTATTTCGATCGGAAACAAGTTAAATATGGGATCTAAAGCTGCCAGGGGACCGGCGTGACAAACTGCTGTGGCACCAACGCACACAATGTGTTGAACTCTTTTTAGCCTTTGAGTTTGTTGAGTGAAATGTCACCTTTTCTCCGCTGTCGCTTCAAAAACGCCCTTTCCCAGAAAACTTTTGAAAAATGCTCTATTTCGGAATTTAACTGATGAACGCCTAATCCCAGAATTTATTTCAAAACCGCCCATCTGAGCGGAAGTTCATTCTGACATAAGATAGGGCGTATATGAAAAAGCGTTCTTAAATGGAGCGTTTTTCAACCGAATTCTGAGATAGTTCGTTTTTGAAAAAAAGTCTTGAAAATATGCAGCATTAAAAACCCTATGGCGGCCACCGTGGTGTGATGGTAGCGTGCTCCGCCTATCACACCGTATGCCCTGGGTTCAACTCCCTGGCAAAGCAACATCAAAATTTTAGAAATAAGATTTTTCAATTAGAAGAAAATTTTTCTAAGCGGGGTCGCCCCTCGGCAGTGTCTGGCAAGCGCTCCGATTGTATTTCTGCCATGAAAAGCTCTCAGTGAAAACTCATCTGCCTTGCAGATGCCGTTTGGAGTCGGCATAAAACATGTAGGTCTCGTCCGGCCAATTTGTAGGGAAAAATTAAGAGGAGCACGACGCAAATTGGAAGAGAAGCTCGGCCTTAGATCTCTTCGGAGGTTATCGCGCCTTACATTTATTTTTTATTTATTAAAAACCTATTTTTTAGGTCTATCGTCCCTAGTACCTCAAAATTCTAAATGCGGCCCTGATAGTGACGCACACTTTCGGAAAAGCACGTGTCAGGTCCATGTACAACAGCGTAGTTTATATGATTTTTTGTTTTTACAGATATTTTTATAGTGTTTAAACCTCACTTTCACCCTGTTTTCCTTCATACCGATTGTCTCATGCAGCGTAGATTAAAAGATTGCCTCATGCAGTTATCACGTTGCAATTTGCCAGATTTTCGTGATAGTTAAGGAATCCGCCTTTATAATCGGTTCAAAATTCAAACGGATTCAAAGGTCGCTTTTTACTTATACCTTACATTAGGTAGGGTTAATGTACTTTGTTGGAACTCGAGTTGTTTTGGAATGATCTTATCATTCTATTCTTCTATATAGTCAAATTTTGTATTTTTTCTCTTGATAAGAAGGAAACTTACTGTTTCTGTTTCCAGCTTGAAAAGTGGCAAGATATGTATGTTGTTCCTTAAGGACCTCAAATAGTATACTGAAAATTTTTAGTGTTACCAGAAGTTTATTCAACAACCAAACTGAAAACCCCTATAATGCACCATAAAACAGGTTTTAAATAAAAAAATTGGTCTTGCGAGCAATGCGAAATACTTAAAAAAAAAAAGAATCGGCGTATTCGCGTCTTGTCATCCACGTCATTGTTGTCGGATATAAAGTCGAGACTGAAAAGGACTTGAACTATTTAGGAACCAGAAACAACATCCAAAACAATGACAATTGGCAGTTTTATTTTAGATACCCCTTAACTTTCGAATTTAAATATGTCTTAAGTTCGGATTAAACCAGGAAGCCATTATAAAAGTTTTTTTTTTAGTCGAAAAAGTCCAGGTCTAAAAATTGTCCTGGGTGCAAGGTTATGAGATCCTGTTGATACTCATAGCATTTTCATGACGAATCATGCATCCTTTTTAATTTTCAGATATTTTTCAAAAAAATAACAGTAAAATCCGCAAATAACAGTAAAATCCGGACTTTTCTTTTATAAGTCCGAAAAAAAATTTAAATCCGGATTTTTATTTGTTAAGTACAATTAAAAGTCCAGGCCTATAACTATGGAATGGCTCATTAAAATGAAACCAATTTTTTACCAATAGATTCTTCTTCTCCGTTTTTGGGAGAAAAGATTTGAAGTCTATATGGTAATTTGATATTTTTTTGTTACTAATACTAGACATTTTTTACAGAAAATCTAAAACTAACTCTCATGGTACTATAAATATACTGTTTCATAGTAAACTTGTTTTTTCGCCATAAAGTTTGGTGCAATTGAGATATTGCCTTGAAATTTGATACAACGCTTTCTGTTGAAGCAAGATTGATTCGTTTTATTTGGATGAGAGGTGTCTTACTTAAAAGGCCAGACTTTTATTCTGTCCTTAAAAATAAAAGTCTGGATTTAACATTTATTTTCGGACTTGTAATAATTTCTCTCGGACTAAAAAAATCAAAATACGACAAAAATTTTTCTGAAGAGCTTTTATTATACAAGTAATAACTTTTTTTAAATACAAGTAATCAGTGTTTTAAACTAAAAAAAAAAACCGAAAAAAAACACACAGAAAGCTGCCGCAGTGGGCTAAAATTACCGAAAACTTTTTAGGCAGTCTAATACATAAGATCGTCAGCAATTGTGATAACGGTCTATGAAACTATTTTAAAAAATTATTTGTAACCAAGTGAACAAAATGAAGTGTTAAATTAAATACGAGTTTATGATGAAGCGTAACGTTATATGTATACCCAGCTGTAGGATACTACACATCCATTAATTTATAATTCAAAGAGAACTGTCACAAACATCAAACAATAAGAATGCTGAAATATATTCTTATACATATGCATGTACATGTATGGACGAAAGTTAACCGATATCACTCCATCGATTTTTCGATAGGATTTGGGCTAAGGAAAAAAAGTTCCACTACGCATACCCAAAGCATAATTTTTGAGCCTGCGAAATTTCATTTTTTTGATTTTTTTTCGACCTTGATTTTTAAGGTTTTTTTATGACCTACTTAAATATTTTCATATGTATACCCTGACCGACCCAAAAATTTCCGCTGAAAACGTTGGCGATAACAGTTTTTGAAAAAAAAAAAAAAATATTTATATATATATACATGAAAATTTTACAATCAAATGAAAATTTTTTTAGTAGGTCCTGAAAAAAAACCTTAAAAATCAAACTCGAAAAAAAGTCAAAAAAATTTAATTTCGCAGGCTCAAAAATTATTTTTTATATCCCTCCGTCATACTTGGACGTACTCTACTACGGGGTGCACCAATGTTAAGTCTAATTTTAATTGCCTAAAAATATACTTTCAAAATGTATCTGGTCTTCGTACTAAATGTTCGAAAGTTTTTAATGTATAGTTCTGCATTAGATTATGATATTTTCGTTTTTGTTGAATCTTGGCTGAACGAGAATTTTTTTAGTAGTGAAATCTTTGATCCACATCTCTTTGATGCTTTCCGTAAGGACCGGGATGTTGTTAAAACAGGTTTCTCGAGAGGAGGTGGTGTTCTCATTGCTGTTCGGTGGAAATTCCATGCGGCCATGGTAACACTCGCCAACTCTGATACACTCATTGATAAGCTCTGCGTACGTTTTCATGGTTCTTCTGGAATCTTGTATTTGAGCGCTTCGTATATTCCACCCAACAGTGTAAATGCTTTATATATTGTACATGCTGACAACGTTCTCTCACTGGTATCAAATGTGGGTGATAATCATCTTTGTGTACTTGGAGATTTCAATTTATGTAATTTTAATTGGTCTCATATAGAGGACACGGCTTCTTTAATGGCCTCTAACGTTAACTCTTCAGCCGAAATTCATCTTATTGATAGTTTCTTAAGTATTGATTTGGTACAAATAAATGGGCTCTATAATAGGCTAAATAGAATTTTAGATTTAGTATTCATCTCAAATAATGTTCACTACACATTGTCTGAATGCTTCACACCAATCTTGCAGACCGACAAACATCACGTTTCTATTTCCCTAGAATTGGAGTTTTATGAATTTGCTGAAATTACAGATAAGCCTGAAACGAATTTCAACTATAGTGCTTGCGATATGCCGTATCTTAAATCTATCTAAATTTTATTAAGCATTGATTGGTGTGATTCATTCCGCGATATGATGTCACATCTTGTTTTCATATTTTCAAAAATAAGGTTCATGAGTTGTGCTTGAAGCATATCCCAATATATAGAAAAAGAACATATAAGACGCCCTGGCATACTAAGAGGCTAAAACATCTGAAGAATGTTAAGTGAAAATCCTTAAAACAATATAAAAGAACTGGAGATTCGGCGCACTACTCAAAATTTCAAAATGATTTAAAGGCATTCAAGTGCTTGAATAGGTTTTTGTACAGAAATTATGTTCTGAGCTTTGAGAGTAATATAATGTCGAACTCAAAGGCGTTTTGGCGTTTCATAAAGTCAAAAAAGGCCTGCTATCTGTCCCTAGTAATGTGTTTTTCAACGACAAATCTGTAAACAATGCAGTTGATGCTGCGAATCTATTTGCCAATTTTTTTTGTTCTAATTTTGAACCAGACACTCGCGTCCACTCGAGTTTGCCTTCCATGAGCAACTCAGCGCTCAATTTTGGATCTTTGGGTGTTTCCGTTACGGATGTTGTGAATGGTATTGGAAAGCTTAAGTCGTCTACTAAGACGGACTCAGATGGTCTTTCTGTCATATTGTTGAAAAACTGTGTTTGGCTGAGCCTCTTACAGTTATCTTTAACAACTCACTGGCCACTAGAACATTTGTGGATGACTGGAAGCTAACTTCAATTTCTCCGATATTCAAGAGTGGTAACAAAAATTATGTTCGTAATTACAGACCTATTTCGAAGCTCTCATGTGTATCCAAACTTTTTGAGATTATAGTAAATGATAAAATATACTTTGCA
The DNA here is from genome assembly GCF_040869045.1 of Eurosta solidaginis. Lineage (NCBI taxonomy): Eukaryota > Metazoa > Arthropoda > Insecta > Diptera > Tephritidae > Eurosta > Eurosta solidaginis. The sequence goes on from NC_090320.1 coordinate 241,748,196, forward strand.
GTAAAGGGCCTAATTTCGAACAATCAGCACGGATTCGTTTCAAAACGGTCCACTGTTAGTAACTTATCTTTTTTTTCTGAATACTGCATTTCCGCTTTTCATAATAGAATGCAAGTTGATATAATATACACTGACTTTTCAAAGGCAAGGTGACAAGGTTTCGCACCAGATACTATTGGCTAAGCTTCTGGCATTGTGTTTTCATTCCACATTTTTGATGTGGATTGAGTCGTATCTTTCAAATAGACATTGCGTTGTTGACATAGACAACGCCACGTCCCAGCCCTTCATTGCTTCATCTGGGGTCCCGCAAGAAAGTATTCTAGGGCCTCTATTTTTTATTTTATTTATAAATGATAACGGCTCGTGCTTCGCTTTTGCGGAACACTTGTTGTATACAGACGATTTGAAAATTTTCGCCACCATAAAGAGTTCTCGTGACTCTGAACGGCTGCAATCAGACCTCCTCAATGTTGAAAACTGGTGTTGTTTAAATCGTCTTACTCTAAACATCAAAAAGTGTTTCCATTTAACTTTTTCGAAATCGGCTAATGTTCTACGGACTTCATATAGTATTGCGGGCTGTGCCCTGGAATCCGTTGAGGAAATTAAAGACTTGGGTGTATTTTTTGACTCTAACTTTGGTTTCGCTAACCAAGTCAACTACGTTATTACTCGGTCTTATACCATGCTGGCGTTCATTCGTAGAAATTGTTCAGCTTTCACTAACCCTCACACCCTCAAGTCTCTTCATTGCTCTTTTGTCAAATCGAGACTGGAGTATGCTGCTATAATTTGGAGACCCTACCATACTGGTCCCTCTAATCGTATCGAGAGAGTTCAAAAAGTTTTTGTACGTTTTTCTCTCCGTTCTTTGAATTTTTCTGATCCTTTACCGTCATATGAATCGAGATGTCTTTTAATTGAACTGAGTACGCTTGAAAATAGACGAACCATCTTATCGTGCTCGTTTATCATTGGCTTAATTTCTGGAGCTGTAGATTGTCCATCGCTCCTGGAAAAAATTCAATTTAATGTTACCTGCAGAAACTTGCGGCACTTTGAGACCCTTAAAATTAGTTTTGCAAGGACCAACTATGCGGTAAACGCTCCTATTGCGAGGGCTTGTGCGAATCTCAATTTGTTTTTAGGTGTTGACTGCACTTCTTTGTATGTAACCCTAATTAGTCATTTAAAATCTTTCTACTCTTAATATTATGCTAGTCTGTAAAAATTTGTAAATTTAAAGACTCAAAAATAAATAAATAAATAAATAAATAATCCTGGCTTTCAGAATCCCGACAAAACATAATCCAGAAAATTTTCAGAAATCCCGTCAACACACAATCCAGACGTAACAAAGTTCCGACATAGCGAAATCTCGAAAAGACAATAGCCTCACCATGATTTTGCTAACTCCAGACAACATACATTACGCATTACGCCTTCGCAGAAAGGTGTCCTACGCAGAAATACTGTGGATCGTGTAGTCTGTGTATAGTCTATTTATGCTTTGCGCGGGATCTTATAAAATAAAGTCGTTAATGTCGGGATTTAATGTAATAACTCTCCACAGAAAGCTTCGATTTGAAATCGGATTTTCGCATCCAAAATTTAGTTATGCGAGATGAATTATTTCGTTACAATGAGAAGGGTTTTATAGAAACGTGGCAAATTGCTAAAAAAAATTATGGTAAAAAATCCTAAAATTGTAGTTTACATATGTAGCTATAACTCAACAACGAATCACTCGATTGAAATATTTCCTAGTTGCAATTAAACTTTGAAATATATGTTTTCGCTTTACTTTAAAAAAGTAGTTGATTCCTTTTTAATTTAACGAAATTTGTATAAATAAATTTGAAATTAAAAAAAGGCAGTTGTGTGTGTGTTCGCTGCCAACCATCCATTCAAACATGCGTTCAGAATGTTGAATTAGTTCAAATGGTGAAAAAGGCCAGCTAAACAACGAAAGCATGGCTGCATGGCTGTTTATGTAGAAAAGTGTATGTATGCTCCTTTCATGAGGTTCTTAGAACCCTCTTTTAGGTAGCGGACTAGGGACCGATCTATGCGAAAACATTTAATTTATAATGCATTTTGTTGTAATTCCCCCACTTTATATTTAGCATTCCTTATTTTTTTGAAGCAGATTGCTAGGGCTTTGTATAAAGGAAACGGGAAAAACGAGGAAAGGGGAACTGAGAAAGAGACAGCGCTCGACGAATATAGAGAGACAGTGATAGAGGGATAGGGAGGGGGAGCTAGAGAGAAATAAGAAGGCAGAGAATAATACGGCGTGGGAGAAAGAGACGAAGAGGGAAGGAGCGAATAAAAGGAAGAGGAAAAGGGAGAGGGAACAGTGAGAGATAAAATATTAAAATTCATTCAGATAGACAAAGTTAGGGCAGAGAGACTTTATTTTTTAATGGAAATGGACGTCAAAGGATTTCTATAATTTTTAACTCGGTCTATAAGTACTCCAATTGGAAGAACCAGGTGTGTACACATTTTCCTCCATCTGTTCCTCCTTACTCAAAGGACATGTTCTTTTTCATTTTCTTCGAAATACGGATGCCGGAAGGAATACTTTTTGGGCCGGAGCGCTTTCATCCATTTGCATAACATAAAAAAGTTAGCGAAGCCCTTGGGCGTTTTGGACCCACACTATACGATTGTAGGAAGAAACAGTGGGTATATGTTTTGTTGGTGTCCTATGATCAACATATTTAGGCTCTAGCTATTCTAAAAGGTAAAATTTTCTAATCTAAAACTAAAAAATAAGGTGTGTTTTAGAGAACTTCTAGAACTGTTAGAAAAACAAAGTTATTTTGCAACATATGTATAATCCTTGGACCTTGCTTCCAGTTTCGAGGGGTATGTCGAATAGAAACTTCAAACAATATCCTATCCAATATCCGGACTAACTGATTAATCTCTAGACTAACAATAATATCCTCAAAATTTACGACAACAACAATATCAATTAAAACAGAGTTGCGTGAGTTTATTAACTTATCTGTCAACCGGGTAGTCCAGTTTCGTTTAAATAAATTTACAAATTCGACACGTTTCAGTGATTGTTTCCTTCAACTATCATTGGGGTAGGTATTCTTAACACTAGACTGGGTCGGTAAACATAACAAAGTTTTAAATGACCGCTCTGAGTTAGAAACAAATTTTTTTCCTTGCAAATACAGCCGAACAGAGTATCATTGATTAGCGTAACGGGAGCCCTAAAAACTACTCCGACAGCAGCATTGCATGTCATTCTACACATCCCGCCTGCAGACCTTTTGGCCAAAAATATCACGTTAACAACTGCAACAAGGCTTAAGGCTTCGGGCAGCTTGAGTGCAGGCCATATGGCCATAGAAATATAGCGCCATCTAATATCGAGCAAACGGAATATATGATACCGTGCCTGAGCTTCGAAAGAGATATTTGAATGCAGAAATGGCAGAAAATACTATACTTGTGTATACGGATGGCTCCAAATTAATGGAATGGGACGGCTCTGCTGTTTACTGCGTCGATCCAAAATTAAGTAGATCCTACAGGCTGTCAGATTCCTGCAGCATCTTTCAAGCAGAAATTATAGCCGTGAATGAAACAGCAGCCATTCTGGAGGAAGCGTGCTTAAGCTGCAGTCGCGTCAGTACATATACTTATAGTAAGCGGCGATTAAGACAATAATCTCACACAGTACTTCATCAAGAAATGTTCTGGAATACAAAGAAGCTTTGGAAAAACTTCGCCTATAGATAGAAGGTAACGAAAAGGCCGATGACTTCCCGATCCGTTTTTGGGAGAAATTAAAAGAAGACAGGAGCTGTATATGATCCATGAAGCAGGAAAGGCGTGGACAAGCGCGGGGCTGCAAAATTTCTTAGATCTCGTGCCTACAATATCAGACTCACAAAGTGGCTCATATCTCTAAAGAGAGAATAATTAAGGCTCACGATGGGCATACTAACTAGAAACTGCTTTCTTGTGTCACATGCTTATAAGTTAGGTCTCGTCAGTAGCAGCAAGTGTAGGAAGTGCGAGCTGCAGGAAGAAACAGTTGAGCATGTTTTGTGATCGTGTGCTGTGCTCGCTAGGTTAATGCTCCAGTTATTAGGGGCGGTCCTAGAGAACTTTTAGTATTTGCCAAGAGGGCGGAGTTATTCTATAACATACGTCCAGGTACTTGATTGGGGTTCTTCTGTTTGGTGGTTAAATAAATTCTGGTAACACTATGGACACATTCAGTCTATGCGTGGTCTTTATTGACTAGCCAGTTCAACCTAACCTAAATGCAGCCGAAGTTACGTAATTCATTATATGCGCTTTATTGGGCTCTGCATTCGTTTCTCCGTAGTTCCATTTCCATAGTTTGGTGAAGCAAGAATCCTATATTAAATGGCTTTACCTCATGACGACATACATATAAACATAAACAAAAAAATGTAACTCGACCAGTGTCAAAATCATACTGCGCCAAAAGTTGAAGTGTCAAATCATATTAAAAAGTACCAAACAGCTGATTTCCTGCCGTCACCTGTATCTTTCCACAACGCTTTAACTCCTTAGTAGACAAAATTACGTGAAACTAATTCATAGCTGAATAGTTGTAGCGATCTCAGGGCAAGGGCCAAAATAATATAATATAATAATGATATAACAATTAAAAACAAGTAAGGAAGGTTAAATTCGGGTGTAACCGAACATTACATACTCAGTTGAGAGCCTTGGGTCAACGTAAGGGAAAATAACCATGTAGGAAAATGAACCGAGGGAAACTCTGGAATGTGTTTGTATGACATGTGCATCAAATGAAAGGCATTAAAGAGTATTTTATGAGGGAGTGGGCCATAGTTCTATAGGTGGACGCCATTTAGGGATATCGCCATAAAGGTGGATCAGGGTTGACTCTAGAATTTGTTTGCAGGATATGGGTATCAAATGAAAGGTGTTAATGAGTATTTTCAAAGGGAGTAATCCTTAGTTCCATAGGTGGTCGCCGTTTCGAGATATCGCCATAAAGATGGACCAGGGGTGACCCTAGAATTTGTTTGTACAATATGGGTATCAAAAGAAAGGTATTAATGAGGGTTTTAAAAGGGAGTGGTGGTAGTTGTATAGGTGGTCGCCTTTTCGAGATATCGCCATAAAAGTGGACCAGGGGTGACTCTAGAATGCGTTTGTACAATATGGGTATCAAACGAAAGGTGTTAACCCGTCAATTCCCAGTGTTACCTGTAGGTGACAGATTTTTAAACATTTTTCTCGACCAGCTGGAAATTCGGTTTGTGATCCTCTTGTTTGTGGGCTCTTTGTAGTTTTTAATAAAAATTTATGTCAACACTAGCTATGCGTTATCTGTCAAAACCGTTAACTTGTTTCGCACGAACTTGGAATTTTCTTGCTTTTTATGATTTGTTACGATATAAATTGGTATAAAAATGCCCAGACCGTAAGTCTTGATTTTTTTCTTATTGCATGTGATAAATAAATAAATAAAGTATATTATACATGCATTATGGTATAAAAATAGTGTATACTATGTTTATTACATAGCTCAAAATATGTGGTGTCACCTGGGGGTGACACTGGGTATTGTATGACCATTTTTTATTATACTCAGTTGAGCAGAGCTCACAGAGTATATTAACTTTGATTGGATAACGGTTGGTTGTACAGGTATAAAGGAATTGAGATAGATATAGACTTCCATATATCAAAATTATCAGTATCGAAAAAAAAATTCGATAGAGCCATGTCCGTCCGTCCGTCTGTCCGTTAACACGATAACTTGAGTAAATTTTGAGGTATCTTGATGAAATTTGGTATGTAGGTTCCCGGGCACTCATCTCCGATCGCTATTTAAAATGAACGATATCGGACAATAACCACGCCCACTTTTTCGATATCGAAAATTTCGAAAAATCGAAAAAGTGCGATAATTCATTACCAAATACGGATTAAGCGATGAAACTTGGAAGGTGAGTTGAACTTATGACGCAGAATTGAAAAATAGTAAAATTTTGGACAATGGGCGTGGCACCGCCCACTTTTAAAAGAAGGTAATTTAGAAGTTTTGCAAGCTGTAATTTGGTAGTCGTTGAAGATATCAGGATGAAATTTGGCAGGAACGTTACTCTTATTACTATATGTCTGCTTAATAAAAATTAGCAAAATCGGAGAACGACCACGCCCACTTTTAAAAAATTTTTTTTTTAAATTCAAATTTTAAAAGAAAAGTTAATATCTTTACAGTATATAATTAAATTATGTCAACATTCAACTCCAGTAATGATATGTTGCAACAAAATACAAAAATAAATAAAAATTTCAAAATGGGCGTGGCTCCGCCCTTTTCCATTTAATTTGTCTAGGATACTTTTAATGCCATAAGTCGAACAAAAACTTACCAATCCTTGTGAAATTTGGTAGAGGCTTAGATTCTAGGACGATAACTGTTTTCTGTAAAAAGGGCGAAATCGGTTGAAGCCACGCCCAGTTTTTATACACAGTCGTCCGTCTGTCCTTCCACTCGGCCGTTAACACGATAACTTGAGCAAAAGTCGATATATCTTTACTAAACTCAGTTCACGTACTTATCTGAACTCACTTTGTATTGGTGTAAAAAATGAAAGAAATCCAACTATGACCACGCCCACATTTTCGATATCGAAAATTACGAAAAATGAAAAAAATGCCATAATTCTATACCAAATATGAAAAATGGGATGAAACATGGTAACTTGATTCGTCTATTGATGCAAAATATAACTTTAGAAAAAACTTTGTAAAATGGGTGACACCTACCATATTAAGTAGAATAAAATGAAAAAGTTCTGCAGGGCGAAATTAAAAGCCCTTGGAATCTTGGCGGGAATACTGCTCGTGGTATTACATATCCACATTTGATCGATATCTCGAAAACACCTTCACATATACAACTAAGGGCCACTCCCTTATAAAACCCTTACTAATACCTCTAATTTGATACCCATATCGTACGAACACATTATAGAGTCACCCTTGGTCCACCCTTATGGCGATATCTCAAAAAGGTGTCCACCTATAGAACTAAGGCCCACTAACTTTTAAAATACTCATTAACACCTTTCGTTTCATACCCACATTGTATACACACATTCTAGAGTTACCCCTGGTCCACGTTTATGGCGATATCTCGAAAAGGCGTCCACATATAGAACTAAGGCCCACTCCTTTTTAAGATACTCATTAACACCTTTCATTTGATACCCATATAGTACAAACAAATTCTAGAGTAAACCCTGGTCCACCTTTATGGCGATATCTCGAAAAGGCGTCCACATATAGAACTAAGGCCCACGTCCTCTTAAAATAATCATTAACACCTTTCATTTGATACTCATATCGCACCAACAAATTCCAGAGTCACCCCTGGTCCATCTTTATGGTGATATCTCGAAAAGGCGTCCATCTATAGAACTTAGGCCCACGCCCTTTTAAAATACTCATTAATACCTTTCATTTGATACCCATATCGTACAAAATAAATTCTAGAGTCACCCCTGGTCCATCTTTATGGCGATATCTCGAAAAGGCGTGCACCTATAGAACTTAGGCCCACTCCCTTTTAAAATACTCATTAATACCTTTCATTTGATACCCATATCGTACGAACACATTATAGAGTCACCCTTGGTCCACCCTTATGGCGATATCTCAAAAAGGTGTCCACCTATAGAACTAAGGCCCACTAACTTTTAAAATACTCATTAACACCTTTCGTTTCATACCCATATTGTATACACACATTCTAGAGTTACTCCTGGTCCACGTTTATGGCGATATCTCGAAAAGGCGTCCACATATAGAACTAAGGCCCACTCCTTTTTAAGATACTCATTAACACCTTTCATTTGATACCCATATAGTACAAACAAATTCTAGAGTAAACCCTTTATGGCGATATCTCGAAAAGGCGTCCACATATAGAACTAAGGCCCACGTCCTCTTAAAATAATCATTAACACCTTTCATTTGATACTCATATCGCACAAACAAATTCCAGAGTCACCCCTGGCCCACCTTTATGGCGATATCTCGAAAAGGCGTCCACCTATAGAACTTAGGCCCACTCCCTTTTAAAATTATCATTAACACATTTCATTTGATACTCATATCGTACAAACAAATTCTAGAGTCACCCCTGGTCCACCTTTATGGCGATATCTCGAAAAGGCGTGCACCTATAGAACTTAGGCCCACTCCCTTTTAAAATTATCATTAAAACATTTCATTTGATACCCATATAGTACAAACAAATTCTAGAGTCACCCCTGGTCCACCTTTATGGCGATATCTAGAAAAGGCGTCCACATATAGAACTAAGGCCCACGCCCTCTTAAAATACTCATTAACACCTTTCATTTGATACTCATATCGTACAAACAAATTCCAGAGTCACCCCTGGTCCATCTTTATGGCGATATCTCGAAAAGGCGTCCATCTATAGAACTTAGGCCCACGCCCTTTTAAAATATTCATTAATACCTTTCATTTGATACCCATATCGTACAAAATATATTCTAGAGTCACCCCTGGTCCACCTTTATAGCGATATCTCGAAAAGGTGTCAACCTATAGAACTTAGGCTCACTCCCTTTTAAAATTATCATTAACACATTTTATTTGATACTCATATCGTACAAACAAATTCTAGAGTCACTCCTGGTCCACCTTTATGGCGATATCTCGAAAAGGCGTCCACATTTAGAACTAAGGCCCACTCCCTTTTAAAGCATTTATTAACACCTTTCGTTTGATACCCATATTGTACAAACGCAAGGCGTCCACCTATAGAACTAAGGCCCACTCCCTTTTAAAATACTCATTAACACCTTTCATTTGATACTCATATCGCACAAACAAATTCCAGAGTCACCCCTGGCCCACCTTTATGGCGATATCTCGAAAAGGCGTCCACCTATAGAACTTAGGCCCACTCCCTTTTAAAATTATCATTAACACATTTCATTTGATACTCATATCGTACAAACAAATACTAGAGTCACCCCTGGTCCACCTTTATGGCGATATCTCGAAAAGGCGTGCACCTATAGAACTTAGGCCCACTCCCTTTTAAAATTATCATTAAAACATTTCATTTGATACCCATATAGTACAAACAAATTCTAGAGTCACCCCTGGTCCACCTTTATGGCGATGTCTCGAAAAGGCGTCCACATGTAGAACTAAGGCCCACGCCCTCTTAAAATACTCATTTACACCTTTCATTTGATACTCATATCGTACAAACAAATTCCAGAGTCACCCCTGGTCCATCTTTATGGCAATATCTCGAAAAGGCGTCCATCTATAGAACTTAGGCCCACGCCCTTTTAAAATACTCATTAATACCTTTCATTTGATACCCATATCATACAAAATAACTTCTAGAGTCACCCCTGGTCCACCTTTATGGCGATATCTCGAAAAGGCGTCCACATATAGAACTAAGGCCCACGCCCTCTTAAAATACTCATTAACACCTTTCATTTGATACTCATATCGTACAAACAAATTCTAGAGTCACCCCTGGTCCACCTTTATGGCGATATCTCGAAAAGGCGTGCACCTATAGAACTTAGGCCCGCTCTCTTTTAAAATTATCATTAACACATTTCATTTGATACTCATATCGTACAAACAAATTCTATAGTCACCCCTGGTCCACCTTTATGGCGATATCTCGAAAAGGCGTCCACATATAGAACTAAGGCCCACGCCCTCTTAAAATACTCATTAACACCTTTCATTTGATACTCATATCGTACAAACAAATTCTAGAGTCACCCCTGGTCCACCTTTATGGCGATATCTCGAAAAGGCGTGCACCTATAGAACTTAGGCCCGCTCTCTTTTATAATTATCATTAACACATTTCATTTGATACTCATATCGTACAAACAAATTCTAGAGTCACCCCTAGTCCACCTTTATGGCGATATCTCGAAAAGGCGTCCACATTTAGAACTAAGGCCCCCGCCCTCTTAAAATACTCATTAACACCTATAGAACTTAGGCCCGCTCTCTTTTAAAATTATCATTAACACATTTCATTTGATACTCATATCGTACAAACAAATTCTAGAGTCACCCCTAGTCCACCTTTATGGCGATATCTCGAAAAGGCGTCCACATTTAGAACTAAGGCCCACGCCCTCTTAAAATACTCATTAACACCTTTCATTTGATACTCATATCGTACAAACAAATTCTAGAGTCACCCCTGGTCCACCTTTATGGCGATATCTCGAAAAGGCGTGCACCTATAGAACTTAGGCCCGCTCTCTTTTAAAATTATCATTAACACATTTCATTTGATACTCATATCGTACAAACAAATTCTAGAGTCACCCCTAGTCCACCTTTATGGCGATATCTCGAAAAGGCGTCCACATTTAGAACTAAGGCCCACGCCCTCTTAAAATACTCATTTACACCTTTCATTTGATACTCATATCGTACAAACAAATTCCAGAGTCACCCCTGGTCCATCTTTATGGCAATATCTCGAAAAGGCGTCCATCTATAGAACTTAGGCCCACGCCCTTTTAAAATACTCATTTATACCTTTCATTTGATACCCATATCATACAAAATAACTTTTAGAGTCACCCCTGGTCCACCTTTATGGCGATATCTCGAAAAGGCGTCCACATATAGAACTAAGGCCCACGCCCTCTTAAAATACTCATTAACACCTTTCATTTGATACTCATATCGTACAAACAAATTCTAGAGTCACCCCTGGTCCACCTTTATGGCGATATCTCGAAAAGGCGTGCACCTATAGAACTTAGGCCCGCTCTCTTTTAAAATTATCATTAACACATTTCATTTGATACTCATATCGTACAAACAAATTCTAGAGTCACCCCTAGTCCACCTTTATGGCGATATCTCGAAAAGGCGTCCACATTTAGAACTAAGGCCCACGCCCTCTTAAAATACTCATTAACACCTTTCATTTGATACTCATATCGTACAAACAAATTCTAGAGTCACCCCTGGTCCACCTTTATGGCGATATCTCGAAAAGGCGTGCACCTATAGAACTTAGACCCGCTCTCTTTTAAAATTATCATTAACACATTTCATTTGATACTCATATCGTACAAACAAATTCTATAGTCTCCCCTGGTCCACCTTTATGGCGATATCTCGAAAAGGCGTCCACATATAGAACTAAGGCCCACGCCCTCTTAAAATACTCATTAACACCTTTCATTTGATACTCATATCGTACAAATAAATTCTAGAGTCACCCTGGTCCACCTTTATGGCGATATCTCGAAAAGGCATCCACATATAGAACTAAGGCCCACGCCCTCTTAAAATACTCATTAACACCTTTCATTTGATACTCATATCGTACAAACAAATTCTAGAGTCACCCCTGGTCCATCTTTATGGCGATATCTCGAAAAGGCGTCCACCTATAGAACTAAGGCCCACGCCCTTTTAAAACACTCATTAATACCTTTCATTTGATACTCATATCGTACAAACAAATTCTAGAGTCACCCCTGGTCCATCTTTATGGCGATATCTCGAAAAGGCGTCCACCTATAGAACTAAGGCCCACGCCCTTTTAAAATACTCATTAATACCTTTCATTTGATACCCATATCGTATAAAATAAATTCTAGAGTCACCCCTGGTCCATCTTTATGGCGATATCTGGAAAAGGCGTCCACCTATAGAACTTAGGCCCACTCCCTTTTAAAATTATCATTAACACATTTCATTTGATACTCATATCGTACAAACAAATTCTAGAGTCACCCCTGGTCCACCTTTATGGCGATATCTCGAAAAGGCGTGCACCTATAGAACTTAGGCCCACTCCCTTTTAAAATTATCATTAAAACATTTCATTTGATACCCATATAGTACAAACAAATTCTAGAGTCACCCCTGGTCCACCTTTATGGCGATATCTCGAAAAGGCGTCCACATGTAGAACTAAGGCCCACGCCCTCTTAAAATACTCATTTACACCTTTCATTTGATACTCATATCGTACAAGCAAATTCCAGAGTCACCCCTGGTCCATCTTTATGGCAATATCTCGAAAAGGCGTCCATCTATAGAACTTAGGCCCACGCCCTTTTAAAATACTCATTAATACCTTTCATTTGATACCCATATCATACAAAATAACTTTTAGAGTCACCCCTGGTCCACCTTTATGGCGATATCTCGAAAAGGCGTCCACATATAGAACTAAGGCCCACGCCCTCTTAAAATACTCATTAACACCTTTCATTTGATACTCATATCGTACAAACAAATTCTAGAGTCACCCCTGGTCCACCTTTATGGCGATATCTCGAAAAGGCGTGCACCTATAGAACTTAGGCCCGCTCTCTTTTATAATTATCATTAACACATTTCATTTGATACTCATATCGTACAAACAAATTCTAGAGTCACCCCTAGTCCACCTTTATGGCGATATCTCGAAAAGGCGTCCACATTTAGAACTAAGGCCCCCCGCCCTCTTAAAATACTCATTAACACCTTTCATTTGATACTCATATCGTACAAACAAATTCTAGAGTCACCCCTGGTCCACCTTTATGGCGATATCTCGAAAAGGCGTGCACCTATAGAACTTAGGCCCGCTCTCTTTTAAAATTATCATTAACACATTTCATTTGATACTCATATCGTACAAACAAATTCTAGAGTCACCCCTAGTCCACCTTTATGGCGATATCTCGAAAAGGCGTCCACATTTAGAACTAAGGCCCACGCCCTCTTAAAATACTCATTAACACCTTTCATTTGATACTCATATCGTACAAACAAATTCTAGAGTCACCCCTGGTCCACCTTTATGGCGATATCTCGAAAAGGCGTGCACCTATAGAACTTAGGCCCGCTCTCTTTTAAAATTATCATTAACACATTTCATTTGATACTCATATCGTACAAACAAATTCTAGAGTCACCCCTAGTCCACCTTTATGGCGATATCTCGAAAAGGCGTCCACATTTAGAACTAAGGCCCACGCCCTCTTAAAATACTCATTTACACCTTTCATTTGATACTCATATCGTACAAACAAATTCCAGAGTCACCCCTGGTCCATCTTTATGGCAATATCTCGAAAAGGCGTCCATCTATAGAACTTAGGCCCACGCCCTTTTAAAATACTCATTTATACCTTTCATTTGATACCCATATCATACAAAATAACTTTTAGAGTCACCCCTGGTCCACCTTTATGGCGATATCTCGAAAAGGCGTCCACATATAGAACTAAGGCCCACGCCCTCTTAAAATACTCATTAACACCTTTCATTTGATACTCATATCGTACAAACAAATTCTAGAGTCACCCCTGGTCCACCTTTATGGCGATATCTCGAAAAGGCGTGCACCTATAGAACTTAGGCCCGCTCTCTTTTAAAATTATCATTAACACATTTCATTTGATACTCATATCGTACAAACAAATTCTAGAGTCACCCCTAGTCCACCTTTATGGCGATATCTCGAAAAGGCGTCCACATTTAGAACTAAGGCCCACGCCCTCTTAAAATACTCATTAACACCTTTCATTTGATACTCATATCGTACAAACAAATTCTAGAGTCACCCCTGGTCCACCTTTATGGCGATATCTCGAAAAGGCGTGCACCTATAGAACTTAGACCCGCTCTCTTTTAAAATTATCATTAACACATTTCATTTGATACTCATATCGTACAAACAAATTCTATAGTCTCCCCTGGTCCACCTTTATGGCGATATCTCGAAAAGGCGTCCACATATAGAACTAAGGCCCACGCCCTCTTAAAATACTCATTAACACCTTTCATTTGATACTCATATCGTACAAATAAATTCTAGAGTCACCCTGGTCCACCTTTATGGCGATATCTCGAAAAGGCATCCACATATAGAACTAAGGCCCACGCCCTCTTAAAATACTCATTAACACCTTTCATTTGATACTCATATCGTACAAACAAATTCTAGAGTCACCCCTGGTCCATCTTTATGGCGATATCTCGAAAAGGCGTCCACCTATAGAACTAAGGCCCACGCCCTTTTAAAACACTCATTAATACCTTTCATTTGATACTCATATCGTACAAACAAATTCTAGAGTCACCCCTGGTCCATCTTTATGGCGATATCTCGAAAAGGCGTCCACCTATAGAACTAAGGCCCACGCCCTTTTAAAATACTCATTAATACCTTTCATTTGATACCCATATCGTATAAAATAAATTCTAGAGTCACCCCTGGTCCATCTTTATGGCGATATCTGGAAAAGGCGTCCACCTATAGAACTTAGGCCCACTCCCTTTTAAAATTATCATTAACACATTTCATTTGATACTCATATCGTACAAACAAATTCTAGAGTCACCCCTGGTCCACCTTTATGGCGATATCTCGAAAAGGCGTGCACCTATAGAACTTAGGCCCACTCCCTTTTAAAATTATCATTAAAACATTTCATTTGATACCCATATAGTACAAACAAATTCTAGAGTCACCCCTGGTCCACCTTTATGGCGATATCTCGAAAAGGCGTCCACATGTAGAACTAAGGCCCACGCCCTCTTAAAATACTCATTTACACCTTTCATTTGATACTCATATCGTACAAGCAAATTCCAGAGTCACCCCTGGTCCATCTTTATGGCAATATCTCGAAAAGGCGTCCATCTATAGAACTTAGGCCCACGCCCTTTTAAAATACTCATTAATACCTTTCATTTGATACCCATATCATACAAAATAACTTCTAGAGTCACCCCTGGTCCACCTTTATGGCGATATCTCGAAAAGGCGTCCACATATAGAACTAAGGCCCACGCCCTCTTAAAATACTCATTAACACCTTTCATTTGATACTCATATCGTACAAACAAATTCTAGAGTCACCCCTGGTCCACCTTTATGGCGATATCTCGAAAAGGCGTGCACCTATAGAACTTAGGCCCGCTCTCTTTTAAAATTAACATTAACACATTTCATTTGATACTCATATCGTACAAACAAATTCTATAGTCACCCCTGGTCCACCTTTATGGCGATATCTCGAAAAGGCGTCCACATATAGAACTAAGGCCCACGCCCTCTTAAAATACTCATTAACACCTTTCATTTGATACTCATATCGTACAAACAAATTCTAGAGTCACCCTTGGTCCACCTTTATGGCGATATCTCGAAAAGGCATCCACATATAGAACTAAGGCCCACGCCCTCTTAAAATACTCATTAACACCTTTCATTTGATACTCATATCGTACAAACAAATTCTAGAGTCACCCCTGGTCCACCTTTATGGCGATATCTCGAAAAGGCGTGCACCTATAGAACTTAGGCCCGCTCTCTTTTAAAATTATCATTAACACATTTCATTTGATACTCATATCGTACAAACAAATTCTAGAGTCACCCCTAGTCCACCTTTATGGCGATATCTCGAAAAGGCGTCCACATTTAGAACTAAGGCCCACGCCCTCTTAAAATACTCATTAACACCTTTCATTTGATACTCATATCGTACAAACAAATTCTAGAGTCACCCCTGGTCCACCTTTATGGCGATATCTCGAAAAGGCGTGCACCTATAGAACTTAGGCCCGCTCTCTTTTAAAATTATCATTAACACATTTCATTTGATACTCATATCGTACAAACAAATTCTAGAGTCACCCCTAGTCCACCTTTATGGCGATATCTCGAAAAGGCGTCCACATTTAGAACTAAGGCCCACGCCCTCTTAAAATACTCATTTACACCTTTCATTTGATACTCATATCGTACAAACAAATTCCAGAGTCACCCCTGGTCCATCTTTATGGCAATATCTCGAAAAGGCGTCCATCTATAGAACTTAGGCCCACGCCCTTTTAAAATACTCATTAATACCTTTCATTTGATACCCATATCACACAAAATAACTTTTAGAGTCACCCCTGGTCCACCTTTATGGCGATATCTCGAAAAGGCGTCCACATATAGAACTAAGGCCCACGCCCTCTTAAAATACTCATTAACACCTTTCATTTGATACTCATATCGTACAAACAAATTCTAGAGTCACCCCTGGTCCACCTTTATGGCGATATCTCGAAAAGGCGTGCACCTATAGAACTTAGGCCCGCTCTCTTTTAAAATTATCATTAACACATTTCATTTGATACTCATATCGTACAAACAAATTCTATAGTCACCCCTGGTCCACCTTTATGGCGATATCTCGAAAAGGCGTCCACATATAGAACTAAGGCCCACGCCCTCTTAAAATACTCATTAACACCTTTCATTTGATACTCATATCGTACAAACAAATTCTAGAGTCACCCCTAGTCCACCTTTATGGCGATATCTCGAAAAGGCGTCCACATTTAGAACTAAGGCCCACGCCCTCTTAAAATACTCATTAACACCTTTCGTTTGATACTCATATCGTACAAACAAATTCTAGAGTCACCCCTGGTCCACCTTTATGGCGATATCTCGAAAAGGCGTGCACCTATAGAACTTAGACCCGCTCTCTTTTAAAATTATCATTAACACATTTCATTTGATACTCATATCGTACAAACAAATTCTATAGTCACCCCTGGTCCACCTTTATGGCGATATCTCGAAAAGGCGTCCACATATAGAACTAAGGCCCACGCCCTCTTAAAATACTCATTAACACCTTTCATTTGATACTCATATCGTACAAACAAATTCTAGAGTCACCCCTAGTCCACCTTTATGGCGATATCTCGAAAAGGCGTCCACATTTAGAACTAAGGCCCACGCCCTCTTAAAATACTCATTAACACCTTTCGTTTGATACTCATATCGTACAAACAAATTCTAGAGTCACCCCTGGTCCACCTTTATGGCGATATCTCGAAAAGGCGTGCACCTATAGAACTTAGACCCGCTCTCTTTTAAAATTATCATTAACACATTTCATTTGATACTCATATCGTACAAACAAATTCTATAGTCACCCCTGGTCCACCTTTATGGCGATATCTCGAAAAGGCGTCCATCTATAGAACTTAGGCCCACGCCCTCTTAAAATACTCATTAACACCTTTCATTTGATACTCATATCGTACAAACAAATTCTAGAGTCACCCCTAGTCCACCTTTATGGCGATATCTCGAAAAGGCGTCCACATTTAGAACTAAGGCCCACGCCCTCTTAAAATACTCATTAACACCTTTCGTTTGATACTCATATCGTACAAACAAATTCTAGAGTCACCCCTGGTCCACCTTTATGGCGATATCTCGAAAAGGCGTGCACCTATAGAACTTAGACCCGCTCTCTTTTAAAATTATCATTAACACATTTCATTTGATACTCATATCGTACAAACAAATTCTATAGTCACCCCTGGTCCACCTTTATGGCGATATCTCGAAAAGGCGTCCATCTATAGAACTTAGGCCCACGCCCTTTTAAAATACTCATTAATACCTTTCATTTGATACCCATATCACACAAAATAACTTTTAGAGTCACCCCTGGTCCACCTTTATGGCGATATCTCGAAAAGGCGTCCACATATAGAACTAAGGCCCACGCCCTCTTAAAATACTCATTAACACCTTTCATTTGATACTCATATCGTACAAACAAATTCTAGAGTCACCCCTAGTCCACCTTTATGGCGATATCTCGAAAAGGCGTCCACATTTAGAACTAAGGCCCACGCCCTCTTAAAATACTCATTAACACCTTTCGTTTGATACTCATATCGTACAAACAAATTCTAGAGTCACCCCTGGTCCACCTTTGTGGCGATATCTCGAAAAGGCGTGCACCTATAGAACTTAGACCCGCTCTCTTTTAAAATTATCATTAACACATTTCATTTGATACTCATATCGTACAAACAAATTCTATAGTCACCCCTGGTCCACCTTTATGGCGATATCTCGAAAAGGCGTCCACATATAGAACTAAGGCCCACGCCCTCTTAAAATACTCATTAACACCTTTCATTTGATACTCATATCGTACAAACAAATTCTAGAGTCACCCCTGGTCCACCTTTATGGCGATATCTCGAAAAGGCATCCACATATAGAACTAAGGCCCACGCCCTCTTAAAATACTCATTAACACCTTTCATTTGATACTCATATCGTACAAACAAATTCTAGAGTCACCCCTGGTCCATCTTTATGGCGATATCTCGAAAAGGCGTCCACCTATAGAACTAAGGCCCACGCCCTTTTAAAATACTCATTAATACCTTTCATTTGATGCCCATATCGTATAAAATAAATTCTAGAGTCACCCCTGGTCCATCTTTATGGCGATATCTCGAAAAGGCGTCCATCTATAGAACTTAGGCCCACGCCCTTTTAAAACACTCATTAATACCTTTCATTTGATACCCATATCGTACAAAATAAATTCTAGAGTCACCCCTGGTCCACCTTTATGGCGATATCTCGAAAAGGCGTCCACCTATAGAACTTAGGCCCAATCGTACAAACAAATTCTAGAGTCAGGCCTGGTCCACCTTTATGGCGATATCCCTAAATGGCGTCCATCTATAGAAATATGGCCCACTTCCTCTTAAAATCCTCTTTAATATCTTCCATTTGATACACATGTCATACAAACACATTCCAGGGTTACCCTATGTTCTTTTTACAACATGGTGATTTTCCCTTACTTTGTCTCCACAGCTCTCAACTGAGTATACACCCGAACTTAGCCTTCCTTACTTGTTGTTTATTGTACTTGTGGAAGTGAGATTTTAGTGCTTCTTTTCGTCTCGTAGATTGACCTTGGATGAAATTATTGAAGAGTTGAATGCCGAAGAAGACCCAGGTGATATAATTATATTTCCTCCTGATGATGGCGCGTTAACAGACGAAGACAATGGTGATGAAGACAATGCTGATATTCACACATACTCTCAATATAAAATCCGAAGACGTAAGAGTATACATTGCAATATTGCTACTTACCGGATACTTGCGACCAAAATATTTGAGAATGTTCTGGGAAGTGAATACAAATTTTATGTTTTGTTCTGGGAAGTGAATAGTGACACCAACAATACGCTGATATCTGCATACATGCGGCGAAATAGATTTTTCGAGATTCAGCAATATCTTCATCGTTGTGACAGTACGTCTTTACCGCCCAATGATAAATTTGCGAAAGTTCGCGAGTATTTCACAAAATTGAACGGAAATTTCTGTAGGAATTTTGAAAAAGCAGGTACATCACATATTTCCATTGATGAAACTATAGTACGAGTGACGTTAGGTCTGCCGGTGAAGCCGAAGAATACAAAGAAATGGACTGTTCCCAGCGACGATGCGGACATTGTCAACAACGTACACGGAAAATGTGTTCGAAGTGTAATATCGGTTTGCACGTAAAGTGTTGGCACATTTTCCATTCTCAATGAAGCGTTTTGTTTATTGCATAGGTCCGTAAGTCATTCAATTGTTTGCTTGTTTATAAAAAAATATTTTTATAAAAAAAAACAATGCTTTCCTTCAATAGATATAAAAGAAAAATATGTTCAAATATATTACATAATGCCCAGTGTCACCTGTAAGTGACCTCCCCCTTAAAAAAAGGGGAGGTTAGCTATACAAATTTTATGTTTTTTTTGGGGTATACTATGTATAACTATTTCATTCAGTTATATAAATTGTTTTATTTTTCGCAAACATAGCTGTGGGAATTGACGGGTTAATGAGTAATTTAAAAGGGAGTGGGCCTTAGTTCTATAGGTGGACGCCTTTTCGTGGTATCGCAATAAAGGTGGACCAGGGGTGACTCTAGACTTTGTTTGCACGATATGGGTATCAAAAGAAAGGTGTTAATGAGTATTTTTAAAAGGGTGGGCCTTCGTTCTATAGGTGGTCGCTTTTTCGAGATATCGCCATAAAGGTGGACCAGGGATGATTCTAGAATATGTTTGTACGATATGGGTATCAAATGAAAGGTGTTAATGAGTATTTTAAAAGGGCATGGGGCTTAGTTCTATAGGTGGACGCCTTTTCGAGATATCGCCATAAAGGTGGACCAGGGGTGACTCTAGAATTTGTTTGTACGATATTGGTATCAAATTAAAGGTATTAATGAGAGTTTTAAAAGGGAGTGGTGGTAGTTGTATATGTGAAGGCGTTTTCCAGATATCGACCAAAATGTGGACCAGGGTGACCCAGAACATCCTCTGTTGGATACCGCTAATTTATTTATATATGTAATACCTGCCAAGATTTCAATGGGTTTTTATGTCGCCCTACAGAACTTTTTCATTTTCTTCTACTTAATATGGTAGGTGTCACAACCATTTTACAAAGATTTTTCTAAAGTTATATTTTGCGTCAATAAAACAATCCAATTACCATGTTTCATCCCTTTTTTCGTATTTGGTATAGAATTATGGCATTTTTTTCATCTTTCGTAATTTTCGATATCGAAAAAGTGGGCGTGGTCATAGTCGGATTTCGTTCATTTTTTATACCAAGATAAAGTGAGTTCAGATAAGTACGTGAACTAAGTTCAGTAAAGATATGTCGATTTTTGCTCAAGTTATCGTGTTAACGGCCATGCGGAAGGACAGACGGACGACTGTGTATAAAAGCTGGGCGTGGCTTCAACCGATTTCGCCCATTTTCACAGAAAACAGTATGCCCCTACCAAATTTCAAAAGGATTGGTAAATTTTTGTTCGACTTATGGCATTAAAAGTATCCTAGACAAATTAAATGAAAAAGGGCGAATCCACGACCATTTTGAAAATTTCTTTTATTTTTGTATTTTGTTGCACCATATAATTACTGGAGTTCAATGTTGAGATAATTTACTTATACTATCTATAGAACTTAGGCCCACGC
The DNA here is from genome assembly GCF_040869045.1 of Eurosta solidaginis. Classification (NCBI taxonomy): domain Eukaryota; kingdom Metazoa; phylum Arthropoda; class Insecta; order Diptera; family Tephritidae; genus Eurosta; species Eurosta solidaginis. The sequence goes on from NC_090320.1 coordinate 241,769,109, forward strand.
CCTTTTAAAATACTCATTAATACCTTTCATTTGATACCCATATCACACAAAATAACTTTTAGAGTCACCCCTGGTCCACCTTTATGGCGATATCTCGAAAAGGCGTCCACATATAGAACTAAGGCCCACGCCCTCTTAAAATACTCATTAACACCTTTCATTTGATACTCATATCGTACAAACAAATTCTAGAGTCACCCCTGGTCCACCTTTATGGCGATATCTCGAAAAGGCGTGCACCTATAGAACTTAGGCCCGCTCTCTTTTAAAATTATCATTAACACATTTCATTTGATACTCATATCGTACAAACAAATTCTAGAGTCACCCCTAGTCCACCTTTATGGCGATATCTCGAAAAGGCGTCCACATTTAGAACTAAGGCCCACGCCCTCTTAAAATACTCATTAACACCTTTCGTTTGATACTCATATCGTACAAACAAATTCTAGAGTCACCCCTGGTCCACCTTTATGGCGATATCTCGAAAAGGCGTGCACCTATAGAACTTAGACCCGCTCTCTTTTAAAATTATCATTAACACATTTCATTTGATACTCATATCGTACAAACAAATTCTATAGTCACCCCTGGTCCACCTTTATGGCGATATCTCGAAAAGGCGTCCACATATAGAACTAAGGCCCACGCCCTCTTAAAATACTCATTAACACCTTTCATTTGATACTCATATCGTACAAACAAATTCTAGAGTCACCCCTGGTCCACCTTTATGGCGATATCTCGAAAAGGCATCCACATATAGAACTAAGGCCCACGCCCTCTTAAAATACTCATTAACACCTTTCATTTGATACTCATATCGTACAAACAAATTCTAGAGTCACCCCTGGTCCATCTTTATGGCGATATCTCGAAAAGGCGTCCACCTATAGAACTAAGGCCCACGCCCTTTTAAAATACTCATTAATACCTTTCATTTGATACCCATATCGTATAAAATAAATTCTAGAGTCACCCCTGGTCCATCTTTATGGCGATATCTCGAAAAGGCGTCCATCTATAGAACTTAGGCCCACGCCCTTTTAAAACACTCATTAATACCTTTCATTTGATACCCATATCGTACAAAATAAATTCTAGAGTCACCCCTGGTCCACCTTTATGGCGATATCTCGAAAAGGCGTCCACCTATAGAACTTAGGCCCAATCGTACAAACAAATTCTAGAGTCAGGCCTGGTCCACCTTTATGGCGATATCCCTAAATGGCGTCCATCTATAGAAATATGGCCCACTTCCTCTTAAAATCCTCTTTAATATCTTCCATTTGATACACATGTCATACAAACACATTCCAGGGTTACCCTATGTTCTTTTTACAACATGGTGATTTTCCCTTACTTTGTCTCCACAGCTCTCAACTGAGTATACACCCGAACTTAGCCTTCCTTACTTGTTGTTTATTGTACTTGTGGAAGTGAGATTTTAGTGCTTCTTTTCGTCTCGTAGATTGACCTTGGATGAAATTATTGAAGAGTTGAATGCCGAAGAAGACCCAGGTGATATAATTATATTTCCTCCTGATGATGGCGCGTTAACAGACGAAGACAATGGTGATGAAGACAATGCTGATATTCACACATACTCTCAATATAAAATCCGAAGACGTAAGAGTATACATTGCAATATTGCTACTTACCGGATACTTGCGACCAAAATATTTGAGAATGTTCTGGGAAGTGAATACAAATTTTATGTTTTGTTCTGGGAAGTGAATAGTGACACCAACAATACGCTGATATCTGCATACATGCGGCGAAATAGATTTTTCGAGATTCAGCAATATCTTCATCGTTGTGACAGTACGTCTTTACCGCCCAATGATAAATTTGCGAAAGTTCGCGAGTATTTCACAAAATTGAACGGAAATTTCTGTAGGAATTTTGAAAAAGCAGGTACATCACATATTTCCATTGATGAAACTATAGTACGAGTGACGTTAGGTCTGCCGGTGAAGCCGAAGAATACAAAGAAATGGACTGTTCCCAGCGACGATGCGGACATTGTCAACAACGTACACGGAAAATGTGTTCGAAGTGTAATATCGGTTTGCACGTAAAGTGTTGGCACATTTTCCATTCTCAATGAAGCGTTTTGTTTATTGCATAGGTCCGTAAGTCATTCAATTGTTTGCTTGTTTATAAAAAAATATTTTTATAAAAAAAAACAATGCTTTCCTTCAATAGATATAAAAGAAAAATATGTTCAAATATATTACATAATGCCCAGTGTCACCTGTAAGTGACCTCCCCCTTAAAAAAAGGGGAGGTTAGCTATACAAATTTTATTTTTTTTTTGGGGTATACTATGTATAACTATTTCATTCAGTTATATAAATTGTTTTATTTTTCGCAAACATAGCTGTGGGAATTGACGGGTTAATGAGTAATTTAAAAGGGAGTGGGCCTTAGTTCTATAGGTGGACGCCTTTTCGTGGTATCGCAATAAAGGTGGACCAGGGGTGACTCTAGACTTTGTTTGCACGATATGGGTATCAAAAGAAAGGTGTTAATGAGTATTTTTAAAAGGGTGGGCCTTCGTTCTATAGGTGGTCGCTTTTTCGAGATATCGCCATAAAGGTGGACCAGGGATGACTCTAGAATATGTTTGTACGATATGGGTATCAAATGAAAGGTGTTAATGAGTATTTTAAAAGGGCATGGGGCTTAGTTCTATAGGTGGACGCCTTTTCGAGATATCGCCATAAAGGTGGACCAGGGGTGACTCTAGAATTTGTTTGTACGATATTGGTATCAAATTAAAGGTATTAATGAGAGTTTTAAAAGGGAGTGGTGGTAGTTGTATATGTGAAGGCGTTTTCCAGATATCGACCAAAATGTGGACCAGGGTGACCCAGAACATCCTCTGTTGGATACCGCTAATTTATTTATATATGTAATACCTGCCAAGATTTCAATGGGTTTTTATGTCGCCCTACAGAACTTTTTCATTTTCTTCTACTTAATATGGTAGGTGTCACAACCATTTTACAAAGATTTTTCTAAAGTTATATTTTGCGTCAATAAAACAATCCAATTACCATGTTTCATCCCTTTTTTCGTATTTGGTATAGAATTATGGCATTTTTTTCATCTTTCGTAATTTTCGATATCGAAAAAGTGGGCGTGGTCATAGTCGGATTTCGTTCATTTTTTATACCAAGATAAAGTGAGTTCAGATAAGTACGTGAACTAAGTTCAGTAAAGATATGTCGATTTTTGCTCAAGTTATCGTGTTAACGGCCATGCGGAAGGACAGACGGACGACTGTGTATAAAAGCTGGGCGTGGCTTCAACCGATTTCGCCCATTTTCACAGAAAACAGTATGCCCCTACCAAATTTCAAAAGGATTGGTAAATTTTTGTTCGACTTATGGCATTAAAAGTATCCTAGACAAATTAAATGAAAAAGGGCGAATCCACGACCATTTTGAAAATTTCTTTTATTTTTGTATTTTGTTGCACCATATAATTACTGGAGTTCAATGTTGAGATAATTTACTTATACTAGTATCGCCTGTGATCGAAACTCGACCAACTCTTATTTTATTCAACTAAGTCTATGCATCCAGTGTTGGGGGTAGTGAAATAATGCGTTAATAGTTAAGCAGTGAGGGGAAATATAGCAAACTGGTCTAACTTACTTAAATTTTTCATTAAGACATTGTAATTTTTATTGTATTTTCTTAAATTTTCTACAAAATTTTCAAAATAATTATAACCTTTTGGTATGGAGCTCCTTAAACAAAAATATAAAAAATATGTAAAATCAAAAGAAATTGACATAGAATTAAGGTGAAATTACTTGACATTAAATTGAAAAATAGGTTTTTCCACACCACCCGGGAGGTCCCCGTTGGGGCGCTACCGAAGTTAGTTTTGTGTGCTCGGTTCCCCAGTAGGCCTATATCTCCCATATACATATGTATATCGCCCATTTACTTCAATAGTGTCATAATTCAAAAACACGAACTTTTAGTTAAAAACGAAGAAATGTGCTTAAGGAATTTAGCACATTTCACGCCACCCGTTAGGTATGCAATTGGCGCTTTACCGAGTTTAATTTTGTATAAATACATATGTAGTATGTACATAAGTGTGACACAAAACGAAAATTTCGAATAGAATAGAGGATACCTTCATTAAAAATATAAATATAAAAAATTATGTAATGAGAAAGAAGGCAGAGTTTACTAAAAAAATTTAAATGAAAGAAAAAAAATAAAGTACTTAAAGTGCGAAAAAATTAAATGATGTGAATAAACAGTTCCATATAAAAACGCAATAAGTGCACTTGGACTTTTTCCTGATTTTAATGTTATCATTGTGGAAATATGAAGATTCTAATATTCGGATATTTAATGTTGGGATTCCCATTGAGATCTATGTACGTAATTAATTTGTATTAAATTTGTAAACATTCATATTCATGAAATGGAGATGAATATATATGACCATATCTACCATAAAATATCGTCTGTGAACGATAATACTAAGATATAGCAAAACAGAATAAATTAGAAAAAAAGAAAAATAAACAAAAACATTGAAATTATTCACGCAAACATATTTGCTAAAATAAAATTGATTTCATAATTTTAAGCTACATAATAAAATTAGGATTATGGGATCTAAGCATCCGAATAATGGGCATATAATCAAACAAAGATAGCCTAATAATAAATATAGTGGGTAATATACTGCTTATGCAATATTTCGACCTAAAATCGAAAACGTTTTTGTGTCGTTTTTTTCGTTTAATTACAACGTGAAATTTTCCGTTTCAATCAAGTTGCATTTAAATAATAATAAACTAAGTTGAAATAAAAGATAATATAATAAAATAAAATAAGAAATATCAAAATAAATTAGCATAAAACACAATATACAAATTTTAATGTAATATCTTTGTAGCAAATTTAATATACAACGTGATAAAATATAATATAATAAAATAAAATAAGAAATATCAAGATAAATTAGCGTAAAAGACAATATACAAATTTTAATGTAATATCTTTGTAGCAAATTTATTTATTTTTTGTTCACTATAAGACGTGCTATATCTAAAATGAGCATAAAATCTGGAAATGCAAAAAAAAATTGGGTCAAATTTGCAATTAATTGTCATAAATAAATAAATTTAGTGAGTTTGAACAAAAGTTGACTCATTATTTCTAATTTCATTTTTTTTAAAGCACCTAAAATGAAAAACAAAGAATCTGTTAAACAAAGACCTATGATTTTACGTGTAAGTAAAATTTGTCCAAAAAAATAGGCCGGTTAAGTTCTCGTTAAAGTTTTTTTGCGCGCTAACAATTATTTTAGAACAATTTTTTAAGGATTTTGGTACAAACCAATATAGGTAATTGGAAACAATGGGAAACAATATTTTATTTCAACAGAAAATGAGCGAAGCAGTAGTTCTCTCACCGTTTGGCGTGCACAAATATGTACATATGTAGAGATGAAACATTTGAGTAACGCAACAATTCAGAATTTGGAGCTATGTACTCAGGGGGGTTTGTGAACATAATGCGCCCTACAGATGGCAATTTCGATAGTTGCACAGATTTTCGAATTTACAAAAAACTTTTTCTATTAATTATAAACAAATACAGTAATATTTGTTAGCAATAAATATGCCTATGCACTGCGGCTGGTCAATACGAATCGATTCATATAACTTTTATATGATTTTACGTATGCTAAGTATGCGAAACAGCCTGTCAATTGATTGTATGGAAATTTTGTTAGCGTATTAATATATAGATAGCGGATAATATACTGCCTATGCAATATTTCGACCTAAAATCGAAAACGTTTTTGGGTCGCTTTTTTTCATTTAATATACAACGTGTAATTTTCCGATTCAATCAAGTTGCATTTAAATAATAATAAACTAAGTTGAAATAAAAGATAATATAATAAAATAAAATAAGAAATATCAAAATAAATTAGCATAAAAGAAAATATAAAAATTTTAATGTAATATCCTTTTAGCAAATTTAATATACAACGTGATAAAAGATAATATATTAAAATAAAATAAGAAATGTCAAAATAAATTAGCATAATAGACAATATACAAATTTTAACGTAATATCTTTGTAGCAAATTTATTTATTTTTTTTTCACTATAAGACGTGCTATATCTAAAATGAGCATAAAATCTGGAAATGTAAAAAACATTTGGGTCAAATTTGCAATTAATTGTTACAAATAAATAAATTTAGTGAGTTTGAACAAAATTTGACTCATTATTTCTGATTTCATTTTTTTAAAGCACCTAAAATGAAAAACAAAGAATCTGTTAAATAAAGACCTATGCTTTTACGTGTAAGTAAAATTTGTCCAAAAAAATAGGCCGGTTAAGTTATTACTTCTCTTTAAAGTTTTTTTGTGCGCTAACAATTATTTTAGAACAATTTTTTAAGGATTTTGGTTCAAAACAATATAGGTAATTGGAAACAATGCGAAACAATATTTTATTTCAACAGAAAATGAGCGAAGCAGTAGTTCTCTCACCGTTTGGCGTGTACAAATATATACATATGTAGAGATGAAATATTTGAGCAACGCAACAATTGAGAATTTGGAGCTATGTACTCAGGGGGGTTTGTGAACATAATGCGCCCTACAGATAGCAATTTCGGTAGTTGCACAGATTTTCGAATTTACAAAAAATGTTTTCTATTAATTATAAACAAATAGAGTAATATTTGTTAACAAAAATAGGCCTATGCACTGCGGCTGATCAATACGAATCGATTCATATAACTTTTAAATGATTTTACATATGCTAAGTATGCGAAACAGCCTGTCAATTGATTGTATGGAAATTTGGTTAGCGTATTAATATATAGATAGTAGGTAATATACTGCCTATGCAATATTTTGACCTAAAATCGAAAACGTTTTTGGGTCGTTTTTTTTCGTTTAATATACAACGTGAAATTTTCCGATTCAATCAAGTTGCATTTAAATAAGAATAAACTAAGTTGAAATAAAAGATAATATAATAAAATAAGAAATATCAAAATTAATTAGCATAAAAGACAATATACAAATTTTAATGTAATATCTTTGTAGCAAATTTAATATACAACGTGATAAAATATAATATAATAAAATAAAATAAGAAATATCAAGATAAATTAGCGTAAAAGACAATATACGAATTTTAATGTAATATCTTTGTAGCAAATTTATTTATTTTTTGTTAACTATAAGACGTGCTATATCTAAAATGAGCATAAAATCTGGAAATGCAAAAAACATTTGGGTCAAATTTGCAATTAATTGTTATAAATAAATAAATTTAGTGAGTTTGAACAAAAGTTGACTCATTATTTCTGATTTCATTTTTTTAAAGCACCTAAAATGAAAAGCAAAGAATCTGTTAAATAAAGACCTATGCTTTTACGTGTAAGTAAAATTTGTCCAAAAAAATAGGCCGGTTAAGTTATTACTTCTCTTAAAATTTTTTTGTGAGCTAACAATTATTTTAGAACAATTTTTTAAGGATTTTGGTACAAACCAATATAGGTAATTGGAAACAATGGGAAACAATATTTTATTTCAACAGAAAATGAGCGAAGCAGTAGTTCTCTCACCGTTTGGCGTGTACAAATATATACATATGTAAAGATGAAACATTTGAGCAACGCAACAATTGAGAATTTGGAGCTATGTACTCAGGGGAGTTTGTGAACATAATGCGTCCTACAGATGGCAATTTCGATAGTTGCACAGATTTTCGAATTTACAAAAAACTTTTTCTATTAATTATAAACAAATAAAGTAATATTTGTTAACAAAAATAGGCCTATGCACTGCGGCTGATCAATACGAATCGATTCATATAACTTTTATATGATTTTACGTATGCTGAGTATGCGAAACAGCCTGTCAATTGATGGTATGGAAATTTTGTTAGCGTATTAATATATAGATAGTAGGTAATATACTGCCTATGCAATATTTTGACCTAAAATCGAAAACGTTTTTGGGTCGTTTTTTTTTTTTCATTTAATATACAACGTGTAATTTTCCGATTCAATCAAGTTGCATTTAAATAATAATAAACTAAGTTGAAATAGAAGATAATGTAATAAAATAAAATAAGAAATATCAAAATAAATTAGCATAAAAGACAATATACAAATTTTAATGTAATATCTTTGTAGCAAATTTATTTATATTTTGTTCACTATAAGACGTGCTATATCTAAAATGAGCATAAAATCTGGAAATGCAAAAAACATTTTGGTCAAATTTACAATTAATTGTTATAAATAAATAAATTTAGTTAGTTTGAACAAAAGTTGACTCATTATTTCTGATTTCATTTTTTTTAAAGCACCTAAAATGAAAAACAAAGAATCTGTTAAATAAAGACCTATGCTTTTACGTGTAAGTAAAATTTGTCCAATAAAATAGGCCGGTTAAGTTATTACTTCTCTTTAAAGTTTTTTTGTGCGCTAACAATTATTTTAGAACAATTTTTTAAGGATTTTGGTACAAACCAATATAGGTAATTGGAAACAATATTTTATTTCAACAGAAAATGAGCGAAGCAGTAGTTCTCTCACCGTTTGGCGTGTACAAATATATACATATGTAAAGATGAAACATTTGAGCAACGCAACAATTGAGAATTTGGAGCTATGTACTCTGGGGGTTTGTGAACATAATGCGTCCTGCAGATGGCAATTTCGATAGTTGCACAGATTTTCGAATTTACAAAAAATTTTTCTATTAATTATAAACAAATAGAGTAATATTTGTTAACAAAAATAGGCCTATGCACTGCGGCTGATCAATACGAATCGATTCATATAACTTTTATATGATTTTACGTATGCTAAGTATGCGAAACAGCCTGTCAATTGATGGTATGGAAATTTTGTTAGCGTATTAATATATAGATAGTAGGTAATATACTGCCTATGCAATATTTTGACCTAAAATCGAAAACGTTTTTGGGTCGTTTTTTTCGTTTAATATACAACGTGAAATTTTCCGATTCAATCAAGTTGCATTTAAATAAGAATAAACTAAGTTGAAATAAAAGATAATATAATAAAATAAGAAATATCAAAATAAATTAGCATAAAAGACAATATAAAAATTTTAATGTAATATCTTTGTAGCAAATTTAATATACAACGTGATAAAATATAATATAATATAATAAAATAAAATAAGAAATATCAAGATAAATTAGCGTAAAAGACAATATACGAATTTTAATGTAATATCTTTGTAGCAAATTTATTTATTTTTTGTTAACTATAAGACGTGCTATATCTAAAATGAGCATAAAATCTGGAAATGCAAAAAACATTTGGGTCAAATTTGCAATTAATTTTTATAAATAAATAAAAATAGTGAGTTTGAACAAAAGTTGACTCATTATTTCTAATTTCATTTTTTTTTAAAGCACCTAAAATGAAAAGCAAAGAATCTGTTAAATAAAGACCTATGCTTTTACGTGTAAGTAAAATTTGTCCAAAAAAATAGGCCGGTTAAGTTATTACTTCTCTTTAAAGTTTTTTTGTGAGCTAACAATTATTTTAGAACAATTTTTTTAGGATTTTGGTACAAACCAATATAGGTAATTGGAAACAATGGGAAACAATATTTTATTTCAACAGAAAATGAGCGAAGCAGTAGTTCTCTCACCGTTTGGCGTGTACAAATATATACATATGTAAAGATGAAACATTTGAGCAACGCAACAATTGAGAATTTGGAGCTATGTACTCAGGGGGGTTTGTGAACATAATGCGTCCTACAGATGGCAATTTCGATAGTTGCACAGATTTTCGAATTTACAAAAAACTTTTTCTATTAATTATAAACAAATAGAGTAATATTTGTTAACAAAAATAGGCCTATGCACTGCGGCTGATCAATGCTAATCGATTCATATAACTTTTATATGATTTTACGTATGCTAAGTATGCGAAACAGCCTGTCAATTGATTGTATGGAAATTTTGTTAGCATGTTAATATATAGATACTGTAAAGATATTAAATTTTTTGTTAAAATTTTACTTAAAAAAAAATTTTTTTTTTTAAAGTGGGCGTGGTCCTTCTCCGATTTGACTAATTTTTATTAAGAGTACATACAGTAATAGGAGTAACGTTCCTGCCAAATTTCATCATGATATCTTCAACGACTGCCAAATTACAGCTTGCAAAATTTTTAAATTACATTAGGGGGACTCATGTAACCGTATAAATGCCTTATAAAGTGTGTAAACGTATAAATTTATCTAGTTTACGCACGAGCTGTCAAATTTTGTATGAAAAATCATTTACACAATTTGTATAAATTTACGCGCACATTTCATTGTGTAAACGCGGTAAACTCAAAGGAATGCAACCTTGCAGACATTACAGACGGCATTTTCATCAAAAATATCCTACATCAGCAAGTAAAAGGCGTTTTAGTTTTGATTTTTCACTTAATCTTGGTATTTTTTAATTTGTATAACAATCAAAAAAATTTTTTTGGAAATAATAGAGCTGAAAAACAATCAAGTTTATCAAGAGTATTACTAGGTGCGTTCATATAACCGCGTGTGTAAATGGATATAATTTTACACCTTATAAGTTTATATGCTATCATGAGTCCCCCTATTCTTTTAAAAGTGGGCGGTGCCACACCCAGTGTCCAAAATTTTACTAATTTTCTATTGTGCGTCATAAGTTCAACTCAGTTACCAAGTTTCATCGCTTTATCTGTCTTTGGTAATGAATTATCGCACTTTTTCCGTTTTTCGAAATTATCGATATCAAAAAAGTGGGCGTGGTTATAGTCCGATATCGTTCATTTTAAACAGCGATCTGAGACGAGTGCTCAGGAACCTACATTTCAAATTTCATCAAGATACGTCAAAATTTACTCAAGTTATCGTGTTAACGGACGGACGGACGCACGGACGGACGGACATGGCTCAATCAAATTTTTTTTCGATCCTGATGATTTTGATATATGGAAGTCTATATCTATCTCGATTCCTTTATACCTGTACAACTAACCGTTATCCAATCAAACTTAATATACTCTGTGAGCTCTGCTCAACTGAGTATAAAAAAAAAACAAGTAAGGAAAGTTAAGTTCGGGTGTAACCGAACATTACATACTCAGTTGAGAGCTATGGTGACAACATAAAGGAAAATAACCATGTAGGAAAATGAACCGAGGGAAACCCTGGAATGTGTTTGTATGACATGTGTATCAAATGAAAGGCATTAAAGAGTATTTTATGAGGGAGTGGGCCATAGTTCTATAGGTGGACGCCATTTAGGGATATCGCCATAAAGGTGGATCAGGGTTGACTCTAGAATTTGTTTGTACGATATGGGTATCAAATGAAAGGTGTTAATGAGTAATTTAAAAGGGAGTGAGCCTTAGTTCTATAGGTGGACGCCGTTTCGAAATATCGCCATAAAGGTGGACCACGGGTGACTCTAGAATGTGTTTGTACGATATGGGTATCAAATTAAAGGTATTAATGAGGGTTTTAAAAGGGAGTGGTGGTAGTTGTATAAGTGGTCGCCTTTTCGATATATCTCCATAAAGGTGGACCAGGGGTGACCCTAGAATTTGTTTGTACAATATGGGTATCAAAAAGAAAGGTGTTAATGAGTAATTTAAAAGGGAGTGAGCCTTAGTTCTATAGGTGGACGCCGTTTCGAAATACATATCGCCATAAAGGTGGACCAGGGGTGACTCTAGAATGTGTTTGTACGATATGGGTATCAAATTAAAGGTATTAATGAGGGTTTTAAAAGGGAGTGGTGGTAGTTGTATAAGTGGTCGGCTTTTCGAGATATCGCCATAAAGGTGGACCAGGGGTGACTCTAGAATACGTTTGTACAATATGGGTATCAAACGAAAGGTGTTAATGAGTATTTTAAAAGGAGTGGGCCTTAGTTCTATAGGTGAACGCCTTTTCGAGGTATCGCAATAAAGGTGGACCAGGGGTGACTCTAGACTTTGTTTGTACAATATGGGTATCAAAAAGAAAGGTGTTAATGAGTAATTTAAAAGGGAGTGAGCCTTAGTTCTATAGGTGGACGCCGTTTCGAAATACATATCGCCATAAAGGTGGACAAGGGGTGACTCTAGAATGTGTTTGTACGATATGGGTATCAAATTAAAGGTATTAATGAGAGTTTTAAAAGGGAGTGGTGGTAGTTGTATATGTGAAGGCGTTTTCCAGATATCGACCAAAATGTGGGCCAGGGTGACCCAGAACATCATCTGTTTGATACCGCTAATTTATTTTTATATGTAAGACCTGCAAAGATTTCAAGGGTTTTTTATTTCGCCCTGCAGAACTTTTTCATTTTCTTCTACTTAATATGGTAGGTGTCACAACCATTTTACAAAGTTTTTTCGCGTCAATAAACCAATCCAATTATCATGTTTCATCCCTTTTTTCGTATTTGGTATAGAATTTTGGCATTTTTTTAATTTTTCGTAATTTTCGATATCGAAAAAGTGGGCGTGGTCATAGTCGGATTTCCTTCATTTTTTATACCAAGACAAAGTGCGTTCAGATAAGTACGTGAACTAAGTTCAGTAAAGATATGTCGATTTTGGCTGTAGTTATCGTGTTAACGGCCATGCGGAAGGACAGACGGACGACCGTGTATAAAAACTGGGCGTGGCTTCAACCGATTTCGCCCATATTCACAGAAAACAGTTAACGTCATAAAATCTATGCCTCTACCAAATTTCAAAAGGATTGGTAAATATTTGTTCGACTTATGGCATTAAAAGTATCCTAGACAAATTAAATGAAAAAGGGCGGAGCCACGCCCATTTCGAAATTTTCTTTTTTTTTGTATTTTGTTGCACCATATCATTACTGGAGTTCAATGTTGAGATAATTTACTTATATACTGTAAAGATATTAAATTTTTTGTTAAAATTTTACTTAAACATTTTTTTTTTTTCAAAGTGGGCGTCGGCCTTCTCCGATTTTGCTAATTTTTATTAAGCGTACATATAGTAATAGGAGTAACGTACCTGCCAAATTTCATCATGATATCTTCAACGACTGCCAAATTACAGCTTGCAAAATTTTTAAATTACCTTCTTTTAAAAGTGGGCGGTGCCACGCCCATTGTCAAAAGTTTTACTAATTTTCAATTCTGCGTCATAAGTTCAACTCACCTACCAAATTTGATCGCTTTATCTGTCTTTGGTAATGAATTATTGCACTTTTTCGGTTTTTCGAAATTTTCGATATCGAAAAAGTGGGCGTGGTTATAGTCCGATATCGTTTATTTTAAATAGCGATCTGAGATGAGTACTCAGGAACCTACATACCAAATTCCATCAAGATACCTCAAAATTTACTCAAGTTATCGTGTTAACGGACGGACGGACATGGCTCAATCAAATTTTTTTTCGATCCTGATGATTTTGATATATGGAAGTTTATATCTATCTCGATTCCTTTATACCTGTAAAACCAACCGTTATGCAATCAAACTTAATATACTCTGTGAGTTCTGCTCAACTGAGTATAAAAACAAATGACAATAGCACAATATTTTTTTGTTCGCAAATTTTTTTCGACCCAGTCTTATATACCTTTTACGTGTACTTCGAATCAGTTTTAATCTATTGATAATTCACTGGTTAAGTTTGGCCGAAACAGCTTTAAACAAGTGCGTGGCAGTCTTCTTGTTGATGCTGAAAGTTAAATCGCTATATAATTATTTTTTACTACGGAAGTACTACACATTAAACTACAACAACATTTATTGAACTAGGTTATGAGGCATTGTAGAAATATTTGATTTGGGGTAGGATAATACAGCAATTCTCTGCTAAGGAAATGTTTTAAAATGGATTTCAATCAAATTCCACAAAGTTTTCAGATTGTGTAGCATTTTTTGTAAACGTCTTTGTATGTACGTACACTAAGCTGGGTTGATTTGCATGGACGAAAGTTAACCCATATCGCGCCATCAATTTTTCGATAGGTTTTGGGGTCAGGAAAAAAATTCCACTAAGCATACCCAAAAAAAAATTTTCGGGCCTGCAAAATTTGAGTTTTTTGACTTTTTTTCTTTGATTTTTAAGGTTTTTTCATGACCTATTTAAAAAATTTTCATTTGATTTTAAAATTTTCACGTATACCCTGTCCGACTCAAAATTGTCCGCTAAAAACTTTGGCGATAACAGTTTTTTGAAAAAAAATATTTTTTTGGGTTTTGAGGAGTGTTTTTTAAGGGTTTCTCCAGAAACGTGCAAAATTGTTGCCGATGAAAACGAATTTGTCTCATAGTTCCTATCCCACTCAAAATTATGCGATAAAAACGTTGGCATTAACAGTTTTTAAAAAAAATTTTTTTTTTTTGTTTTTGGGACTTGTTTTGGTCGAAATCGATTTTTTTCATTCTCTAGGCTCCAAATCATCTTTTATGTATATGTTTCCGTTAGACCCACCAATAAGTATACCAAAATGATCAGGGGACGAGCTGAGCTGATTTAGCCATGTTCGTTTGTCCGTCCGTCTGTCCGTTTGTTTGAACGCAAACTAGTCCCTCAATTTTTGAGATATCTTGATGAAATTTGGTAATCAGGCATATTTTGATGGGGGATTTGACATTTGTCGGAATCGACCGGAGCGGACCTTTATAGCATATACCTCCCATACAACCGATTGTTCAATAAGAGGGTTTTCGCCATTTATGCCTCATTTTAACAGCTAGCAACATAAAATTTTACCACAAGCTTACGTATTGGGCGTAGATGGTTGTCTGAAAAAATCGTCAAGATCGGACCCATTTATAATATATATCCCATACAACCGATTGTTGAATAAGAGGGTTTTCGCCATTTATGCCTCATTTTAACAGCTAGCAACATCAAATTTTACTACAAGCTTACGTATTGGGCATAGATGGTTGTCTGAAAAAATCGTCAAGATCGGGCATATTTATAATATATATCCCATACAACTGACTGTTCAGGTAAGAGTATTTTCATCATTTTTGTCGAAATCGATTTTTAGTCCGATTTAGACGATTTTTTCAGACAACCATCTATGCCCAATACGTAATGGTAAAATTTGATGTTGCTAGCTGTTAAAATGAGGCAGAAATGGGGCAGAAATGGCGAAAACCCTCTTATTGAACAATCGGTTGTATGGGAGGTATATGCTATAGTGGTCCGATCCGCTCGATTCCGACAAATGTCAAATCCCCCATCTAAATATGCCTGCCTACCAAATTTCATTAAGATACCTCAAAAATTAAGGGACTAGTTTGCGTTCAAACTAACGGACAGACGGACGGACAGACGGACGGACGGACGGACAGACGGACGGACAGACGGACATATCTAAATCAAGTCAGCTCGTCCCCTGATCGTTTTGGTATACTTATTGGTGGGTCTAACGGAAAAATATACATAAAAAATGATATGGAGCCTTGAAAATGGAAAAAATCGATTTCGACCAAAACAAGTCCCAAAAACCAAAAAAAAAATTTTTTTTAAACTGTAATGCCAAAGTTTTTATCGCATGATTTTAAGTGGGATAGGAACTTACTTACTTACTTAATTGGCGCTTAACCGTCTAAACGGTTATGGCCGTCCAACAAGGCGCGCCAGTCGCTCCTTCGCTCCGCCAACCGGCGCCAATTGGTCACACCAAGGGAGTTTAAATCGTTTTCCACCTGGTCCTTCCAACGGAGTGGGGGCCGCCCTCTACCTCTGCTTCCATAGGCGGGTTCCGATAGAAACACTTTCTTGGCCGGAGCATCATCTTTCATTCGCATAACATGGCCTAGCCAGCGCAGCCGCTGCGTTTTAATTCGCTGGACTATGTTGATGTCTGCGTATAGCTCGTACAGCTCATCATTAAATCTTCTTCGGTACTCGCCATCGCCAACGCGTAGAGGTCCATAAATCTTTCGAAGAACTTTTCTCTCGAACACTCCCAAAGCCGCTTCATCTGCTGTTGTCATGGTCCATGCTTCTGCCCCATATAGCAGGACGGGTACGATAAGTGACTTGTAGAGTATGATTTTCGTTCGCCGAGAGAGGACTTTACTTTTCAATTGCCTACCTAGTCCAAAGTAGCATTTATTGGCAAGATTGATTCTTCGCTGGATTTCAGTGCTGATGTTGTTGCTAGTGTTGATGCTGGTTCCCAAATAAACGAAGTCTTTTACTATTTCGAAATTATGGCTGCCAACAGTAGCGTGGTTGCCAAGGCGCATATGCGCTGACTCTTTGCTCGATGACAGCAGGTACTTCGTTTTGTCCTCATTCACCATCAAACCCATCTTTACCGCTTCTTTTTCCAGCTTGGAGTAAGCAGAACTAACAGCGCGGGTGTTTAGGCCGATGATATCAATGTAATCAGCATATGCCAGTAATTGCACGCTTTTATAGTATATTGTTCCAGTGCGGTTAAGTTCTGCAGCTAGTATAATTTTCTCCAGCATCAAATTAAAGAAATCGCACGATAGGGGGTCACCCTGTCTGAAACCTCGTTTAGTTTCGAACGGCTCGGAGAGGTCCTTCCCAATTCTGACTGAGCTGATGGTGTTGCTCAACGTCATTTTGCACAGCCGTATAAGTTTTGCGGGGAAACCAAATTCAGACATAGCGGCATATAGGCAGCTCCTTTTCGTGCTGTCGAAGGCGGCTTTAAAGTCGACGAAGAGGTGATGTGTGTCGATTCTCTTTTCACGGGTTTTTTCCAAGATTTGGCGCATTGTGAAAATCTGGTCGATGGTAGATTTACCAGGTCTGAAGCCGCACTGATAAGGTCCAATCAGCCGGTTCACGGTGGGCTTCAATCTTTCGCACAATACACTTGAAAGGACCTTATATGCGATATTAAGAAGGCTGATTCCACGATAGTTGGTGCATATTGCAGTATCCCCCTTCTTGTGGACTGGGCAAAGAACACTTAGATTCCAACCGCCGGCATGCTTTCGTCCGCCCATATTTTGCTAAGAAGCTGCTGCATGCGCCTTACCAACTCCTCGCCGCCGAACTTGAATAGCTCCGCAGGCAATCCATCAGCGCCCACGGCCTTGTTGTTTTTCAATCTGGTTATTGCTATTCTAACTTCGTCATAATCGGGCGGGGGGACATATATTCCATCATCATCGATTGCGGGATCGGGTTCTTCATCTCTGCGCGGTGAATTGCTGCCTCCATTTAGGAGAGCAGAGAAGTGTTCCCTCCATAATCTAAGCACTCTCTGGACATCAGTTACAAGGTCGCCGTTTTCATTCCTACAGGAGTTTGCCCCGGTCTTAAAACCTTCCCTCTGTCGCCGTATTTTTTGGTAGAATTTTCGGGCGTTATTCCTGGTGGCTAGCAGCTCAAGCTCCTCGCACTCACGCCTTTCTGCTTCTGCTTTTTTCTTCATGAAAAGGCGTCTCGCTTCCCTTTTCAACTCACGATAGCGTTCACACACTCCTCTTGTCGCGCTCGCTTTTAACGTAGCCCTGTAGGCAGCGTCTTTTCTTTCGGTTGCAACGCGGCATTCTTCATCATACCAGTTGTTTTTTCGTGGCCGCCGGTAACCAATTTTTTCCTCGGCGGCAGTATGAAGTGCTTTGGAGATATGCTCCCACTGCTCCTGTATTCCTTCAGGATGAGTTGTGCCCTCAGAGAGCAGGTGTGAGAGTCGAGTTGCGAAATCATTGGCAGTCTGTTGTGATTGAAGCTTTTCGACGTCTAGCTTTCCTTGTGTTTTTTGTTCCTTGTTTTTAGCCGCGTTGAGGCGGGTGCGTATTTTGGCTGCAACGAGATAATGGTCCGAATCGATGTTAGGTCCTCGGATCGTTCGCACATCTAAAACACTGGAGGCATCTATCACAACGTGATCGATCTGATTGCGAGTATTTCGATCAGGAGACAGCCATGTAGCTTGATGTATCTTTTTATGCATGAACCTCGTGCTTGATATGACCATGTTTCGAGCACCGGCAAAGTCAATCAGCCTCAGTCCGTTAGGAGAAGTTTCATTGTGTAGGCTGAACTTTCCGACTGTAGGGCCAAAAACACCTTCTTTGCCCACCCTGGCGTTAAAGTCGCCAAGCACGACGTTTATATCATGACGGGGGCAGCGCTCGTATGTGCGTTCTAATTGTTCATAAAAAGTGTCTTTCACCTCATCGTCTTTCTCCTCTGTCGGCGCATGGGCGCAGATGAATGATATATTAAAAAATTTTGCTTTTATTCGAATAGCGGCGAGACGCTCGTCCACAGGCGTGAACGCCAGCACTTGGCGACAAAGTCTCTCTCCCACCACGAATCCGACGCAGAAACTGCGCTTATTCGCATGGCCACTCCAATATATGTCACAATTTTTAGATCTTCTTTCTTCCTTGCTTTGACGAGGACATCAACCAGCCGGGCATCTGCACCAATCCCATTCAGGGAGCGGACGTTCCAGGTGCATGCCCTCAATTCATTGTCCTTCAAACGTTTGCCATGGTCGTCATTAATAGAAGGTGTATTTATCCGAGGCTTGTTGTTATATTTCGTTGGAGTTTGGTTTTACGTGGCGGGTCCCAAGCCCAGCGCACAACCCGCTCAGCGGGGGTGAAAATATTACTTGGCACGTTTATATAGCGAGCCGCTTGCTCCAAGACAGACGCCCGCTTGCAGCCGCGCCTAGAGGTGTACAGACGCTGCCGATGAAATCTCCCCCGGCTAGCCCTTAAACCGATTATGTCAGAGTGGCCTAGCCAGGTTGTCGCCTTCTCACATTAGCTCACCGCTAAACGGGTGTTTAGCGGCTACCCAGAGGATACTTGGCCGCAAGCGACCGGCAGTAGTGAGCTGCTTGAACCGCATGCAAAAGAATCGCTCTGGCCATTCCCAGGTGAATGGCGGTCAGAAGCTTTCCCCACTTTCGTGGACTTCTACACACGGCCCCACCCTCCACCCTCCACCCTGGGATAGGAACTATGTGAGACAAATTCGTTTTCATCGGCAAATATTTTTTTTTTTTTTCAAAAAACTGTTATCGCCAAAGTTTTTAGCGGACAATTTTAAGTCGGACAGGGTATACATGAAAATTTTAAAATCAAATGAAAATTTTTTAAGTAGGTCATGAAAAATTTGCAGGCTCGAAAATAATTTTTTGGGGTATGTTTAGTGGACCTTTTTTTCCTGAGCCCAAAACCTATCGAAAAATTGATGGCGCGATATAGGTTAATAAATCGACCCAGCTTAATATACACTAGACTGTTTTAGGAAATATTTCATTATCAAAAACAACCGCCGCTAATTTGTACTCTACTTTTAATTTTTTTTTTTAAAGTTAGGAGTCTAAGAATGTTTATGTCGATTGGGAAGGAGCGTTTTGTTGTTGAAATACACTGGAACACTTCCGGGTAGCGACTTCAGGAGAAAGTAAAGGAAAGGAAAGGAGGGGAAAGAAAATAAATACATAACAGAATTCAGACGGCATGTTATCATAATTGGATTGAAACCACATTGAAGATGCTGGGTTCGAGCACCGGGCAAAGTAATATCAACAAACTGAGAAAGAAGTTTTTTCAATTAGAATAAAGGTTTTTCTAAGCGGCTTCGCTCCTCGGAAGTGCTTTGGCAAACGCTCCGAGTGTATTTCTGCCATAAAAAGCTTCTCAGTGAAAACTCATCTGCCTTGCAGATGGACGTTTGGAGTCGGCGTTAAGCATGTAGGTCCAGTCCCACGAATTTGTAGGGAAACCCAAAAGGAGCACTACAGAAATTGGACGAGAAGTTCGATCTAAAATCTCCTCGGAGGTGATCTCGCTCGATTCCGACAAATGTCAAATCCCCCATCTAAATATGCCTGCTTACCAAATTTCATTAAGATACCTCAAAAATTAAGGGACTAGTTTGCGTTCAAACTAACGGACAGACGGACGGACAGACGGACATATCTAAATCAAGTCAGCTCGTCCCCTGATCGTTTTGGTATACTTATTGGTGGGTCTAACGGAAAAATATACATAAAAAATGATTTGGAGCCTTGAAAATGGAAAAAATCGATTTCGACCAAAACAAGTCCCAAAAACCAAAAAAAAAAATTTTTTTTAAACTGTAATGCCAAAGTTTTTATCGCATGATTTTAAGTGGGATAGGAACTATGTGAGACAAATTCGTTTTCATCGGCAAATATTTTTTTTTTTCAAAAAACTGTTATCGCCAAAGTTTTTAGCGGACAATTTTAAGTCGGACAGGGTATACATGAAAATTTTAAAATCAAATGAAAATTTTTTAAGTAGGTCATGAAAAATTTGCAGGCTCGAAAATAATTTTTTGGGGTATGTTTAGTGGACCTTTTTTTCCTGAGCCCAAAACCTATCGAAAAATCGATGGCGCGATATAGGTTAATAAATCGACCCAGCTTAATATACACTAGACTGTTTTAGGAAATATTTCATTATCAAAAACAACCGCCGCTAATTTGTACTCTACTTTTAATTTTTTTTTTGTAAAGTTAGGAGCCTAAGAATGTTTATGTCGATTGGGAAGGAGCGTTTTGTTGTTGAAATACACTGGAACACTTCCGGGTAGCGACTTCAGGAGAAAGTAAAGGAAAGGAAAGGAGGGGAAAGAAAATAAATACATAACAGAATTCAGACGGCATGTTATCATAATTGGATTGAAACCACATTGAAGATGCTGGGTTCGAGCACCGGGCAAAGTAATATCAACAAACTGAGAAAGAAGTTTTTTCAATTAGAATAAAGGGTTTTCTAAGCGGCTTCGCTCCTCGGAAGTGCTTTGGCAAACGCTCCGAGTGTATTTCTGCCATAAAAAGCTTCTCAGTGAAAACTCATCTGCCTTGCAGATGGACGTTTGGAGTCGGCGTTAAGCATGTAGGTCCAGTCCCACGAATTTGTAGGGAAACCCAAAAGGAGCACTACAGAAATTGGACGAGAAGTTCGATCTAAAATCTCCTCGGAGGTGATCTCGCCTTGCATTTATTTTATTTTATGGGTGTTAAAGATTTTTTTTATCAAACGTTATCAATAGTTTATAGACAGGTTATCTATTTTTCTTGTCGTCGCGTAATTGGTTTGCTATCCACTTGCTATGTGCTTGTTATAGGCAAGTTATCGACAAGGTATAGACGAGCTGTCGATTAATTATTGAAGTATTATATAAATTGTTTATCAGTTAAACACGTTGTCGATGAGTCATCGGTATTTTATCAACGCGTGATCTATTTTGAACCGATCGGTTTTTTATCGAACAGTTGCTATCGATTCCTTATCTACGAGTTATCGGTTTAGTGTTATCGACAAGTTATTGAATTTTTAGGGGCTTAAAAAGCAACGACTGAAACGGTATCAACGGCACATCAGTTTGTATTGTATTTGTTATCAAAGTTACCTCTTTTATGGTTTAAGCTCAATCGCTGGGCGAGCTCTAGTTAATTTTCAAACATTTGTTTTACAATCGATTTTCACGTCTTCTCTTTTTCGGAGAGAGGATTCAAAGAATTGAAATATATCTTAAATATGCACCACCTCTGTAACGGTCTAATACACAGATACACCTATATATGTATATTCCCTATGAGCAAAACTCTGCAACGGATCTCTGCACAGAATGTACTATGGCCTTTCTTCTTACTTTGTTATGTTAATTGATAACCTTTTGGCATTTTTATACTCAGCTGAGCAGAGCTCACAGAGTATACTAATTTTGTTCGCATAACGGTAATTCGCAACAGCATAAACTAATCGAGATAGATATAGACTTCTATATTCAAACTGATCTGTGCGAAAAAAGAAATTCATTTAGCCATGTCCGTCCGTCCGTCCGTCCGTCTGTCCGTAAACACGATAACTTGAGTAAATTTTGAGGTATCTTGATGAAATTTGGTATGTAGGTTCCTGGGCACTCATTTCAGATCGCTATTTGAAATGAACGAAATCGAACTATAACCATGCCCACTTTTTCGATATCGAAAATTTCGAAAAACCGAAAAAGTGGGATAATTCATTACCAAAGACAGATAAAGCGATGAAACTTGGTAGGTGGGTTGACCTTATGACGCAGAATAGAAAATTAGTAAAATTTTGGACAATGGGCGTCCCACTTTTAAAAGAAGGTAAACTAAAAGTTTTGCAAGCTGTAAGTTGGCAGTCGTTGAAGATATCATGATGAAATTTGAGAGAAACGTTACTCCTATTACTATATATGGGCTAAATAAAAATTAGCAAAATCGGATGACGAACACGCTCACTTTTTAAAAAGAAAATGTTAATAGTCAAATTTTAACAAAAAATTTAATACCTTTACAGCATATAAGTAAGTTATGTCAACATTCAACTCCAGCAATGATATGGTGCAACAAAATACAAATATAAAAGAAAATTTCAAAATGGACGTGGCTCCGCCCTTTTCCATTTAATTTGTCTAGAATACTTTTAATGCCATAAGTCGAATAACAATTCACCAATCCTTGTGAAATTTGGTAGGGCATAGCTTCTATGACGATAACTGTTTTCTGTGAAAATGGGTGAAATCGGTTGAAGCCACGCCCAGTTTTTATACAAAGTCGGCCGTCTGTCCTTCCTCTTCGCCGTTAACACGATAACTTGAGCAAAAATCGATATATCTTTACTAAACTTAGTTCACGTACTTATCTGAACTCACTTTATCTTGGTACTAAAAATGGCCGAAGTCCGATTATGGCCATGCCCACTTTTTCGATATCGAAAATTTCGAAAAATTAAAAAATTCCATAATTCTATACCAAATACGAAAAAACGGATGAAACATGGTGATTATTGCATTGGTTTTTTCACGCAAAATATAACTTTAGAAAAAACTTTTTAAAATGGGTGTGACACCTACCATATTAAGTAGAAGAAAATGAAAAAGTTCTGCAGGGCGAAATCAAAAGCCTTTGGAATCATGGCAGGAATACCGTTCGTGCTATTACATATATAAAAAAATTAGCGGTACCCTACAGATGATGTTCTGGGTCACCCTGGTCCACATTTTGGTCGATATCTCGAAAACGCCTTCACATATATAATTAAGGGCCACTCCCTGTTAAAACCCTCATTATTACCTTTAATTTTGTACCCATATCGTACAAACACATTCTGAAGTCACCCCTGGTCCACCTTTATGGCGATATCTCGAAAGGGCGTCCACCTATAGAACTATGGCCCACTCCCTTTTAAAATACTTTTTAATACCTTCCATTTGATACCCATGTCATACAAACACATTCCAGAGTTACCCTAGGTTCATTATCCTTCAGGGTGATTTTCCCTTATTTTGTCTCCAAAGCTCTCGACTGAGTATGTAATGTTCGGTTACACCCGAACTTAGCCTTCCTTACTTGTTCCTAGTAATATTATATTGCGATCCATACAGATCCGCGTTATTTTCCTTAGTTATTTAATAACATTCTACAATTCCAAACAAAGTCGTTTGATTTCACTAACGGTAGTCTTTATAGGAATGCCGCACATAAAAGAAGCCTCCATTGCCAAATAGCCTCAAAGCTCGAATGAGATAACAAAATGTCAATAGCAATGTGACATCATAATAGTCAGGTTTTGATTTTTGGTCTTGGAGGTGTATAAACGTTTAAAATAGAAGTTTATTTGTTATGCGACACAATAAGAGATCTTTTATTGGCTTTATTTACTTATCTTGCAGAACTCCAATTGAGATAGATTAGTATTCGCAAATACCTACTAACTAAGCTTGGTAACAACTAACTCGAAAGGCTAAGATATGTCCATAGAAAGTTAAACAAATACTTGGCACGATTTACTTCCGATGAGATCTAGACCAAGCTTATCTTAGAGTTAGCGTTTAAATTTAAATTTTTAAATTTTTCCTACAAATTGGCGGGTTGGGTTCAATAAATTTTGAGTCAACTTCGAACGGTGGCGGCAAGGGATATGAATTTTCACTGAGAAGCTTTTCGTTGCAGAAATCTCTGTGGCCATGGCAAAAATCAGTGTTTTCTATTTAAAACAAAGTTTTCCGGAAGATGTATGGTCCTGTCCGCGGTGCCGACGGGGAGTATCGAAGGTGGTATATTTCTGAACTTTACGCAGATATGACGATGGTGCTGCGAGTAAAAAGCCAAAGACTTCGCTGGCTAGGTCGTGTTATGTGCATGGAAGAAAACGCTCCGGCCAAGAAAGTATTTCAGAAGAGACCGCAGTGTGGAAGAGGCTGGTGGAGGAAGACTTGACTTTCCTCAGTGCTTCCAAAGGGGGTCAGTTATCGCGAAACAGGGATAGCTTGTGTGACTTGGTACGAAACGGCCAAAATCGCTTAGGCGGTTAAGCGCCAATTAATGATAATGATGATGATAATGCTTTGGCCAGGACTTGAACCCACAAAATGGTTTGGTAGGCGGAGCTCGCCTAAACCAAGAGAGTAATATTTCTAAATCCTTGACCTCTTTAGTAGGAAAATCATCCTGCGAATGCATGCTAGGCAGTTTGTTTGTCCCTCTCCAACATATGCTCTGCGTACAACGCGACCAATCCAAACTGATTAGGATTCTGTTGCTGCAAAAGATGCGGCAAACCCGCCGACCTCACCACCCATGAGATTCATACCTTGCCTTTTGAAGTTTAGAAAAACTTTCTTTAACTATTTCAAGGAGTTAATATTATTACGACTTATCAACTTAACTTCATTGCACCTGTTAAATTGAAGAGTGGTGTCGGTTTATTTAGTTCGTCCCGTATCAATATGACAGTTTCATTAAGCAGCTTCCCTCTTTCAGATTTCCAAGCATCGATACACATCTGCTCATAGGAATTCCTGCGATCGATAAGCGCCAAAATCAGGAGCTGTTCTCTATCTTCCTTTAGCTTATAAATTACTTCGTGACTGCATCAGCCCTTGCTGAGGTAAGGCCACCGTTACTTCGCAAGGGGGTCCAGTGGGAGAAAGGCGAATGCACACGCGTAAGGCGTTCAATAACACACCGATGGCAAATTTCCTTGGGTTAAGTCCGGAGCAACCGTCATACTACGAACCAGCAAGATACACCTATTCGGTCTGATGCAGTAGATGTACGTATATTCTTGGACCAGTTTTGGGCTTAATACCTTCATACATATTTTAGATTTTTTCCACTTCAAATCAATATAATGCTATATTTACACTGCACCAAATGCGTCATACAAATTGCATTTCCGAAATGACTCATTTCATTACATTCATTTACGTCAATGCATTTTCTTGCAATGGACTGCAATCCTGGCAGTCGTGCCTTGCAGGGAAGGTTGGGCGAAATGCGAATGAGGCCCTTCAAATGACTCATTTGGAAATACGCATTTGAGGTCAGTGTAAGTTAAGTTTAAGAAAGACATGTCCGTCCGTCCGTCCGTCCGTCCCTTAACACGATAACTTGAGTAAATTTTGAGGTATCTTGATGAAATTTGGTATGTAGGTTCCTGAGCGCTCATCTCAGATCTCTATTTAAAATGAACGATATCGGACTATAACCACGCCCACTTTTTCGATATCGAAAATTTCGAAAAACCGAAAAAGTGCAATAATTCATTACAGAAGACAGATAAAGCGATGAAATTTGGTAGGTGACTTGAACTTATGACGCAGAATTGAAAATTAGTAAAATTTTGGACAATGGGCGTGGCACCGCCCACTTTTAAAAGAAGGTAATTTAAAATTTTTGCAAGCTGTAATTTGGCAGTCGTTGAAGATATCATGATGAAATTTGGCAGGAACGTTACTCCTATTACTATATGTACGCTTAATAAAAATTAGCAAAATCGGAGAAAGACCACGCCCACTTTGAAAAAAAAGATTTTTTTAAATTAAAATTTTAACAAAAAATGTAATATCTTTACAAATTATGTCAACATTCGACTCCAGTAATGACAACAAAATACAAAAATAAAAGACGGTCGTCCGTCTGTCCTTCCGCATGGCCGTTAACACGATAACTACAGCCAAAATCGACATATCTTTACTGAACTTCGTTCACGTACTTATCTGAGCGCACTTTATCTTGGTATAAAAAATGAACGAAATCCGACTATGACCACGCCCACTTTTTCGATATTGAAAATTACGAAAAATGAAAAAAATGCCATAATTCTATACCAAATAAGAAAAAAGGGATGAAACATGGTAATTGGATTGGTTTATTGACGCGAAATATAACTTTGGAAAAAACTTTGTAAAATGGTTGTGACACCTACCATATTAAGTAGAAGAAAATGAAAAAGTTCTGCAGGGCGAAATAAAAAACCCTTAAAATCTTGGCAGGTATTACATATATAAATAAATTAGCGGTATCCAACAGATGATGTTCTGGGTCACCCTGCATATACAACTACCACCACTCCCTTTTAAAACTGTCATTAATACCTTTAATTTGATACCCATATCGTACAAACACATTCTACATTCACCCCTGGTCCACCTTTATGGCGATATCTCGATAAGGCGTCCATCTATAGAACTTAGGCCCACGCCCTTTTAAAACACTCATTAACACCTTTCATTTGATACCCATATCGTACAAACATATTCTAGAGTCACCGCTGGTCCACCTTTATGGCGATATCTCCAAAAGGCGACCACCTATAGAACGAAGGCCCACTCCCTTATAAAAATACTCATTAACACCTTTAATTTGATACCCATATCGTACAAACAAAGTCTAGAGATACCCCTGATCCACCTTTATTGCGATACCTCGAAAAGGTGTCCACCTATAGAACTGAGGCCCACTCCCTTTTAAAATACTCATTAACACCTTTCGTTTGATACCCATATTGTACAAACGTATTCTGGAGTCACCCCTGGTCCACCTTTATGGCGATATCTGGAAAAGGCGACCACCTATATAACTACCACCACTCCCTTTTAAAGCCCTCATTAATACCTTTAATTTGATACCCATCTCGTACAAACACATTCTAGAGTCACCCCTGGCCCACCTTTATGGCGATATTTCGAAACGGCGTCCACCTATAGAACTAAGGCCCACTCCCTTTTAAAATACTCATTAACACCTTTCGTTTGATACCCATATTGTACAAATGCATTCTAGAGTCACCCCTGGTCCACCTTTATGGCGATATCTCGAAAAAGCGACCACCTATACAACTACCACCACTCCCTTTTAAAACCCTAATTAATACTTTTAATTTGATACCCATATCGTACAAACAAATTCTAGGGTCACTCCTGGTCCACCTTTAAATTACTCATTAGCACCTTTCTTTTTGATACCAATATTGTACAAATAAATTCTAGGGTCACCCCTGGTCCACCTTTATGGAGATATCTCGAAACGGCGTCCACCTATGGAACTAAGGATTACTCCCTTTTAAAATACTCATTAACACCTTTCATTTGATACCCATATCGTACAAACAAATTCTAGAGTCAACCCTGATCCACCTTTATGGCGATATCCCTAAATGTCGTCCACCTATAGAACTATGGCCCACTCCCTCATAAAATACTCTTTAATGCCTTTCATTTGATACACATGTCATACAAACACATTCCAGGGTTTCCCTCTGTTCATTTTCCTACATGGTTATTTTCCCTTATGTTGTCACCATAGCTCTCAACTGAGTATGTAATGTTCGGTTACACCCGAACTTAACCTTCCTTACTTGTTTTTTTATTTTATTTTCAAGTTCTTAGTCTTTGTTTAATTGCCTATTATTTCTCATTCTATTTAGTTCCTTTAGTGACTCATTATTACAAGTACTCTTTCTTGACAATTTGTTACAATCTAAGTCCTCAATACATAATCCTTCCAAAGACCTTACTCGACTCTGCGCCACGTATGCTTGTCCCTTCTCGAGCTCCAAATTATTTTGATGTCACTTCTACGGGACTGTATGTAATATTTGTTCAAAATATGAACCAAATCGAACATCATAGATCGCTTTCCATTCTTGTATGTATTATGTGTTTCAAATATGACCCAAAGCGGACCACAAATACGATTTTTGTAAATATCTCGATCCTTGCGCTTCCTAGCGTCGATTTTTTTCATAGGTCGCTTTCTATTCTTGTATGTACTATGTGTTCCAAATATGAGCCAAATCTGACCACAAATACGATTTTTGTGAATATCTCGATCTTTGCGCCACCTAGCGACGATTTTTCTTATTATTGCATTGTCATCGGGTTCTAAACTATGTTCCAAGTTTCAAGCTTGTAGCTTATCGGGAAGTTACTTAAATTTCAATTACAAAATTCGTGCCAGCCAGCCAACCAACAAGCCTGTCAAGTCATGCTAAATAAAACCGTTTGAAAATAGAGCTCGTTGAAAGCGCCCAGTAAGTTTATTATTATAACTCTGGAAGTATTTATACAAGAACATTGATATTCAGTAAAGAGTTATATGAGATCAATCCCTAACACCACTAAGAAAATAAGAGGTGAGTAAGAAGGGGCGTGGCACCTCCCATACCAATGGACAAATTCATACTGCATATCTCTGGATTTAGTGAAAATTGGTATGTTGTTGTTGTTGTTGTAGCGATAAGGTTACTTCCCGAAGGCTTTGGGGAGTGTTATCGATGTGATAGTCCTTTGCCGGATACAAATCCGGTACGCTCCGGTAACACAGCGCCATAAGGTACTAGCCCGACCATCTCAGGAACGATTTATATGTCCACATTAAACCTTCAGGCCATCCCTCCCTCCCCACCCCCAAGTTCCATGAGGAGCTTGGGGTCGCCAGAGCCTCGTCTGTTAGTGAAATGGGATTCGCCGCTCGAAGGTGCAGTTGAAAATTGGGTTTGGAGAAGCTATATATTGTGCTGGCAACCTGAAAAGGTGCGCTACACAGCCCCTAGAATCCGGTATTTTAGTCGCCTCTTACGACAGGCATACCTACCGCGGGTATATTCTGACCCCCTAAGCCGCTGGGGTACTCTATTTGCAATATCTGCTTCCTGTGTTCGCTTCCGTATCGCCTCTCTAGAACGCCTATCAAAGTTTCGTAGTTGTTCCGCTCTGTAGGATTTCAGCAGCAGATCCTTTCAGTGCCACGAATAGTGCAGCAACTTTATCTTCAGCATTCCAGTTGTTCACTGTTGCGGACTGTTGCAAACTGGAGCTTAAATACCTGGAAAGGAACAGAGTCGTCAAAAGATGGAGTTTTTAACTTCGTATTGCTTGCTGAAACAACTGGGCGATTTAGTTGCAGCTCCTGTATACGACCTTTTAAAGCATCTACTTCAGCCTCGATTTTGTTCTCAAACTTCATTATTTTTTCGTCATTACGGGCTTCCAGTTGTGCAGAGATCTGCGATGATACCTGTGCTGAAATTTGTCTCGACATTCCGGATATACGTGCCTCACGTGCTTCAATCCTGGATGCTATTTGTGACGACATTTCTGATGTACGTGTCTCCTGTGATTCCTTCTTGGATGATGGCATCCATATGTCTTCTGTTCTTCCAGTTGAGTTTCCATCTTGATGTTACTGTCGACGTTTTTGTATATATTGCAGCTAATATCATGTTCAAGTCTGTGCTCGTAACTGTCTGCGATGTTTCATTTTTCTCTTAAATTTTTGTCGTTGTCTCGTCCCCATCAGCATGAAAGACATACCCGTCCACATTAATTCCTTCCGACTCCATTACCTCTCGTAGCCGTGCTTGAAGTTCGATCTTATTGCCGGTTATATTCAATCCACGGTACTCCAACTCCTTTCTCAGTGCTTTCGCCATGTCCAAGCTCTATTCAAAATATTCGGAATTTATTCAACAATTCCTCTTCTGACACCAATTGTAACGAATCTTGGGAAATTCCGCTTATTTGCAACCTTCTGCTAACATTCGAATCGCTAAACTTTTGAATAAGTCACTCTAATATTTAGTATTGCAAACTGGGCTTTATTTATAACTTTGAGAGTAGTATTTCACAATTATACGTCACAACCAATAGCGTGTTTAAATCAAAACTACTCCCTAACTACTCAGCTTGCGCTGCATTTATACCCTCCGTCGCTTCATTCGCATATTTCTACTAAAGTATAGACGTTTCGCCTTCTGCTCTATCTCCTGCTTGGTAATTTAGGTACATATATGCGTGTGCATTTGTGAGAACCAACTTCTACATGTGTTTGTGAGTATCTCTTAGTTGCCTTTTATGTATGTGTTTTTTTTTTTTTTTTTTTGTTTTACGAGGAGGAAGCATCGAAAGCCTCATAGTCAGTGTGGGACTTTAACCGCACTAAACCTCCTACCGTCTGAGTACCATTTACCCCCCGGTACTACCGTCAAGTATTCCGTCGGGAGGTAGGTTGAGCACTAAGCTCTACGTCTGTCGGGGTCACGTTGCTGTACTTAGATAGTGCCGCGGTATGGTTAACGCTGGGACTGACACGCCCTGCTTACTACCTGAATGTGTTTGACGCATACCACTTCTACGAATATTTGCAAGCCTACCTTAAACACTGTGCATATAGTGCTTGTGGCATGCTGGTGCGTTCGACTACTTGTATTGTAGGGTTTTGTTTTTTACATATGTATATATGTGTAAATAAATTATATATGTATAAATAGAAATTTTTTTTTTTTTTTTTGAATTTTTTATTTTTTTCCACAATACGTAACGGGGCTTTCCTCGTACTTCCACCGGTTGGAGAGGTCTTCTCTCCAATCCGAGTATAAACTCTGATTACATGTGAGACGTTTACCCTCATACTCGTTGTTTCTACGGTTGGAGAGGCCTTGTCTCTAATCCGTAGGTTTGTCGTTGCGTGTATGTTGACTGCTTTTGGTCGCACGGTTGAAGAGGCCATGTCTCCAATCCGTGCTTTATTCCTTCACCTGGGGCAGTATTCGAACGGTTGAAGAGGCCTTGTCTCCAATCCGTCGCCTGGTTTGCTATTACATTTACCTACATATATTACGGTATTTTCTTATTTTATCATTCTCACGACGCTAATTGTACGGAGGCCTTGCATTCAATACGTGCTCAGCTCCATCCCCTCCACCTTAGCAATTTGTTATCCACCCACACAACTCGACTGTTCAATGTTCGCTGCTGCGCCGTAGCCTTTCAAGACTTCGTAGACACTTCATTATTTCCGCTATTACATCGCACGCCGCTGACCATTTTACCTTGCTTTGTAGCATGCATCCAACAATTGTTTCAGGAGTGTAATCCTCTCCAAATATTCTGCACAGTTTGCATCTCGAGCTATAGAACCTAGGACACTCGAAAAATACATGGTAAACATCTTCTACTGTATCGCCGCCGCAGTGATCGCATATGTTGTTAGGCTCGTGATTGAATCGGTGCAAATATTCCTTAAAGCATCCGTGACCACTCAGAAACTGTGTGAGGTAGAAATCCACCTCGCCGTGCTTTCTAGATATCCATATATTAATATCTGGGATACATCGGTGTGTCCAACGACCATTTGTTGAGGCATTCCACCTGAGCTGCCAGTTCTGCACGCTTCGCTCTCGTGCTCCGTTACTTGAGCTTTGATCCCGATAAATCGTCGCTGCTTCTTTTGCTAATATGTCTATAGGACACATTCCTGCGATGATTAGTGCTGCGTCGTCAGAGACAGTTTTAAAGGCGCTACAGACGCGTAGTGCACACAGGCGGTAAGTCGACTTTACCCCGCGGAAGTATGATTTATACTCCGTGGCCTGATGCCAAACAGGAGCCCTGTAAAGTATTTGGCTTTTTACAACGCCAACCAGAAGTTGACGCCGTCGTTGCTTTGGTCCTCTTGCATTTATCATTATCCTAGATAATGCTGCTACGGTTTTTGCTACCTTTCCATTGGCATGCTCTAAGTGGGATTTGAATGACAACCTCCTGTCTATCACAACCCCCAAGTATTTTATTGCAGGCAGCGTGTCGATGTCATAGCGGCCGATTCTTATAGTGACCTGCTCCACCCTTTTCCTACTTGATATGAGTACAGCCTCTGTTTTTTGTTCCGCCAGCTGCAGTCCATTTTTCGTAAGCCACGATTGAACCATCGCTATGCTTGTATTAGATTTGGCACATATTTCGCCTAGGTGCTTGGCGGTGATTACCAATGCGATATCGTCCGCGAAGCCGATAATTTTCACTCCATTGGGTACCTTGAGTCGAAATACTCCGTCATACATAATATTCCAAAGCAGTGGACCGAGCAAGGAGCCTTGAGGAACACCGCCTGTGACGTGAAGCTTTTCTACTCCAGCAGCCGTTTCATATTCCAGCACTCTACCTTCAAAGTAGCTGCGTATGATCCTACGCAGGTAAAGGGATATGCCTATCTGCTCCAGCGTGTCTAGAATTTTTGCCCAATTGGCAGTGTTGAAGGCATTTTTTACATCTAAAGTAACGATGAGTCAATATTCCTTAGAGCCTTCGAGCCATCGGGTGCCACATATGGCTTCTTGGGCCACTTCCTTCGCCATGTTCACACCTTGGATGGTGGATCTTCCTTTCCTAAACCCAAACTGGTTATCGGAAATACCACCCACATCTTCAATTTCTTTTTCGAGTCGATTATAGAGGACTCGCTCAAGAACCTTACCGGCGGAGTCGAGCAGGCAAATGGGCCTGTAGCTAGATGGTTCCGCCGTATTTTTACCAAACTTTGGCAGCAGGACAAGCTTTTGTCGTTTCCATATTGTAGGAAATGTCCCCTCAGCCAAGCATGCATTAAATAGTTCCGCAAATGTTGGCGTGTTATAAGTGAGAGCTAGTTTGAGTGCTCTGTTTGGTACCCCGTCTGGGCCAGGAGACTTGCGGTCTTGCAGTCTATTCACCGCTTGAAGGACCTCGACGACGGTAACCTCGTCAAATGAGTATAGTACGGCGCCTGATGTGGGAGACACTAGCTCCCTTTGCGTGGGAAATAAAGTATCTACCACGTTTCTGAGAAAAGAGGGGCATGTTGGCATCGCCTCTCCTTTGTGTTTCAATTTCTTAAAAACCAATTTATAAGCTGTGCCCCAAGGGTCATTCTCGACGTCATCGCAAAGCTTGAGAAAGCATTCGCGCTTACTATCTTTTATTGCTCTCTTAAGTGCGAGTCGCGCTCTTTTGTAGGTAGCTCTGCACTCTAGAAATTCCGGTCTCCCTCTGGCTCGTTGATAGCGCCTCCTAGCCTGAATACACTCTCTCCTTAGGGAGTGTATGCGCTCGTTCCACCAAAATGTGGAACAATGTTGTTTGCGCTTGGTCTTTCTAGCCATTGACGCATCGCATGCTGCTCTAATATCCGCCATTAATTTATTCGCCATGTCGTTAGCACTTCCTCTATGTTCGACTGTTGTCAACATTAGCTTGAATATGTCGGGGTCGAAAGTATTGATATTCCAACCTCTGTTTTTTAGGGGTGGCTGTATAGTGGGCCGCCCTCCCCCCTCGAGGTTGATGTCCACCACAATCGCTGAGTGATCGCTTTGGGTATAGCAATCACTGATTTTCCACTCAGCCAACCTGTAGAGATTGGCGCTGACAAACGTTATGTCGATTACGGAGCCGAACCCATTTCTTAAGAAGGTGTTTTGCCCACCCACGTTAAGGAGCGCTACATCAAGGCATGCAAATTCTTCGAGCAGAGCCCTCCCTTTGGGAGATGTTCTCTGTGAGCCCCACTCTATAGCCCATGCATTAAAGTCTCCCGCGATGACGAAACGCTCCCGCAACGTCGCATCCATGGCTATTTTCCCGACGATTTCTTCGAACGCGTCCAGCGGCGTACTAGGTGGTATATAGCAACTGTAAACGTAAATGCCATCAATCTTACCGCATACGAATCCTCGTTCCTTAATTCCGCATATAAGGGATTATGTCTGCAGGACCAAATAGCAGTCTTGCTCAATTCGTCTTGTATCCAATTCGCAGTCTTCGCTCTGTAGGGCTCACTAAGAAGTGCTAAGTCAATCTTCAACTCCAAAACTGTTTGTGCCAGAAGGTCCTGGGCTGCTTCACAATTGTTAAGATTAAGTTGCAATAATCTCATAAAGGTCTTTGTTTCTGGACCGCTTCTTTATATACTGGGCACTTATAGCCACCAGTGTGATGGTCTGTGCAGCTGAGCCCTCTTCTAGCGCACAATAAGCACTTAAGCGCGTTAGTGCATGATTTCGCCGCGTATGTGTATGTGTATAAATGATGATTTGTGTGTTCATGTACACCAGTGTGGCTCGCTTTCTGTTTTCTGTTGTTGCGATTATCTACTAACAGCCCAGTGATGTCAACATTCGCCACATTATCTTTAGGGTTGGTATTTTTGGATGCGCCTGTAGGAACCGGAAAAAAACATTTCTGCTAAATTTTTATATTAATTAATGATAAAATCACTATGGCAGTTGCTTCCTCAGGTACTGCGGATACCCTTAGTGTGGTGGACGTACAGCTCACTACGCACTTAAATTACCACTGTCTGCAAACATCTCATACACCGATGTGCAACATACGCAAACCGTCAGGCCAAAGTGAGTGTTAGGGATGAGTTCACCATGACTCATAAACAGTCGCTGCAAGTTTTAAGGCCGAATTAATGGTGACTTATAACCATAAAGCCATAACCAGATAAAACAGCTGATCGAACCAACCTTATGGAAATCAATGTAATCGATTAATGGTGCCATACCATAACGCTAACTCGATTACATTGATTTCTTTAAGGTAGGTTCGATCAGCTGTTTTATCTGGTTATGGCTTTATGGTTATAAGTCACCATTAATTCGCCCTTTAGACCGAACACTTATGGATTTGAGGTGTAATGATCATCCCAAGGGTGGTGCTTTCCTCTTACTTGCTGGAACAACTGCAGATGAAGTAAATGCGTAGTTTTTCGTTTTCGCGAAGGCTTTACGTACAAAAATTTGCTCTCTTTAGAAATATGAGAGCGCATTTTGGCGGAAACACTTTAGCAGCAGCTTTTGCTAAACAACTTCTTGAAATTGATTATGGCAATATTGCTATTTCTTTAATGTCATATTTGATTTCTTTACCTTCTAGTTTTTGCGAAATTATGACATCACCTGAAGCTTTAATAGCTAGTGTTTTTTTCCAAATATTGAATCTATGTTTACAAACTATAACTGGCTTCGGAAAAGGCCATTTTTGGCACCTTAAAATGAGGACGTTAATATCATTAGGACCGAGAGAACTTATCGCTCTATTAATACAGTCGTGGAAGAATTCCAAGCTGTGGATATCCAGTTTCTTAACTCCTTTGAGCTATCAGGAATTCCTCCTCATCGATTGATCCTTAAAAAAGGGCCCATAATATTTATGCTTCGGTATTTGAATTTTCCGCGCTTATGTAGTAGGACAAGGCTTTTCATCACAAAACTTTTACGAATGTCATTGAAGCAATTAATTTTATCGGAAAATTTCGAAAACAAAAAAGCTTAAAACCAAGTATTTAATTGATATCGATAGATATGCCTTTCAATTTTAAGTGCCTTCAATTTCCTATCCCTATCAATGAAGCTCAAGGACGGTCATTAGCTGGGATTCAAGGGATTGATAAGCGCAGTACAAGCCTTTATAGCTTCAGTGTTACCGCAACCCAACTGTCAACCTCACCTACGCGAGGAAACTCCTGTTACAAATACAAATGTATCATAAAAAATCAGTCAATAGCTGTATCAGAAGTCGATCTTACCAACTCATGTTTCATCCATGGCCAATTACGCGTAGCCTGCATATTTTTATAGAAACGGGGGGTAAAACCCATGGGCATAACCTAGTTCTTAATAGGTTAGGTTAGGTTAAGAGGGCGTGCGTGGGTGATACCCACATTTCCACTCGGAGACATTTTTGTTCATTGTGAGTGCCCTCAGTAAGTACAGCGTGGCGGAAAATTCTTTTAGCCCCATTACCTGCTAGCGGTCCTCAACTAACCACTTGCTTTCCCAGATGAACACAAGAAGAAGCGAGACGTCCACCTTCCCAACCTCTGCCAGGCTGTCGAAGAAGCGTGAGCCCAGAAATCTGAGCCTTCTTCTTTGAAGCGCCGGACATCGGCAGAGAAAGTGGTAGATCGACTCCTCTTCCTCCTCATCCTGACAGCTTCTGCAGAGGGAGCCTGTTGGTATTCGCCACCGTCGGAGCATTGGTGCGATAGCACAATGACCTGTGATAACACCCGTAAGTACCCTCACCGCAGATTTGTTCAGTTTGAGAAGGAAGCTGGTGCCTTTCCCATCCAAGCATGGGCATAAGGACCTTGAGACTTCGCAGTCAACCCTATTGGTCCATAGCAAGTCCGTTGCCTGTTCTCATATTCGTCGATTCTCCCTAGAAGACAACTCAGCGGCGGTCGGAAGGAGCTGTCCACCTTACTTATGTCTAAGTCGGAGCCTTTCCTAGCCATCTCATCCGCGAGTTCATTCCCTTCAATGCCGCTGTGCCCAGGGACTCAGCAAAAGGAGGCATTGAGATGACTTATAGAAGCCAGAGAGGCTCTACATCTCCGTAAGATGTCCGATTTTATCATGTTGGACTCTAATGCCCTTAAGGCGGCTTGTCTGTCAACAAAGATTGTTACGTCGGTGTTGGAGACCGCGCTATATTGGAGCAGCTTTGCCGCTCTGTCTATGGTATAGACCTCTGCTTGGAATACACTGCATGCGTCAGGAAGTCGGAATGATTGGCTTAGCTAAAGATGTGTCGAGTACATCCCAGCTCCAGTTGCCTTTTCCATTTTCGAGCCGTCAGTGTACATTGTGTTGCCCCTGCCGTTGTCTAGGCCTACTTCCCATTCCTCCCTTGAAGGATGTCGTATGTTCTGAACCTGGAAGTGCAAAACCCCTGTGATGTGGTCTGTTTTGGAAGTTAGGTCGGTTATTATTCCATTTAATTGCCCCTTCGTCATATCGTCCAGAGTCGTCGCGTGTCCGTGCTTAGCTGTTTTCGACATGTTGGATTCTCTTAGGCGTAGAGCTCCTCTAGCGGCTAATCTCTGCACGAAGACTTGTAGAGGCGTTAAGTGAAAGATTACATTTAGCGCTTCCTGAGGTGCGCTGCTCACGGCGCCTGACATTCCCAGGCATGTCAGTCTTTGTACCTTCCCGATCCTCTGTTGATTACTCTTTTTGTCTAGCGCCTTCCACAAGAGTAAAGCTCCATATGTTAGTATCGGTCGAATGACTGTGCTGTATATGCCATGAATGACATGTGGTGACAGTCTCCAGTTCCGCCAAAAAGCCCTTTTGCAGGCGCAGTATGCTGCCAGAGCTTTCTTTGATCTCATCTTAATGTTGCTTCTCCAGCTTAACTTGGCATCGAGTATAATTCCAAAATATTTCGCTTCCGAAGATAGGTTTAACGTTGTGCCGTTTAGCCTCGGTAAGTTAAAGGCGGGTATCTTTGTCTTTTTCGTGAACAGGACAACTTCGGATTTTGTTGGGTTTACCCCCAGCCCATTTTTCCCTTCCCATCACGAACTGCCGCAAAGTCGCGTTGACAACTCTACTCCTAAGCATTGAATCGATCCATGCAACTATAGAGCTTTGGGTTCCATATCGTGTAAGAGCCTTGCAGATGGCCTCCGTCCGCACGTTATTGAAAGCGCCCTCAATGTCGAGGAAAGCTGCCAAGGTGTATTCCTTGCAGCTTAGTGAGTTCTCGATAGTACTGACTGCCTCATGAAGGGCACTTTCAACTGGTTTGCCTTTTTGGTATGCATGCTGAGCTGCATCTATCTGCCAGAGATTGGCATTGTTTCTAATATGTAGATCGACAAGTCTCTCCAGTGTTTTAAGGATAATGGAGGAGAGGCTTATTGGTCTATAGTATTTGGCTTCAGAGTGGTTAAGTTTTCCTTCTTTGGGAATGAAAACCACCCGTAAATTTCTCCAGGCTTTAGGTATATAACCATCTTGTAGGCATCTTGAGAAGATGCCGTGTAGATGTGGTATCAGTTCGTCACAAGCGGCTTGTAACATAGCCGGTATCACACCAAACGGTCCCGCCGATTTGTAGGGTTCGAATGATTTTATAGCCCATGATACTTTATCCCGGTCAACGATGTCCGTGACGTCGGTTTCCGTAGGATATGCGCGGTTTTCTGGCATCGTCGTGCCTGTCGTATCCGTGCATCCCGGAAATTGTGTCTCCATCAAGACCTCTAGAGTTTCCTGACTGGAGACGGTCCATGAGCCATCAGACTTTCCTATGCTACTAGGGGCTGAACTAGATCCTGATAATATTTTGCGAAGTTTTGATGCCTCATTTGTCGTCGCCAAGTTCTTACAGTATTGTTGCCATGATATCCTTTATGCATTCTTAATGCAGCGTAGTTCTAGGTCTTACCCGTGGTCTAGTAAGGGGACAACAGAGTTCAAAAGTGCTTGTCAATATCGTTATCAGTCGGTTTACCGCTCTGTCTATATTGTCTGGCTTCATTTCCGTGGATGCCAGTTTGTGATATACTACTTGAGAATATTTGTTCCAGGGTGTTTTTCTTGGATTTCTATATGGCCGGGGAACTTCCACTTCAAGATCGATGTTGAAGAGTATCCTACTGTGGTCCGAGAAGGAGCATATATCTGACACTCTCCAGTCATCGATTCTTACAGTGGGAGAGTCTGTGGCCAGGATGATATCTATGACTTCCTCTCTAATTCTATTCCTAAACGTTAGCTGGTTGCCTTTGTTGCATACAATTGGGTTAGTAGTAAGTAAGTAATCAAAAATGGACTCACCTCTTGCGTTTGTCTCACTGCACCCCCATAGCTCATGAGGTCCGTTGGCGTCGCAGCCAATGACAAGGCCGGTTCTATTTGTGAAGTTTGCGGACAGGTGTCGGTGGTGGCGTGTCCCCCTCGTACGGAAAGTATGCGGACGATAGCAGCAGCTTGTGCCCCTGTTTTTGTTCGCATACTACAGTGACGAGGTCTCCGTTGCAGTGCTGTGCAGAGATAAATAGATTAATATTTTTCTTAGCTACAATGCATGCTTTAATTTTATCCTCTTGTGGTGCAAGCAGACGGTAGCCGTCTAGTCCGCAAACCCTGCCCCTAACCAGCCAGGGTTCTTGGCCTGTCAACAGGCACAAAGACCTGCCCAAACCTAACGACCCCGTTGAGCCTCTTTATGGCTTGCAGCGATGTTTGATCGATTGCGATCAGTAAGTCGCTGTTCACCCTTGTTTTGGAAGGGGTCATCGAGACCACCTGCCACTGATCTGCCTTCAGCTTTGTATTCTTCTTGCCCAGTAGTTTCAGTATGGACTCCGTTGCCATTCCTCCAGCATCCATACTGAGACCACCGGACGAAGCGGTAAACTGGAGCGAGGGATCACCTCCAACTGTGCTCCCGGCTAAAGAGCGCCCAAGCCGTGGACTGTCTTCGTTAAGGAATCCACAGATCTCTTGTTGCCGCCCTTCTGCCAGCCCCCGCCGTCGAAGGATATATCATCGCTTTCAGCCTCGAGCATCCTCTCCATTAGCTTGTCTTCTACAAGCAGCCACCTTTTCGGCGTTATATTCAGGTCAGGGTTGATTGTAGACCTGAGGGGCAGTCGAAGGTAGTGTGGGGTTTCCGCTTTTTCGACTCCTTTTCTGGTTCCTCATCGGATCTGATCCTCTTCCTGCCTTATGCGCTCATCAATCCGGACAAGGACGCTTGGTTAGCGTCCTTGCCCTGATCGTCTGATGCTTTCTGGCCCTCAGCTTTAGCAGCGTTAGTTGCCTTGAACATTGCTACTATAGCTCTTAATAAATATGACGAAAAAAAATATAAAATAAAATCCGAATAGAGTAATTACGCCAATGATTAGATATCGCAAAGTGCCGGAACATATGCTATATTTTGCTATTTAAATAAACTAAATCCATAAATCAAAAATCACAAAACCGCTAATTGATTAAATTCCCCAAAAAGAAAAAAAAAACATGTATTCAACAAAATTTAATATTAAATGACCCAATTGTTTAAAAATTAGTAGTTAAATCATTAAAGCATGATCTTTCTACGTAACATATGTGTAAGTACACTCAGAGAAAAAATCGTTCTAAAACGAACGAAACAAGTTCGAAATTAAGAACATTCATGGACAAAAGTCTGTTAAGTACGTTTTTCTTAACTCGTGACCGAGATGGGCTTGTTTTAAGAACAGTTTTTCCAAGCACACCGTTCGTATTTTATGACCAGTTTGGTATTGAAGAGTGAACCTTCTGTGCTCATTTTAAGCACTATTTGTGCTTAAAGTAAGATTTATCGTTCTCACGCTTCGAGAACGACTTGTGGTCGATTTAACAGTTTTCGGTCTCAGTTCAAGAAAGGCTTGTGCTTGATCATTGATGGGAGGGGAATGTATTTTTTTCAATAGGTACCAATTTATTTTTTATTAATAATAATTTTTGTCATAAATAAAAAAAATTTATAATAAAATTTTTTTTATTAAAGCCCAAAATTTTACGAAAAAATGCATAATAAGCATTTTTTTCTATGTTTCTCTTATTGAGAAATGATTTTATTTGAAGATGTAATCTGCATATATACTTAAAACATTTCATATCAACTTTGAGAATTATCTGTGCATAAGTGAATGGAAAAATAATTGAACGAAAAATAAAAGTTAAAAAAATCTTATATATAAAAAGTAAGGCTAAAATACACATTTTAGTTTGTAGCCGGTGTTTGAAGAGATGCGCCGGTCGATTTTGTTCAAACTTTCACATAAGTTGCGTATACCTCACGCGGTGGTTTGCACATAGGTTTGGTTGCGATCGACGCTCGGGGTCTTGAGATATAGGCCAAAACGGCCCGTGAACACCTAGGCAGTGTTTTTACATTATGTGTATCAAATTGAAGCTGTTGATGTGTGTTTTAGTACAGAGTAAGTTTTACACCGCTCGGTGACTAGGGTCTCGAGATATAGGCCAAAACATGGACCTGGATACCCCTAGAATGTGTGTGTAATATGGATATCAAATGAAAGCTGTTGCTGAGAGCTTTAAAGTCATTTTTATTGTGATATTCGGTTTAGTCGCATCAACCTGGCAAAACTGATAAATATTCATGCGAAGCCGAAATAAAGGCATGAAATCATAATACCCACATACCTTTTTACATACGTCCTATTCGATTTGCCTGAAATTTGGTATATAAATTCACCTGGCAATAAGGGATGAAGATAAGAGAAACGAGTGAAGGAGACTGAGAAAGAGAGAGAATGAGACGAAGATGGAGATATATAAAGCGAAAAAGACGGAGGGAGGAGTGAATAAAAAGATTAGGAAAAAGTGTAGAGGGGTAGGGCAGAGTTAGACGGAAAAAGCTTATTAAAGTGTATGCAGATAGACCAAATTTAGGGCAGAATAACGTCTGTCGGGTCTGCTAGTTGTTTTAAAAAATTTTAGATTTTGACGGTGATCGAACTCGCGCCACGCGATCGCAAGCACAACATCCATAACCGTTGGGCCACTACGACTGCTTGATAGCTTGTGCTAAATGTTGTATTTAACATTTTAGTGCACACGAATTGTACCGTTTCTTTTTTCTTTAACTTAATTTAAGAACATTGTTCTCAATTTAAGAACATTGTTCTCAATTATTAGAACATTTGTTAATATTTTAAGACCAGCCGTTCTCTTTTCAAGAAAATGGTGTCAGTTCAAGCACAAGGTTGTTGTTCAAAGCAGGGGCTGAAACTGTTATTCCTTTTATAATATAATTCCTTGCAAAACTATTAATTTTGAACTTTAAATATATTTGGATCAAGATAAAAATTATTTTCGGATTTTTATTTTTTCAGTCCGATAGAACTAGAAACTCGGACTTTTAAAAATAAAAGTCCCGAAATAAAAGTTAAATCCGGACTTTTATTATTTAAGGAGATAAAAGTCCCGCTTGATAACTAAGAAACGGCTTATGCGAAATAAAAAAAAAATTGTTTAATTAAAAAATAATAGTCCGGATTTAACTTTTATTTCCGGACTTTTATTTTTATAAGTCCGAGTTTAACTAGTTCTATCGGACTGAAAAAATAAAAAAGAGATTTTACTTTTATATGTGGACTTTTATGGAAAAAGTTCGAAAAATAAAAAGGATGCATGATTCGACATGATATTGCTATAGGGACACCTGGGAACTCAAACATTTTCACCTAGGACAATTTTTTGACTAGGACTTTTTCGACTCCGAAAAAAAAATTATTATTTTCCGTCCCTGGTTTTAAGAACTGGTCGTTCGAACATTAAAAGCTTGAATTGAGTCCGATAGTGCTGGATTTTAGAACGGCTTTTTTCTCTGAGTGTATTTGATGCATACGTATGTATATATGGTTACGGTTATCATTTATAAGTTTATAAAACGCTCTTATGTAGTCAACTCTGAAACACTGAATCTACTAGAAGTGATTTTTCATTGCTTTAGCTTTTTGATAGTGTCAGGCATTGAAATCGTGCACTAAAAGGTAACTGATAAGCGACGTCCCTCCCATACATACATACAAAAACGGCAAATTTTGTCCGCCAAAACCCTCAAGGAAAACCCCGCAAGTCCACATAAACTTCTCACCGTGAACACTAATAACAAATGTTTATGGTATTTTATTGTTTATAAAAAAAATAGCGCATTTGTATGAGTTTATATTTGAGTTTCTTTTGTTTTTGTTTTGATATTTTGTTTTGGACATTATTCTTGTCTGTCAGTGTCATTTCAGCTGATTTTAAGCTGAAATTGTCTTCGGTTATGCGAATCTATTTACTCGGTAAAAAATTTGATAACGACGCTTAGGGTCGACAAACAAATACAACGATATGAAATGCATTTTGAGATTGCAGTGGGTGATTTGCAAACAAATAGAAAATAGTTAAGGAGAGTTCTAACGAACTGGGCAGCATATACCTAGTAGTGAGTTTTTGTAGGTCAAAACTACTTGATATTGAAGCGGACTCAAATTTGTGACCCGTAGATTTTATATTGGCTGGCCGTAGCCTTATCCGATATCGCTATCACAATAATCAATCACCATAATCACCATCTAAAAGTGAGAGGAAAAGCGTGGGTCCAAGCGCGGTGCTGTAAAGTGCCGAAGATTATGTGTAGCTCTAACAATGTTACACTAAAAAAGTTGTTTCCACCATTAAAAATAGAGGACTTTAGACTCGCGACGGGTATTCTGACTGAACACTGGTGTCACATGCCTTTAAATTAGGCTTGGTCAGTGATAGCAGATGTAGGAAGTGCGGGTTGGAGGAGCAAACTATCGAGTATATTTTGTGCTCGTGCCCTGCACTTGCCAGGCTAAGACGCCAGCTTTCAGGAGTGATATAGCAGTCACATCTAGAAGCAGTAAGTGGCATAGAAAGCTTCTAGTTTTGCCAAAAGGACGGAGTTATTTTATAACATAGGTCTTGGTTTTTGATAAGATTTTTCAGATTGGTTGTTAAACAACCAAGTCTGTCTGACTGTGCACAAACTAGTCCCTCAATTTTTGAGATATCTTCATGAAATTCGGTGAACAGTGACATATACAATATATGGTATGTTACAATATAACCGATACAACC
The DNA here is from genome assembly GCF_040869045.1 of Eurosta solidaginis. Classification (NCBI taxonomy): domain Eukaryota; kingdom Metazoa; phylum Arthropoda; class Insecta; order Diptera; family Tephritidae; genus Eurosta; species Eurosta solidaginis. The sequence goes on from NC_090320.1 coordinate 241,812,640, forward strand.
GATTGTTAAAAGCTTAAAATTTTACAAGATACTTACATGGAAGGTATTGTTGTCTGAAAAAATTGTCAAGATCAACAATCGTGTATACATATTGTGGCGAATGTTGACATCACTAGGGTAGATAGTAATCACGCAACAACAAAAACATGAAGCAGCCACTCTTATGTATAAGGCAACGAAGAGGTACCTCACACACAGATGTAGTCATCAGCCGAAGTTGTTGCTCACACATACACAAGCATATATGTAGCTCAATTACCAAGCAGTAGATACAACAGTTCTAGAAGGCGAAATGTCTAGACTTTAGTAGAAACATGCAAATAAGGCAACGGAGAGCGTAAAAACAGTGCAAGCTGAGTAGTCAGTATTCAGTTTTGATTTAAGCACGCTATTTGTTGTGAAGTATAAGTGTTATTGTGAAGTAGTCTAATAAAGACCATTTTGCATTATTAAATATAGGAGTTATTTATACAACAGTTTAGCGATTCGAACGTTAGCAGAGGGTTCAAATAAGCGAAATTTCTCTAAATTCGTTACAGTATATATAATAAAAATCCCATACGACTGATTGTTCAGATTTTATAAATTTTTGCTCACCTTCATTCATGATAGGTATAAAGTCCCGTCCTTATTTGTTTTCTTTTTTCCTTTCTTTCCTTTCCTTGTGTTTCCTTTTTCTTGCTTTCCTTTCCCTTCCTTTCCTTACCTTCCCCCTCCCTTTTCCCCTGATTTCGCTCATACCAACTTTATCACATACATTGTTCTCACATTACACTACGGTGTAGTGACTACACTCACCATATAATAGCACTGCTGGGTATATATAGAAAGTATACACACATACGAATACGCACGTATATCTAAAGTTTACATACTGCAATTCCACCTAAACACACCTAATAGTGTTTATAAAGAAACTCATAGTTGCATTGTACGGTTGGACATAATCCATAGGGCACACAATGCCTTTGCTGATTAATTTAATTTGATTGCGATCGTGAACAAAATATATACATATATTTTTAAAATCAAAACAACATAAATACCCAAAAACAAAATAAAAATTTTGATACAGCAACTAATACTACATAGATAATTATATTGCAAATGTCGCACCTTATCTACAAAATAGAAACCGCCGATTATAGAAAAGTCGAGCCACTTGGAGTCAAGTCAACTTAAATCACATCATAAATCGTATAGCATCGCATTGAGACGTGACGACGACGACGAGACGAATCTAGTAAAAATAAAAAAACAAAAAGTTATCATCGTTTCAAAGTCGACTATAGATCATGGTTTACAAGTCCTATCCTGAACAACATTTTGTTCAGTTCGTTGTTGGACTTCCTACAGATCGTAACGTCCATTGATTAGAAATATTATATAAGTACTTACTATAAAATAGTATAACTGTAACATTTTGGAAACGGCCAATTGTAAAAGAAGGCATTCCCGTTACAATTCACCCATTACTTAGTAATAGATATAACAACACCATAAAATAAATTCAAATGGGGTTTGTGAAAACTTAAACAAAATGTTTAATTAAAAAAAAAGCAAGTTAAAACATATATAGCACACAAAATATATAAATATATCATGATTTTTGGTATACATTTTGAAAAAAAAAAAATTAAATGTGCTTAAATAAAAAATTAAAAGTTGAGTGTTAGAACTTTAAATGGTTTAAAAAATATAATTTTTAATTTTTCTCTCGTTGTTGTGGCTCCTTTTCTTATTTTCGTATTAATAACGCACATTTTGTTGAAAAATATTTATACAATTTGTGTGCTTATAGTCCAATATTAAATTTTTTGGAATATACAACGAACGGTAACAACAACAACAACATCAACAAAATGGTGGATACGGAAATTGTTATAACGAATGCATTGGAACCGGTTACAAAGGCGAGTTTAATTGTGGTCTCTAATCGTTTGCCATTTGTTTTGAGTCGTAATGTGAAAACTGGAAAACTGGAACGTAGAGCCAGGTAAGTTTAAAGAAAAAAACAACAGATTAGTGAGGTGAAGATATCAAAAGTAAATCTGACCATTTTGTGTATAGCTTTTGATAGTGGGCTTAATTCAATGCCTAATCGACATCTTTTTATAAGTTTTTGAAAGTTTGAGTTATTTTTGTGTAATTTACTAACTTCTTAAGTTTTGAAAAGTGTGAATCGGCGCTTTTTTGTGAAGAAAGCAAATGCAGAATACAAAAGGGTGACATAAAGTCAAATGCCTTAACGTCAATTGATCTTATGACCACTTCAAATTTGCACAAGACCAACTGACGTTATGATGTACGATCATAAAGTCAACTCATATTTTCTGAAGCGCACCATACGTCAACTATTTTGTTTCGTACTGACTAGTTTTAAATTGTTAACAGCAGGTGAATTTACAGTTAATTTTTATTACTTCCGCTTTATTCTTATTCAGTCGAATGAAAAAGCATTTAGTTAGTGCAGACCGGTAAAAGTAGTGCAAATCATTTGAGTGGAGAATGTAGTTTAGATATAACGAGATTATCCTCATTTTCGTACTTAACTCCTAATCGTTAATTAAATAACTAGATATCCCATATAAATTTTTCCCCTCGACAATCGGTAATTTTGAACAAATTTTAGAGATGCGGATTTTTTCATTGAAAAAGTTCCACCTCTAGAATGTAAACTCTAATTGAAAGCACAAAATAAAGGAGAAACATAAAAATTTTACAGAAAATAATCTAGTTCCCAGGAATGGAACATATGTAAACGAGCAGATTATCTATTGACGATTTTTTGTAGATTAAGGTTTGTGTAAATGTGATCTAAAAGTTGTCAGATCTATGCGAAAAGATGCATAAATTGGTTTCAATGAAATGATATGCGGTAATTGTTTTTCTATATAAGAGTATTCTCGTTTCATTTCACTAAAAAACCTAGTCCAGCAAGTACTTTCTTGATTACGAAGATCTTATTCAACAAAGACATTTAGATTTCTAACCTGGAAGCAAGCTGCTTTTCCTGTATTCTGGTTCCATTTCAGTAAAAGTTCGGGTAGTATTTATTTGAGATAAGGGAAAATATTTCAACCAAACACACCTTATTCATTTTATAGGGCTTTTCTGTTTTTATGCTGGTCTCGATACAGTAAAAATATGGTTACGGCCTTTTTCCCGAAATGATAATAACGTTGAACTGAAATTTACTAAGCAGCCAAAGTCAATTGACCTTAAGTGGTCATGAAGCCAATTGACCTTATTTCTGTTGATCTTACAACACCCCATCGCAGAATACAAACGGACAAGCCAGGAAACGATGTAATCCTCAAAAATCCTAGAATATTCTGCAAGAGGCATTTCCGGGGCATTTAATCTCTCGTTTTGGTGTTTTGGACTAGCCCGCTAACTTTCCCGATTTAATCGTGTATAACTTCCTTCTGTGGGAGTTTTTTGAAGTTAAGGAAGCCCCTCAACAGCAAGCATGAAATGCTTGAAGGCTTTTAGGTGAATATTCATCAGGAATGCAATAACGTGTTAGCCGAAGGAAAGTTTTTCATTAAAAAAAAAATAAATAATCCAGCAAGCGAACATCGTGTGGGCACTAATTTTCAAAACCCTGTCTTACATTAGACCTAAAGCAAATAGCAAAATGAACTGCCGCTTATGACCTCCAAATTTGCAATACCTTTACGGCATGTATCTACATTTTCACGCCCGTAGCCAGGCTTAAGCTGCAGTTACCCACCGACGTGTGTAACGTACGTATACGTATGCCGTACGTACACACATTTGAACGAAATTTATGCCCGTAGTGGCAACGAAGACAATTTTGCCATTGACCTGTTTGAATGCATGCTTATGGAAACATCAACTTTTTCTATTTTAATTTTTGATGTTGTAAAAGGCTGGAATTAATATTAATAAGTATAAATAGATTACATATTTATAATTTGATTAATTAGGTGTTTTTGCATAAAAACAGCAAACGGTCAAAAATTAGGGGGCAAAAGTTCACTAGGCAACTCTATCTAGTGAGAGAACGATCACCTGACACGTTCTTTCGGAAAAAATCAAAATTGTTTTGATTTCTACGTTCCGGGCTACGTACGTACGTTATTTGAACGTCGGTGAGTTTTCGTTTAGATTGCACATTCATAAGATAGGTCGTGTCAGCTGACACGTTTTTTGTATGTACGTTCGTGGGTAACTGCAGCTTTAGTATGAAAAATGAACGTAGCCCCTTGATTTCCTTTCTTAGTTTTTGAAAATATGTCAGCTTTATAAACATATTAGCTAAATAAGTAAGATTTTGCACACTTATCAATTTCTTTAAACGAAATTCAACTACATTAATACTCTTTGAATGTGGACGTGGCATCCATCAGTGAGTAAATTCTGTTATTTTCGAAGTCCATAACAGTACATTTCTGAATATATTTTATTTAAAACTGGTAGAGATACTACTATTGCTATGAACCATATTCATATCAAAAACTAATACGCTTACAACCCCTCATATGAGAATACGTTATATCATCGACGCCGCGGTAAAAGCCGTCTTACTCCATTTTTCAATCAAAACGATTTTTTGATACGAATGGATCGAGGGACCATTTCTACACATGGTTGTAAAAGAAAAGTGTTTGTGTTATGTACACAATCTCTTAAAATTACCAAAAAACAAGTAAAGGTGTCTAAGTTCGGGTGAAACCGAACACTATGTACTCAGCGTGAACTTTAATTGTACATTTCATTTCAGATAAATTACTTTTCTACATAACACGTGACACCGCCCGTTTAAAAAGAAAATGTCTCCCCATTTCCTCATAAAATTAAACTTAAAAAGTGAAATATCATTGATTCAAAACTATTTTTTGCTAAGTTATAGCTTATTATTCCAGTCTACGACCCTTTTAAATTTGTTTTATATCTAAGTTTCCGTGGTGTTTAACCGATCCCGTCCATTTTTACCAGAAATATTTTCTACTATAGGGAAAATTTGTGTACACAATTTCATAACGATATATTAATTTTTCTTCGAGTTATGGCTCCCGAAACATAGAAAATTCTTAGTCATAAAAGGGGCGGTGCCACACCCATTTTCAAAAATGTTAGTGTTTTCCAATTTAATGTTATAATTCAATTTATAAAGTAAAATTCTATTGACGACCCTTTTAAAAATCTTTTATATTTATTTATTTACGATCATTTTAAAAATATTTTATATAAAAATTGGCGGTGCCACGCCCATAAACCCACTTGGGAAATGAAATTGATATAAATCTTTTTTTGCCAAGATATAGCTTATTTTATTCGTCCACGATTTAAAAATCTTTTATATAACAGTGGGCATGGTCCTTTACCGATTTCGTTAAGGGCAACCTCTCTGCCGAATTTTGTTACGATAGGTTTAATGATTTTTGATTTATGATTAATAATATTTGTAAAATTGATTTTAACACAAGTGGGCGGTGCCACACCCATACAAAATTGTTTTTTTCAAATTTTTATCGAGAGTGTCAATATGGACTCAAATTTCAACATTCTAGGTGTATTATTTACTAAATAATCAGGTTCTTTGTGTTTTCCAAAATTTTATATATATATAAAGTGGGCGTGGTTATCATCCGATTTCGCTCATTTTCAATACCAATCTATTCTGGGTCCAGATAAGCTAGTGTACCAAATTTGGTGAAGATATCTCAATATTTACTCAAGGTATCGTGCTAACGGACGGACGGATGGACGGACATGGCTCAATCAAATTTTTTTTTCGATACTGATGATTTTGATATATGGAAGTCTATATCTATCCTTTATACCTGTACAACCAACCGTTATCCAATCAAGGTTAATATACTCTGTGTGCAAAGCACAAAGCACTTTGTGTGAGGATGCAAAGCTTCACGTTTTTTGTGGTCTGCATGTAAAAACTATGACTACGAATCACCTATTTCAAAAGTATATGACGTAAACGTAACTACTTGATGAAATTTGATGAATTTTGAAGCTTCTATCCGTAAAAAAAGGGCAAAAATGACAGTTTATATGGGGTATATAATATATATACCACAGATCTCTATGATTTTTTCACACAACAATATATACTATATACGTAAGCAATTATTGAAATTTGAAGCTTCTAGCTGTTAAAATGGGGTAGAAGCTGCGAAAAGTTTCTTATCTGAACAATCGGTTGTATGAGATATATACTATGTATACCACCGATCTCAATAATTTTTTTACACAACAATATATGCTATATACGTAAGCATTTGGTGAAATTTGAAGTTTCTAGCTGTTAAAATGGTGTTGAAATTGCAAAAAAAAATATATATATCCTATATATATATACTATATATACTAGACTAGGTCGAAAAAAAAGTTGCTAATGTCCGCCCCTAAATTTGAAGATTATGTTGAGATGGTTTCGGAAAAAAATTTTTTAATTTTTTTTGATCCTTCGAAATACAGCCAAAAAGTATTTTTCGTTGTAACTTGGTTATTTGACGTCCGATTTTTAAAATTGATATGTCATTATATTGGCCTTGAGAAGCTTCACATTTCCATTTAATGTCCTTTTAAGCTATGAAGTCGTTTTCACATGATTAGGTCAGCTAATAAAATTTTACCCCCCCCCCCCCCCCTTAATGTATGTTTTTTTCCTTACCAAACGAAAGTACTTGAAAATTCAAGAAAATGTTGCTTTGAAACCATATTACTAAAATAATAAACAAAGAAGTTATAGCACTTTCAATATTTATTGCAACTGTTATTTTACCTGATTCTTATTATAATTAGACCTGAAACTCATGATATTTTTGGAGGAAAAATTGCAGGGTTTGCATTGCCAAATATCATGAATAGGGGAAGTCAAAGTAAATAAGTGAGTCAAACCTGTTGTTTCGTATTTATAACAATACCACTATGCGACAAAATCAACTTTTTTTCTGGGTATTGGACAAACCCACTTTTTCGTAGAGATTGAGGCTTAAGTAAACAAAGTACTATCTCCGTTTTTCGAACTTAGCCTCCAAAAATAGATATCGGCTTACGAAGTTGGAAGTTCGAAATTCTACTTTTCGAAATTTTATTTTATTTTTTTGTTAACGCGTTCAGCAAATTGAACAAGTAAAAATGTGGGCGTGGTCCGCCTGTTTCCCTTATAAGAAGGGCTGGATTCCTTTTTTGATAAATTTAGTATAACAGCTCTTATACGAGGTGAAAAGTCAGACTCTGACTTCTGAATACAGTCAGACTCTGATTTCTATATATATCTATTTTTTGGAGGCTAAGTTCGAAAAACGGAGATAGTACTTTGTTTACTTAAGCCTCAATCTCTACGAAAAAGTGGGTTTGTCCAATACCCAGAAAAAAAGTTGATTTTGTCGCATAGTGGTATTATTATAAATACGAAACAACAGGTTTGACTCACTTATTTACTTTGACTTCCCCTATTCATGATATTTGGCATATGTTTATTAACTTTTCAATGCAAACCCTGCAATTTTTCCTCCAAAAATATCATGAGTTTCAGGTCTAATTATAATAAGAATCAGGTAAAATAACAGTTGCAATAAATATTGAAAGTGCTATAACTTCTTTGTTTATTATTTTAGTAATATAGTTTCAAAGCAACATTTTCTTGAAATTTCAAGTACTTTCGTTTGGTAAGGAAAAAAAGCATACATTAGGGGGGTAAAATTTTGTTAGCTGACCTAATCATGTGAAAACGGTTTCATAGCTTAAAAGTACATTAAACGGAAATGTGAAGCTTCTCAAGGCCAAAATAATGACATATCAATTTTAAAAATCGGACGTCAAATAACCAAGTTACAACGAATATACCTTTTTGCCTGTATTTCGAAGGATCAACAAAAATTAAAAAAAAAATTTCTGAAACCCTCTCAACATAATCTTCAAATTTAGGGGCGGACATTAGCAACTTTTTTTTTTGTATGGGGACCAACCCAGTCTAATATTTACCATCATATTATAACAAATTTTTTTGCAAATCCTCTTATTTGCAACCTTTTGCTAAGTTGGAATCACTAAACTGTTGATTAAATAACTCCAATATTTAATAATGCAAAATGGCGTTTATTAAAGTACTTCACAATAAATAACTCTAAAATTGCCCGACAGATAGCGTGATTAATTGAAGCTGATTATAGCCCTCTATCTGTCGCTGCCTTTTATACTCTTTGATTTCCTCGTTCGCATCTTCTAGGCGCTTCCATTTCCAGAATCTACTAGTTGGCCATCAGCTATCAAATTTCTCAGCTGTAACTACAATTGCACGATTTTATAGCTTCTGTCATTGCATACTTTCGGGAGTATCTCAAATATATGCATGTGGTTGTGCGTTGCTTCTCAGCTGCGTGTACGTACATATGTGTAGACATAATGATTGATTCGTTTATGTAGATACATAATGATTGATTTACGGATGTGCATACAAGGCGCTGCTTAGCATCAGATTAGAGATGGCAGTACCCCTTAGTGTTGCTAATATTCGTAACACTGCCCTCCACCTAAGTCTGATCGTCCCGATCAGACAAATCTCCCGATCTAAATGCTGCCAGCCGTTCCAAATGAACCACTTTCATTTTGGTTCGTGGTTTGCCAATGGTTTGTATGCGGTACATTACATCGTTGATCTGTTTTACAACTTTGTATGGGCCTTCCCAATTACACTGCAATTTCGAGGACAAACCTTTTTCTCGTTGTGGGTTGTATAACAGCACCAAATCTCCTTCCTGAAACCCTTCCGAATTAATTGCTTTATCGCACCTCGCTTTCATCTTGTCACTCATAATCTTTGCTCGTTGTCTTACCAGATCGTGTATCTCTCTCAGCTCTTCTTCCAAGACACCAGTGGATTTCTTGACATTTCTCTCCGCATCGGCATCTATACCATACTTCAAATCAGCTGGCCGTCGAAGGCCATTGCCAAAAATTACCTTTGCGGGAGTTTGGCCCGTTGTATCATGTACTGCCGATCGGTACTTGTCTACTACTTTCCTTAAATGCTCCTCCAATGTTCTATTGAAACGTTCCACCATACCATCGGACTGAGGATGCAATGCAGTTGTCCGTGTTTTCCGAATGCCCAACTTCTTGCACATTTCTTGGAATACAGTTGATTCAAAATTCGTGCCTTGATCAGAATGTAACTCCATTGGTACCCGATACCTTGCAACCCAATCGTTTGTAACCACTTCTGCTACTGTTTCTGCTTCTTGATTTGGGATTGGGTATACCTCTGGCCATTTACTGAAATAATCCATAACCACCACTACGTATTTGTTTCCGCGGTTGCTAGTATGAAATGATCCTGTGACATCCATGGCGATCCTTTCAAATGGTGCACCTGAAATATACTGCTTCATGTGGCTATGACTTCGTGTTTTGGGCCCTTTCGCTCTGTTGCAAACCTCGCAGTTGGCAATCCACTCGGTGACCGATTGACGGCAACCAACTAAATAGAATCTCTGCTTAATTTTCTCGAGCGTCTTCGTGATTCCAAGATGACCCCCACTTGGACCATTATGCAGCTCGCTGAGCACGTCAGGAATCCTCTTTCTGGGAACAACTATCAGTTTCTTCTTGCATTTACCATCCTCACTCTCCCATACTCGATTAAGGCAACCGGATATCAATTCTAAATTTTTCCACTGTGCCCAATATGACTTCGCAATGGGACTCTCTGCTGACATCTCTTCTCTGTTTGGTATTTCGTTTCGTTCGAGTCCTTGCATAACATGTGACAGATCTGTATCTTCTAGCTGACACTTTCTTAATTGTTCCTTGTCCCATTCATCCGTACACGTTATAGTCATTAGCCGGACATCTATAATGTCTTTTTTAGCCTCGTCGTTTGAACAGTGCTTGCATTCCAAACTACATGGTCTGCGTGACATTGCATCAGCATTTCCATGGGTACTACCTTTTCGATGCTCAATGGAAAAGTCATAGCCTTGTAGTCGCTCGATCCACCGTGCCAATTTTCCTTCCGGATTACGGAACTGCAGAAGCCATTTCAACGCTGCGTGATCTGTCCTGACACGGAATCGCTGGCCGTAAAGGTATTTGTGAAAATGTTTAATGCACTCTACCAATGCCAACAGCTCTCTCCGCTTAACGCAGTAGTTCCTCTCTGATTTTCCAATCGAACGGCTGTAATATGCAACTACCTTCTCCTGTCCATCGACCAGTTGTGATAAAACGCCTCCTATAGCATATACACTCGCATCTGTATCTAGAATAAATGTTGCTCCTGGAATCGGATATGCTAATTTTGGGGCAGTGCACAAACGCTCCTTCAATGTTTGGAAAGCCACTTCTTGCTCCTTCTTCCATTCAAAAGCTTTATTTTTTCTTGTAAGCTCATGGAAGCTATGGGATACGCTGGAAAAATTTGTATAAATCGGCGCTAATATGTGCACAGCCCAAGGAAACTTCTCAATTCATGTAGGTTCTGTGGTCTTGGCCAATCCTGTACAGCCTCTATCTTTTCGTTCGCAGTGCAGATGCCCTCTGTCGTTACCTTGTGACCCAAATAATTTACTTCCTTTTTAAACAGTGCACACATTTTGGGACTTAACTTCAGACCAGCGCCAGCATTTCTCTGGAAAACTTCCTCCAAGTTCTTAAGATATTCATCAAAGTTCTTACCCAATACGATGATGTCGTCCAGGTACACCAAGCATGTTTTCCAATGTAGTCCTTTCAGTACCTGGTCCATGAGTCTCTCAAAAGTAGCTGGTGCATTACAAAGTCCAAAAGGCATCACTGTAAATTGCCAAAGACCATCACAGACACTAAAGGCTGTTTTCTATTTATCTTCCTCCTTCACCTCAACTTGCCAGTAGCCGCTTTCCAGCGTGGAAAACCATTTTGTACCAGATAGCGAATCCAGAGTGTCGTCAATTCTTGGCAATGGGTAGCTATCCTTTTTGGTTACGTCGCTCAACTTGCGGTAGTCCACGCAAAACCTCATTTTCCCATCCTTCTTCTTCACAAGTACCACAGGTGAGCTCCATGGACTAGCTGATGGTTCGATGACGCCGCTGTCGCTCATTTCTTGTACGATTTGACTCACAACTTCCCGTTTTGCCAGTGGAACACTACGAGGAGCTTGACGTATCGGCCTCGCGTCTCCAGTGTCAATTTGATGTTTCACAGCATTGGTGCGGCCTGGTTTGGAACCATCCTGGTCAAATATGTTTGCGTACTTTAGGAGCATTTGCTTTGCCTTACTCTGGTAATCTTCCTCAAGCCCCTCCGTCCATGCCGTGATGTCATTTGAAAGATCAGTATTACTAGATGAAACGTGTTCCTGGAGCCGTTCACAGTTAATAACTACTTCAGCCTCTTGGCATCTTCCCAAAATAGCTCCTCTGGTCAGTTTGACTGGTGACTTGAACTCATTGAGTACTCTTACCGGAATACGTCCATCTTGTTTTGTCATAGCCAGGGTTTTTCCTACAAGTATGTTCGGTGCTGATTTGTTTGCTGCTTCGACAACGCACAATTTGTTTGTCCCACAATCTCCATCAACCTTTGCCCAGATGACTGCTTCAGATTTTGGTGGTATTTGCTGACTCTCTTGCACCAGCACTCGTTTACTGCTGTAGCCTCTCTCGTAGCCGAAATTAAGTGGTACATCCATGTTCTTATATCGCATCGTCTTGCTTTGAATGTCGATCTTGATGCCCTGGTCGATTAAGAAGTCCACTCCAATTATGATTTCATCAACTATCTCTGCCACTACAAAATTGTGTAGTACCGTGACGTTCCCAATTGCTACTTCACATGCTACTTCTCCAATTACCTGGGTGCCCTCTCCCGTGGGTGTACGTAATCTTGCTCCAAGCAATGGTCTTATCTTCTTGTCGAATGGGATGCACCCGTATCGACAGTCCGTAAACGTTCCTTTCCATCCACATGTCCTCCGACAGTAAGATTGCTTGACCTTCTTCCAAGTTGCGAGATAGAGATTATTGAGCATTCAATTGAGGGAGCCAGCTGTCGCCCCTTGCGGCTGACTCGCTTTAGTTAAACGATTGATTGGTTTTGGAGATCTCCTTCAGCTCTGCGTTTACGACTACCCACATTGTTGGAACTGTTAGGGTTGGTGTTGCAATAACGCGCAATGTGCCCTGGCTTTCCACACTTAAAGCATTTGACTGCATCATTATTCTTCTGCTGCGTACCCTTCAATGCTTCCAAAATTGTGTCTACCCAGTCTGGCCTTTCCACTTCCACGCGATGAGCTTTATATGCGGGCTTACTCAAAAGCGACGCTGTTTCTTGAGTCAGTGCGTGGGATGTCGTTTCTGCGAATGTGGGTTTTAGGTTTGCATATGTCGTTTCTACGTCCCGTATGCCATTTATAAAACTCTGTATTTTTACCCTCTCGGTGTACTCCACGGGTGCCTCCGCATTTGCCAAATGTGCCAACCTTTCAACATCCGAGGCAAACTCCTGCAAAGTCTCATTCGCTCTTTGGTGACGGGTTTGCAACTCAATTTGGAATATCTGTTTTCTATGCTCGCCTCCATAACGTCTCTCGACAGCGGCCATCAATGCTTCATAGTTGTTCCGCTCTTCTTCGGGAATCGTCTGTAGGATTTCGGCTGCTGGCCCCTTCAATGATACGAATAGAGCTGCAACTTCATCTTCAGCATTCCAGTTGTTCACTGCTGCGGTCTTCTCAAACTGTAGCTTAAAGGCCTGGAAAGGAACAGAACCGTCAAAGGATGGTGTTTTTACCTTTGGATTACTCGCTGAAACAGCTGGGCGATTTAGTCGTAACTGCTCAATACGACCCTTCAAATCATCGACTTCTGCCTGAAATTGAGCGATTTTTGCATCCTGCGCTTCCAGCTTTGATATTACCCTTGCTTCCTGTGCTTCTAACTGCGAAGACATTTGTGCCACCTACAATGATAAGCGCTCCTCTTGTTCTTCCATCTTGGATGTTATGCGTGTCTCCTGCGATTCCAGTTGGGATGCCATATATGTCTTTTGTTCTTCCAGTTGAGTTTCCATCTTGGATGTAATCTGTGTCGACATTTCTGACATATGCGTTTCTTGTGCTTCAATCTTCGCTGTTATACGGTTCTCCTGTGATTCCAGTTGAGATGACACTGTCGATGTTTGAGCAGTTATTGCAGCCAATGTCATGTTCAAGTCTGTGCTGGTAACTATCTGCGATGTTTCATTTTTCTCTTCAGTTTTTGTTGTCTCGTCGACATCAAGATGAAAGACATACTCTTCCACGTTAATTCCTTCTGCTTCCATTGCCTCTCGTAGTCGTGCCTGAAGTTCGAGTTTAATGCCGGTTGTATTCAATCCATGGCTCTCTAACTCCTTCTTCAGTCGCTGGATGTTCAATTCACTGAACTTTGCCATGTCCTTCTTGTCCTCTGGAATTTATTCAACAATTCCTCTTCTGACACCAATTGTAACGAATTTATTTGCAAATCCTCTTATTTGCAACCTTCTTCTAAGTTCGAATCACTAAACTGTTGAATAAATAACTCCAATATTTAATAATGCAGAAGGGCCTTTATTAAAGTACTTCACAATTAATAACTCTACTATTGCCCGACAGATAGCGTGCTTAATTGAAACTGATTGTAGCCCTCTATCTGTCGCTGCCTTTTATACTCTTTGGTTTCCTCGTTCGCATCTTCTAGGCGCTTCCATTTCCAGAATCTACTAGTTGGCCATCAGCTATCAAATTTCTCAGCTGTACCTACAATTGCACGATTTTATAGCGTCTGTCATTGCATACTTTCGGGACTATCTCAGATATATGCATGTGGCTGTGCGTTGCTTCTCAGCTGCGTGTACGTACATATGTGTAGACATAATGATTGATTCGTTTATGTAGATACATAATGATTGATTTACGGATGTGCATACAAGGCGCTGCTTAGCATCGGCTTAGAGATGGCAGTACCCCTTAGTGTTGCTAATATTCGTAACAATATATATATTATATATATCACCGATCTCTATGATTTTTTTACACAACAATATATACTATATACGTAAGCAATTGTTTAAATTTGAAGCTTTGTTAAAATGGGGTAGAAATTGCGAAAGGTTTCTTATCGGAACAATCGGTTGTATGAGATATATACTATATATACAACCGATCTCTATGATTTTTTCAGACAACAATATATGCTATATATGTATGCATTCGGTGAAATTTGAAGCTTCTAGCTGTTAAAATGGTGCTGACATTGCGAAAATATATATATATATATACTACTAGCAGACCAGGCAGACGTTGTTCTGCATACATTTTAATAAGCTTTTTCCGTCTAACTCTGCCCTACCCCTCTACACTTTTTCCTAATTTTTTATTCACTCCTCCCTCCGTCTTTTTCGCTTCATCTCCATCTTCGTCTCATTCTATCTCTTTCTCAGTCTCCTTCTCTCTTTTCTCTTCTCTCAAGTTTTTCTCCTTCTTCTTCATCTCTTATTGCCAGTCCCAGTGGATGGTATGTATATTGTTCCACTCCCACTCCGAGTCGCAGTCTCAGTCCCAGTCCTAGTCTTAATCCCAGTCCCAGTCCGTCTCCGGTACACTTCCCGGAAAAAAGCATCGTAAATATTAATATAGGAAAATTTATATACGAAATTTCAGGCAAATCGAATAGGACGTATGTAAATAGGTATGTGGGTATTATTAATTCTTGCCTTTATTTCGGCTTCGCATGCATATTTATCAGTTTTGCCAGGTTGATACGACTAAATCGAATATCACAATGAACTTTAGAGCTCTCAGCAACAGCTTTAATTTGATATCCATAATACACACACATTCTAGGGGTATCCGGGTCCATGTTTTGGCCTATATCTCGAGACCCTAGTCACTCAGCGGTGTAAAACTTACTCTGTATTATAGCGCACATCAACATCACCAATTTGATACCCATAATATAAAAACACATTGTAGGTGTCTCCGGGTCCATGTTTTGGCCTATATCTCGAGACCGTAGTCACCCAGCGGTGTAAAACTTACTCTGTACTAAAGCATACATCAACAGCTTCAATTTGATACCCATAATGTAAAAACACATTATAGGTGTATCCGGGTCCACGTTTTATGCTATATCTCGAGACCCTAGCCTCCCAGTTATATGAAAATTGTCCTGTACTATAGCACTCATCAGCAGTTTTCATTTGATATCCATATTGTATAAACACATTCTAGGGGTACCCGGGTCCACGTTTTATGCTATATCTCGAGACCCTAGCCTCCCAGTTGTATGAAAATTGTCCTGTACTATAGCACTCATCAACAGTTTTCATTTGATATCCATATTGTATAAACACTTTCTAGGGGTACCCGGGTCCACGTTTTGGGCTATATCTCGACACCCCAGCCTCCCAGTTGTATACAAATTTTCCTGTACTATAGCACGCATCAACAGCTTTCATTTGAATCCATATTGTATAAACACATTCTAGGGGTACCCGGATCCACGTTTTGGCCTATATCTCGAGACCCTAGGCACCCAGGTGTATCAAAATTATTCTGTACTATAGCACTCATCAACAGCTTTCATTTTATATCCATATTGTATAAACACATTCTAGGGGTACCCGGGTCCACGTTTTGATCTCAAGACCCTATGCTCGTAGCGAAAAAAAGGTAGACGTTGGCCGATTCTCAGACCTACCCAATATGCTCACAAAATTTGATGAGAATCGGTTCAGCCGTTTCGGAGGAGTTAACCCTCTAACACCGTGACAGAAGAATTTTATATACCTATTGAATTTTTTCTAAAAAAAAATCATAACTCAAGAATGGCTAAACCGATTTGGGATTTCAAAATCATCTAACCATCATCTCTCCTTCCTGTATCTTTCCTAAAAATTTCATGGCAATCTTTCTATCCGTTCTCGAGTTATGGAGTGACAATCAAAATGTACACTTCTTTTTACATATATAGATATATATACATATATACTATATATACCACCATATATATACTATATATACCACTGATCTTTATGATTTTTTCAGACAACAATATATGCTATATACGTAAGCATTCGTTGAAATTTGAAGCCTCTAGTTCTTAAAATAGGGCAGTAATTTCGAATAGTGTCTAATCTGAGCAATCGGTTGTGGGGGATATATACTATATATACGACCGATCTCATCAATTTTTTCAGACAACAATATGTGCAATATGCGAAAGTATATGGTGAAGCTTGAAGCTTCAATCTGTTAAATTGAGGAAGATATGACAAAAATCCTCTTTTTCTGAAAAATCGGTTGTATGGAGGATATATGCTATAGTGGTCCGATCCGGCCGGTTCCGACAAATGTCTAATTGGACACCCAAATACACCCGCTCACCAAATTTTATCGATATATCTCAAAAATTGAGGGACTAGTTTGCATACAAAGAGACAGACGGACAGACGGACATGGCCAAATCAACTCAGCTCTTCAACCTGATTATTTCGGTATACTTAATGGTGGGTCTATCTATTTTCCTTTAAGGACTTACAATTTTGGGTTTCGTGACGAAATTAATATACCATTTCATGAAAGGTATACAAATTTTAAGCACTTCCTTTATATAAATGGACATAAATCAGCGAAAAATGTCTCCTTATATAAAGATATATTTTTGCTAAACTTTGATTTTTAAATTTTGCCATAGAAATTGCAAAAATAATTATGATATGTAAAAATACAAAGGTGGAGCGCAATTGATTGACTAATAACACCTCCTTTCCTACCAACTTTCCCATCCAAGTAATGTGCATTACGCGTCTGGTTACGGGTAATATTTCCGCTTGGAAAACGCTACTGTGATCTGGCAGCCTATAGGATATGTTTATTTCCGGATCAGCACAGGGTACCGCAGACCTTACTACTTCGACTACTTTGGAATCATCTGTGTACACATGTATCGCCTCGTCCGCCATTTGAGTACCCTTGCGCCAACCGTCCACCTCTTTTGTGGCCTTAAGATCTCCCTCGAAGCGCAGATAGGGAATCAGGTAATCTGTTCGTCTTGTGATTGATGACGCTATATTACTATGGCCGTATGGTCGGCGCTCAAGCTGCCCCGAGGCACCGAACCTGGTTGCAGTTGTTAACGCTATGTTCTTTGCTTCCAGGTCTACAGGGGGAATGTGCAGAATGGCATACAGTGCAGCCATCGGGATTGTTTTTATGGCTCCCGTAATGCTAAGCACTGATAGTCTGCATATCCCCTCTAATTTTTTGGGGTAGGTTGTTTTTTGCGTGGCTTTCCACCAAACATGAACTACATAGTATAGAATAGGGCTTACAATCGCTGTAAAAGCCCAATTAGAAGGAAAGAGCGATAAGCCCCACGTACACCCCAGCATTCTTTTACATAAAGTGCCGTTGAGTCCTTCACCCTCTCCTCCACTTTGAGCTTCCATGGCAGCTTACTGTCTAGGATGATTCCTAGATATTTTGTGCAAGGTTTCTCCTGTAGGGTCACCCTTCCTAACTTAGGCCTGGTCCAATGTGGGACCCTGTACCTGTTTGTAAACAAGACCATATCAGTCTTCTCTGTGTTGACTTTCAACCCAACATTAGATGCCCAGGTATGAATATCCCGAAGCGTCCGATCCATCAAAGAGCTAATCGTTGGAAGGCGCTTTCTACTTATGAAAATTGCAACGTTGTCTGCGTAAGCCGTAAGTTTTACGGGTCCCTCATCGAATCGCCTGAGCAGCTGGTTGATGATCAGCGTCCACAATAGAGGTGATAGCACCCCTCCCTGCAGCGTGCCCCTGTACACTGATTTCGTGGCCTCGTACAATCCCCATTGTGATGTAATCTTCCTGCAATTTAACTTGCAGTCGATCCATCTGGCTGAGGCTGGTTGTACCTTAATGTAATTAAGACCATCCATTATCGCCCATTTAGGAGCATTATTGAAAGCCCCGGCAATGTCTAAGAAGACTCCTAGAGCATATTCCTATACTCCAGAGCTTTCTCTATGCTTATTACGACCCTATACAATGCGCCCATTTAGAAACATTATTGAAACCCCCGGCAATATCTAGAGCATATTCCTTGTACTCCAGGGGGTCGATTCGGGTTGTGCGTTACCGTAAAGTGAAAAGTATTAACACCAATTCACCATGATTATTGATTCTCGTTTTGCGTTAAAACTTCGAATTGAAGTGAAGTGAAAACAAAGTTAACGCCGATACAAATTTTGTGTTAACGTTTGAATTTAAAAAAATTGTCAAACAAACAATATCAAACAAAAAGAAAACAAAAACAAAAGAAATCTGTCATAATTTATCATTCAGCAAACAAAACTTCACATATAGTAAATTCAAATATTATTCAGCTAACAGTTTTCACAGCAGTTAAAAGAATCGCATTTTCGAACTCAGTGAAGTGAAAAAATGAAAACACTAAGTGATAACCAAAGTGATAAATTTTTTTTCACTTCACTATAACGCTTAACCGGAATCGACCCCAAGGGCTTTCTCTATGCTTATTACGACCCTATGGAATGCGGTGTCTACCGACTTGTCTTTGGTACGCATGCTGTGTTTTGGAGAGCAGCTTTTCATCCAC
The DNA here is from genome assembly GCF_040869045.1 of Eurosta solidaginis. Taxonomy (NCBI): domain Eukaryota; kingdom Metazoa; phylum Arthropoda; class Insecta; order Diptera; family Tephritidae; genus Eurosta; species Eurosta solidaginis. The sequence continues at coordinate 241,831,247 of NC_090320.1, forward strand.
GTTGAACTTTGTATACACATCTATCAGCCTATCAAAGGTTCTTTGGGATACACGGGACCGATCTTCCCCGCCTTTGGTAGGAAAGCTACGCGAGCAGTTCTCCAAGAGTGCGTTACATGATTCAGTCTTATACACCCATCAAATATTATTTTAAGCCATTCCACGACCGCTATACTTAAAACTTGTAGCAGGGCCAGGAATATACCATCTGGGCCCGGCGATTTAAACTTAGAAAACGTCTTCAGCCCATTCGATCGTGGTATCGGCCACCAAGCCCGGCACTACCCGCTCCGTGATCGAAGTGTCAGTGCTGTCTGCTGGCACTTCTAAACCATTTTCCGATGGGAAATGTGTGTCGAGAAGCACCCCAAGGAATTTATCACTATTACGTGACCATTCCCCGTTTTTTTTTCTTTACTAGTCCCTGGACTATGTTTCCCCTTACTAGGACTTTTTTCACCCGTGCTGTTTCGCTGGAGTACTCTATGTCCGTACAGAAACTTTTCCGTGATATTCTCTTCGCCCTGGAAATTTCACGCATGTAGTTCCTCAGTAGATCCCTGTACTCTCACGACACGCTTCGCTTTCCGCGGTTTTTGCTAGCTTAAACATTTCTTTTACCCGTCTTCTTAGAAGACTCAGCTCATTGCTCTATCATGGCGGATTTGCTTTTCCTCTGAATTTTCTTAGAGGGCAAGCTTTGTTGTACGCAGTCATAAGCGACCTTGTTAGGGATTCATTAGACTCCTCCAGTTCCTCCACATTGGCAACCTCTTTGGGCTGTCCCAATTTTGTTTCTACCTGTTTCTGAAATTTAGTTCAGCTCGTTGACCTAGGGTTTCTAAAGGTTCCTCCCTTCTCTACCCTCCTTAGGGGTATTATGAAGCTGATATACGCTTGGTCAGAGAAGGATGGTCTATCAAAAACGATCCAATCATACCGTGATATATCACGTTCGGAGCTCAGTGTAATATCCAGAACATTGCTGGATGTTGGACCAATGTATGTAGGGAAATTTCCCCTGTTGGCTATCTGCAAATTGGTTTGCAAGATGTAACAAAATAGAGATTCGCCTCTCTCGTATCTTCTCCTCCCCATATAACAGGATGCCAAGATAAATGCCTGCTTATTCCTTTGCTCAACGGCCACCACTACGAGGTCCTCAGTAGTGTAATTAGGTAGCATATACGAATGCAGCTGTTTCCTTACCATTACTACAGCTCGCACCCGTCTTTCCGTTTGCGCGTAGTAAACACCAATCGCGCGCGACGTCAAACGAACCCTCCTCAAGGATTATGAGGAGTTCGCTCGACGCCACTTTATTGTACCTTCGACCTTCGTCGTGACGTCGTCGTCCTCCCTTGTCCTTTTGGTTTAGAGTATTCGAGGCCCCCTTCAGCCTCTCGTAACTATTGTGCCGGTTTTCCTCTGTGTGAATTGCAGCACCATTTGGCTGTTGGTCTCCTTCTAACACCTTCGTGGTGACGTCGGCTGCCTCCACCTGTCCTTTTTCTCTTAGACATTTGAGGTCCTTTTCGACTTCGCCCAATTCTAGCGTGTTAGAATTTTTATCCTCCGGACTTCTTTTCCTGAGTCGCATGTAAATTTTTCCTGTACCAAAGAACATTTTGCCAAACTATGTGTATAATATATCCTCCGCCTGCTTGTTTATTTGGAAGATGTAGAACTGAGCTTCCGTAGGCCGAGATATAGTAAGTACCTTCCAATCCTGTATCGGTACGTTCGGATTTTGATTCTGCAGAAGTCGCAGTGTATCCTCCGACTTCATCACGAATGATATCCATACCTTAACTTTTGGTACCGTGGGGATCTGCACTTTATCCGGCACCTCAAACCGCGCGTTCGTTCCTTGCCCTTTGATGTTTGAAACCACTTCCTCCAGCCACCGCAAGCTCGCGACGTTGTCTCACGCTATCATCTTCACACCATTAGATCACTTAGCGTTAACTCCCTTTAGCACCTCCGAGAAAGTCGGAGTCTTAGCGTTATCTCCCTTTGGCTTATCTCCTACTTCAGTAGTTGGAACCTTTCTCTGACTCGCAGATTTCGAGGTAGTTGCTACCTCGCTATTGGGGCCCACCTTTCTTACAGCTTTGGGCCTACTTGTCTTGTCTATGCGACTGCTCTGCCTTGCAGATCTGGGACTGGGTCCTTTCTGCCTCTTGACAGCAGGCTTGTCGCCTTCCGCCGAACGTTGCCTCGTCATTCTGCCGTTCGACTCTTCTTTATCCTCGTACCTGTTGCAGAACCGAGGGTTTGTCGCAGCAAACCTTTTGAACTGCCTTCGAGCTACTTCTACCGCCTCATGGGACTATTAAAAGGGCTCGATGTCCACTTCTGGTGGGTCGACCACTGCTCCCAGGCGTTGGACAATCCTTAGTGCTGCACGGTACTGCGAGAGAGCTCTTTACTTCCTCTGCTCCGTACCCTTCTTAACTCTTCTACTCCATTTTCATTTGTTTGCTTTTCCAACACGGAGTTCATTGAATCAGCACTACTCTAGCTCCCCGAGTCCGATTCAGTCCTCCTCTTATCATCGTCCTTATTACAATTAGGCAATGAGTCGTTCATCTTGGTGCCGTCCACCACAGCAGAGCGCCTTCCTGTAGTAAGGCCATCAATACTTCCCGAGGTGGCTCGGTATTGGGAAGGCTCCGTTCGAATACAGCCGAATTTATCCCCTGGCTACAAATCGTCCAATAGACACGGTCCGCATAACACCCTGGATTAGGGGGTTGGCAGTTCTTGGTCACCGACATTCCGCCGCCCTCCGCCTCATAGTCGGGCGCTATGGAGTTCGGCTAATTATGATCAAATTTGAGAGATGCGAATTTTTTTCATAGAAAAAGTTCCGCCTTTAGAGTGTAATCTCTAATTGGAAGTACAAAATAAAAGCAAAACGTTAAAATTCTACAGAAAATAATTTAGTTCCCAGGGATGGAACATATGTAAGCACGTAGATTATATATTGACAATTTATTTTAGATTAAGGCATATTTAATAGTGATTTTAGGGCCTTTCGCCTTCTTGTTTGACATAACGTAAGAAACGTAAAAGGCCGAACGGAAATGTCAGAGAATAGAATTTCTAGACCAAATCTGGCGGCTCGTTCATATGAGCTATCGTTCGCAACATATATTGAAGGCCTTAGTCGATGTTGGTGTATTTTTTACGAAATACTCATGTATTTCTGTTTTTCCCAAAATATTTGATTTATACTGGGACCAGTATTGTTTACACTTTTTATCAACGACATAGTCGTCTTTTGCCGCCACGCATCTATACATCTTTACGCTGACCATACCCAACTCTACATGTCGCGCCCGATCGGGCTCTCCGAAGACTTATTTGTTAGGCTGAATAATGATTTAAAGCGCATAAGTAACTGGGCTCGCGCAAATAAGCTACATCTTAATGCGTCAAAATCTAAGGCGATTGCAATATCGAACGCAGCATACGATTTAAGCAGCCTTCCTGAAATTGTGCTAAATGATGATAAAATAGGTTTCCAGGATGTGGTTGCCAATCTAGGCTTCAGAAATAATTCTAGTCTTACTAGTGCTAACCATATCAGCTTTGTGGTGGGTAAAATCTATAACACCCTTCGCCATCTTTACAGAACTGCCTACTTACTACCGCGAGACACTAAACTGAAGCTGGTAAAAACTTTTATAGTACCTCAAGTTTCTTACAGTGAACTTATATATGGTAACCTTGATTCGGTATCGCTTAACAAACTTCAGCTGGCCATTAATAATGCCGCCCGATTTGTTTTTTCTAAAAGAAAGTACGATCAAATATCTTCGTGTGCCGTGCAAATACTCGGGAGTGACGTCTTACCGGCTTTTAAATACTCCACATCCTCTAGAATGTTCTTTGTCAGTACAATCCGTCTATGGAACTCACTTCCTTCCAAGACAAAAGCAATTCGTAAGGCAGGATGTTTCAAACAAGCAGTATTATATTTCCTAAACTCTTAACTTACCCTAATTTACATATCCCAAACCTTCATTCTTCAAATATTGGTCTGGAATTGTTTCTGTCACACTATTATTAATTAAATACGTATAAGCTTTTTATTATTTTTAATCAAAATTTTGTACTCATTCTTTATTAAGTTTATTTATATGTAACTTCAATTTTTTTTGATGTGATTGATGTACTACCTAAAAGACAGTGTCTTACTTGTACAAATAAGTTTTAAATAAATAAATAAATAAATAAATATAAAGATAATTTTAAATAAAAACGGTTCGATGCTCGACTGTATTCAAGGCCAAAAAATAGTTTTGGTTGGAACCAGTTTGCAGCCCTTCTTTTACCGACTATAAGTAACTGTTATGTAGAGTTCATAAATCAAACTTTGAAATAACCGCTTTCTTGAATTTAAAGTTACAAAATCGAAAGTTGATTACGATGTAAAGGAATAACTGTTAAATCGTGATTTTATATATAAAAGTTATAAACTTTTGCTTAAATAGTTATCTAAATATGTTGTTAATAAAACATTAAATATATATCAAATTTTTCCTATCTTTAGCGCTGGTGGACTTGTAACTGCTGTCTGTCCTGTGGTAATAAAAGGTAAAGGCTTGTGGGTCGGTTGGCCAGGCATACATCTCGCTGATCCTGATGAACCTATACCAGAGTCAAATCCAACAGATCAAGCACCAACAGCCGGCTTGAAATCCGATCAGGTGTGTATCAAAATAAGTGATTGATAAGATAACTTCTTCGTTAGTGGGTGATACAAATCTATTTGGTAGTTTGGAAACTTGCTTCTGCTATGTGTTATTCGTCTCTATGGGTAATGTGTATATTTCAAATATGAGCAAAGTTGGATTACAAATATTTCGCACAATGCGTTTTATAGCGGATTTCTTCCTTACACTACATTGTCGCCAGATTTAAAACCATGCTCGATAGAGATTTTTATACTCAGCTGAGCACAGCTCACAGAGCTCACAGATGTATTCATTTTGTAGACTTCTATATATCAAAATGGTTTGGGCGAAAAAAGAAATTCATTTAGCCATGTCCGTCCGTCCGTCTGTCCGTAAACACGATAACTTTTAAAAAATTTTATTAAAGTTTCAGGTATCTTAATTTGGTATGTAAGTTCTTGGGCACTCATCTCAGATCGCTTTAAAATGAATGAAATCGGACTATAACCAAGCCCACTTTTTCGATATCGCAAATTTCGAAAAACCGAAAAAGTGCGATAATTCATTACCAAAGACGGATAAAGCGATGAAACTTGGTAGGTGGGTTAACCTTATGACGCAGAATAGAAAATTGGTAAAATTTTGGACAATGGGCGTGGCACCTGCCACTTTTAAAACAAGGTAAATTAAAAGTTTTTCAAGCTGTAATTTGGCAGCTGAGTATGTAATGTTTGGTTACTCCCGAACTTAGCCTTCCTTACTTGTTTCTTTTACTTAAGAGATGGCTCAGAGTTGTTTGCTAAAAGTACTCTAACCTCAATATGTAAATGATGTTCAGAGCACACCAAATTGTTCATATATATTGAGAACTAGGTTAAACTGTCGGAGGTAGTACCACATCTTGATTTCCTATCTCGAACGGAAAGCACAGTAATAAGAGTAAAAAAACCTCGTACTGTGGATGAAGAACGGTCTGTCAAGAAAAATATGTAAGTCGCAAGTTAAGGCTGCCCGATGCGGTGCATGAAATGCTATCCAGTGATACTTCGGTAAAAAAATGTTACATATACTTGTATAGTAAAACTGCTATTAAAACCCTGTAACTTTGGTGCGATCAAGGGAGATAGGGAGTGTCTAACCCCTCTTGCGAGGTCAATAGCCGTATCCCCAGTAATTTTAACGAGGGTATTCTAGCTCACTGGGGTTCAACTAGACCGGAAGTAGAAAATTGTAAGGAAATCGGAGTTATTGTGACCATCTGTGCTACTGTTCAGATGTGCCTCGTGTCAACTAAGCAAACACTTTTCAGTTATAATCTTTTGCAGGCTAGCAAGATCGCTTTGGGTTTAAGTACATTGCAGGCGGTATTTTGAAATAAGTTTTTTTCGCGAAGCTTTGCCTATCTATGGTGATTGAGGTTAGGTTACGTTAGGTTGAGTGGTAGCCAACCTCGCTTGGTCAACAAAAAGGTGCGTAGTGTGACCACATAATATAACGGTGACGTATGCTAAATATATTGAGAAAACCATTTTGTGGCAACGATGTAGTTTCGAAAAAGATAAAACTCGGCCTTGTATAAGTCCTTCGGAGATCCTAGTGACCCGACCTAAACTCTTATGCCTAGTTCTGCCAAAAGTTGCACAGTCAAGCATGTCTCGATTATCTAGGTTATGAAGGGTGACTTTTCAGTGGTTGCCCATTAGACTGGGTCGTTTTATTAACCGATATCGCGCCATCGATTTTTCGATAGGATTTGGGCTCAGGAAAAATAGTTCCACTTCGCATACTCAAACAAATAATTTTCGGGCCTGCGAAATATCATTTTTTTAATTTTTTTTTCGACTTTGGTTTTTAAGGTTTTTTTCATGACCTAATAAACAAATTTTCATTTTATCGACAAAGCTTCTAGCGTTTTTGGGGCAGACAGGGTATACATATAAAATTTTTTATAGTAGGTCATGAAAAAAACCTTAAAAATCAAATTCGAAAAAAGTCAAAAAAGGGAAATTTCGCAGGCTCGAAAATTATTTTTTGGATATGCGTAGTGGAACTTTTTTTCCTGAGCCCAAATCCTATCAAAAAATCAAGGGAGCGATATCGGTTAACTTTCGTCCATACAAATCGTTCCACCCTAGTGCCTATGTTGGGCTGCTGGAAACCCTTCTTGATGCAGCTGTTTGGAAATGATACAGTAGAATCATCGAGTCTTTTCAGTTTTGACTGTTCAGCTTTTGACAGAACTAGGCGAAAGTATTGCTGCTTTCATCAGAGACGAGATCGGTCTTGTTCGAATCCATGTCGTTGCAACGCGAAAGTAGCTATAGCTTATGTCCTAACCTACACAGAAAGAAAAAGGATAGGTTAATCTAACCGAAAAAGGCTGTTAATAAACTATTTTTCTACTTTGTATTGAAAACACAAACAACAAGTACAATTCAGGTGGTTAATCTAATCGAAAAAAAATTGTTAAACGAATTTGGAGATTTTTAACCATAACAAGTAAGGAAAGTTAAGTTCGGGTGTAACCGAACATTACATACTCAGTTGAGAGCTATGGTGACAACATAAGGGAAAATAACCATGTAGGAAAATGAACCGAGGGAAACCCTGGAATGTGTTTGTATGACATGTGTATCAAATGAAAGGCATTAAAGAGTATTTTATGAGGGAGTGGGCCATAGTTCTATAGGTGGACGCCATTTAGGGATATAGCCGTAAAGGTGGATCAGGGTTGACTCTAGAATGCGTTTGTACGATATGGGTATCAAATGAAAGGTATTAATGAGTATTTTAAAAGGGAGTAATCCTTAGTTCCATAGGTGGACGCCGTTTCGAGATATCGCCATAAAGGTGGGCCAGGGGTGACTCTAGAATTCGTTTGTGCAATATGGGTATCAAACGAAAGGAGTTAATGAGTATTTTAAGAGGGAGTGGGCCTTAGTTCTATAGGTGGACGCATTTTCGAGGTATCGCAATAAAGGTGGACCAGGGGTGACTCTAGACTTTGTTTGTACGATATGGGTATCAAATGAAAGGTGTTAATGAGTATTTTTAAAAGGGAGTGGGCCTTCGTTTTATAGGTGTTCGCCTTTTCGAGATATCGCCATAAAGGTGGACCAGGGGTGACTTTCGAATTTGTTTGTATGATATGGGTATCAAACGAAAGGAGTTAATGAGTATTTTAAGAGGGAGTGGGCCTTAGTTCTATAGGTGGACGCCTTTTCGAGATATCGCCATAAAGATGGACCAGGTGTGACTCTAGAATGCGTTTGTACGATATGGGTATCAAATGAAAGGTGTTAATGACTATTTTAAAAGGGAGTAATCCTTAGTTCCATAGGTGGACGCCGTTTCGATATATCGCCATAAAGGTGGGCCAGGGGTGACTCTAGAATTCGTTTGTGCAATATGGGTATCAAACGAAAGGAGTTAATGAGTATTTTAAGAGGGAGTGGGCCTTAGTTCTATAGGTGGACGCATTTTCGAGGTATCGCAATAAAGGTGGACCAGGGGTGACTCTAGACTTTGTTTGTACGATATGGGTATCAAATGAAAGGTGTTAATGAGTATTTTTAAAAGGGAGTGGGCCTTCGTTTTATAGGTGTTCGCCTTTTCGAGATATCGCCATAAAGGTGGACCAGGGGTGACTTTCGAATTTGTTTGTATGATATGGGTATCAAACGAAAGGAGTTAATGAGTATTTTAAGAGGGAGTGGGCCTTAGTTCTATAGGTGGACGCCTTTTCGAGATATCGCCATAAAGATGGACCAGGTGTGACTCTAGAATGCGTTTGTACGATATGGGTATCAAATGAAAGGTGTTAATGACTATTTTAAAAGGGAGTAATCCTTAGTTCCATAGGTGGACGCCGTTTCGATATATCGCCATAAAGGTGGGCCAGGGGTGACTCTAGAATTCGTTTGTGCAATATGGGTATCAAACGAAAGGAGTTAATAAGTATTTTAAGAGGGAGTGGGCCTTTCTGGACCAGGGGTGACTCTAGACTTTGTTTGTACGATATGGGTATCAAATGAAAGGTGTTAATGAGTATTTTTAAAAGGGAGTGGGCCTTCGTTCTATAGGTGTTCGCCTTTTCGAAATATCGCCATAAAGGTGGACCAGGGGTGACTCTAGAATTCGTTTGTGCAATATGGGTATCAAACGAAAGGAGTTAATGAGTATTTTAAGAGGGCGTGGACCTAAGTTCTATAGATGGACGCCTTTTCGAGATATCGCCGTAAAGATGGACCAGGGGTGACTCTAGAATGCGTTTGTACGATATGGGTATCAAACGAAAGGAGTTAATGAGTATTTTAAGAGGGAGTGGGCCTTAGTTCTATAGGTGGACGCATTTTCGAGGTATCGCAATAAAGGTGGACCAGGGGTGACTCTAGACTTTGTTTGTACGATATGGGTATCAAATGAAAGGTGTTAATGAGTATTTTTAAAAGGGAGTGGGCCTTCGTTCTATAGGTGTTCGCCTTTTCGAAATATCGCCATAAAGGTGGACCAGGGGTGACTTTCGAATTTGTTTGTATGATATGGGTATCAAACGAAAGGAGTTAATGAGTATTTTAAGAGGGAGTGGGCCTTAGTTCTATAGGTGGACGCCTTTTCGAGATATCGCCATAAAGATGGACCAGGTGTGACTCTAGAATGCGTTTGTACGATATGGGTATCAAATGAAAGGTGTTAATGACTATTTTAAAAGGGAGTAATCCTTAGTTCCATAGGTGGACGCCGTTTCGATATATCGCCATAAAGGTGGGCCAGGGGTGACTCTAGAATTCGTTTGTGCAATATGGGTATCAAACGAAAGGAGTTAATAAGTATTTTAAGAGGGAGTGGGCCTTTCTGGACCAGGGGTGACTCTAGACTTTGTTTGTACGATATGGGTATCAAATGAAAGGTGTTAATGAGTATTTTTAAAAGGGAGTGGGCCTTCGTTCTATAGGTGTTCGCCTTTTCGAAATATCGCCATAAAGGTGGACCAGGGGTGACTCTAGAATTCGTTTGTGCAATATGGGTATCAAACGAAAGGAGTTAATGAGTATTTTAAGAGGGCGTGGACCTAAGTTCTATAGATGGACGCCTTTTCGAGATATCGCCGTAAAGATGGACCGGGGGTGACTCTAGAATGCGTTTGTACGATATGGGTATCAAACGAAAGGAGTTAATGAGTATTTTAAGAGGGAGTGGGCCTTAGTTCTATAGGTGGACGCCTTTTCGAGATATCGCCATAAAGATGGACCAGGTGTGACTCTAGAATGCGTTTGTACGATATGGGTATCAAATGAAAGGTGTTAATGACTATTTTAAAAGGGAGTAATCCTTAGTTCCATAGGTGGACGCCGTTTCGAGATATCGCCATAAAGGTGGACCAGGGGTGACCCTAGAATTTGTTTGCACAATATGGGCATCAAACGAAAGGTGTTAATGAGTATTTTAAAAGGGAGTGAGCCTTAGTTCTACAGGTGGACGCCGTTTCGAAATATCGCCATAAAGGTGGGCCAGGGGTGACTCTAGAATTCGTTTGTGCAATATGGGTATCAAACGAAAGGAGTTAATGAGTATTTTAAGAGGGAGTGGGCCTTAGTTCTATAGGTGGACGCATTTTCGAGGTATCGCAATAAAGGTGGACCAGGGGTGACTCTAGACTTTGTTTGTACGATATGGGTATCAAATGAAAGGTGTTAATGAGTATTTTTAAAAGGGAGTGGGCCTTCGTTTTATAGGTGTTCGCCTTTTCGAGATATCGCCATAAAGGTGGACCAGGGGTGACTTTCGAATTTGTTTGTATGATATGGGTATCAAACGAAAGGAGTTAATGAGTATTTTAAGAGGGAGTGGGCCTTAGTTCTATAGGTGGACGCCTTTTCGAGATATCGCCATAAAGATGGACCAGGTGTGACTCTAGAATGCGTTTGTACGATATGGGTATCAAATGAAAGGTGTTAATGACTATTTTAAAAGGGAGTAATCCTTAGTTCCATAGGTGGACGCCGTTTCGATATATCGCCATAAAGGTGGGCCAGGGGTGACTCTAGAATTCGTTTGTGCAATATGGGTATCAAACGAAAGGAGTTAATGAGTATTTTAAGAGGGAGTGGGCCTTAGTTCTATAGGTGGACGCATTTTCGAGGTATCGCAATAAAGGTGGACCAGGGGTGACTCTAGACTTTGTTTGTACGATATGGGTATCAAATGAAAGGTGTTAATGAGTATTTTTAAAAGGGAGTGGGCCTTCGTTTTATAGGTGTTCGCCTTTTCGAGATATCGCCATAAAGGTGGACCAGGGGTGACTTTCGAATTTGTTTGTATGATATGGGTATCAAACGAAAGGAGTTAATGAGTATTTTAAGAGGGAGTGGGCCTTAGTTCTATAGGTGGACGCCTTTTCGAGATATCGCCATAAAGATGGACCAGGTGTGACTCTAGAATGCGTTTGTACGATATGGGTATCAAATGAAAGGTGTTAATGACTATTTTAAAAGGGAGTAATCCTTAGTTCCATAGGTGGACGCCGTTTCGATATATCGCCATAAAGGTGGGCCAGGGGTGACTCTAGAATTCGTTTGTGCAATATGGGTATCAAACGAAAGGAGTTAATAAGTATTTTAAGAGGGAGTGGGCCTTTCTGGACCAGGGGTGACTCTAGACTTTGTTTGTACGATATGGGTATCAAATGAAAGGTGTTAATGAGTATTTTTAAAAGGGAGTGGGCCTTCGTTCTATAGGTGTTCGCCTTTTCGAAATATCGCCATAAAGGTGGACCAGGGGTGACTCTAGAATTCGTTTGTGCAATATGGGTATCAAACGAAAGGAGTTAATGAGTATTTTAAGAGGGCGTGGACCTAAGTTCTATAGATGGACGCCTTTTCGAGATATCGCCGTAAAGATGGACCAGGGGTGACTCTAGAATGCGTTTGTACGATATGGGTATCAAATGAAAGGTGTTAATGACTATTTTAAAAGGGAGTAATCCTTAGTTCCATAGGTGGACGCCGTTTCGAGATATCGCCATAAAGGTGGACCAGGGGTGACCCTAGAATTTGTTTGCACAATATGGGCATCAAACGAAAGGTGTTAATGAGTATTTTAAAAGGGAGTGAGCCTTAGTTCTACAGGTGGACGCCGTTTCGAAATATCGCCATAAAGGTGGGCCAGGGGTGACTCTAGAATTCGTTTGTGCAATATGGGTATCAAACGAAAGGAGTTAATGAGTATTTTAAGAGGGAGTGGGCCTTAGTTCTATAGGTGGACGCCTTTTCGAGATATCGCCATAAAGATGGACCAGGTGTGACTCTAGAATGCGTTTGTACGATATGGGTATCAAATGAAAGGTGTTAATGACTATTTTAAAAGGGAGTAATCCTTAGTTCCATAGGTGGACGCCGTTTCGATATATCGCCATAAAGGTGGGCCAGGGGTGACTCTAGAATTCGTTTGTGCAATATGGGTATCAAACGAAAGGAGTTAATAAGTATTTTAAGAGGGAGTGGGCCTTTCTGGACCAGGGGTGACTCTAGACTTTGTTTGTACGATATGGGTATCAAATGAAAGGTGTTAATGAGTATTTTTAAAAGGGAGTGGGCCTTCGTTCTATAGGTGTTCGCCTTTTCGAAATATCGCCATAAAGGTGGACCAGGGGTGACTCTAGAATTCGTTTGTGCAATATGGGTATCAAACGAAAGGAGTTAATGAGTATTTTAAGAGGGCGTGGACCTAAGTTCTATAGATGGACGCCTTTTCGAGATATCGCCGTAAAGATGGACCAGGGGTGGCTCTAGAATGCGTTTGTACGATATGGGTATCAAACGAAAGGAGTTAATGAGTATTTTAAGAGGGAGTGGGCCTTAGTTCTATAGGTGGACGCATTTTCGAGGTATCGCAATAAAGGTGGACCAGGGGTGACTCTAGACTTTGTTTGTACGATATGGGTATCAAATGAAAGGTGTTAATGAGTATTTTTAAAAGGGAGTGGGCCTTCGTTCTATAGGTGTTCGCCTTTTCGAAATATCGCCATAAAGGTGGACCAGGGGTGACTTTCGAATTTGTTTGTATGATATGGGTATCAAACGAAAGGAGTTAATGAGTATTTTAAGAGGGAGTGGGCCTTAGTTCTATAGGTGGACGCCTTTTCGAGATATCGCCATAAAGATGGACCAGGTGTGACTCTAGAATGCGTTTGTACGATATGGGTATCAAATGAAAGGTGTTAATGACTATTTTAAAAGGGAGTAATCCTTAGTTCCATAGGTGGACGCCGTTTCGATATATCGCCATAAAGGTGGGCCAGGGGTGACTCTAGAATTCGTTTGTGCAATATGGGTATCAAACGAAAGGAGTTAATAAGTATTTTAAGAGGGAGTGGGCCTTTCTGGACCAGGGGTGACTCTAGACTTTGTTTGTACGATATGGGTATCAAATGAAAGGTGTTAATGAGTATTTTTAAAAGGGAGTGGGCCTTCGTTCTATAGGTGTTCGCCTTTTCGAAATATCGCCATAAAGGTGGACCAGGGGTGACTCTAGAATTCGTTTGTGCAATATGGGTATCAAACGAAAGGAGTTAATGAGTATTTTAAGAGGGCGTGGACCTAAGTTCTATAGATGGACGCCTTTTCGAGATATCGCCGTAAAGATGAACCAGGGGTGACTCTAGAATGCGTTTGTACGATATGGGTATCAAACGAAAGGAGTTAATGAGTATTTTAAGAGGGAGTGGGCCTTAGTTCTATAGGTGGACGCCTTTTCGAGATATCGCCATAAAGATGGACCAGGTGTGACTCTAGAATGCGTTTGTACGATATGGGTATCAAATGAAAGGTGTTAATGACTATTTTAAAAGGGAGTAATCCTTAGTTCCATAGGTGGACGCCGTTTCGAGATATCGCCATAAAGGTGGACCAGGGGTGACCCTAGAATTTGTTTGCACAATATGGGCATCAAACGAAAGGTGTTAATGAGTATTTTAAAAGGGAGTGAGCCTTAGTTCTACAGGTGGACGCCGTTTCGAAATATCGCCATAAAGGTGGGCCAGGGGTGACTCTAGAATTCGTTTGTGCAATATGGGTATCAAACGAAAGGAGTTAATGAGTATTTTAAGAGGGAGTGGGCCTTAGTTCTATAGGTGGACGCATTTTCGAGGTATCGCAATAAAGGTGGACCAGGGGTGACTCTAGACTTTGTTTGTACGATATGGGTATCAAATGAAAGGTGTTAATGAGTATTTTTAAAAGGGAGTGGGCCTTCGTTTTATAGGTGTTCGCCTTTTCGAGATATCGCCATAAAGGTGGACCAGGGGTGACTTTCGAATTTGTTTGTATGATATGGGTATCAAACGAAAGGAGTTAATGAGTATATTAAGAGGGAGTGGGCCTTAGTTCTATAGGTGGACGCCTTTTCGAGATATCGCCATAAAGATGGACCAGGTGTGACTCTAGAATGCGTTTGTACGATATGGGTATCAAATGAAAGGTGTTAATGACTATTTTAAAAGGGAGTAATCCTTAGTTCCATAGGTGGACGCCGTTTCGATATATCGCCATAAAGGTGGGCCAGGGGTGACTCTAGAATTCGTTTGTGCAATATGGGTATCAAACGAAAGGAGTTAATGAGTATTTTAAGAGGGAGTGGGCCTTTCTGGACCAGGGGTGACTCTAGACTTTGTTTGTACGATATGGGTATCAAATGAAAGGTGTTAATGAGTATTTTTAAAAGGGAGTGGGCCTTCGTTCTATAGGTGTTCGCCTTTTCGAAATATCGCCATAAAGGTGGACCAGGGGTGACTCTAGAATGAGTTTGTACGATATGGGTATCAAATTAAAGGTATTAATGAGATTTTTAAAAGGGAGTGGTGGTAGTTGTATATGTGAAGGCGTTTTCCAGATATCGATCAAAATGTGGGCCAGGGTGACCCAGAACATCATCTGTTGGATACCGCTAATTTATTTATATATGTAATACCTGCCAAGATTTTAAGGGTTTTTTATTTCGCCCTGCAGAACTTTTTCACTTTCTTCTACTTAATATGGTAGGTGTCACAACCATTTTATAAAGTTTTTTCTTAAGTTATATTTCGCGTCAATAAAACAATCAAATTACCTTAACATATTTCATCCCTTTTTTCGTATTTGGTATAGAATTATGGAATTTTTTTCATTTTTCGTAATTTTCGATATCGAAAAAGTGGGCGTGGTCATAGTCGGATTTCGTTCATTTTTCATACCAAGATAAAGTGAGTTCAGATAAGTACGTGAACTGAGTTTAGTAAAGATATATCGATTTTTGCTCAAGTTATCGTGTTAACGGCCATGCGGAAGGATAGACGGACGACTGTGTATAAAAACTGGGCGTGACATCAACCGATTTCGCCCATTTTCACAGAAAACAGTTAACGCCATAAAATATATGCCCCTACCAAATTTCAAAAGGATTGGTTAATTTTTGTTCGACTTATGGCGTTAAAAGTATCCTAGACAAATTAAATGAAAAAGGGCGGAGCCACGCCCATTTTTAAATTTTCTTTTATTTTTGTATTTTGTTGCACCATATCATTACTGGAGTTGAATCTTGACATAATTTACTTATATACTGTAAAGATATTAAATTTGTTGTTAAAATTTTACTTTAAAAAAAAATTTTTTTTTAAAAGTGGGCGTGGTCCTTCTCCGATTTTGCTAATTTATATTAAGCGTACATATAGTAATAAGAATAACGTTCCTGCCAAATTTCATAATGATATCTTCAACGACTGCCAAATTACAGCTTGCAAAAGTTTTAAATTACCTTCTTTTAAAAGTGGGCGGTGCCACACCCATTGTCCAAAATTTTACAAATTTTCTATTTTGCGTCATAAGTTCAACTCATTTACCAAGTTTCGTCGCTTTATCGGTCTTTTGTAATGAATTATCGCACTTTTACGGTTTTTCGAAATTTTCGATATCGAAAAAGTGGGCGTGGTTATAGTCCGATATTGTTCGTTTTAAATAGCGATCTGAGATGAGTGCTCAGGAACCTACATACCAAATTTCATCAAGATACCTCAAAATTTACTCAAGTTATCGTGTTAACGGACGGACGGACGGACGGACGGACATGGCTCAATCAAATTTTTTTTCGATCCTGATTATTTTCTATCTCGATTCCTTTATATATGTACAACCAACCGTTATCCAATCAAACTTAATATACTCTGTGAGCTCTGCTCAACTGAGTATAAAAATAGTTTAACTAACCGTCAGAATTGTAACTGTACTATTTTGGTTTGTTAAACTAACCATTAGAATTGTAGCATATAAATTTAACTACAAAAAATGGTATGGCTAAACTCTAAAATGGTAAAATTACAATTCTTAACAGCCAAAATAGTAAAACTAACCAAATAAAATTGTAACTGTACTATTTTGGTTAGTTAAACTAACCGAAAAGATAGTTTATTCGATGAGAATAACGGCAACTTTTGATGCTTTGTGCAAAATAAAGCAACTCATTGTTGATATTCAGTTGTCAAATTTTCGTGGACAGTGTTTGTTGCGTGTACGTTGTTTAAAGTGAGATTTGATTTAAATAAAATTAATAGAATAACAATAAGTCTTAACAATAGTGAATTGTTTTCGTTAAATATACTGAGTGCTCTTGAGGTGGATGATGTGAATAATCCTGATCCAGCAGACACGGAATTTTCTCAACTGATTTTGGAGTGGGGTTTTCCTCAAAAAATCGCAGAACTCAAAGGTGATTTGCAAATACATCTATCATTGTTTTATTTTTTATTTTATTTTCTGCAATTTCAGCGCAAGTAATAACGCTGACCAATTTGAAATATCTGACAGAGTCTGACCTTGCAGATTTGTTCAAGAACGACACGATTGGTGCTAGAGAAGAATTCCGCCACAAGCTCATAAATGGGAGGAAAACAAACGTAAGTATTTTATAGTCTCGGTGAATGTTTCAGCTAATTTTTCGCAAAATATTTAGGGTTATAGAAACGTGTCAACGTGTGATACAGCTTTAGTCAATTCTGACATTGTTGATTTTATGCAGCAGTGGCGACAGCGGAACATTGGCATTGAATCTCCTTCATGTTCACAGCAATCCAGTTCTTCGTCACATGATTTTGTAAGTGTATATAGTGTGCAAAATAAATCAAAAATAATTATAATTTTTTAGGATTTACAACAAGTGTTGAATGCTCATCCAACTGGTGAGTATGTTCTGCGGTTGGGCAAGCTAGATGACGCTGGAAGGAAGATCTTAATTGATGCGACTGTGTCTTGGTTTATTAAAAGAAAAATCAAGATATGCCGAAATACATTCCAATCTATTGCGCAAGATATTGCTAACAGATTTAAAGACGACAAGGTTTTACAAATTATACATTCCTTCCAAAATTATTTCTAAATTTTCATAAATTTTCAGTCGATTTACTATCACAAAGATCCGATTACCTTGAGGCCAGCCGGCCGTTTGTACGATAAATATTACAACACATTGAAAAGATTGAAGAAGTCTGGTGAATTAGTGGACCCAGAAAGTCCAACTCCTGAGCCATCACCGACAGAAGAACATACGTTTACTTTCGAAGCTGAAAAATGTAACTAATGCCATGCCAATATCTTTTGCTTATAGTGATTTCACGTTTCTTTATGCAGCTGCCTATGACTGGCTCAAACTATTTGATTCGCCGTGGAGCACAGTTGAAGCTAATTGGAAGAAAACATTCAAAACCAGACGACAACAAATTTTGAACTCAAGTGGTAACACATCAGCGAACACTTTACGGAACTGGAAACTTTTTTCCCATTCGTGTGGTTACAATCTGGTAGGTGGATTTTACATTTTAATGTACAATGTTGCATAGAAAATCATGCTTCATACTTTCGTTTGTTCCAGATTGATATTGACTTTAATGCTCTGCATGAGAATTACTCAAGGCTAACCGAAAATTGGCAAGGTTTTAAAACAAAAAATTTACCAATTCTGAACAAGAGGGTAAAGGACACTCAAAATCTGCAGCACTTGAGAAAAGTAAATGAGACTGAGTAAGGTTTGTTAACATAAGTAATAACCAGATTGAATTATTATTAACTGTTTATAAATATATTTGTATTAAAGGTTCAGATCAACTTATAGCATTGTTGCTGCACGCTGTACTACGACCTAATATAAAACGGAAATCAGATGACAAAACGGTTTTTAGAAGCACTATTAAGGATTCTCAGCTCCCGTTTTTACTACAGGTTAATACTGTGAACGATGTTGAAAATAAATTGGATAACCTGAAAACATCACTGTATGCACGCGGCGAGACATTGCCACTAATTATCGCAATTGGCAGTGATTTAAGCGATTGCAAATTTTATGTTTACTATGACGACATCAAGCATATGCTTCCTTCATTTTTAAGTGCTTTAGACATATGCTTTAAGACTTTTCATGTTTTACATTTAAAATATCCACAGGATAGCATTGAGTTTTGGACGTTTGACCAAAGATATTTTTATTCCATTGAATTGACTGAAGATAAACCTTCCCCAAATGTACTTTGCTTGTTGAGCGACTTAATGTAATGTAATTACATAAAAGTAAACTTAAACATTTTATATATATTTTTAATAATTTTACGTTATATATTTTTTTTTGTTCGAAAATGGTCTTGTGCTTTGTATGCAACTAAAGTTTTGAAGATGTTGATAAACTCGTAGTTCGTCTAAAAAATTGTCACAGTTTAACATCATCTAGTAGTTTTTACTGTCTGCATTGTTGCCATTATTACCAGTGCTTACGAACTTTTAAAAGCCACTTTAAGAAAGTGAATTCATGCATTTCTAATTTAAGTTCAACATTTCAGAGGCTTACTGGATCTGAAAATATAAATTTTCCGTTACAATTCAATAAACAGCAATGTAATCAAGAAAGTCAAGAAATTTTCGAAAATCCTCGTGCTGAGTTCGAAAATATTGCGCTGCTATTTTTAAGTAAATTACACAGCCAATCAAATTTCGCTCGATCTGATGCACAACAACTTATTGATGACATAACAAATGATTTGCTTTTGCCAATAACTGACTATTTAGAAAATTATATATTGGGTTTTCCAGAACAAAAAAAGTCCAACTCAGAAACTTTGTTTCCTTTTAAGAGACCCATTTTCCAGGTGTAACTCAAAAAGAGAAACAGTTTTGAAGATCTACAAGAATTCGACATTGACAATAGAATTGCACCTGTAGTTCATCACCATGATATTTCTTTAACAGAAAAGCATAGTAAGGTTGTACTAATGCCATTACAATTTAAAATTAAACATTTTTTCGAACTTCCTAATGTGTTAAAAGACACCTTGGAAAATCCACGGACATTTCTTTCACATGAAAACAAAATAAAAAACATTGTCAATGGAAAATTATGGAAATCTAAAATTAGTTTATTTAGCTATAAAACAGCAATCCCTTACATTATCTACTTTGACGACCTTTCTGAATTATATTATTCCCCTATTAATACAACTCTTTCTCCAAATGGAATTACATATATTCGTCCAAAAATTTTTTAAAACTAAACATCATTTACCTAATGTACAAATGTAAAACATATAAAAATATGTACGTATTTAAATAAAATTATAAATAATAATGTATTTATTTAAAAAATTATATTTTTTTTAGTTATTTTTGAAAGTTTTTTCTTTTGGTTATTAATGGTAAAAAACTATTTTTCATGGTAAACTAACTATTTTTCATGGTAAATGAGCTATTTAATGGTACACGAACTATTTTTCATGGTAAATATACTATTTTTATTGTATCCGAACTATTTTTGGTGGTTCTCGTACAATTTTTGATGGTACTCGAACTATTTTGACGAACTATTATAATAACAATTTTTAGTCGTTTAGATTTACAACGTTTTTCGGTCACTGCAATTTTAACCGTCTTTTTCGGTTAGATTTACCTCTCTTTTTCTTTCTGTGTATGAGGTATCTTCGGGTGATTATGATCGTCATCGTTAGTCAGAGTGGAATGCTGTTACAACAACAACACTTCCGATAGTAACAACACCAATTCCCGGTATTGCGGATATATACTCTGGAAGAAAACTTTCACTATTCCCAGCCAAACTCTAGCCCAAAATCCTTATCACATTTCATCTGCAGGACCAACAGCAAGTCAAGCGCCCTCCTATAGGGCCAAGCTAGTAGCTGGCAGTCCTTGGGAAAAAGAAAGAAAACCCGATGTCCTGCCAATAATGAGTTACAACGTCCTAATTATAGTATTATCCATGGCTGTTCCCTGGATACCATCTTCATAGTGAAGTTAGTGGTATCCCAGTCGAATAATGAGCGAAACATTAAGAAGCTATGCAACCAATAGTCGTTTGAATAAAACTGTAGTAATCATCCTTGGAGGCATCTGAAAAAGGCACTTTTTCAAGAAAATTCATGGTACGACAATTTATGTGACATACTCTCTCGGACGTGCTACTATGAGCAAACTGTTGCTGAAGAGAGGTTTGAGCCACCAAGCGAAAAAGGTGTGACAATAGCGCAGATCTTCTTCAACAGGGACGGACTTGATCATGCTTAATAAATTGTTAACATGCAAATTATTTGCTCACTCAATCTGGTTGTGGCGCGTTGCGTTATACGTCATATTATTATTATTAATAGGTCTGGAAGCACTGCGACCATTGTGCAAATCTATTGTGCAAGACCTTTCAGCCTAATTTTGTGTCTGGAGGCTTTTGATGCATCTAAGTACCTCTTCAGGCTTTTTATTCCATATGACATAGGGATTAAGAGTCCCACCACCTAGATGGGACAGTCTCTGCCTAGCTAGAGCGACGCATTCGCAGAGAATGTGAACCGGCGTTTCAGCTCACCGAAACGACAAATTTGGTTATCCGATAGATTTAATTTACTTAGGTGATATCGTAGACCGCAGTGTCCCGTATAGTACCCAGTAAGACTTCTTAGGTCCTCCTCCCTGCTTAGATTAATGAGTTTGCCTGATATTTTCGTTGCCGGAAGTATAAACAGTTTGCCCTGCCTTTGCCCTGGGCAGTCAATCTCGTGACGTCTGAATTGTTTGGTTTCCCATTTACTTATAGTTTCCCTGGTGTGCGCTTTTGCAAGTCCTCAAAAGGGCTCTGGACCATAGAATGCTGATGTAGCACCCTGCTTTGCTAGGTAATCTGCATGTTCATTACCTTCATGACCCTGATGTCCGAGAACCCATTCTAACAAAACCTTGTTTTTGGCTCCCAGGGCATTAAGGATTCCAGTGCATTCATCAACTAGCTTAGATGAAACTGTGTAGGATTGCAAGGCACGCAGGGATGCCTGGCTGTCCGACATAATGTAGATGCTCTTCGATGTTGAGCCTCTCCGTAGACATTCTCTACCACAGACTTCTATTGCATGCATTTCTGCCTGATATATGGTGGTGTAGCATCCCATTGGTATCGATTTTTTGAAGTTCGGCCCATAGATGCCAGCTCCCGTTCTTCCGTCATCGAATTTTGAGCTTAGGGGACATTACGTCACGCAGTTGTAATGAGGGATTTCCTATGAATTTTTTTATTACTTTCATATGCCCTATCATATTTCCTTGCTTCAACTCAGAAATATTTGGAAGGCTTAGTGCACCTAGTGTTGCCTCTTTCTCTATCAGAATAGGGAAGGGAGGTATTCCCACTAAAGCACTAAGTGCGTCAGCAGGGGCGGTTCTCATCGCACCCGTTATGCCAACGCAAACTACTCGATGCAGTTTGCTTAGTTTAGCCGTTGCCGTTCTTTTTTAGGTGGCCTTCTGCCACCAAACTAGGGAAGCATAGGTGATTATTGGCCCTACAACAGCTTTTATATCGTCATATAGTTTTAAATGAAGCCACTGCGCCTCATATTTGCACCTTGAAGGTTTTTCGCCTGTTACGTCCCTGCAACTACATAGTATACATACATATGTAGTAACGAATCTGCGTGAAGACCCAAGTAATTGATAGCTGTAATGCTGATAGCGCAAAGTCCAATGGCATCGGGTCACCAATTCTTGAAATCAAAACAACGTCACCGAAACGTGGTTATTAAATTTATAATTCGCATTATCAATAAGAAAATTGAGATATGAATGATTTCCTGTATGGTGTATGAAACGCAAAGAACAGTTCAACAGTTCGTATTTTAATTACGTAAATTAATGCAATGTATCCAGAACAGGTTGACTGCTAAAGCTGGAAATATACCATATAACCCTAACCCCAGCCCTATCCATATTCATATAGAGCATTTCTACTGCTGAAATTTATCTGTCCCTTTATAAGGAGATAGAAGATATTCATGGTAGGACCATGTCTGACTGATAGTTTTTCTATAGAAGCAGAACTTCTTTTCTTAGTATATGACAGAATCCTTATATGAAATATTCATTAAGAAGTCAGCGTTGTAGTTAATTTGCAGTTATACATACGTTGGAACTGCCTTACTAAATGGCGTGTTAGCTATTTAGTGCTGTTAGAGGTCCAATACGTCACTAAGTTAGATTGGACTGGCCGGTCCATGAGGACCTCACATAGACTGAATAAGTCCGTAGTGTTAGGTTAGGATAGGTTTGGTGGTAGCTACCCTGATAGGGGAAGCTCACTTGGACAACATGAAGGTCCGTTTTCATACCACATACAATAAAATAAAATAAAGTAACGGTGACGGAGATAAAGCTACTTAGAGAATCGTTGGGTAGCAACGATAAAGTTACGAATGATGCCGATCTCAACCTTGGATAAATCCTCGGGAGGTCCAAGTGAGTCGCGACCAAATTACCTTCGCCTTGTTCTGGGAAAAGATGGGAAATAAAGCATAAGTGATGTGATGTTTCCACCTCTGCAGCATGATGGATTTTGTAGTATATTGAGACGTACTGCATGGATACCCATGGGTCAGTGCCCTGTCAGAACCCCAATGACCATTGACAGGTGAGCCTTATTGAACCCAAATATTTCAGCGGACCTCCTGCCATCCACTTTCGGCCAGAAAAATCTTGCTACCCTGCAAGAAGTGGTGTCCGACCAACGTTTGTTGAGCTTACTCGAGGCCCAGCTATGGAGGAGCAATCCACTGATGGCCAGCGGAATCCCGAAATCTGTCTTCATCCGGTTCAGTTGTACCGATGCGGGCTAAGAGATCCGCTTGACAGTTACCCGGGATATGGCCCGGGACCCAGATAATCTTAATTTTAAAATAATTCGATGCATTCGCAAACGAGGTCAGGCACTGTAGTTGATCTCAAGGCCTTAATAGCCCTTGGCTTAATTTAACGACCAAACTGAAGGGCCAGGACCCATGTTATAAAATAACTCTTGGAAAATACTAGAAGATTTCCAGGACTTAAGCCACTTGCTGCTTCTAGATCTGACAGCTGTATCACTCCTAATAGCTGGAGTCTGCCTGGAAAGCGTAGAACACGAGCACAAAACGTGCTCGATGGTTTCCTCCTCCAACCCGCACTTCCTACATCTGCTATCACTGACCAAGCCTAAATTAAAGGCATGTAACGTCAGAAGGAAGTGTCCAGTCACAATACCCGTCATGAGTGTACAGTCCTCTCTTTTTAATGATAGAAGCAACTATATTAGTCTAAGATTGTAAAACCTACACATAATCTTCGACTCTTCGACAGCCCCGAGCTTGGGTCCACGCCTTTTCTGCTTGCTTGACCTCATGCACTTCTCGCCTTCTCTTAATCTCGCCCAATCTAATTGGGACGTCTATGGAGAAAGCTTCAAGCGATGCGCCCTTATTAGCTAGTTCATCTGCTTTTTCATTCCCATATGTTCCCATATGTCCTGGGACCCAATATAGATGTATCCGGCTCCCTGCCTAGATTCTTTCCAGAGACTGCTTACACTCTAACACAATTTTAGATACTGTGCTATGCGAGATTATTGCCCTAATTGCTGCTTGGCTGTCAATATAAAAGGTAGGAGGATCTGTTTATTTCCGCACAGTATACCGCAGACCCTAATCCTTCCAATACTTTGGAACCACCTGTGTATATGTAGAAGATAGTCGAGTACAGACAGAGTACAGCGACATCATTCCCTTTTATGTTAGATGTTCATTCCTTATCTTATTATTTTTCCCTCCAACTAGATGCAGTACTAAGGTTGCTTGGCTGCTGTGGTGCTCGCTCACCAAGACCGGGCTCAAGCGCCATTTTGATGCACTTTCTCCTGGGACCAATTAGTTTTATTGCATCTTAAACTACTGTACCCTGAGCTTTTTTTTACTCGAACTATTTGGACGAGCATTTTGATACCGCTCTTATATCGGAAAGCGCGAAACCGCATAGAGTTCGGAACCCGATATTCGCCAGGGCTGGACATTTACAGAGGAAATGGGTGACCGTTACCTTCCAACCTTCTTGGTTACAACTACTGCTCTTAACGTTGAAAGGGATTCCCATTCTTTGTGCGTATGGGCCGAATGGCCAGTGTCCTGCACTTGTGGATGTTATCCTAGATATTTATTTCCTAGACAATTTAAGTAAATCCTTTGTTCTTTTTTTTTTGTTTTGGTTGTAATCCGACCAAATTTGTGTGGTGGTCCTACATGATGTAAACGGTCGATGCACTGCATCTGCCCCAGTGATGTCTGGCGATGCACCGGTCAATATTTCAGTGACCCGGTAGCCATGCGAGTGCAGTGGTCGCTAGGAAGAAGGATTAACGCATTTTAACGTGAGATGAATCGATCAGATCTATCAGAAATATAAGATGAATCTTCCTGAATTTGTTGCCCTCCCCGACTTTGTTGCCCTCGCGAGACAGAAACTCTCCTACACAAAAGGTGTAACTAATTATTCTTGAACTTCATATCCTTGAGCTCTAAATGGGTATAGAGAAAGTATTTTTCGAGAAATTTCATTCTGAAACGGTAGATCCCTGAACAATCGCGCAGTAAGTGCTTCAATGCTGCGTGGGCCTGAACCAGTCGTTTCAGCTATGCCGTTTCTACCCACCTCCTTAGCGCGATAAGTAGACTACCTGAAGGTTTTGGCGATTTCAATCAGTGTTGATGGTCCTTTTTCGGAAATTGATCCGCTACGTTTCGGAAAATAGCGCCATTCCATTCCCTTATAGAAAGACAGGAGCCACAGGATGTGCTCTTTGGAATCGTATTAAGCGTTTGACGACAGTCAATAGGTTACTGCCTGTCCTAGTTCGTGAGGTTGGCAGGTCTTTAACTTGCCTCCCAATCATCTTCAATATAACCGATAGTGTCCACAGGGCGTGGAGGACACCAATAGCTTTCTATAGGAAATACAGTGCGTTCTTGTTACCGTAGCCCACGGCTCTGATGTCAGCCCGTCGAAGAATACTTCCTTGTATTCATCTTCGATAATCAGATCTATCAATTTGCCCTATACCACTAACCATATCGCCGGTGTTACCATACCGTTTGGGGCAAGTTGCATGTTGCCTATGTTTTTGGCTTTTTCGTATGTTTCTTGGGCTACTTATATGAGTTTACTCTCATCCGGCCTGTTAGCTCGAACCAAGACCTTTTGAAGCTTCCTTATAAGATACTGGTCTCTGGCTGTGTGATTTGCGGCGTATTTCATCTTCATCTTCCGCAGTTATTAGGTGGAGTTTTTTTAGCCTTTATGGGTTTTTTCTCCCTTTTTTCTTATGTCCCTGTCCATGTCCTTCGCAAATTTCGAAGTCTTCACATGTTCATTGTGCTATTTCTGTGAACTAAACTCGCAATTACACCTTGGAGTTTCTTTTGAGACCAGCACTCCTTTCCTCCATAGCTCCAGACATGGGAAAATATGCACACGCAAAGATCTATCGATCAACAGGTATGTAGGACACTATCTATTCAGCTTGTGATGGTACTACGAGTAGTTTGAACTTTACTTAGCATTCATGTAGAACATCTCGACTGCTTTCCACCTCACCAGCTCTCCGCATGCTAGAATCGGCAATAAAATGGCTTTGTGCGCCCATGGCCAGGAACTCCACTTTCTCTTATCATTGTATATTGCAGACATACAGAGCCCCATAAGCCCATTTGACTTTATGATAAACTTTTTGCCATCATCTTGAGCTACCTTAGTGATTTCCTCAACATACTAACTTTTTAAATGGGCGTCTTCTAACCTCTTTGTTTTTGTCTTCTTATCTTTTCAGGTCGTTTCCGTTAATATCAATCCTGCCATTTTCGATAGCTACTACAATGGCTGTTGTAATAAAATCTTTTGGCCACTCTTTCACTCGATGCCCGGACGTGCCACCTTTGGCGCCGATCATTGGCACAACTATGTAACGGTAAATAAACACTTTGCCGCGCGCACAGTAGAAGCACTGGAGAAATGTTTACAACAAAACAAAGCATTAGACAACAACACACCACCCATCATTTGGATACACGACTACCATTTAATGCTTGCCGCCAATTGGGTACGCGAAAAGGCTGAAGAGAAACAATTACCATGCCGTTTGGCATTCTTTTTACATATACCCTTTCCACCATGGGACATCTTCCGCCTATTCCCATGGGCTGATGAAATATTGCAGGGTATGTTGGGCTGTGATATGGTGGGTTTTCACATACAGGACTATTGTCTGAACTTTGTCGATTGTTGTCAACGTATGTTGGGTTGCCGTGTAGATCGTAATAATTTACTTGTGGAACATGGTGGACGTACTGTACGTATACGTCCACTACCAATTGGTATACCCTTCGATCGTTTCGTTACTTTGGCCAAGACTGCGGGGAAAGTGTTGAAAACTAATAAACAACAAATTATTTTGGGTGTTGATCGTTTGGATTATACAAAGGGGCTGGTGCATCGGTTGATGGCTTTCGAAGCTTTATTAGAGAAATATCCACAGCATAAAGAAAAGGTGAGCTTACTGCAGATCTCGGTGCCATCGCGTACAGACGTCAAGGAATACAGAGAGCTGAAAGAGGAAGTTGATCAATTGATTGGACGTATAAATGGACGTTTCACTACAGCTAATTGGGCGCCTATACGCTACATTTACGATTATGTGGCGCAAGATGATTTGGCTGCTCTATATCGGGATGCTGCAGTTTGTCTCGTCACGCCGCTGCGGGATGGCATGAATTTGGTAGCAAAAGAATTTGTAGCGTGTCAAA
Source organism: Eurosta solidaginis (assembly GCF_040869045.1). NCBI lineage: Eukaryota > Metazoa > Arthropoda > Insecta > Diptera > Tephritidae > Eurosta > Eurosta solidaginis. Next base: position 241,858,091 of record NC_090320.1, read on the forward strand.
TCAATGAGAGCCCTGGCGTTTTGGTTATTTCACCTTTTGCCGGTGCTGGCGAAATGATGCATGAAGCTTTACTGTGCAATCCCTACGAAGTGCTTTCGGCTGCTGAGGTTATACACCGCGCACTCACCATGCCCGAAGATGAACGTATTTTGCGTATGAGCCGTTTAAGGAGACGTGAATCGGAATGTGATGTCAGTCATTGGATGCGTTCATTTCTCAAAGCGATGGGCACTTTGGATGTAGATGATGTGGGTACGACTATTATGCAGCCGGTGACGGTGGACGATTTCGATGACTATTTATTGAAGTAAGTGGCGTTGGTTCCTTATTTACCAAGGTAAAAGGCGAGGTTGAAAACTAAAAACTTACTTTCAGATATATTGGCTACAATCATAAGCTGGCGTTATTGTTGGATTACGATGGTACGTTGGCCCCTATTGCGCCGCATCCCGACTTAGCCACATTATCGCCTGAAATTAAGAATGTGCTATACAAACTTTCAAATCATTCTGATGTTTACGTCGCTGTCATCTCCGGACGTAATGTGGATAATGTGAAGCGTATGGTTGGTATCGAGGGTATCACATATGCGGGAAATCATGGCTTGGAAATTTTACATCCAGATGGCAGCAAATTTGTTCATCCCATGCCTATTGAATATGAGGACAAAGTTAGTCATTTGCTAAAGGAGCTACAGGATTCTGTAAGTTTCATACGATGTCCTTTTTTTGTCATACTTGTCAATTGAAGTGTTTTTGAGCCTGCCAGCTCTTACAGTATTCTACAGGTCCAGTTGTCGAGGACTGTAAGTTCATGGTCTTGCTCTTTTCAGTAAGAAGCACGTATGTTAGGACTATAAATTACAGCGTTAGAGCTAAGTACAGAAGAAGGGAAGAGCAGTGATCGACTAAAGGCGGTAAGCTAGATAGGATCCATTTCGAAGGCAGTGAGGCAAGCCATCCGCCTTTACAGGGCATGCATTTCCGAAGTTGGCGAGCAGAAGGATCCCAAAAACGAGGAAGCAACAGCCTCCAAAGGTGTAAGTCAAGGAGAGATGTAGCAAAAGGAGGGTAACATCGAGACTTCGCGATTCGTGGAGAGCCCAAAGGGAGGCAATGCTGTAATTCCGACTGTCCCCGTGAGAAAAATTGAAGCGGTTTGCTTTACCTAGAGGTTGAAATCTATCAAAGGAAGCTTTTTAGCGTTATGATCAAGATGTTGCATGAAGACTCAAATAAACCTCTTCGATCTTTCGATTCGGTGGGCTGATCGCCTGAAGGCAGTTAGCGCACTTTTATGAGCAAGATAGGACCCACTTTCAAGGCAATGAGGCAAGCTATCCGCATCGAAGAGGCAGGCATTTCCAAAGCTGACGAAAAAGAGGATCCCAAAAACGAGGAAGCAACAGCCTCGAAAACTGTAAGCCATGGAGGGATGTAGCCAAAGGAATGTAACATCAAGATTTCGGCTTTCTTGGAGAGGCCAAAGGGAGGCAACGCCCGTAGGGAAAATTGAAGTAGCAAAGCACATCCCGACTGCGGCGTTAACTGATCGTAGCAATCCATTTGCTTCGCCGAAAGGTAAATTTCTATCGATGAAAGCTTTTTAGCGTCATGATCAAGAAGTTGAGTCAAAATTTATCTGCCTAGCAGATACCGATCGGAGTCGGTATAAAACATGTAGGTCCCACTCCGTGAGTTTGTAGGAAAAAATTTAAAACCTTCGAAATAAATCGAAGAATAAACTGTGTGAGCAACGTTGCTGCTATGAACCAGCTAGAATAGTTGCCGTGTGTCATGGTTTCTGTGACAATGTTTAAACATGGGAAGAGCGAGGTTCTTTTAATTACTCTATAATTTTATAAATCTTCAATACGAATACTAAAGGTTGTTACCCTGGGCAATAATGCTCCGGCTATAGCTCAATCCAATAATTTCAGTAAATCGCTTACTATAGAGGGATCTCGCCGCCCTGCAGGAATTTGTGTCTGTCAAGCGTGTGCTTAGCTGACCTGATATCCAGCTGTGCAGAAGCAGGCCTCGGGTGGATAGCAGAACTCCAAATTCCCTGCAGCCGACTACTCTGCTTTACCTGTATGGTGCGGAACTCGGATTATTCTAATCTTTAAATAGTTCGACACAAGCACAAGCGAGTTCAGGCACTTCCAGACCAATCGCGATCGTACCGCAGATTAGCTCAGGGCTTTAACAATCGCTTAACTGTTTTTATAGAAGCTTAATTCTTTAACCAAAGTAGAACTGCATCCCATCCATTCCATACATGAACGCGGCAACTTCAGCTTGGAAAACGTTGCAGTGGTCGGGCAGTTTGATATTGCACCTCGCACCAAGTTTCCGACAGAAAAGCAACCATTCTTTCAAGCTTCGACTCATCCGGGAACCAATGAACGCTAGTCTCTCTACCTCTATCAAGGTCATTCCCTTGAAGCTTATGCAGAGGATAATCTGTCGTGACCTTACACAATATTGTTTTCGTCCATTTTATAAATAAATTTCAGGTCTCTAACAAGAATAACGATAACCCTTGGTTTATTTCGTAGGTATGTCGTGATGGCGCTTGGGTGGAGAATAAAGGTGCACTACTCACATTCCATTATCGTGAAACTCCAAACGAGCTACGTCCAGCAATGATCGAAAAGGCACGAGGTCTCATCATAAAATACGGTTTCAAAGCAACTGAAGCGAATTGTGCACTCGAAGCGCGTCCACCCGTACAATGGAACAAAGGACGAGCATCAATTTATATATTGCGTACATCATTCGGGTTCGATTGGAGTGAACGTATCAAGATTATATATGTAGGTGATGATATGACGGATGAAGATGCCATGGAGGTGAGTACCGGACAGAAAACCAAAACAGAGTAAAATTTAAAAAAGTTTAGAGCTAATTGAAAATTTTAAATTTGTTTCATTCTATCTTCATAGGCTCTTAAAGGTATGGCGCGCACATTCCGCGTTACCTCATCGGATATTGTACGTACCGCAGCTGATCATCGTTTACCATCAACCGATTCCGTTTATACACTACTCAAATGGGTTGAACGTCATTTTATGGGCCGTAAGGCACGTGCGAATTCTTTAACCTATCGGAATAGGCGCGAGGATGGTGTGCGTACGCAAATGTCTTTGGAGATAGCATCGAAATCTAGTAACAATCTTGATGTGGAGCATGTGTAGCTTCGGATAGTGGCGTGGTTGAAAGCTGAGTTCATGCTGGGCGTCCAGATATGTGCCAAACCAAGTTTTTTTTTTTTTTTTTGAAGATTTAGTTTTGTTTAGTAATAGGTGGATATTATTGTTAATTAAATCACAAGATTACATATGTAGATATTTGTATAGGGCCTGAACAATTACAAGTCATCTTAGGTACGATAAACAAACTTCTGGTAACACTACGGACTCAATCAGTCTATGTGAGGTCCTCATGGACCGGCCAGTTCAACCTACCTACCTAGGTACGATAAACTCGCATTCCACTTTAACGAATGGAATGCATCGAGGTCATTGAGTTTGTTGTTGTTGTTATTGTTGTAGCGATGAGATTACTCCCCGAAGGCTTTGGGGAGCATTATCAATGTGATAGTCCTTTGCCGGATACAGATCCGGTACGCTCCGGTAACACAGCACCATTAAGGTGCTAGCCCGACCACCTCGGGAACGATTTATATGGCCACATTAAACCTTCAGGTCATCCCTCCCTTCCCCACCCCCAAGTTCCACGAGGAGCTTGGAGTCGTCAGAGCCTCGTCTGTTAGTGAAACAGGATCCGCCGCGGATAGGTGCGTTTGACAATTGGGTTTGGAGAAGCTATATATTGCGCTGGCAACCTGAAGGGTTGTGCTACACAGCCCCCTGAATCTGGTATTTTAGTCGCCTCTTACGACAGGCATACATACCGCGTGTATATTCTGACCCCCTAACCCGCTGGGGGAGGTCATTGAGGTTCTTTTAAACTGTTCAGGCCAAATACATACATATGTATGCGAGTATCCATATTTATGTATATTTTATGTTACGTATTTTATAATTTAAGTGAAATGTGAATGCAATTTAAGCAATAAAAAAGAGTTTATCTGATAACAATATTTCTCAAGTTGTATTAAAAACTAGCAATCCTTTCGGACAGACGCCTACTGGAAGGTGGAGATCTACAGAAGCGAATAGCTTAATGCTCAGAATGATGAGGGAAGAATCAAGTAAGGTCCTTCCAAGCTTTGATTCGGCGGGGTGATACAATGGTATTAAGATAATAGCGTGCGACAACATCCCGAGCCTGCTGTAGCTAGAGAAACTTGGTGCAAACCTCCAAAGGCAAGGCACGAACATTGTGGTCGATAGAGCGAAAATTCCAATGATACCGAAAGTGGCAGATACGCTGCGACTTCTGCAGATTCAGAACCCAAACTTATCGACACAGAATTGGAAAGTACTTATTGCATCTCGATCTACAGAGGAGGTTCAGCTCTACATCTTGCAAATAAAAAAGCAGACGGAGGATATGTTGTACACGCAGCTGAGGCAAATTTCCTGGGCCACAGGCAATATTTACTTGTGACTCCGTTAAAAGGTCCCAAGGATAACACGCTAGAAGCGGGCGAGATTGAAAATGGTCTGGAAAGCCTTAAAATAAAGGACAGGAGGGGCTCCCAGACGTGTCGACGAAGATGTTATAAGAAGAAAAACAGCAAAATGGCGTTGGGGGTTTTAAAAAGGAACCTCCAACACAGCATTTACGTATGGGCAAGAAAAGTCCTGAGGATAACAATTATAACATGCAAGAAGCGGGCGATTTTGAAAAGAACCTCGAAAGCCTTAAAACAAAAGGACAAGCGGATAACGTAGACGTCATGACGGAGATGGTGGAGAGGGTCAAGCACCCCTATGGTGCTGCGAATCTTACAGATAAACCTACAACGCAGTGAAGTGGCGTCAAGCGAACGCCTCCTAAACCATGAGGAGGGTACACACTGACAAGAGTGTGACCGTCCTATTATTTACCGGGCCCAGGTCCCGGGTTGTATTCGATACCTTCCCAGAGTAGAAGAATATGGCGCAGTTCCGCTGAAATAATCAGCTGGGAGGATGACAATTTGCGGGAGGGACGCAACAAATTAAATGGGGTACACTGAAATTACAGCCCTTGGTCTGGAAAAATACCGAGTCGCTCCGGTACATAGAACCGGCCTCCTCGGAAAGCCCAACTAACAACATCAACATCATAATTTTAGGAGAATTTCCGTGGAAGCATTTAGTGCACTAGCGAACCACTGCTTACTCGATTGTATATTAATTATGAAATAAACAGGCAGTAAGTATGTATGTATGCTGGAGTGTCAACCGATCGCACCTCTCAAGGCCAAATAACAGTCCGGAATACGTTTGCTGTCCAAAACTGTCCACCATATGCACATCTTCCAAAGCCAAATATGATGTACGAACGACCATTTGTACGGCTTTTTGAAAGTAGAAGCAGTTGCTAGCAAGCTCCAGCGGCTTGATACTTCATACAGGAGGACCGGGTTGGCCATCACGTCAAACAATCAGTGTTGTGTTCGGATTGCATTTAAAATAATGTTTTGCGTCTTGAGGGGAAACGTCGTATGCAGGACAAACATCGAATATATCCCGGGGAAGTCTGCTGTTCTGCAGTCGTGTGCATTTAACTGCCTAGGGTGTCTTCGCTATTGGCAAGAGGAGTGTGTCGGCCGATATGAGGCAGAGGTCGAAACACTAACTGATCGAAAACATGCAATACGTAGTAAAATCTCTCGCCGCCGAGTTGTTTTGACATGGACAAAGCTATTCAGTCTGGGCCTACTGCAGTGTGGTTGGGTATGTTATGTGGAACGGAGCAAAACACAACAAGTGAACCAGTCAGTTTGCACCGAACATGTGGAATCGTTATACTTTAAAATTGCCTAGTTTCAAGTCAAGTCTGACTTCGGACAATAACAAATGCCAATAACTGCCTCCCTATACAACCTTCACCATTCGACCGAGAGAGGAGTGGGGAAGAGAAATTATCTGGGGCATGTGACCGGTTAACTTGTTCACGGATGGGTCGAAGTTGGACGGAAAGGTTGGGGGGTGGGGGCCACTTGGCAAGAGCTAAATGTTAGCCGCAAGTTTAAGTTGGCTGATCACTGCAGTGTATTCCAAGCGGAAGTTGCTGCGATTAAGGATGCGGTGAATGAAATGCTCTCCAGTGCTACTACGGTTAGGGAATTTAACATCTACTCTGATAGCAAAGCGTCTATCAAGGCCTTGAGCTCAACTACAGTGCGATCGAGGGTGGTCTGGGAGTGACTGACCTCGCTTGCGATTGCATCGAATTATTTTAAAATTAAGATTATCTGGGTTGTTGTTGTAGCAATGCTTCGCCCCACCTAATAGCTGCGACCGATCACAAATTGTCAACAATATCCTCTAACGGGAGTCCAAGGAAACTTGCTGTTTCAACAGGGGTGGACCATAATGAAAGGGGTGTTAGAGGCGTTGGTTCCACATTACAATTAAAGAGATGGTTGATGTCATGTGGGGACACGTTGCAAGCCCCATTTTGTATATCGAGGTTGATTCTTGATATGTAAGAGTTTAACCTGTTACAGTATCCGGAACGAAGTTGAGCCAGAGTGACTCGCGTTTCCCTGGGGAGTATGCGTTCCTCTTCCGCAAGTTGTGGGTACTGTTCCCTGAGTACTGGATTCACCGGGCAATTCCCGGCATAAAGGTCCGACGCCTGTTTGTGGAGTTCACCAATGACCTGCTTGTGTTTTTTTTAGCTTCATACGGCTGAGTTCTCAGGTGCCGTATTTCCTCAAAATGTTTACGGAGATGACTCCTTAAGTCCCTAGGCGGTGTTGGCTCATCAATCAGATGTGTGTTGGGATGCCCAGGTTTCTGGGTATTCAACAGGAACTGTTTGGTTAGCATCTCATTTCTCTCCCTGATGGGGAGTATCCTGCCTCATTATGTAGATGGTGTTCTGGGGCCATAAGAAGACAGCCCGTGGCGGTTCTGAGAGCAGTGTTTTGTCAGGCCTGTAGCTTCTTCCAGTGGGTAGTTTTTAGGCTTGGCGACCATATAGGGGACGCGTAGCATGCAATCGGCTGGCCAATTGCTTTGTATGTGGTAATGAGCGTTTCTATGTCTTTTCCCCAAGTACTGCCAGCAAGGGATTTGAGGATTTTATTACGGCTGTGGATTTTCGGTACAATTGCGGCTGTATGCTCACCAAAATGTAGATCCTTATCAAAGGTCACACGCAAGATTTTGGGGTGTAGGACAGTCGGTAAAGTAGTGCCATCGACGTGGATGTTCAAAATGGTCGACATTTGGGACGTCCATGTAGTAAATAAGGTCGAGGAGGATTTAGTCGGTGCCAGGTTTCGCGAGGTGAAAAAACTGGAGAGATCAGGGAGGTAGCCGTTTATTCTGTTGCAAAGCTCATGTTTCCCTGGGCCTGAGCCTGTGGCCATTATTGTGCAGTCATCGGCGTAGGAGACGATAGTAACTCCTTCTGGTGGCGAAGGTAGCTTATATATGTAGAAATTAAACAAAAGTGGGGATAGGACACCACCCTGCGGCACCCCCTGTTTAATTCTTCTAGGTTTAGATGTTTCATTTCTAAATTGCACCGATGCCTGCCGACCACCCAGATAATTTGCGGTCTACCTTTTGAGACATGGGGGAAGGGTAGACCCTTCCAGGTCTTGCAGTAACGTGCCATGGTTGACGGTGTCAAAAGCTTTTGATAGGTCTAGCGCTACGAGTACTATTCTATGGTGGGGGTTTTGATTTAAACCGCAATTTATCTGGGTGCTGATGGCATTTAGCGCGGTGGTGGTGCTATGGAGTTTTCTGAAGCCATGCCGATGGCAAATTTGCTTTGAAGTAGGGGAGCGAAATGGCTTCAAGCGTCTTGGCTACTGGGTATAGGAGAGATATCGGGCGATATGACTCTCCTATGTTAGCTGGTTTCCCAGGCTTTAGTAGCGGGACCACCTTGGCCATTTTCCATTTTTCGGGTATGACAAAGGTGGAAAGAGACAGGTTGAAGACATGTGCTATATATTTGAAACCTTCTTTCCATAGGCTTTTAAGCATCGGCATGGCTATGCCGTCTGGGCCCACTGCTTTGGATGGTTTAGCATGACCGATGGCATCCTCAACCACTTTGGCGGTGATGGTAATTGGTGACGCGCTGAATTTATGTTTATGTGCGTGCCTTTTGGCCCTCCGTCTATCTTTGTCGACCGTAGAATGCACTATATATTGTCGGCAGAAAGCGCTCGCGAATTTTTCGCATCCGACAGCACTTTATCGCCAAAAGCGATGGAAACTTTGTCATTGTGTCTGGACGGATTCGATAGTGACTTTACGGTGGACCAAAGTTTACCTACACCGGCAGAGAGGTTACAACCGCTAAGGTGCCTCTCCCATTTCGCCCGCTTGTGTTCATCCACAAGTAATCTGATGCGTTGGCTTATATCCCTTATTTGGGGTTCGCCGGGATCGAGCTGTCTTATAAGGTCACGTTCTCTCGCTAGTCTTGCGGCCTCCGCAGGGAAGTGGGGCCGAATTTCGGGAATTCTGCCGGCGGGAATGAAACGAGCCGAGACGGATTCAATGACCTTGCGGAAAGCACGCTCCCCTTGGCGGATATCAGTTGGGATAGGGAGGGCAGCAAAGCGGTTGTCCGTAAAGGATTTGTATTCGTCCCAATTTCCTTTTTTAAAGTTAATGAAAGTGCGTTTTTCTGCGACGATGAAGTCGGCGGAACGCTCCAGTGAAACAAGTATAGGTAGGTGGTCGGATGCCAATGTCACCATCGGCTGCCAGTTGGTGCAGTTTACGAGTTCTGCGCTCACGATTGAAATATCTGGCGAACTGTGACAGCTCCCTACCATACGTGTGGGGGCGTCTCCGTTTATTGCGCAGAATGTCGTTTCTTCTATTTGATCCGCCAATATCTCACTCCTACTGTCCACCCGCAAGTTTGAATGCCATAGATCGTGATGGGCATTGAAATCGCCTACGATAATGCGATTGTAACCAGTGAGTACGGCGCTGATATTAGGGCGGTATCCACTGGCGCAACAGGTGGCAGGAGGGTTGTAGATGTTGATGATTTCTAGGTTTGCATCGCCCGACCGGACAGATAATCCTTGACGTTCTAAGACACTCTCCCTGTGGTCCATACCGGGATCAAATATGTGATATTGCACAGTGTGGTGTATGATAAAAGCGAGGCCGCCTCCATTTCCGCTCTCGCTATCTTTTCTGTGGACATTATACCCAGAACAGGTCTGCAATGCAGATCTTGCTGTGAGTTTAGTCTCTTGAATCGCAGCAATGCGGATGTTGTGCCGCTTCATGAAATCGACTATCTCCGTGATCTTTCCAGTTAATCCATTACAGTTTAACTGCAGAGTTCTGAAGTTCATAGGGGGAGACGTCGTCACTCTGGGAGTGAGTGACGGGTGACTTCGCCTGGGTTGTGGAAGGCCAGGACGCGACTGCTGTTGTGGCCCTGGGACTAGACGTCCTTGGGTAAGCATTGGGGTACCCGGTGTGTTTGGGTACGCGGCCTGGCAGCATGGCGCGATGAAACCCGCCGGGGGTTGCCGTCGCGGAGACCAGAACATCTAGGAAAGTGGCACCGTCCATGGCAGGAGCTGCACTGGGCGGATGTCGCAAACGTATATATTCTACTACGGGACGTCCTAGGGCGTGAACAGCAAGGAGCCACAAAAGATTTATAGAAGTTACGTGGACGTCTGGTTTTGGGGTCTAGCCCAGAACAACCTGTCCGATGCAGCCATCCCTTACACGAGACACACTGACAAGAGTATGACCGTCCTAAAAAGATTCTTTTCTGGCAGATGGAGCAAAATCATTTCTCAGGACCGGGGTCAGGAGACGGACCCGGATTGGGTTCGATACCTTTCCGGAGCAAGAGAATATGGAGCAGTCCCGCTGCTAGGAGCTGCTGGGAGGATGACAATTTGTGGGAGGGACGCAACAAATTAAATGGGGTTACACTGAAATGACAGTCCTTGGTGGGGAAAAATCCCGAGTCGCTCCGGTACATAGAACCGACTGCCTTGGGAAGCGAAGATTATCTGGGTCCCAGGCCATAGTGATATCCCGGGTAACTGTCATGCGGATCTCTTAGCCCGCATCGTTACAACTGAACCGGACGAAGATGACTGTAGGGGTGTCGGGATTCCGCTGGCCACCTGTGCATTGCTCCGCCATAGATGGGCCTCGAGTCAGCTCAGCAAACGTTGTGCGGACACCAAGTCTTGCAGGGTAGCAAGATCTTTCTAGCCGAAAGTGGATGGCAGGAGGTCTGCTGAAATAATTGGGTTTATTAAGGCTCACCTATCAATGGTCATTGGGGTTCTGACAGGGCACTGTCCCATGGGTATCCATGCGGTACATCTCAATATACTGGAAGCTCCATCCTGCTGCAGCTGTATGGAGGATGATGAGGTCGAATCACCAAATCACTTTATGCCTGATTATCCAGCCTTTTCCAGAACTAGACGAAAGAACTTCGATCCCGACTCAATGGCATCTCCCGAGCAAAGTTCCAAAGTTGAGATCGATATCATTCGGACCTTTATCGTTGCTACTCTACGATTCTCTAAGTAGCTACATCTACGTTGCCATTATTTTATTGCATGTGGTATCACAACAGACCTTCATGTTGTTCAAGTGAGCTCCCATTATTAGGGCAGTTACCACCTAACCTAAGTCAATTATTCCACGCAAAACCTCTATTATGCGCCTAAAAGTATATCACTAATTTCTAATGCCAATTGGGGGTAAGTTGGGAACAGTTGCTTGCTGTCATTTGAATGCGTTTCCATTCACAAATAGAAAATAAACTTGCTTTCAATCTGTCAAAGTTGGAACATTCAAAGCGAATAGAGAAGCAGTCACTTGGAAAATTCAGTCACATTCATATTAATTCTGTTTTGAAAAATTTATTTATTAAACCTTTTTTCACAATTCCATCGGAATGAATATTTGCAGCCTTCTAGGCTTGAATATGCGTTTCTGCCGGCAGGCCTACCTTCTGGCCCATGTGCGGACAGGAGTTGCGTCGATGTCGGGCCACACCAAATTGAGGTTAAGTTTGTGTGAGTGTTGTCAAAATAGTTATCAGCAGAGATCAACACATAATCGAGGACTTGCAGTGAATACATTAACAAAAACAAACAAAGCAGCATATGAACAATTAACAACACTCACAATGCCATATCTACTTGCAGCCACAACACCGATGCGCGGTAGCCACAACAACTTGTATCAAATGGTAAAAAAGCGTACACTAGAAGCACGCACTAAATTGCAGCGTAACAAATTTCCTAATAATCATGCATGCGAAGATACATCACAAAAACATTCATCTTTTGGGGGCAATGACGATAGTGGTGACACAGCATGTTCAGCTCCCACATCTGGCTCAGCTTCCAAACCTCCATCCTCACAATCTTCCACATATACCTCCTCAGCCTCACCTTGTAAATCCCAATATGAGAATCTAGCTAGAAAAGAAGCATGCCTGCCTCAATCAACAATAGGCGAAAAACCGGTCAAATTGATTATTTAATATGCATAAACATACATACAGCTTGAAATTTAATTGGGAATTTAATTTTTCTATTTCTCAATCGCAGGCAACAGCAACCGCGAAAAGTTGTGGTAAAAATGCTGAGTTACTCCAAGCAAAAGACTGCAATGTAAGTAAAAGAAAAAAAGTTACTTGTGATAAACGGCCTTGCGAGTCAAGTGATGGTGCTGCTGGTAAAGGCGGCGGTACTGGTGGACCTGGAGGTGCCGGCGGCTCCAGCAGTGATGGTTCCGGTCATGATGGTTCCGGTCGTGATGGTGGTGGTAAAGGTTCGCTAATGGGAGATGATGAGGCTAACAGAAAAACGAAAAGACTTTTAGCATTGCTGGCTGCTCTTGGACTTGGTGGTTTGGTAAGCAAAAATGTGTATTGATTTCTTAGCAAATTAAGCATTAAGTTGTAGAGTTTGACAATGGCATTTAAAGCTAAAAATAATTGATATAAAAAGCGCGACGTTCAGTAAGAAGAAAACTGGTTGGAAATGTCTTATATAAGCTATGATAATACACATTCAGCAAACCGCCTGATTTGGTCTAAAAGTTTAACAAATTTGTTATTATGTTTAAAATCTAGATTTTATGGTTACTAACGAGGCGTACACGAAAGACTACCGATGACACAGATTGCACGCCACCAGCAGCAACATTATCCACAGGTAAAATTATTAAAATTTCTATTACCAACAAAAGGTGAAATTTTCATTTTCATTCCTTTCATAGTTACAGTGCCAGCGAGCTCAGCTGATCTGCCAAAACATGTACCATATTTATTGATTGGCGGTGGAACAGCCGCTTTTTCAGCATTCCGTGCAATAAAATCCAACGATCCACGGGCAAAGGTTTGTAATACCTGAATTGTAAAGTAATAGTAAAAATATATATGCGGTAATATGTATGGAAATAATTTTAGGTACTTATGATCACAAATGAACAAAGGAAACCGTATATGAGGCCGCCACTTTCAAAGGAACTTTGGTATACGGCTGAAAAAGGTGAAGTTACAAAAGACTATCGCTTCAAGCAGTGGACTGGATCCGAAAGGAGGTATACATACATATAGGCTGTATTGATGATGATTTCATACCCCCAGCGGGTTAGGAGGTTAGAATATACCCGCGGTAGGTATGCCTGTCGTAAGAGGCGTCTAAAATACCATATTCAAGGGGGTTGTGTAGCGCAGCCCTTTCAGGTTGCCAGCGCAATACATAGCTTCTCCAAACCCAATTGTCAACCTCACCTATCCGTGTCGAATCCTGTTTCATTAACAGCTGAGGCTCTGGAGACCCCGAACTCCTCACGGATCTGGGGGTAGGAAGGCGGGATGGCCTAGAAGGTCACATGTGGTCATAACAAATCGTTCCCGAGATGGTCGGGCTTGGTATCGGAATGTACCGGATCTGCATCCGGCAAAGGACCATCAACTCGATAACACTCCCCAAGGCCTTCGGGGAGTGTCCTTATCGCTCCAACAATAACAACAACATGATGATTTTAATAGGACTGATCCGAACAAATCCCCTAACTTTTGAAAAGAAGGCTGCGGCTTATTTGATACTTAGGATTACCCACCAAAAAAGCTATTACATTCCGCAGTTATTCAGAATTCAATTGCAGCTTAATTTTTGTCGTTCTTTTTTAAAGTATTGAGAAAAAAAATCGTGAATTATTTCCCTTAACCACTAGAAAACCCAATCACTCACCACAAAACATATTTAAAAAATGAAGCTTGATGCAATTTATGTTTCAGCCACTTTGAAACCTTGACTATTAACCGCGTGTAGGTGTGGTTGACAATTGGGTTGGAGAAGCTATATATTGCGCTGGCAACCCCTTGAGAGGGTGCGCTACACAACCCCTTGAATCCCAGTCTTGTTGAGTAATCGTGAAGGATTTTAGTTCAGTCAACTTTGTCGATGTTTGCACAAAAGTCACAAAACCCAAAATGCTTCTTTGAATACTCGAAGGAAGACTGATAATTTCACTAATATATATTAATACCTACATATTTAGAGGATTCAAGGGGTTGATAAGCGCAATTCACAGGTTTCGCAACCCAATTGTCAATGTCACCTAAGCGAGACGAATCTTGTTACAGATATGAATGTATCATACACATATATAGCTTAGCTGGTGAGGCTCTGGCGAGCCCAAGTTCCTCATGGAACTAGGGGATGGAGAGGGAGGGATGGCCTGAAGGTTTAATGTGGTCATGTAAATCGTTCCCGAGATGGTCGGGCTAGTACCTTAAAGGTGCTTTGTTACCGGAGCGTACCGGATCTATATCCAGCAAAGGACCATCAATATCGATAACACTCCCCAAAGCCTTAAGGGAGTGTGTTTATCGTTTATACAACAACAACATTGCTCAACAACGTTACGCTGGGGCTGAAGGTATAGAAGGTCGATTCCCGAAAGGGTCGGGCTGGTACCTTAATGAGGCTTGTTACCGGAACGGAACCGGCTTGGAACCGGATGTATATCCATTTACATCGATAACAATCCCCAAAACCTTCGGGGAGTGTCTTTATCGCTACAACAACATGTATTTGGAGGTGTGTTCCTCTCGATTACCTTTTTTTAGTTTTGAACTTCACTTCGAAATTGATATAAAGTCTCATATATGTCAGAAAAGGGGGGCCACTTATTTTAATGAAAAATTCTGCCTAGGGGACACGTACAATTAATGATACGTGCCCACCTAAAAGATCCCTCAAATACTTAAAAATTACTCTCTGATAAATAATACAATTAATATTGTCAAGTCTGTTGTAGGTTCTTAAATTTTATTTTACATTCATTTGCCTGATGTTCATGCAGTTCAATATTTCCTATTAATATCCATTTACAGCCTCTACTTTGAACCGGAAGAGTTCTTCGTCGATCCTAAAAAACTTATGGAAACAGTAAATGGTGGCATTGCCGTAGCACAAGGTTTTAGTGTTAAGAAGGTCGATCCATCCAAACATATTGCAACATTAAGCGATGGTTATGAAATTAGTTATGACGAATGCTTAATAGCTACTGGTACGAAATAAAATAGTGCTAATCTTTATATTTGCATACACACCTAACATTACATTTTATTTTTAGGATGTTCACCAAAAAACCTTGATGTGTTCTCGCAAGCAATACCAAGCGTAAGGGAAAAGGTTATGATGTATCGTAGTCCAGATGATTTTGATCGCTTGAAACGTTATGCTGATGAAAAGAAATCTATAACAATTGTGGGGAATGGCTTTACTGGCAGCGAGTTGGCCTGCTCACTGGCAAATTATGCCAAAGATAAAAAAGTGAAAATTTATCAAATATTTCCAGAGTCTGGAAATATGTCAAGAGTATTACCAGATTATCTAAGTAAATGGACAACTGCGAAAGTTGAATCAATGGGTGTATGCGTTATGCCGCAAACAAGTATTAAAGAGGCGCAACGTGATGAGGCAGTACTCAAGTTGACGCTTAGTAATGGCAAAAGTTTATTAACCGATGTTGTGAGTAATTCACATTCAAAGAAGCTTTTATTTTGAGTATCTATTAATTTTTGTAATCTATTTTATTTTTACAATCCGCGAAGGTTGTTGTATGCGTGGGCTGTGAACCGAACACAGCTATAGCGACAACCTCCGGTTTGGAGACCAGTCGAGATTTGGGTGGTTTTGTAGTTAATGCTGAATTAGAAGCTAGGCGAAACTTGTTTGTGGTATGTTAAATATACATTATTGTTGTGTCAATGGGATCCAAAATTCATCTGCTTATTTATGTACCTACAACAGGCTGGCGATGCGTCCTGCTTCTACGATCCGCTGCTGGGACGGCGGCGCGTTGAACACCATGATCATTCTGTGGTATCGGGTAGATTAGCGGGTGAAAATATGGTTGGCAAAAGTAAGTAAAACAAGTAAGGACGGTACTGTCTTCTGCTGTACCGAGGACTTCATACCTTTCATGAATGGGGCTGAACAATAATCTTATCCCGTTCGTAATCTCCAAATAATCGGATGTATAAGATAAGAAATATATAGTGAACAGATGTACATACCTAAACGATTTTTAAGATAAATATAAAATAAAAAATGGCAAAAAACCCCCTTATCTGAACGATCGGTTGTATGGGATATATATTATATATAGCTCCGATCGAAATGATTTTTATAGGAAATCTTCTATGATATATTAGAATATATATCACCGGGTTTCATATGTTATAGTGGTCCGATCCTACCGGATCCGATAAATGTCAATATAATACAAAAAAAACATCCTTGTTCCAAATTTCATTGAGATATCTCAAAATTTGAGGGACTAGTTTGTGTTCAAACAGACAGACGGACATGGCTATATCAACTCAGTTCGTCGCCCTGATCAATTCGGTATACTTAATGGTGAGTCTATCTTCTACATTTCTCAACGTTACAAACATCGGACCAAAGTTAATATGAAGGGCTCAGAACCAAAAGGATCTAAGTGATATTTTTTTTTAAATTGAGTTATACCCATATTTGTATATTTAATATAGTGTCTATTTGTTGGCAATGCGACCCAAGCCATTTTGGACATTTTAGTGCCATATATTTGCCAGGCCAAAAACGTACTAAATTTTATTGCATTAATGATTGAAGCCAAAAGGATCTAAGTGCGCTCCTCCAAGCAATAAAATTTAATTGCTCGGCCAAAAGAACATGCAGATTTTGTTTCATTCGATTATCTAAACAGCATATTGATGGACCGAAAAAAGGATGCTGAAAAAGGGCTAATAAAGTGGCGTGAGATTGTACGGTTTCAATACAAGAAAGAGAACTTCTTTTATTTTTGCTATAGCTTAGTAAGAAATTTTGATGCTCCCGTCAACCAAAGCGAAAAATGCTCGGCGCTTAAAGTCGGAAGACAATCTTTCGTGCTAAACGAAGATGTGTTTAAGCCGTTACACCCAACTCCGTTGAAGATTTCTTACCTAAAATGGGAAAACTTGACCCATCTTCTTCCGTACATTCCACCTGTCCACCACGATTTTTATATGAATATTCACCATGAGACAAACATCAAAAATTCACAAAAAAAAGTCAAACTAAGAAGGAAGATGAAAATGCAGAACTTGATGAAGCCCACGTCAGTCTTTTATCTGATTACGATAATTAGCCCAAATCGTCCACCATGCAAAATGCAAATTTCAACAATAACTACTTTTGACAAGATAGAATGGTTTATAAACAAAATATTATGATAGTGATTAAAGTTTTGCAAAATTACACGATTTTGTTGCTGAAAATCGCCACAAAAAATTTTTGGTGTCCTGTAAAAAAGGACGGCCTATAAAACCGATTTAAATTATCCCTTTTTAAGTTTATTTCCGGATTTGCTCCAATATCTATTTAAGTATCGTAATTAAAGAAAAATTTAAAGATTCCTTGTATTAATAAGTCTTTAGGCATATCTGGGTTACAAATAGCGAAATTTTTGCTGAACTGCAACTGTACGTTGTATATTTTCTGTAAATACTTAATATAATGCCACTATGCCTAATGTATGCCAAATTCGCGAAAATTTGCCGAATTTTCAACTTTTTTCTCAAGATTTTTAGAACTCCTTTCAGTAAGCAATTTTGAAGCCAGTAAGTAAGTTAATCTTAGTTTTGTAAAAAATTTCCCTAATTTTTGGCAATTTTTTTCTTGAGTTATACCCCATAGGAATTTTTTAACGTAATTTTTTTTATATGGAAAAAGTCCTTATCCTCGTAAGAAAAAAAATTGCCAAAAATCAGCGAGACTTCCTACGAACTTAAGTTTAGCACTTTATTATACTAAAATTAAACGGGCTTCAAAACTGCATACTTGAAAAAAATCTGCATGTTCTTTTGGCTTAGCAACCAACGCTCGAAATTTTATTGCAACAATTTTTGGAGCCAAAAGGGTCTAAGTGCGCTTGGATCCAGAAAAAAAAATTGCCAAAAATCAGCGAGACTTCCTACGAACTTAAGTTTAGCACTTTATTATACTAAAATTAAACGGGCTACAAGACTGCATACTCGAAAAAATTCTACATGTTCTTTTGGCCGAGCAATCAACGTTCGAAGTTTTATTGTAATAATTTTTGGAAATTTACAGTTATTTTCCATCTGCAGTAAACATCCTTTGAATTAGTTGACTAACCTGCATTCATTTAGACAGGAATCATTTCAAACGCATTTACCCAAAATTGCAATAAGTAATTTACATTAACCTTAATTATCTCAATTCAACGTCGATGTTACTTAGATCCCTTTGATTCTAAGCCCTTCATATACCATTTCATGTTCATGAAAGGTATAATAAATAGGAGAAATGGTCGCAAGTAGGTATATAACATGGTCTTAATAATGTTAGAAATGTGAATGTTTGTCGTCTGGATGTCCAGATGATTGCCTTTGTAATCGCTCCGCAACGGCTGCACATATTTCGTGGAACTTAACACGAACAGCACGAAGAATCCGCAAGAATCTTCTGGCTTTTTTTTGGAGGTAGGGGTCGCGGTCACGCCCCCTGGGAACAGAAACATCCCAATCAGCTTCGTGACCCAATTCCGCCTGATTGAATTCAGATTTTAATGTCATAACGAGCTCAGATAATTTCATAATTCAATGCTGTGAATTTGGATAGTTTTGAGGATCGATTTCAATTCGGAATCGTCTTCGGGCTATTTTGGGATCATTTCTGTAATATTTCGAAATTCCGCCAATTTTTTCGAAACAGTTGCGGTATAAATTCGGGAAAATTTCGGAATAATTCGGGATTACTTCGGAGCTGTTTAGGAAATACCTTCAAGATCATTTCTTTCGTCTATGAAACTTACATACATACATATCTAAAAAAAATATACTTATTTTCTAATATTTTTTGTCTCCACAGAAAAACCCTACGCTCATCAGAGTATGTTTTGGTCCGATTTGGGTCCAGAGATCGGCTATGAAGGTATTGGTCTTGTTGATGCTTCTTTGCCCACAGTCGCTGTTTTCGCCCTACCAACACCAACGCCTGATCGTCGTACAGATAATTTAAACATTATCGAAGGCGATGACAAAAGCGGTGTCAGCGTCGGTAGCACCAATACAGTGATTGTGGATCCGGAGGCACCAAAAGTTAAATGTGATCCGAAGGATGCAGACCATTATGGACGTGGTGTTATTTTTTATATGAAAGATGATAAAATAGTAGGCATTTTATTATGGAACCTCTTCAATCGTATTGGTTTGGCTCGAACAATTATTAATCAGAATAAGAAATTCGATGATTTAAATGAGGTTGCGAAGCTTTTCGAAATTCATGCGTAATTCCTTTCGGAAAGGTGGTTTTAAAAGAAGAAAATAAAAAAACAAATTTATAATGTTATTATACATACTACAAATAATATATAATTTGGTTAGGTAAAAATGTTTGTTACCGTTAGTTAATTAAATGTGTAAATTTTCAATGTACATTTTGAAATATACATTTTATATGCATTTTGGTTAAATCATAAACACACAAAACCTTCATACACACGCGGGCAGCGCATCAAACTTGTGTGAAACGCAATATTATATAACTAATGTGCGGTATTAATGAAATTGATTTTATGTCTTAAGTATGTGAAAAATTGTTGTAAATGGTACGGATATATTCCATAATCTGTAGCGCATTCGAAATGCGTTATGTGGATAGTTTCACAATTTGCCTAGCATTTAAGCTTTATTAGCAATAGAATGATATTACAGAAAAATACATTTCAAAATATTTAAATGAAGACGTAAATATATGCCGAAAAATTTATAAGCTTGTTTCCTAATTTTTATTTTCATTTAAGCGCACTTTTCATTTAATGCTTAAGGTATTATCGAGATTTTATTGGCTTACTAAAAAGTTTAGAAACAAAAAATTATTTATATTAAATTAAAATGCTTAATATATGGGCTCTGGTAGTACCAAATTGATTCAGGAGTTGTGTAGCGCAATCATTTCAGGGGGTTGCCAGCGCTATATATAGCTTCTCCAATCCAATTGTCAACCTCACCTACCCGTGGTGAATCCTGTTTCCTTAACAGCCGGGGTTCTGGCGACCCCAAGTTCCTCACGGATGTAGGGGCGAGAGGGCGGGATGGCCTAGAAGGTTTCATGTGGTCACACCAAATCGTTTTCGAGATGGTCGGACCAGTACCTTAAAGGTGCTTTTAACCGGAAATTACCTGATCTGTATCAGACAAAGGATCATCAACATCGATAACAGTTCCTAAAATAATTCGGGGAGTGTCTATGTATACTACAACAACAGCAGCGGGTATGTCGCTGTTACCGTAACGCAACGACGGTGGAGAGACCTCCAGAAGAAAGAAGCGTTGGGCAGAACGACGACCCCCGTGGGTTAGGGGTTTAGAATGTTCCCGCGATAGACATGCCTGTCTTAGGAGATGTCTAAATACCCAGTCCCGGAGTGGAAAAGTCGAGTGATGGAAAAAATCTTTCGCAGTCCGGCTAGTACCAGAAGCTGCCAGTTACGGAGCGAGCGGAATTTATATCTGACAAAGAACTGCCCACACCCTCCACATATCCCTAAAACTTCTTGAGGTTACAGCAAACAAGAAATGAGTATAATAAGTTTAAATTCTAGAAGTCCGTTGAATGACCGAAAGTTTTAAGACCCGGGCAAACTCCTGCTCTGGCATGGGGTGAACAGTTGTTGTAGTTGATAAACCGTTCCACTGTCCTACTGTGAAGAAGTAAGATTACCAATATCCCGGCTTAAAAACAATAATGCGTTGAGATTCTTTGTCCTGGGTTGAGATCCGAAAAATGGTTTTTGCCATAAACGACTACGAGACGAAGTATTTGCTGCCCAAAAAAACGGCTTATTCATGTATTAGTGACGTCACTGTTGATATATGCAAATCTGTGAAGGACTTCGTCAATTACTGAAATAATAGGTCGGACATCAAAACTCTGTACAATAGGGCGGGTCGATTTAAAAATCGCTCATTGCTCTGTGAAAATCGTATTCTAGGGATCAAAATAAGAAACTTTGCTGAAGGAACCATACCTCTAAAACGAATTCTGATGCCCCCCCCCCCCCCCCCCCCTTGGGTCGAACTTTTGGGTAGGGGCAATTTCAATTCGACCTGCTGTGTCTTGTGGTGGCTTAAAAAAACAACACAAGCAATTTTACGATCTGCAATTGTGTCACAGTGATACCTTAATTTTTTAAAACGGTTGAATAAAAAACCCACACAACTATGTTTACGACATGCAAATGTATCACAGTGATGCCTTGGTTTTAAAAGGGGGTTGTAAAAACGCTAATTTCTAATTATCTTTTTTAATTTTCTTCTATTACTAAGTTAAATTCATTTTTTCATTTACATATGTTCTGACTAAATAAATTTCTAAAGAGAAAAATAAACTCCAAAAAGAAACAAGTAAGGAAGGTTAAGTTCGGGTGTAACCGAATATTACATACTCAGTTGAGAGCTATGGTGAGAATATAAGGGAAAATAACCATGTAGGAAAATGAACCGAGGGAAACCCTGGAATGTGTTTGTATGACATGTGTATCAAATGAAAGGCATTAAAGAGTATTTTATGACGGAGTGGGCCATAGTTCTATAGGTGGACGCCATTTAGAGATATAGCCATAAAGGTGGATCAGGGTTGACTCTAGAATGCGTTTGTACGATATGGGTATCAAATTAATGGTATTAATGAGGGTTTTAAAAGGGAGTGGGCCTTAGTTCCATAGGTGGACGCCGTTTCGAGATATCGCCACAAAGGTGGACTAGGGGTGACCCTAGAATTTGTTTGTACAATATGGGCATCAAACGATTGGTGTTAATGAGTATTTTAAAGGGGAGTGGGCCTTAGTTCTATATGTGGATGCCGTTTCGAAATATCGCCATAAAGGTGGACCAGGGGTGACTCTAGAATGTGTTTGTACGATATGGGTATCAAATTAAAGGTATTAATGAGGGTTTTTAAAGGGAGTGGTGGTTGTTGTATAGGTGGTCGCCTTTTCGAGATATCGCCATAAAGGTGGACCAGGGGTGACTCTAGAATGCGTTTGTACGATATGGGTATGAAATGAAAGGTGTTAATTAGTATTTTAAAAGGGAGTAATCCTTGGTTCCATAGGTGGACGCCGTTTCGAGATATCGCCATAAAGGTGGACCAGGGGTGACCCTAGAATTTGTTTGTACAATATGGGTATCAAAAGAAAGGTGTTAATGAGTATTTTAAAAGGGAGTAATCCTTAGTTCCATAGGTGGACGCCGTTTCGAGATATCGCCATAAAGGTGGACCAGGGGTGACCCTAGAATTTGTTTGTACAATATGGGTATCAAAAGAAAGGTGTTAATGAGTATTTTAAAAGGGAGTAATCCTTAGTTCCATAGGTGGACGCCGTTTCGAGATATCGCCATAAAGGTGGACCAGGGGTGACCCTAGAATTTGTTTGTACAATATGGGTATGAAAAGAAAGATGTTAATGAGTATTTTAAAAGGGAGTAATCCTTAGTTCAATAGGTGGACGCCGTTTCGAGATATCGCCATAAAGGTGGGCCAGGGGTGACTCTAGAATTCTTTTGTGCAATATGGGTATCAAATGAAAGGTGTTAATGAGTATTTTTAAAAGGGAGTGGCCCTTCGTTCTATAGGTGTTCGCCTATTCGAGATATCGCCACAAAGGTGTACCATGGGTGACTTTAGAATATGTTTGTACGATATGGGTATCAAATGAAAGGTGTTAATGAGTATTTTAAAAGGGAGTAATCCTTAGTTCAATAGGTGGACGCCGTTTCGAGATATCGCCATAAAGGTGGGCCAGGGGTGACTCTAGAATTCTTTTGTGCAATATGGGTATCAAATGAAAGGTGTTAATGAGTATTTTAAAAGGGAGTAATCATTAGTTCAATAGGTGGACGCCGTTTCGAGATATCGCCATAAAGGTGGGCCAGGGGTGACTCTAGAATTCTTTTGTGCAATATGGGTATCAAATGAAAGGTGTTAATGAGTATTTTTAAAAGGGAGTGGCCCTTCGTTCTATAGGTGTTCGCCTATTCGAGATATCGCCACAAAGGTGGACCATGGGTGACTTTAGAATATGTTTGTACGATATGGGTATCAAATGAAAGGTGTTAATGAGTATTTTAAAAGGGAGTAATCCTTAGTTCAATAGGTGGACGCCGTTTCGAGATATCGCCATAAAGGTGGGCCAGGGGTGACTCTAGAATTCTTTTGTGCAATATGGGTATCAAATGAAAGGTGTTAATGAGTATTTTTAAAAGGGAGTGGCCCTTCGTTCTATAGGTGTTCGCCTATTCGAGATATCGCCACAAAGGTGGACCATGGGTGACTTTAGAATATGTTTGTACGATATGGGTATCAAATGAAAGGTGTTAATGAGTATTTTAAAAGGGAGTAATCCTTAGTTCAATAGGTGGACGCCGTTTCGAGATATCGCCATAAAGGTGGGCCAGGGGTGACTCTAGAATTCTTTTGTGCAATATGGGTATCAAATGAAAGGTGTTAATGAGTATTTTAAAAGGGAGTAATCATTAGTTCAATAGGTGGACGCCGTTTCGAGATATCGCCATAAAGGTGGACCAGGGGTGACTCTAGAATGAGTTTGTACGATATGGGTATCAAAAGTATTAATGGGAGTTTTAAAAGGCAGTGGTGGTAGTTGTATATGTGAAGGCGTTTTCCAGATATCGACCAAACTGTGGACCAGGGTGACCCAGAACATCATCTGCTGGATACCGCTAATTTATTTATATATGTAGTACCTGCCAAGATTTTAAGGGTTTTTATTTCGCCCTGCAGAACTTTTTCATTTTCTTCTACTTAATATGGTAGGTGTCACAACCATTTTATAAAGTTTTTTCTAAAGTTATATTTTGCGTCAATAAAACAATCCAATTACCTTACCATGTTTCATCCCTTTTTTCGTATTTGGTATAGAATTATGGCATTTTTTTCATTTTTCGTAATTTTCGATATCGAAAAAGTGGGCGTGGTCATAGTCGGATTTCGTTAATTTTTCATACCAAGATAAAGTGAGTTCAAAGTAAGCACGTGAACTAAGTTCATTAAAGATATATAGATTTTTGCTCAAGTTATCGTGTTAACGGCCATGCGGAAGGACAGACGGACGACTGTGTATAAAAACTGGGCGTGGCATCAACCGATTTTGCCCATTTTCACAGAAAATAGTTAGCATCATAAAATCTATGCCCTACCAAATTTCAAAAGGACTGGTTAAGTTTTGTTCGACTTATGGCGTTAAAATCCTAGACAAATTAAATGAAAAAGGGCGGAACCACGCCCATTTTGAAATTTTCTTTTATTTTTGTATTTTGTTGCACCATATCATTACTGGAGTTGAATGTTGACATAATTTACTTATATACTGTAAAGATATTAAATTTTTTGTTAAAATTTTACTTTAAAAAAATTTTTTTTTAAAAGTGGGCGTGGTCCTTCTCCGATTTTGCTAATTTTTATTAAGCGTACATATAGTAATAGCAGTAACGTTCCTGCCAAATTTCATCATGATATCTTCAACGGCTGCCAAATTACAGCTTGCAAAATTTTAAATTACCTTCTTTTAAAAGTGAGCGGTGCCACGCCCATTGTCCACAATTTTACTAGTTTTCTATTCTGCGTCATAAGATCAACTCATCTACCAAGTTTCGTCGCTTTATCTGTCTTTTGTAATGAATTATCGCACTTTTTCGGTTTTTCGAAATTTTCGATATCGAAAAAGTGGGCGTGGTTACAGTCCGATATCGTTCATTTTAAATAGCGATCTGAAATGAGTGCTCAGGAACCTACATACCAAATTTCATCAAGATACCTCAAAATTTACTCAAGTTATCTTGTTAACGGACGGACGGACGGACATGGCTCAATCAAGTTTTTTTCGATCCTGATTATTTTGATATATGGAAGTCTATATCTATCTCGATTCCTTTATATATGTACAACCAACCGTTATCCAATCAAACTTAATATACTCTGTGAGCTCTGCTCAACTGAGTATAAAAACATAGGCATTTCAAATTGGGATTTTTCAAAATTTGCCCCTACGACCCAAAGGGGGGGGGGGGGGGGCATCAGAATTCGTTTTAGAGGTATGGTTCCTTCGGCAAAGTTTCTTATTTTGATCCCTAGAATATGATTTTCACAGAGCAATGGGCGATTTTTTTGCCTCTTCACAAATCGACCCGGCCTACTGTACAAGGACCTGTGCGGTATTCGCAGAGGAAATGAGCCACAGTTTTCTGAAATCATAAAGGCCGCAACTTCTGCACCTCTTATTGGAAGGAGATTTTTAATATGCATGCTTATTGGACCTGAGGCTAGTGCCTTGCTATTGTGGCTATGATTCTGAAAGCTTCTTTCTTCTTCATAGCAGACTCTCAGTTCTCTTTTAGTTATAGACAGTAGTTTTACAGCTTTGTGAAGACTACCGAAGAATATGTCAATCAACTTGTACTTGTAACGTATGCCCCCTTTAACTGATGTGAGTGAGGGTAGTGCTGTCTCTGCCTTATTGTTATCGAACAATGAACCGACTTTGATAAGGAACTCAAGGTTGATTGATGCCGGCGCTGCAATCCGTTCCATTACAATCACTGATAGTCTTGATAGGCTTAGAAGATGTTCTCGGGGAGTTAAGTGCCATAAGCACTGCCTGGGTGTCGGAGGAAATGCATATCTTTTGCCTACTAATTGAATTTTCTAGCACGATATCGCAGGCCTTCCTGATACCCACTTCTTCTTCGAAGATGCCAGTGCGCTTGGAGACAGATGGACGGAGCACCCTGTAATGCTTTCGAGAAAACACATTTTTCTGACAGTAAGATTACGTTCTTTTTACAAACTCTGTCGCAACTTTAGTCACTACTCAAGGAGAAACGCATTTCACAGTTCTTGTCACATTTTAAATAAGGGGAGAAATAGTCAGATTTTGTGTTCCCACACGTAAGCCCATAGAGGATACCACCGCCGTCATATTGCATCTCGGCCCATCAGCCAGTCTCCTACCGTAAGTTTTGCAGAACGTAAGCGATCTTGTTAATTCTGCAGCCTGCCGTTGTATTTTCTTCAGTTTTATGATAGACATGATTATTGCTTCTATTGGGCAGGCCACCATATCGGGTCTTATGATGATTAGCATTTTATGCCCCAGTTCATGCTGACTACTCTTTTGCGCGAGTAGTAAGCAATGTACGGGTAGCTAAGGTTATGTTGGCCGTACCATGCAAAGCTGCGGAGCACAGTTAGGCCAGTTGGCCCATTGTGAAACCAGTGAATGATAATACCCTTACGTCTAATGAAGCGCAGGTTTCCTTCAATTTCAGCTGAGTCAACACTTTCTAGCTCCTTACCACCCCTAAAGCTTGGACAGAAGTCATTAGTTGCGATTCCTATGCGTTCGTTGTGTACTCCCATAAGACATAGTCCCGTTAATATCCCAATTGATAAACCTAGGAAGAGACGATTAATATTAATAAGGAACCTCTCATTTATGCGAAGCCAGGTTTGTCGAGACACCTTACACGTGGATTCCAGTATACATCTGACATTGGTTTTCTCTGTAAGTGCAGACATAAGTAATTCACCCTTATCGCGAAGTTCACGCGGAAAAGTGTTCGCCTTCACTTCTTTTGTTCGGGTGAACTTTTTCCGCCTATCGGCAATTTCGGGCGAACAAAAGTTCATTTCGAAACAGCTGATGCTCTATTGCGAATTGGCAGTGAACAAATAATTTACTTACAATTGTGTAAATTTTGTAACCAATCATATATTTCGTTAAAATACAACAAAAATATAAATAAAAAATTAATAAAATAATGTTTAGTATTGCCCTTAGGTTGGTATTGATTGAGGCCGAGGAGAATATAAATGTGAAAGCGATTCGGAGACAATTAAGGGACTGTTCTAACCTTTTGGAGCTAAATGATTCACTGTAAGCTAAAAATTACTATTTTCAGCACTTTTTAATAATAAGTTAGTTTTATTCAGTTAGCTTTCGCCAATATTACAGGCTAAACAAGTCGGCATTCTAATATTTGGTAGTTATTCTTACCAACTCCTTGCCACCATTGAAGCACAAATTTGGAGTTCCACCAATTGTAAAATTGATTACATGTCTTCGTTTTTTCGCATAGGGAAAACGCGTCGGAAAGGACCATGAAGTGGGTCTTAGCCGATCTTGTTTCAGTGAGGTGCTCAACATTTTGGAACCGTTACTTTGTCCACAATGGATAACTTGGCCGACTGATATGTTCAAAAATATAAAAAATAGAATTTACAGCAATACAGGAATTTCACTTTTTTCCATTCAGCTTCCGATTGTGCATTATTTACTGATTTATTTCTAATAATAAAAGTGCATACAATTATAAGAGTATCAAATTTCAAAAACAAAAAACCACTTATATTTTGTTTTCCTCTCGTTCGCCTGTAAAATATAAGTGAACAAATTTCGGTTTCCCCGCTGTTCATTTCGCCCGAACAAAGAGTTGCCGATAAGGTGAAATCTTTTTCGAACATGAAACATTTTTTCGCCACCCTCTGCGATAGGGTGAACAAAAACTGTGAATATTTTCGGGTGAAAATAAAACTCGCGATAAGGGTGATTGTGTTTGCACATGGCAAGAGAAGGAGCGATGTGCCTTCACTGATCTATTGCGGTCTGTTAAGTGGATTTTCTCGCAAGCTCATCAGCAACACAGTTCCCAGGTACACCTGTGGCTGTCTGAAATCGAATGCAAACTTTGAGTAAGTGCTCCTGTCTTGAAGAGCATTGATCGCTGCTTGACTGTATGATTATGTATGGTTCGGAGTCATGAACGGACGTGAGATTCTTAGATAGTCTCCATTATGGCGTGAGTTGCACCTGAAATACTCTAATGGCTCGCAAGTCAAATACTTAAATAGAGCCAAAGATCTTTTGAGGAGATATGTACGTTGCCCCCATTGTCGTTAGGTTTGGGGAGGAGATATCATGCCATTTTTGCCGCCTTCAGATTTTGATAGAGAATTTCTTGTCTGGAGGAAGGGTCGGCGTAGTGAAAGCTTTCCGGAATGGAAAACAACTCGACTTGAGATTACCCTACATGTCTGTTGGGAGGAGGTTAAGCATAAAATCTAGAGCCTTTGTAGGTGTGGAGATTACTGTTCCATTGCGGCTGATCGCTGCTAGTCTAATGCTGACTGTGCTGTTTCTTTAGAATGCCGGCCACCAAACCGTTATGCTAGATAGAATAGATGGGTCTAACGATCGCGTGTTAAAAGTTATGCATAATGTGTGGCTTTAACCCCACGTTTTGCTCACAGCTGCTTTAGAGGTATTTCTGGGTCTGTCTTCGACATACTCGTTCGAGTCCTATTTACTATCTAAAATAACTTTGAGGTATTTAACCTCTGGTGAGAGTTGGAGCCTTATCCCGATTAATTTCGATGGCTTTGAAAGTGGTATTGTTTAGCGTCTGGTGAATAGAACCATTTCAGCCTTAGGATTCACTTTGAGCCGCTTGCACCGGACCGGTTCTCTACTAGGATTAATTTAGTCTACAGTAGCTTGCCTAGAGTCTGAAGATGTTTTCTGGTTGCAGTTAGAACGACGGCTTGGTGTTCACCGGGATTGCCTCTAGACGCGTTCGGTAGTATGGAGAAGTCTCCCAGACATGATAACATATCCAATTTATGCTTTATCTATTCAATTTCAGGTTCAATGTTTCTAGTTAAACTTTCAAAGCCATGTTATCTTACTGGTGAAATTATTGGGAATTCGATTTTGTTACTAAGCAGTATGAGTTCCGTTTTGCTCGGGTTAACATTAAGCCCTCATCTGGCGATCCAGGACGGTAACCTCCGAACGGTCATGCTTCTGCTATCCATGTCGTCCACAAGTGCTATCTTTACACCATTTCTTTTGAGTTCGAGTGGTATAGCGGTTAGTGTGAGACTTCCCAACACCATCCCGGGGAAACTTGGTATTGTAACCATTTTTAGGAGGGTTTTTGAAACATATTAGCTCGTTCATAAAAAATAAGAAAATTTTTTATATATATATATATTTTTTTTTTTTTGAAGATTTAAAATTTTTTATTTTTTTATTTGTAAAAATTTAATATTGTGTTGTAGTATAAAACTAAAACTTATTTATAAATAAATGTTAAAGTCAAAATTTCTTTTATATTATTCATTAATACATACAATTTCAATTACAATTAAAAAAAAAAAAACTATTTACTACTAGGTAATAAAAAATGTACTAACACAAAGAAAATGGAAGCCAATGGATGCAAAAAAAATTTTTTTTATTTATTAAATTAAAAAATACTATTTTTAAAATTAATCAAATTTTAATTTTTATGAATTTAATTTTAAAGCCAATTTTGAAGCAACAAAAAGTAAACAAGCCTTTTTGATTTTTTTCTAAACATTTAAAACTGTTTTTGTTTTATATATATAACTTTTCCACATTTGCATTTTTTGTTTTCTATCACATTTTTTATTTGCAAAAAAATTATTTCTGAAAAAAAATATTATTTTACATGTTTCGTTGCTTTATTGTTGTTTTACATTGTAAAAAAAAAAATTATCATAATTGTCGAGGGGAAAGGTTTGTTGGGATATGTATGTGTGTTGATACGTACATATTTACTATGCAGGTTTGTTTGTGTGTGTGTATTTGGAGTATTTTATGCTGGGCGCGTATTTCACTTAAAAAATAATTACAAAGCTTAATAATATTAATATTTTTTTAATTACAAAAAACATCTTAGCATATTTGTTTTAACTATTTAAATTTAAAAATATTTTTCCTTTTTTTTAAATTCATTGGATTTAGTTTATTTCTCATACTATTTAAATTATTTTAAATTGAAAATTTTTATTTTTCATTAAATTTAAAACTACTAACAACAATAAAACAAATCAATTTTAATTATAACTCACGCTATATGTAAGTGTAACCGTGTATGAATATGTGCTTTTCTAAAATCAATTTTTTTTTCTCGTATACATATGTATATGTATGTATGCGCGTGTGTAGCGTTGCACAGCGGAGTATTTTGTAGAAAAAGTTGCACCCAAATTCAATATTTCGACAGTCAATACAACTAAAGCTAGAAGTATTTAAAAGCTTTAGCTTTAGCTTTGAATTGCGAATGTGAACAAAAAATTAGTAAAAATTCCCCAAAATCGTTATAAAAAACGTTTTTGAAATAAGTCATACTGAGTTGGACTGATAAATGTGAAAGCGAAGTTGAATTTTCCTTCTGCTTACTACGCGTTTTGACGCTATCACGCCTTCTTCAGCGAGTCTGAAAGCTTTAAAATTTACATTGTTTCATATTGCATCGTGTTACCTGGCATGAACTGATTTTGACACACATGATACGATATGACTTTATTTAATACGATTTGCTTTGATTTCATCTTACGTGATCTATTTTAATTGGTTTTTGTTTGCTTTAATATGTGATCTAATATCATGTGTTCTAAATTGGTATAATCTGGTATGAATTGATTGCATTTGGTCTGATATAACGCGGAATGACCCAGTCTAATGTATATAGGTGGATTGCTATCACGTGATTTAAACTTTATCAAAACTTTTGTAATTTTCCGACTTCATCTTATTAAATTTTATCACCTGATCTGTTTGGATACTTCATGTTTGACTAGCACATGATATATGTATCTATCGCAAGAGAATATCGTAATCTAGTGATGAGTTATAACACATAATAGCCAGATGAAAAAGTGTAATATATCCATCATACCAGTGAAAATCATCATCCTGACTTGGTCTTATATTTCATGTCACACGATATGTTCTAACATGATGCGACATGATTGCGTCTTATGTGAACAATGATCTAGTGATGAGATATAATGCGAAAAAGCCAGATGAGCATGTTTTCTATTTCCATTATACCATTGAAAATTATCAACCTCGCTTGGTCTGATATTTGATGTCATACGATGTGTTCTAATATGATGCGATATGATTGCATCTGATGTGATCAATGATTTGGTTATGATATATAAGGCAAAATAGCCAGACGGAAAAATATGGTATTTCCATTACGATAGTGAAAATTATCATCCTGATCTGTTCTGATATTTTATTCTATATACATCAATGATCAAAATTTCTATTAAAGTCAAAACCGTTTGCCTGTTTATTTTTATTTTTTACAAACCGCCAATAACAAACAAGGCAATGAAAACGCAAAAAACTTCCGTTTCATTCATTCGTTTTATTCATTTTCATTCATTCGTTTTATTCATTTTCACTGCATTAGAATCAGCCTCTTAACCTGTTATGACCATCTTCTGTGGCATGATTGAATCTAATGTCAGTACGTCTCATCTTCTCTGATATGATGACTTATCAAGCTTAGATCTCATCTATGCTGGGTCAATTTACTGACCTTAGTTATATATTTTTTACATTTTAAAGCTTTCAAATGTATTTTTTCGAACTTTGTGATCTGTTCACATATTTTATAAGCTAAGGTTCAATCATCACATTCTTGAATGACTCATTAATGATGGTATAACATGCGCCGTTTTACACTCTGCAGCTTTAGTTGGTTTGTTATGACGTCAAACGATACAGAGATCACAGCTAAGCAGACTAAATTAACTGATCTTATAAAAAACTTTTAAATGCATTTATCGAGTTTACCTCATCTGATATCTGATTTAGTTTTACATTATGTTATTCGTGATCAGATATGTAGCGATCTGCTTTAATATGATTACTTCATATGATACTTTCGATGCTAATTTTTTTAAGTTCTGTGTAATTTCTACATTTTGAAATCCAAATTTATTATCACCATTCCAATTTTTATTGTTATTGAAAGATTTGAATTGGAATGGCATATTAATATCATCAAAATACCCCACTGTGCGTTATAGCTGAAACCTGTTCCGTGGCCTTGTTGTAAAGCTTAAATATTTTTTTCATTTAGACTAAAGCGAAACTAATTTATAATTATTTTTACATACTGAAAGTGTAAGCTTTGAAAATATTCTCAGAATTTTTTGATTTTTGCTTTGCTAAATTTATTAAAAATCATAGCATGCGGCTTGGACAAAACGCAAAAATTTTTTTTAAAATATTTTCACTACAATTTTTGTTTTTTTGAAATTTATAAAAACAAAATATTTGTAACTTCTTCAAAA
Organism: Eurosta solidaginis; assembly: GCF_040869045.1. Lineage (NCBI taxonomy): Eukaryota > Metazoa > Arthropoda > Insecta > Diptera > Tephritidae > Eurosta > Eurosta solidaginis. Next base: position 241,889,963 of record NC_090320.1, read on the forward strand.
CAAAATTTAAAATTTCAAATTTTTTATTCCATTTAACTAAATTTTTATAAACAGAAGTATCTTAAATTCCAATTGGCACATTTAAACTTTCAAATGGTGAAGACTCCCATGGGTACAGTTGAAAATAATATAATCAAGGTAAAAGAAAAAAAAATGTATGTTTCTTTTCATAATTTTCTAAAATTACGTAGTCAATAATTTTTATTAAGAAAGCTGTAAAAAATTTGATTTGCATTGTCCTCACATAACTAGGACGAGCTCTGAGTCTGCAGCTTGAAGTTTAAGAGAGTGAACTTTTTCCAAACTTTTGTGTGAGTTGCCAGTTTTCAGATGCAATTTAACCAGCAACGTTCTTTTTTTTCAAAAAATTTCAGAAGCTTGCTAATTTTAGCGAGTTTTCTATTAACTATTTCACGCTACCATCACATTACGTGCTCCGCCTACCACACCGAAGATCCTGGGTTCACGCCCCCGGCAAAGCAACATCAAAATTTTAGAAACCAAGTTTTTTCAATTAAAAGAAAATGTTTCTAAGCGGGGTCGGCCCTCGGCAGTGTTTGGCAAGCACTCCGAGTGTATTCTGCTTGAGCTTTCAAGCCCAATAACCCAAGTCTGAACACTGCAATAGTATGCCTTAGTAGTACCAAGATTAAATCTTTGATCAAAATAAAAAAAATACTAGAAATGCAGATTTTTAAAAAAGCTTCACACTTAAACTTTATTTGAAAAGCTTCGCAATTGAAACTTTATCTCAACAGCTTTTGCCTCTCTTGACCGTGCTGGGGCTGGTGGTCCCAGTACGGCTTTGTTACAAAAACTGCATTTTTTGTCATACTAACTTTCTTTTGAGTGTGTGAGTGTTAAAATTGTATTGTGATTGTGTGTTTGCAATTAATATTTGTGTATATAATATATTTTTGTCAGAACTGAACTGTTATAAATTTTTTCAAGTATTACATACACAGCCCTGCAACTGTTCTACATTTTCGTGCAAATGAAACCAATCCAGTTGTTTCTTAAGTGAAATTTAATGCTGAATGTGAGAAATCTGGAGCCGAATGGAAGCCATTTTCATTAAATTATAATTATAATCTGAGCTCATAAGTAAGAATATCATGCATGGTTGCCACAGAATTAAATTTCAATATTTTTTATGAGCTTTTTGTTCGGACGTGATGTGATTTCGCATCAACTGATTTGATATCAACTGATTCTTTTTAAAGATTACGTGGTGTGATCTTAAATCTAATCTCATTTGATCATATCTATCAAGATTTTAAAGTTTATAGCAGGAAAGTTTGAAATAAGTTTTTGTTTATAAAATCTGATGAGTTTTGAAGTTATTGGTTCTGATATGATGGCTAATGTGATATGAAGTGATCGATCATCATCAAATTATATCATATCATCTGGCACACTTTATAAATTACCCGATGTGATGTGAAATGAAGTGACCTGAAATCATTCAAAATAAACAGATTTAATTCCCTGTCACTTGATTACATCTCTTCTGATCTGTTAAGTAATGCGAAGATATCTAAATTCATATTTACATCGCATGGAGTCCTGATGTGATTTCAACTATAATATGATAAGATATCATGTGGTATGATCTCAATGTTTTTTGATTCATGTGAAATGATTTTACGTAATATGATCTGATGAAATATTCAAACAAATGCGACACAACAGATCAGATGATATATTAAAAAACGCGGCCAAAGCTCTTCTAAGATTTTCAGAAGAAAGTTAACTAAAATTCATTCCGCAATCATATGTGGTCCCACATTTCTTTATATTGTTTGATTTTTCACATCATCTGTTTGATATCAGCAAACAAATAATATATTTTAACTTTTAGTGATACTTTCATCACATTTCATATAATCTAATTTCATGATTTGAGATCATATGACTTTATATTATATGATTTTTCACATCATCTGATTTGAGATTAAGCATACAGAGTAAAAATGTTTAAACTTTGTTCGAAAATATGTAGTTATTGTAAGCGTTTTTACTCAGATTCATCCTCAGCGTAAAATTTATCTTAAGAAGCTCCTGGTCACGTCTCACTTGCAAAATAAATGCAAGGCAGAGTTTAATGGTATCTAAGCGTAGACTGTATTGAATTTAACATATTTGATTTGTTATTTATTTCATATTTTTGTTTTGTAAATATAGATTTATATATAATATTTTTTTTTATATCTTTATATGTATATATAATTTTATTATTTAAATCTAAGCTCTTTAATCTAAACACTTAAACTACTTTATTTTCTATTCATTATCGTACACATTAAAATGTAGTTATTTGCTTATGTGCTTGCACACTTTTTGAATCGTTCCATTAACTAAATATATTTTGTTTTTTTTTTATATTTCTCTTCCACGAAATTTCAATCACTTGAAGTGCAACGATCATTTGTATTTACAGCTACGATCGCTATCAACTACTTTTCATAAAATGGGGCTTTATAACAGTGGAACATAATTTGCCCACCACTGTTTTATAACACTGACGCTGCTTGAGCAAAAATTTGGCACTGATTGTAGAAAAGTGGAAGAGCTGCAGAGCGCGCACTTTCTTTCTCTCTATCTCTTTCTGTGAAGAGAAATTTTGTTGCAGGTATTGCAAATATTTAAATATCTGCCTATCCTTTGATTAATCTCGCTCTCACTCTCTTAATGCGCATTCCATTTTCTACTTTGATTGTCCTGTTTCTCAGCTATTGCAGCTGACTGTTTAACTCTTTGCTCACCATCGTCTATTGTACATCCGTATCATATATATGTATTGTCATAAATTTGAAAACGCCAGTTAAGCACAGCTACGTTTTGCGCTCTCTTTTATTGCTCTTTCTCTTCGCTGCTTGTGATATTTCGCCTTATTTGCGCAAATCAGTTGCCATATGAGAGCCTGTCTCATCGTCATTACCATCATTATCCATATGCTCCATGGGAGTATGTTGTTGTTGCTGCTGCTGCTGTTCAGCACTGTTATTGCAATCTGTAGCGCAGCTCGCTTGTTGATGTAGCTGCTGTTGTTGTCTTTCATTCTCATGTGCTGCTTGTTTGGCTGCTGCCATTTCATTGCTCTCATTGTTATATCGTATCAATTTGATTGTGGTTAGCCCATCTGCATTGCGTATCAATCTATTTTTGAAAAGAAGTGAGAATAAGAGTTAAGAAATAATGGATCACTCATTTGATGCACAATTATAGAAATTAAACTTCTTTATCGCTCTTCTGGCGGAACCAAAGAGGTAGTGGAAGACAATCATCTGATTGGTACTTCTTTTTACCAGCTGTGACATTTCATCTTCCGACGCAGTACGATTTTGACATAAAATAGAGAATTAGGAAAACACCACATTGTATGGTTCAGAAATGAGGGAAGGAATCATTACCTAATCAATAAGAAAATAGAATTCTCCGAAAGTTTTAAGGAGTGTTGCCGATGAGTTAGTACTTTGTTCTTCCTACATACTTGCTATTGTTACCACAAAAATAAACAAATATGTTCAATCTGATTGCTGTCCCCGTCTAAAATTGAGCTCTCATTGGGATCACACTGGGTGCTAAGATACTTGGCTTGGATATCATAAGTGGTTCCAGGCTCTGAATCAGGGACTGTTATCAGTCTTAGACCGGCCATAGTGACGAATGTCACGCGTGATTAGTTATCACGTCCTGCACGAGGTGCCCCTGCTTCTACTGATAATGGCGGATCTAGAGAGGACAACTCGATAAAACCCGCACCCCTGAGTAATTGTGCCGAGCTCAAGGGGGGGAGGACTCTTAAGAGTCAAGATCGGTACACAACTGTGACGAACTGGATTGTTTAGGGCTTTTGATTATTGACATTAAATTTTAACTTGATGACTTTTGGCTGGTAGGTGCGGTATTCTGCCACCTTAGTAGTTCGGGGTGAAACCCTACCGAAATGGCTGGTAGGCTAATGCTACACCTGCCCACGTCCCGTTAAAACTGTGGCGGGCCTCAAGGTACGTTCCGGCTCCGTCGCCGTTACGTTGGTGGTGTAGGTGCGGTTGAAAATTTTCCCGCTTTGCGTCCGGTCTGGCTCTGAACGCATTACTCATAAAGTAATGCGTCAACCCTCGCGTGGCCTCCCTGCGTAGCATAGATAACCACGAGACCGTTTAAAAGCGACTACACAATCGGCTTCGGATAGCGGCCTTGAGGGGGGACTTTTTAGAATGGACACGACTAACACGAATCCGCCAAGGATGGGGTGCGGAAGAAGAGCGGTTTTGATGGAAATCCGTCAAATCAATCTTCAGCACTCTAAGGCGGCTTCCGCAAATTTGTTTCCCTGCCTTGAAAAAGGCGGAGTGGATATAGTCCTTGTCCAGGAGCCGTGGCTGAGTAGCAACGGCAGTAAGATTTCTGGATTAAGGACTGGAAAATTCAACACCTTGGTGCATGGGGAGGCTAGTAGGTAACCACGGTCTGCCTCGAGCGAGGAAGTAATGAAATGTGGGTGGTCTCAGCGTACATGCCCCACGGGGACGTAGCGGGACCACCACCTGCGATACTGGGCGAAATCACCGCTGAAGCAAGGCGGAGAGGCGTTGGCGTGATCATCGGTGCCGATGCTAATGCCCATCATAGCATCGGGGAAAGCTCGGATACCAACACTAGAGGCGAGTCTTTATTTACTTTTATTGTAGATGAGGGACTTTGTATATGTAATAGGGGGAAGGACCCGACTTTTATTACTGCGGTAAGGGAGGAGGTCCTGGACCTCACCCTGGTTAGTAGAGAACTGGAAGGTCGGATATCTGGCTGGAGCGTTCTCAACGAGCACTCCTTCTCTGATCACCGATATATTCTGTTCTCGGTGAACGAAGAACGTCCCGGTAAAATATCTTTTGGGAACCCTAAGTACTAACTGGGACTTGTATTGTAGGAAGCTGGGCGAGCTATTGTCTGCGGCGCCTACCGTTAGTTCGGACCTGCCCGAATCTGAGATAGACGTTCTGGTGGAAAACTTCACCTCGGCAAGCAATAGCACCTTTCAGCTGTCTTGCAAATTGAAAACTTACAGGGGGGAGGGCAAGCCGCCCTGGTGGTCGGATTCTCTTGACGACCTAAGAGCGTCCAGTCGGCGGCTCTTCAACAGAGCCAGGAGGAGTAAATTACCCTCGGACTGCGAGCTCTATAAGGTGAGTCTGGGGATTTATAAATATGAAATAAGGATAGCCAAGCGAGATGCATGGCGAAACTTCTGCGAAAACGTAGAAGGCTGCAATGAATCGCCGAGGCTTAAAAAAATACTCTCTAGGAATCCCGCTCCTCTGGGATATCTGAGAGATGATGGTGGGGACTAATCGATGAGTAGCGAGGAGTCCCTAAAGCTTTTACTGGACAATCATTTTCCCGATGTCCCAGTTGCGCAGGGATCTTCGCCTGCATGGTCGGTGGTCGTTGGCCATGCAGAAGTGCCTGCCATTCCAATACGGGAAAGTCAAATAACCTGGGCTATAGGGTCGTTTAAGCCCTATAAGTCTCCGGCCCCGGATGGAATCATTCCTGCGCAACTTCAAAAGTCTTTGGGGATTTCCTGCCGCTGGTTGGCCTTCATCTATACTTACTGTCTCAGGCTTAACTATATCCCGAAGTCTTGGCACACGGTTAGGGTTATTTTTATTCCGAAGGCCGTCAGAAGCTCTCATGTATCACCTAAGGATTTCAGGCCAATCAGTCTCTCGTCGTTTCTTCTTAAGACGTTTGAGCGGTTGATTGACCTGTACCTACGGGAAAGGATACCTCGGGGGTTACTGTCGGCTTCACATCATGCGTACTGCAAGGGCAGATCGACGGAAACGGCTCTCCATTCGATTGTAAAGCAAATAGAGGGGTCCCTAGAACACAAATAGTATGCTCTGGGTGCCTTTCTAGACATCGAGGGGGCTTTTAACAATGTCTTACCGGGGGCAATCGAAAGAGCTCTGGTGGGTTTAGGAGTCGAGTCGGCTCTGGCTGAATTTATAAGCAAACTTCTATGCAGCAGAATTGTCGCATCGGAGTGGGGAGGGGCCATAATTAAGAGGAAGGTGTGCAGGGGCACGCCACAGGGGGTGTCCTATCTCCTCTCCTCTGGGTTGTGGTAGTCAACGAGCTTCTTGTGGAGCTGGGTGGTTGCCTATGCAGATGATCTCAGAGGCAAATTTCTGGGCACCGTGCGCGATGTTCTGCAGGGCTACCTGGATACTGTGGCTAGGTGGGCTGAATCATGTGGATTGGCGGTCAACCCGGGAAAACGGAATTGGTTCTTTTTACAAGGAGATATAAGATGCCCGATTTCAGAACTCCCTCGATTGGAGGGGTACCGTTGGTATTTTCTGATAGGGTTAAATATGCATTTAGGGATTGTTTTGGACAAGAAACTGTCCTGGAGACCCAATGTGGAAGATCGGGCCAGGAAGGCCGCCATTGCCTTGTACTGCTGCAGAGGGGCTATCGGAAAGAGATGGGGGCTCTCGCCAGGAGTAGTAAACTGGCTTTATGAGATGGTGGTTAAACCGATTCTGCTATATGGGGTGCTGGTCTGGTGGAAAGAACTGGACACGGCGAGCACCTCCAAAATGTTAGTGTCAGTGCAACGGACGGTATCAGTGGCGCTCTCAGAACAACACCTACCTTGGCACTGAACGTCATGCTGAACATATACCCAGTAGATATTGCGGGAAAGGCGGCCGCGGCCGATAACTGCTCCCTATACAACCTTCACCCCAGTCATTCCACCGAGAGAGGAGTGGGGAAGAGGAATTATCTGGGGCATGGGACCGGTTAACTTGCTCAGGGATTGGTCGAAGCTGGATGGAAAGGTTGGTGGGGGGGGGGGAGGTCTTTTGTCAAGAGCTAAATTTAAGCCGCAAGTTTAAGTTGGCTGATCACTGCAGTGTATTCGGAAGTTGCTGCGATTAAGGATGCGGTGGATGGAATGCTATCCAGTGTTACTACGGTTAGGGAATTTAACCACAGTGCAATCGAGGGTGGTCTGGGAGTGCCTTACCTGGCCTGCGATTGCATCGAATTATTTTACAATTAAGATTATCTGGGTTCCGGGCCATAGTGATATCCCGGGTAACTGTCAAGCGGATCTCTTAGCCCGCATCGGTACAACTGAACCGGATAAAGATGGCTGTAGGGATTTCGAGATCCCGCTGGCCACCTGTGGATTGCTCCTCCATAGCTGCGCCTCGAGTCACCTCAGCAAACGTTGGGCGGACACCACGTCTTGCAGGGTAGCAAGATCTTTCTGGCCGAAAGTGGATGACAGGAGGTCTGCTGAAATAATTGGGTTCACTAAGGCTCACCTATCAATGGTCATTGGGGTTTTGACAGGGCACTGTCCCATGGGTATCTATGCGGTACGTCTCAATATACTGGAAACTCCATCCTGCTGCAGCTGTATGGAGGATGATGAGGTGGAATCACCAAATCACTTTATGCTTGATTGCCCAGCTTTTGCCAGAACTAGGCGAAAGTACTTCGGTCGCGACTCACTTGGATCTCCCGAGGGTTTATCAAAAGTTGAGATCTGTATCATTCGGAGCTTTATCGTTGCTACCCAACGATTCTCTAAGTAGCTAGATCTAAGTCACCGTTATTGTTGGTGCATGTGGTATCACAACGGACCTTCGTGTTGTCCAAGTGAGCTATCCTTATCAGGGTAGCTACCACCTAACCTAACCTAACCTAGGGATCACACTTGAAAAATAAGAACCTCTACCTGAAATTCGTGTGTGTAAGCCGAAAGCTAGCCCGAATGAGTCTACCTTCCGAAAGAAGAGATGCGGGATCTGAAAACATCTCCCAAAATCTTCATCTTTCGATTGTTGTGTAAACTACAACTTTGTATGCCGGTAGGTTCAGAACACTGGCAGTAGTTCTTTGATGAGACCTGTGATATCTTTATAATACAGTCTCATTTTTACCTCCTTTAAAACCCCCAATTTTTTAATATATCTTTCTTCCATAAACATTTATTAACACACCACGACTTTTATACCCAAAAGCTTGCCTTTTGACTATTAAATAAAGGGTATGTCATAATCCTAAAGGGTAGAACATAGAGAGGTCCTGGACAGTAGTAGTGACCTTCACTCGAATATTAAATAGAGGTATAGACCACCTGAAAATACCTGCAGGTCCGACAGGCATGTCGTCTTTCGAATTTGTACAGCGTCTTTGCATCAGAAGGATCATTGTGGACTGCTTTAAGAGCGTCGGGAAAGAAGATACAAAATCAAAAGTTTCGACGGCGTTTCAAATTATCTCCTCCTAGTTCTAGAAAGATTGGTTGAGATGTTCAGAGTAGACATTGACATATTTGAAAAAAAAATTGGCAAATCTCATAGGGAATTGAAATCTACACTAGTAGTGCAGTTAGTCCGCTTTGGGACAACCGAGACGATTGTGACATCTCAAAGGTTCCGTGGTGGGGTCAAGGTAGAAAATTAGCAAGCTTTCTTTTTAACCTCACACGATGTTGTATACCATGGAGACTTCCGTTTGGAATAGAGTTGAGAAATAATGATTTGCTTCTGATTTTGTCACAGCGATTAAAAATCACTTCGAAGTGACAGCTTGAACCAATCACGATGACTGACTGACTGTGACGGTATCTGCGTCCCGTTTGCCATCACGCGCACCAATAATAGGAATCACAGACCCAATCACAGCTCCCGTCACAGAAATAAGTAGCTGCGATAATATAAACCAATAACCTCCAAAGAGATCTAAGGCCGAGCTTCTCTTCCAATTTGCGTCGTGCTCCTCTTGATTTTCCCTACAAATTGGCCGGACGGGACCTACATACATGTTTTATGCCGACTACGAACGGCATCTGCAAGGCAGATCAGTTTTCACTGAGAGCTTTTCATGGAATAAATACACCCCGGAGGGCTTGCCAAACACTGCCGAGGGGCGACCCCGCTTAGAAAAATTTTCTTCTAATTGAAAAGCCTTATTTCTAAAATTTTGATGTTGCTTTGCCCGAGGTGTGAACCCAGGGAATCCGGTGTGGTAGGCGGAGCACGCTACCATCACACCACGGTGGCCGCCGATGCTTGCGAATTGTACGGCTACTACTAGCACTAGTTATCGTAGTAAACTACTCGATGAATTGTATAGCTACCTATAGCTAGGTGTTGAAGTAAGGTGTGAGCGAGTATGGAGGAGCAATAAAAACACTCCCCGAAGGTTTTGGGAAGTATTATCGATGTTGTAGGTCCTTTGGCGGATATAGATCCGGTACGTTCTTATAAGAGCACCATTAAGATATAAGCCCGCCCATCTCGGGAACGATTTATTATGATTACATTGATGAGAAGCTTGTGGTCGCCAGAGCCTCGGTTGCCTAAGAAACACACGGTTATGAGAGATTGACAATTAGGTTGGATTAGCTGTCAATTGCGCCGGCATTCCCTTCAAAATGCTGCCCTTGAATAACTTGGGTATTTTAGTCGCCTCTTACGACAGGCGTACCTGCCGTGGGTATATTCCAAGCTCCCTAACCCGGCTAAGTTTGTGTGGGCGAGGTCGTTGGCATAACCGCTATGTAGGAGTTTACTGGGCATCTTGAGTGAACTCAGATTAAAATCATATTGCTTATTTATAACGATCAGCCACGAATAAACATCGCTATCTGAGAAGAAACAGTCAAAGTTGTATCTCAATAATCGTAGTAACTGTCAACTATAGTAAAACCTAGCAAGACGTTGCAGAAAAAGAGCTCATTCAAAGTTCTCTTGAAAACTTAGAAGATGCAATAATTTTTTGTATTGAGTTAGGTGCTCATCGGAACCGTAAGGGTCATTCACATTAGACAAAACAGTCGCTGAATGAAAGTATGGGCTCCCCGCATAAAGTAAATAAACTAGAGGTTCACTACTTACGGATAGCAATCCTCTGCTGATGGAGTGGAGTAAGGCCGTTTTTCGCAGCTATTGCCTGCCACACTTAAATCGGTTGGTTTCAAATCCTCGCCATGATCCGGCGAAGATCTACTATTATGTTCCACTTTAAGAGCACCAAATTGAAATTTCTCGCTGGGCGTATGCGGCATGGCGGGTGAATTTGGCTGTGCACCTGTATTATTCGATAAATATTGGAAGGCACCATTAATGGCGTGCATGAAAAGCGGCGATGTGGGTGGCGGACCATAAGCGGCTGCTGCCGCTGCAGCAACAGCAGCTGCTGCAGCCGATTGTGAAATCGCAGGTAGACTCATATGCTGATTACCGACACCGCCATTGTTATTGTGTTGCAGGTTGTGATTGTGTTGGTGGCTGTGGTGACTGTTGCTGGAGTTAATATTATTGCTGCTGCTGCTGCTGCCATGCGACGTGGCCTGGTGACGCTGTGGTGATTGTTGATGATGCGTAGGTAATGTCCAATTTGTATTACTCAAATTTGTACTTGGAGATTGTTGATTGTTATTGTTACTATTGGTGTTATTGCTGTTGTTGTTTGATGAGCCACTTGCACCATTGACGCCTGCTGCTGTTGGTAGACCATTGCCTGCCACGGATTGGCGCAACAGTGAAATATTTTTGATATTCTTGAGCTCAGTTGGATTGCGTAGAAATTGATAGCAATGACGTTCGCCTTGAACTTTGCGCAAAATGTTGACGCGATAATAATAGCGCAGCGCGCGTGACATTTTATCATAGTTCATGGAGAGATGATTCTTCTGTATACCCCAAAGTTTTGCTAAACCAGCGGGATCGACGATCTTGAATACGCCAGTGTCGCGGCATTTCCACGCAATCAAATCGCTGTACTTCTGATTGCGATCGTTGAGCAGCTGCTGCAAGAAGTCCCAAAGCAAACGACCATCTAAGAACGAGAAGATAAAAGAGAGGAAGAAGAAGAGTGTTCGAGTAGAAATATTAGTTTAGTTAAGCTAGAAAAAGGCTAGTCAACACTTACTTGTATTGGGCTCTGTTGTTTCTGGAAAAAATTCACGTTTCACCGGCTGCATATAGCTGGGTGTGGTCGGCGCCGAGGCTGAACCACCATTTGGTTGATACTTTTGATCCATAGCTGCCTGACTCTGTGACCACGAGTTCACAAAACTATTGGTAATCTGTTGCGACAAGCTCTGTGGCATATCCTTTAAAATGGGCGTCGTAGGTGGACTCGTGCTGTAATGTGCTGTCACCATAGCTGCAGCTGCGCCACTTTTAGCTAAACTTTTAGCAGCAGCCAACTCCGAGTAATTACTTTCCTCATCCGAATCGGATTGATTGCTATTAGCGCTCGTACTAATGGCTGCATGATGCGGCGCCGCAAAGCTATTGCCTGAGCTCATTGTCACCGAGATTGATGGAGGCACAAGATTTGTATTGTTATTTTTGCTGTTACTACCATTACTACAATTGCTGTTTGCACCATTATTACTGCTGCCACTACTGCTCGTACTACTACTACTGCTACTGCTTGTACTTACAGCGGCTGCAGCAGCGGCAGCGGCGGCTGCTAAATTTTGTTCTTGACTCTGTGGCGGGCTGCTAGCTTGTGAATCAACCGATGGTGGTGGACTCAAAGTAACCGAGTTGGGTGCCATAAAATGATGCATGTGCGCATTGTGAAACGGACTTTCAGGTGGCGCACCAATTGGTGGCCATGTAGGCGTCTGTGGATGGCTGTGCGGTGATAGAGGATAACGGCTGGTTGGAGTGACCGGACTATTTGGCAAATGCCATTGCATCATATGTGATTCGATGATAAGCATTTGCAGCACATTGTGTAGTACATCACCTGCACCAGGGCAGCGATGGCCGAAATCAGCGCGTGTAAGTAGGCATAAGGCTTTGCCATTCATTTGGAAGAGATCGTGATCCACTTTAGGTAAATCGAATTCACGTTCGCAAAAACGTAAAAATACGGCAACATCTTCGCGTCCCCACAACCGTGGATCGGATGGCAACGAAGGTGGTAATTGTGTTTTTAGTTCGGCTAATTGGCTGGACGGCGCTGGTGGGCAACGCCATAACATATCACTCCACAACCCAAGTGGCGGATTCAACGACAACTGTACGGGAAGCATTTTCATTTTGAATCAAAACGCGTGCACGATACGAATTTTGTTCGTGTGTTGACCAGCGGCACACGGAAATACGACTGCTGCTCTACTGGGTCGCTGGGTCGCCCAATGATCTACTTGCTTTGCTAATCTAGCGAACGGCGCGACGATACGAATTGACGAACTTGTAGAACGAATGAGCGAACGTAAGTTCGTATGTAGGTGCTGATCTGGAATGAGTAGAAGAAAAAGAGAAAAAAAAGGAAAAAATGAGTTAAATTTACCAAATCGATATTTGAGACTACTTAGCTATACTACATTTATACAATGAAATAAAGCTGCTATAATAACGGCACTTGTGCGAGGTGGTGTGGAAAAGGGTGCCGCTAAATAGTAGGTAGTGTGTGGGTGGGTGTGAGTATTCGTATGCGTACTTCCGCTTGGGAATATCATGTAAATATACGCGAAGTAAGTATTCAAGCTGAAAATCGTTAGCGTAACCGAAATAAATGCAAATCGCTTTACATCGATTTTCACATCCACAAAAAAAAAGCAAGAACAACAATAAAATAAACAAATACATCCGCTAACAATGTACTGCTGACTAAGTATACGGACGTAAACTCACCAGCCGCCTGTGTGCTGCGCTAAAAACGGGTTCCTCAAGCAGCAAATTGGCAACGCTTCGTCCAACCCACATACACAGCATCTTCAGCAGCTGTGCTGATGAATCTCATCGCATCGTAGACATTACTTGGGTTCGGCACGTTTTACTGCCGGATGAGCAAGCGAGCTGCGGATGAATAGGTAGGTACACAAAACTGCGCAAAAGCACAACAATAAATCGTCGCTTGACGCAACGCGATGAACACCTTTTAAAGTATTCGCGCCTCCAAAAACAGAAATATCTTGTTTATAAAACAAAAAAGTTGTTTCGTTTGAATCGCACATCGCAATATATGTTAATTTCCTTCCAAAAAAAGAAATCGAAACTTTTGACGATAAAGAGGTGGGAAGACACACCGTCGAAGTTGTAATGTACCGGATGCGTGCAAATGGGATGGCATGTTTGCGGAGATTTGCTCTGAGCACACAGTGTAGCTGTATTGGTAAAAACGTGAAAACATTCCCTGCAAAAAATGCGATTAGTCTAGTATGAATCCGGGATGTGTCGCAAAGGAGTATGCGACCAATGCTAGTTTTGATATCTTTGTATGAGTTGAACCGTTCCTGCACTGAAGAGACTAATTGTACCCATTTATACCCGAAAGGGATCGATAGGACCAATCCCCTTTGTACCCATATGGGAACATAAAAAGACTATACCCTTTTCGTGTCAATAAGGACTCAAATAGGGATCAGTCGAATTTATAACCCCAATGGTAGTAGAATGATCGAAGTAATCTATTTTAAAAAATAATTAAAATTGTTTTACGGTAAAAGTCTAGTTGAGGGGTCGACTGCTAATACGCGTCAAAAAATATCGAGAGAGGTTTCAAAAGACGCGTATTAATCTCGAGAACAATAATCCGAAGGCGGAAAAGAAAAATTGTATCTCTGTCCGGAGATTTTTGCAGTTGAAGTTGGCGATTTTCATGTGGTTGTTGTTGTGTTGCGTACCCACAAAAAAAAATTGTGAACATAAGTGTTTTGTGCGGATATATATAGTTTTGGTCTCCAAACCGGTGTTAGACCCACACAGGGTAATTTTTAATAAGCGCGGCCGAAGGCCGCCAACGCAGAAAAGTGTTCTGCGCAAAAATACTATGCATCCCACCCCCGGTTTCGGAGGTACCCGCGGGTCTTTTTTCGGTCTTTCGTTAATATCTTTTGAACAAGTCAAAATGTTTATTTTCCGCCTTCGGATTATTAATACTGATGTCAAGACGCGTCGTTTGGCACCTCTCTCGATATTTTTGGACGCGTATTAGCAGTCGACCCCTCAACTAGACTATTACCTGTTTTAGTTTCATTTCCGGTTTATATTGAAATAAGCAAGTTAAAGAATTTAGTCTTTCATAATTTGTATTTTATTCAGGTACTACATTTACGCTACTCGTTTTTCTTAATTAATTCGATTCGATCATCTGTAATCTTTTTTATTTTACTAATTTCGTTGTTTAATTCGGATAAGCCGTTTCTTTTTATCAAGCCGGACTTTTATTTTAGCGTTAAAAAATAAAAGTCCTGATTTGACTTTTATTTCCGGAATTTTATTCCCACAAATGAATACCAAAAAAAATCAAAGTTGCTATAAAAAATGCAACAAATATAGTAGATTCTAACATGGCACATAGATTGGTCCAAATGAACCCTTCGGCTCCTCCACTGATTGCGCTACCAAAAATCCACAAGCCGGGCACGCCAATGAGGCCCATCATTAATTTTAAATCGGCACCATGTTACAAACTGTCCAAATATTTAAAAGCGATATTGAAAGATACTCTGGAGCTAAGGAACGAATATGCAATAGCTAACACAACAGAGCTAATAGAGAAACTTGAGACCGTAGAGCTGACAAAGAACAGCAAATCGGTATGTTTTGACATAAAAGATTTATACCCATCAATACCACTATCGGAGACTTTGGGCATAGTTAGGTCAACAATAGTTCATAAAACAAAAAAACAAAGTGAAAGGTATACAAATCACAAATACGCTAAGAACCACTTTACGTCAAAACTATTTTCAATTCAACAATAAAATATATAGACAAACAAACGGTCTTGGAATGGGAAGCCCCACATCAGCAATTCTTATGGAAGTGTTCATGCAAAATCTGGAAGAAAAGTACACACACAGGAGATGAAGTCCAAATTAGGCGTCTCATTTTATGCTGGATACGTGGATGATAATATGCGTTTTAACTACTAATAACGAAGAGCTTGTAATGGAGTACCTCAGCAAGCAGCGGGGAAATATAAAATTTACAATGGAAACCAAAAAAGACGGAGGAATCAACTATCTAGACCTCACGATAAATATTGATAAAGAAGCCAAAAGACAAACTATGAAATATATAGGAAGCCAACGGCCACCGACACAATAATACATAACACCTCAACAGCATAAAAATGCAGCATTAAGGCACTTGGTACATAGTCTTGAAAGAATACCTCTTACAAAAGAGGCATATAAGAGAGAACTTGAGATCATATATAATATCGCTGCAAGCAACGGATATAAAAAAGCACTAGTAGATAAGCTCAGAAGGACAAATGGAGAACCAAAAAGAAATAATGAAAAGGAAAATAATAGCTGGACGACTATGACGTATGCTGGAAAAGCAACATATAAATTGGCAAACTTCTTTAAAAAATACAACATTAACACAGCATTCTAAACATCGAACAATCTAGGGCGAAAACTAAGAACTAACACCAACTCAGAGGATCCTTTTAGCAGCCACGGCGCATACAAGCTTACCTGCGGATGCCAACATAGTTACATAGGACAAACAGGACGGCAAATAAGAACGAGGTTCAGAGAACATATTAGAGATTACAACAAAAACATACCTAATCCAAACATTATAGCCGAGTCTAACCTCGCGAATCACATGATCGAGAATGAATGTTCCCCAGCAAACATCAATAAAACAGGTAGGGTTCTTCACATTCAAACAAAAGGCCGACGTCTCAACGTACTCGAAAACATGAAAATATACAAACAGAAAACATTCGACAGATAAACACAATTTCTGACACAATATTCGAACCTTTAAAACTAGTTTACAAGAAACAAAGTAATCACACAGGTACAACAGGCAAACACACAACAACAAATAAACACAAAACAATTAACGCATCAAAACAACAAGCCCACAAAGAAGGTGAATCGACTAAAATTACGGATTTTTCCCTGCCCCAGTCAGCCACACAAATAGATCAGTAAAAACCACCCTCGGTTCTGAATGAACACACAGCGCATACACATAACTAAATATACACAAGCATCAATTTTGACAATACCTGCCCATGTACCTACGAACTATAAATACAAGACAAACGGCAACAACAGATCAGAACGAAAATCGACACTGATGATGGCACAACGCCGAAACCGGTTTGCCTTAAAACCAAATTTGACAAGGGATGACGGAAAATAGTTCCAATATACATCATTTATCCACCCTGTCGGAAAATCAACAAAACAAAATAAGTCACTTTTATTTTTAAAAGTCCGAGTCTAACTAGTTCTATCGGACTCAGGTAATAAAAATTCGAAAATAATGTTTATCTTGATACAAATATATTAAAAGTCCAAAATTAATAGTTTTGCGAGGAATTATATTATAAAATTAATAACAGTTTTCGCCCCTGCTCTTTAGGAATTAATCGCACAATTTTTTCCAGGGTTTTTTTAAATCATGCTAGGAATTTGATCAGGTTAGAAAATTGTGTTATAAGCCGGCCATAGTTTCAAACAGCGATTTCCTAATTCTGAGCTACGGCTGTGATGGTAAGAGCAAAATCATCGTAGTGGTAGTGTCTTAGTCGTTGATTAGAGAGCAACGAGGTAAGACGTATGCACGCATGTTTGTTATCACTTAAAATTAATTCTTAAATGTGCTATAAAAATATTATTTTTTTTTTTTGCTTTGGTGTAAAAAAAAAATTAAAACAAAACATATCGCTAACATTAAACAATTTAAACATTCTGCGCATGAGCATTTGTTTGTGAAATATGTTTTTTGAATTGCGCAAATGAGAAATAGCCTCTTTCGATCTTGCTCTACTCTGCTTGTTCAACGACTATTAAACGGAAGAAGATGGTTTGAGTGAAGTGGGAGCATATAGTTATTTTACTAGCTAACGACCGTGGAAACGGAATGTCTGAAGACATTTTAACAACTGAAGCGAACTGATAAGAGGTTAAGACTTGCTTTTGGCAAACGAATGAAAGCAACACATCAAGCTCGAATAAAATGTGCCCAAAATTATCAGTCGCTAGAAATTTAAGCTCAGCCAAGAATTTCGAATATCAAATAAGCAAATGAACTTCGTCCAGTTAATTTGTATTTGGAAAGTCCACCCCTCGTCTCCTAATGCGATCTATGATCAGTTAGTGATGGGGGAGCAGACTTTCAGCAGCGTGTGAACATCAGCAAGCGATCCCTAATAAAGGTCTCAAACAGACACCCACGTACCTTCAGTACAACATGACTCTATCTTACGTTTCACTTTACGAAAGAGGTTCTTAAGTATTGAGTTCACTCAAGTGAACAATTTCCTTAACGCCAATACTGATCTCTTAATTATTTACAAAAAAAAAAAACAAAAACGTATATGTATACTTGGCGCGGTTTACCTCCGAAAAAATCTAGGCCGAGCTTCTCTTCCAATTTTCGTCGTGCTTCTTTTAATTTTCCCTACAAATCGGCGAAACAAAACGTGACCAACATGTTTTATGCCGACTCTGAACGGCATCTGCCTTGCAGATATATTTTCAATAAGAAGCTTTTCATGGCAGAAGTACACTCTGAGTGTTGCCAAATCACTTCCGAGGGCGATCCCGATCAGAACATTTTTTTCTGAACAAAACTTTAATTTTTTTATGTTACTTTGCACGGGAGTTGAATCCATTACCTTCGGTGTGGTAGACGGAGCACGCTATCAACACAGAACGGCGACCGCTTGGCTTAAA
This sequence comes from Eurosta solidaginis, assembly GCF_040869045.1. Taxonomy (NCBI): domain Eukaryota; kingdom Metazoa; phylum Arthropoda; class Insecta; order Diptera; family Tephritidae; genus Eurosta; species Eurosta solidaginis. The sequence goes on from NC_090320.1 coordinate 241,907,673, forward strand.
AGTTTTTGGGAAAAGGGCTGCCTTCTAGTCAGCCACTGGGGTATTTTTTCAAGACAATGGTAAGTAACTTTTCTTTTCTTTAAGGAATTATGCTTCTGTATTCCAAGTTAAATTGCTCGCATTGCTCAAGGCCATGAACTACTGGCCATAGATAATAGATGGAAAGAACTAGCCCTTTGACTACTTAAAAACTAGTTCGGAAATTCAAATTGCTGCTTAATGGTATTTCCAAACAATTAGTCAGTACTCTTTGTACCGGATCTAGAACTGTGTTCCTGGATACGCCAACAGTTCTACTTAGCGCTCCCTCCTTCGCTCATCGAAGTCATATTTCAGAACATTTCCCTGAGTAAACGCCAAAAAACATAGAAGAATTGTTGTTGTTGAACAAACGAATTGCGGCACTGCAGACAACATAAGGAATTCCTAGAAAGCTTGAAGATAATAAGGTGGAGGAGAATTTTATATGCGCTTGTCGAATCATCTCGGGGACCTGGTATGATGCTGCGTAAGATGGGCTAGGTGCACGATCTACTCCTTTATGCACGTTTCGCTATGTCATTCCGACTTAAAACAAAAATTAAGCAGAATGTTTTGAATAATATCTTGAAACTTAAGTAACTTCTAAGACTACCAGGCTGTTTGCCCAAGTTTACCTGGTATCTATTTCTTGATAAAAAGTAAATAATATTTAATATGCCATTAAGCTTACGGAAAAATGTCAACGATAAAGAATAATATTGAAAATGCAAAACGGTTGAGATACTTGAAACCTTTCTGACCCAAGTGCCTACTAACATAGACAAAAACAACTTTGACGCTTGAAACTAGAAACATTATTTAGGATTCTCTTACTTTTCCGGTAAGCTGTGCACTATCCCTGGGATAAAAAATAAAAAAATAAATGCAAGGCGCGATAACCTCCGAAGAGATTTTAGGCCGAGCTTCTCTTCCAATTTGCGTTGTGCTCCTTTAAGTTTTTTCTACAAATTGGCCGGACTGGACCTACTTGTTTTATGTCGACTCCGAACGACATCTGCCAGGCAAATGAGCTTTCACTGAGAGCTTTTCATGGCAGAAATACACTCGGAGTGCTTGCCAAACACCGCCGAGGGGCGACCACGCTCAGAAGAATTTTCTTCTAATTGAAAAAACATTTTTCTAATATTTTCATGTTGTTTTGCTCGGGGTGTGAACCCAGGATCTTCGGGATGCGAACCCAGGATCCTCGCTGTGGTAGGCGGAGCACGTTACGATCACAACATGGCGGTCGCCATCCCTCGGAATTGGATTTGTATAATAGCAAAGAAAGGAACAAAGTTGGTGTATTTAAAAGTATAATTTCACTACCGGCGCAATACTAAGAAACTTTTAGCTTTAATTGTTATCTAATTTTATTAGCTGTGAAGAGATAGAAAAAGTTTTAAGCTTAAAAGCGTGACAAGCTTTTGATTCCCGGAAAAAATCTACTTACAAGAATAGTTTTGAAAAGGCCGACATATTGTAGCTTTGAGCACCACGAACGTCCTGCTATGTGGCATATGCTGTGAAGAAATATTTATGAGTTTTTCATCACCACCATCATCATTAGGCACAGAAAACTCAAGCCTCTCGCCCTGAAAACTTTCAGATTTTACGCAAGTAAGGAAAACGCTCTTCTGAAAATCAAGAGGAATCTCGATCAAGCTATTAATCTTTAGATTCCTTTGAATATAAGTCCCAAATGCTTAAGCTGCACATATACGCAAAACGTAGAATCTCAATAACCATCTAGAAATCTTAATATATAAATCAAAGAAATATAAGAAGATCAGTAAAGCTCAAATCTCAGTAAAGCCCAAAGCTCAAGGAAGCTCAACAAGATAAAGTTGCTTGGATATTGATTGTTAACTACAGAGCAAATATAGATGTTTGATAGAGGTAAGGTGGATCGACTCGATACGCTTTTCCTTTCCACGCCACTCTATTTCTACACTTCAATCTAAATCAATTAATATCTTTCCACAGTAACACATGTTGAGGAAATCCAAAACTCATAATTATAACCACGAACTTTATTTATTCACCTACTCTTTGCCACTGTAGTCGCTGAAACTTTAAAGACACATATAATAGCTTCAATATGTGTGAATGTATTTCCAAACGCTGAGTCGCTAATTTATACGACGCGGATCTGATGACGACAATGCCCAATATGTTTGTTATTACTGCTGCCATTAGTAATATTTCGGCGGCCACCGTGGTGTGATGGTAGCGTGCTCCGCCTATCACACCGTATGCCCTGGGTTCAACTCCCGGGCAAAGCAACATCAAAATTTTAGAAATAAGGTTTTTCAATTATAAGAAAATTTTTCTAAGCGGGGTCGCCCCTCGGCAGTGTTTGGCAAGCGCTCCGGGTGTATTTCTGCCATGAAAAGCTCTCAGTGAAAACTCATCTGCCTTGCAGATGCCGTTCGGAGTCGGCATAAAAACATGTAGGTCCCGTCCGGCCAATTTGTAGGGAAAATCAAGAGGAGCACGACGCAAATTGGAAGAGAAGCTCGGCCTTAGATCTCTTCGGAGGTTATCGCGCCTTACATTTATTTTTTATTTAATAGTAATATTTCTGCCGTATCAACCCGATCCAGCTGCCCCATCGACCCAGCATCAACTGGTGATGGCTATTATAATTTCGCTACCTTGCGAAACTCGACTCCGCACCAAACGTCTCCCTCTTAGTCTTAACAATTCAACTATAAACATCCCAACATACGGTCGAAGTTGCTGTTAGCATTTCTCGTCAAAAGCAATGCAAAACCCCAGACGCCACAAACGGAAGTGTGCATACCAAACTAAATGACGGCAACATCGCCTAACTACAACAACAAAAATATTGCTGGCAACAAATAAACAAAAAAAGAAAACCGAAAAGAAAAATCAGAAAACAAACTTGTTTCACACAATGCAACCGCAAGCAAGCGGGCAACAAAAAAAAAGACTACACTCAAAAGTCTTATGTATGGTATGTAGGTTTGTAATACGCCAAGCCAACAACGGATGAAATGGAGGAAGAACTCGCACAGTGAGTTCAGGAAGACCGATCGTATCCGCTAGTTGGTAAACAGAGCACGGATAAGATATGAGCGTCGAACAAGTAGATGAAGGCACCAAAGCGTAGCGGCAGCGTACAGTCATCCGCATATGGAGAATTGGGTAAGCAAACAAATATGTAGACATCTATTTATGTTGGTACATACAGCTACGGGCAGGGAAATAGCACAACGTGAACACGTTTTCAAGTTTAACTAACAAAACTAGGAGTCTACATTGCAGGCAGGGTGTAAATAAAAATAAACAAATAAGAAAAAAACGCGCGATTTACCTCCGAGGAGATTTAAGCTGAGCTTCTCTTCCGATTAGCGTTGTGCTCCTCTTAAATCTTTTCTACAAATTAGCGGACGAGAACTACCATGTTTTATGCCAACTCCGAACGGCAGCTGCAAGCCAGATGAATTTTCACTGAAAAGCTTCTCTTGAGAGAAATTCACTCGGGGTGTTGCCAAACCACTGCTTAAAAAGTTTTTTTAAATTTTTTGGTATTGCCTTGCCCACGATTTGAATTTAGCCCTCCGGTGTGGTAGGTTACCACTACACTACGGGGTGCAAATGAATTTTAGTAAGCATTAATAGTTTTGATGAGTGCTTGCAGAGCTGCAGAAAGACCTCAACACCTGCCAAGAAGAGATTTCAGCGGTATTTCATAGCCTTTACTGTCAGCCAAGAACCAGGGAAATAACTATGCCCTGTCACCAAGAAAATTTTTAACAAAAAGTCGTTCGATGCCAGTGTAGTTCTTATACGAAATGCTCCGCTTATACCAACCAGCACCAGTCGTTTCACCATTTCCATCTTCTTGATCTTGGAAGAAGTGTCTAGCGCTGTGTAACCAGACGGAAACTCCAAAGAAAAGAATCGGCTTGACCACCATATCAGACAGACAATATACCAACATTGGTGAGAGCCCCCAACGCAGACTAATTGCATGATTCAGATCTGATCACGGTACTAAAACGTCCCTTTTTTGTATACACCAATTTCACCTGACAATAAATGCTTGGTTATTAGCATATCACGCTACTAGGCAGCCCCTACCCCTAGGTTCAGAAGCACAGCAGGTCGTTCAAATCGATGATAAAAGCCGTCTCCCAAGCTTAACATATCCCTATGGCGTACCTTTTCACCTTTCTCTGGGCCGTCGAAGTTCGGTTCGATTTCGCTTTGCAAGCTCGAAAATTATTTTTTTGGGTATGCGTAGTGTAACTTTTTTTGCTGAGGCCAATTCCTACCGAAAACTCGATGGCGCGATATCGGTTAACTTTCGTCCATACAAATCGACCCACCCTAATATAGATATCTGTAACAATTTGCTTTCTTCGTGTGTGGATCCACTTTTAATTCTTGTCTACTCTTATGACAGATTGTTTATATTTGTTTTCTTGCTGATTTATCGAATCGTTTTCGCTTCCTCGTTCCTCGAATAAACACACACAACGTAACCCACTCAACATTTTGAAGTATGAGCGTGCCGGTAACAAGTGTTTCTTGGAATGAAATTACAATTTCAATTCTAATGTGACTCAGTTGGGAAAGTGCACAGTTCGCGCTGTGTATGCCAAATAGTGTGGGTGGATGAGTCGGATAAGTTGAAATAAGAGAAATTGAAGAGATGATTAGTAAATGGCATGATCATATGAATGCGGGGCGTTCTTCAGAAATATATTGGTCTAGTGGGCTTATTTAAGAGCGTGGCATGGAAGCTCCTTCTAATCTCCACCAGTAAGTAGTGATTGGTCATATATTACTTTCTATATTGGATAAAAGTTAAGATAGGTAGAGGTTAGATGTAGCGACGTGTAGAATAATCGTCTTAAAAGCTAGCTGGGTATATCGTATATATATATATGCACGCAGATAGGGAAAAGATATTTTTACTTTGTAAAGATTGTGTGGATGCGTTTCTTGTATGCCTGTGCTTATGAAGTACGAACGATCATTTGCTGTCCGCTCATCCATTACCTCTCGCTCATCCATTCCCCTTTAACCGTCCTAACTAATTCACCCGCTAACTGAGTAGAAGAGTCTTCCTTGTAGAAGGTCTTGTTATTGTGGTTCGATGGCATGCATTATGTAGATACATATGTATGTACTTATGTATGTCTGTATGTACATATCGTATCTGCTGTTGATAATAATGTAGATGTGCCGATGATGATTGGAATGTGGTGGCTGCTACTAAGTACATATTGTAATTGTTTTTTTGTGATTTGATTGCTTGAAGAAATGCACTGTCTCCGGTTTCCAAAGAAACTTGTAAGTATGTACCTACTACGTCTGAAACCGGATGTGCTGAGACAGCAAAGCGGGGCATTGTGGCTGACGATAAAGCAGGACGGGAGGAATAGGACAAAGAGGATATGGGTTGACTGGTAGTACAAACGTTACTACTCGTTAGCTTAACTAAAATTTGAACTAGGGACTAGGTGCTCAGGCTTTCGATTGGGTAAAACAAGCAACGTGGGAAAAACAGCATATGTATGTATCGAAATATTGATCAAATTCGAGGACAACCCTTTTTGAGTGTCATCTATGCAAGTAGCTCCTATTACTGGAAAACTAATTGAAAGATGATGGGTTTTATTGTCCTTGCTATCGATTTATTAGGTTTAAGCCCAAACAAACTCCTAATCCAGTTCCGGTCTTACGTATACCAAAAATTTGAAAGAGATTAGGATTATGGTTACATCGTAGCTCCGTCTTTGCCGTCGCTCTGCTGTCAAATCCCCTCGCTCCTACTCATTCAACCACCCTGTCGCTGGTTTCTTCAGAAGAGATGACTCACCAGAACCGTGTACACCTCACATGGATAGCGAGACACATGCACATTGAGTAAAACTATATTGCAAACGAACTTCGTAAGCAGGACACAATAAAGCCGATTCTTCCTGACGAAGAACGCTTAGGTATATTTTTTGCTAAATGCTAGCTAATACTAAAAGAGTACAGCAACGGTTAATCCTATGATAGATTGACGGCTCTTAACCCCATGGTGTTGGGCAAATAACCAAAGCTGGACAAATTGGGAACTAAAAAGATCTTGTCACGTTTACACCCTAAGTAGGGATACGATTTCCACACTTGTAGGAATACTAACTGGGCACTGCCTTGATAGTGGGCGTACAAAAAGGCTGGGAGTACCCCATCGTCGATGCTGTAAGAGTTGTAAAGAAGACAAGAGGAGGAAACGGTGGATCACCTCATGTACAACTGTCCAGCGTTGAGTGTTGCTAGACAGCGTTGCCTGGAAGCTCCCTTTCAGGATAATCTAGGCCGGGTCGTGGAGTACGATATCAATGAGATTTGGTAGCCTTTATCCGGTCCTCGAAATGGTGCGAAGAAGAGAGGTAATGGTTTTTTCCTTTAGGACCCTGCGGCCTGTGATGATTTGACAAAAAAACCTCTCGTCGGAGTTCACGAGCAACAAAAAGAATTGAAGTTAGCTTAGTTCACAATTCTACAGAGGCTCCGTATCGTGAGCCGAAAGGAAATTTCATTTGTGTTTGCGTCTCGCAATACATAGTAAGATCCAATGTCTTTGTGGGATGCTGCTTAGATAGCGTTTTTTTGTGTCAATTCGCTAATGAAATCAGCCCGGTCTCTTATTAGAACGCGATGCAATGAACTCGTTTCGATCTCATGATGAAGTGGACACCATCAGCTGCAGTTACGTTTCTTTTTATGAAATTCCATGAGTTGAAACTACTCTTAATCCAAAGTATTTCGCGCTCAATCGTGAACTATATATAATGCTAGTGCCGCCCGGTCTAGATTTAAGAGCTGTTTCGATCCAATTGGCACCAAGTCTCAAACACTCGCTGATATCAGATGGTTTTGTTTACCAGGAGAAGGTCCTGCAGGCGAAAATCTAGCTTTCAGCAACCTTTTCAATTTAATAATAACTAGACAGACATTTTATTTTGTGAGATAAGTACATATGAGGCGATTGACCATGTTTTCGGAGGAATCAAGTCAGGCTAGGTTGAGGGACAGCTGAACTAGGGAAAGAGAAGCTCACATGAACAGCTACATTGACGTCAATTTGGATAATCGCTGCGTTCCAAGAATGTATTCATAGGTACCTTGGATAAGTCCTTCGTACATCCGAGGAAGCCGAGATTGAGCTAAGCTCCTCTTTATTAGTAAAGGAAAATGCCATCGTCTTATTATGGACCCGAGCACAACTACTTCAATAAATATTTTTCAAAAGATGGCTTTAACTTTACAACAATAAAAAAAAAACAAGCCTGCACAAAGTTCACAGCTCTTTTAATTAAGCACATCCAGGAAGACATTTTTCAAAGTATTATACATACATACATATATTTGTACATCCATATACAACCCGCCCCAAAAACACAATATATAATCGCCGCCAGTAAAAGCAGTGTTGTTGTACAAATGATCTTGTCGAAATGTCTGTTGGCTGGCACGGATGCTTTCGAATGCGAAAATAAGAAGGACAAAATAAAAGGGGGAAATAAAAAATGCATGCACGGATGCAGTGTATGAACGGGATCCGGATTACGAGGCAACAGAACAGACCAGGAAGAACATGACAAAAAGAAGAGCTCAAGCTAATGAAGGGGGAAGCATGGAATAGTGGAGTAAAAAATAAATAATAAGAGGTAATAAAAGACATAAACTTCACGCATGCATACCCGCGTATAATGCCGGTAGGTCTCTGTGCCGAATACGTGTTATAAGAACCCAATAAACATTTGAATTTCAGGTTCGATAGACAATGGGAGCGTTTTTATGTTTAAGGGCATTCAACTCGAGATGATTTTCTAGTGTTCTTTTCTACGCATCTCTTAAAGTATTTTAAGAGAGTTTTTTTCCGGATACTAGACGGTGTCCGTGGGCCCATCTTCAGGCTAAACTAAGCGTAAAAACATTCCCTTCTATCCAAAAAGCACCCTTTATGTTTTAGAGCAAGCGTGCTCATGGACAAGGCGATAGGCCTATCGTTCCTTTGATTGTGTGGCATGCAGGCACCAATGCAGTTCATAATTTAAATTTCAAGGTATGCTGTGATGATCATATGTGTTATTTTATTAAAAGCGATTTGGTTGTTGTTGGAAGCCAGTCGGAGCCAAAGTAATGCTGTTGAGAGCTTTACGGAGCCATTGCGTGGCACCCTGGTTTAAGAGCATCCAACGCTGAAGCATATTGTTTCGCTGGTAAACTTTGATAATCATCTGCTGTAGGCCATCCTTGGCCATCATCAGGCTAAACTAAGCGCAGAATCATTCATTATTTTGCTTTGAGAAAAAGTTTTACACCTCTCAGTTGTATTTACCCGAAATGGGAATGGTTACTAAGAAGTGCATCAAATTTTAATCTTCTGGAGCTTTCACCTGAGGGCTTGCGCATACGATGTTTTAATTGACATTATTATATTTCTAGTAAAACTGCTTTCTGCTGAAATAAGCGTTAGCAGGCGCTGCGTAGAAAGGACGGGAAAAATATGGTCACATCTAAAGTTGCAAGGTTTTAAGAGTATACCAGCTTTCTTCTTTACATCAGCTACAAATTAAAAGAACTCTATAAAAGTCCAAACAAGCCTTTGGTGGTGTTCCTTGAGGGTGGAATGGAAGGTACGATCTAGAAGGTTCTACGTGGCCAGAACCAATCGTTTCCGAAATAGTCACGATTGTACCTTAATAGTGCCAGTTTCCGAAACGTATCGAATTCGGCAAAGGACTATCATCGAAATATACTCCAAAAAGTTGCGGGAAGGTATTTTTGAGGAGATTTTGACCAAATAGGGTTGTTGGAGTACTTTATGCGTAGAATTGTCTTAATTGGATCGCATTACATGACCTAGGCAGCAAGTCTTATGTGATTTTATTCGTTGCACTTTATTGATATCTGCTCACAGATCATATAGCTCATCATTAAACTTACTATGCCGATGCATCACTGGAGGGCCCATAAATCTCCCTTTTCTCTCAAGCGATAGGCGATCTTCTCTCTTCGCCTTAAATGAGGACTATTCATTTGCCTCGTCTAAGACGGCTCTGATCTTCAGACTCTATAGTAAACCGTTAGCGGCAGCGCATCGAAAATAACAAAGCCGGCTATGGATACCAATTTGAGAACGTTACATTTCTCCAAGGCTTGAGATAAGTATGCAAACTTCGCTTGAGGTTCTCAGAATATTTCTAAAGAATAAAAAAATGTTTGCTGGGAAAAAATTTAAGTCACTGCTACGGTTGTCGCCGCCATTGCTACCGCGAACATGAAAGACCGCAACGCTTGCGCGAAGATATACGAGCTTAGCGCGTTGCTCAGCTAATTCTGACAATCCGGGGGAGGGAGTTGAAAAGAAATATACAAATAGGTATACAAGTGTATGCATATTTAACTTATGCATCTGTAGATACGGATGGGCACGGCACATTGTAAAAAATGCCGATGGAGGAGAATCTCTCACTACATCGCATGGCATCGCAAGATACAGCGTACATCGCACATCAGACATAACATCTCACAACGGGAAGGAATGTGGGCGTTGAAACCGGTTCGAGCGGAAACTACACGCAAATTAAAAGGAAAAAAAGTTACAAAAATAAAAACAATCAACACAAACGATCGAAACTATAAACGACTCATAGAATGGAGCAGCATGTGGAGAAGTGACACAAGCATATAAATTCTCGTATTTGTGTATGTGTGTATGAGCATGTGTAGGTATAAATCTTAAAGTACAATGTGGGATGTGGGGCTTGGTGCCATATAGTGTCCGCATTGAGTTCGTACAAAAGTCGTCGAAGTCGACGATGCTGATGATGAGCTCAACAGTTGTGATGATGATGACGACGACTTGGTAGTTGTTGCCTTACCGGCTGTTATTGTTGACAGCAGTCACACATGTACATATGTATATAGGTATGGTTCAATATTTATTTCGGTTGAAATGATTGTTGCGGATGAGCAAAGCAAATAAATATGCATACAGTGTGTAAAATAATTATGCGTACAGTGGTATTTTCACGATTAGCAAAGAAATCTGCTAACTGTTATCGAGTTTTAATATGTACATATGTATGTACATATGGACCGCCTACTTATGGCATTCGTCGAACAAATTTTAAACAGTAAAACTGATAATTTTTCGATAACAAATAGATAACTTCATAGATAACATTTCAATAAATGGTCGATAGCATTATCAATCGATAACACCTCGCTGAGATATCGATAGTTTTTTCATAACAAATCGATAGCTTTTCGATAACAAAACTTCTTTATAACGTATCAAATATTTGATAACTCTTCGATAGTAAATCGATCACTTTTTGATAACACAACGATAACTTCTTGATAACAAATAGATAGCTTCTCGATAACTTTTCCATAAATATTGGACGTTTCCATAACACATCGATAATTTTTGATAACATATCGATAAATTTTCTATAGCCACTCGACAACTTTTCGATAACAACTCAAATACCGTTTGGTAACATATCGTTAATTTTTCGATAACTTTTCGATAATAAATCGTTAGCATTTTGAAAACACATCGATAAATTTTTGACAACAAATCCTTTGCTAATCAAAAGCAAATCGATAGCATCTTGATAACATATCAATGGCCTTTGGATATATATGCGATAACGTTTCCAAAATACATGGATAATTTTACAATATTTTGATAACCAATCGATTACTTTTCGATAAAAAATAAATAACTTTTCGATAACACATGGATAATTTGATAACATTTAAATAAACAGTCGATAACTTTTCGATAAAAAACCGATAACTTTTCGATAACATGTAATAAGTCTTTGATAACTTTTGTTATCGAAAGCAGATTTATAGCAACTCGATAGCAAATTGAAAACACGTCTATACCTCGTCGATAATACACCTACATATCGACGGGTGAGCGCACACTTGTGCTAAGTGCCCATTTGACCAAAACTGAAACTTTCTGAAACTTCAGCATCATGCCTACCTAGTGTGCATTTTTTGTAAGCGAGTTATCAATAATGGCGGCTCAGAAGCCAGTGGAAATATCTGTTCGCCTAAATATCAATCGGATCTAAAAGATAAATTATGCTCTCCTGAAAACCTTGAAATTTGTCACTTATCACAAGTGTGCGCTCACCCATCGATATGTGCTACAAATGCTAGCACAAAAAATTGTAGCAGCAAATTTAAATATCTATTTTTTATAAATATTTCTTAGTGGATTTTTTCTTCAAAAATGCTTATCCAAAAACTTTAGGGACAATTGTCTGCATGTCTGGTTTGAACTTTATGTACATAAAAGTTTGATAGAGCACCAGTTGAAAGGTCATTTAAAACCTATTGGAAACCCTGTATGTAAACATAAATGCTTATTACGTCTTCCTGCTATGCGTCTTATGTTTGTTTCGAATATATATTTACACACACATATATACATGTATGTTGATATATACATATAAACACCTATATATAGATAAGCACTTGTCCGCACACCTTACACCTTCATTTCATAATGCTTGCTGTGCTGATCTGTCTGCTTCCTTTTCCTTATCTTTTTATGACTTTTCCCTGTTTCTTTCTTTCTCCTTCTCTTATTTATTTGCATCCTCCCTGCTTGAGATTTCTTTTACATCCCCATTACGCATATAAATATCTATATGCATGTGTGCAAGACTTTTTTCTTCTTGTATATTTTCTTTATTGATATTTTTGAATTTGATCTTTAGCATGAACCCAGTAAGAATAGTACGGGTTAATTGACTAGTTTTAAAACTGGCACACCTTCTATAGGAGCCATATGGCAGACTTGGTTAATTTTGTGAGAAGGTCGGATAGAATATAATCACCTCCGCAAAGAGAGTGCGCTCTCTCAATGTGATGTTTTCTCTCAATTCCAATTAAAAGATTTTGGATAAAATTTTATGTACCTATGTGTCTCTTTTGCAGGTTAAAATTGACTTGACAAAAATCACTTTTGTTTTCCCGCTTCACTTTTAGTCAAGATTGGCTAACAGGGATTGCAACTTTTACCGCATAGGTAGGTACTTGGAGTCTTTTAAAATGCAGTAATTTGGATACACTTAAAGAAAAAAGTAAAATCAAAGGAATTCAAACAGGTCTATTCAATTGATAGTTACTTCTGTCTGTGGATAAAAATTCATCTTAAATCGGTAGCTGTTGAATCAACTTTGCGCATATTTGATTCTTCATTGACTGCTTTAACAGTCAAATCAACAAAAAAAAAGTGAATCAACTGTAAGTAATAACTCTGTTAAAACAATAAATAAAACAACTTACAAATTTTATTCAAACAAAAAAACATTTTTCTAAAGATTTTGATGTTACATTTTTCAAGCCTTGCTCCCAGGCTTTTCGGTGTGGTAGGCGTAGCACTCTATTATCACACCACGGCGGCTGCTTAGCTCTGCTCTTTTAATTAACAATTATTAGTGTCACTCTTCGAACACCGAAGGAAACAGTTAAAATAACAGATTTCCGTCACCATTACTTTACAGAATATTGGTAACTTGAGACCAACAGTTTTTCTTTTTTTGAAATAACTAAATAAATTTGTTTTCTGTATATTAATTAGCGAGACTTGCTCGATGGCACTACGGTACCGACTGTCCTACACCCCAAAATCTTGAGTGTAACGTTTGATCAAGATTTACATTTTGGTGAGCATGCAGCCTCAATTGTACCGAAAATCCAGAGCCGTAATAAAATCCTCAAATCTCTTGCTGGCAGTACTTGGGGAAAAGACAAAAAAAAAACGCTCATTACCACTTACAAAGCAATTGGCCAGCCGATTGCATGCTACGCGTCCCTATATGGCGTCAAGCCTAAAAATTACTCACTGGAAGAAGCTACAGGCCTGCCAAAATACTGCTCTCAGAACCGCCACGGGCTGTCTTCTTATGTCCACAGAACACCACCTATATAATGAGGCGAGAATACTCCCCATCAGGGAGAGAAATGAGATGCTAACCAAACAGTAAATCATACAAACAGTTCCTGTTGAATACCCAGAAATCTGGGCATCCCAACAGACATCTGATTGATAAGCCAACACCGCCCAGGGGTTTAAGGAGTCATCTCCGTAAGCATTATGAGGAAATACGGCACCTGAGAACTCAGCCGTATAAAGTCAAAAAACACAGGCAGGTCCTCACCGAACTCCACAAACAGGCGTCGGATGTTTATGCCAGGAATTCCACGGTGAATCCAGTACTCAAAACTTTCGGAAGAGGAACGCATACTCCCCAGGGAAACGCGAGTCACTCTAGCTCAACTTCGATCTGGATACTGTAACAGGTTAAACTCTTACGTATCCAGAATCAACCCCGACATACAAAATGTATGCCCCGCTTGCAATGTGTCCCCACATGACTTTAATTGTAATGTGGAACCAACGCCTCTAACACCCCTCTCATTAAGGTCCACCCCTGGTGAAACTCCAAGTTTCTTGGACTCCCGTTAGAGGATATTGATGACAATTTGTGATCGGTCGCACCTATTCGATGGGGCGAAGCACTGCTACAACAACAACAACAAAGAGTTGCTCATATTGCTTCATACAAGTGTTTTGTTATTGATATTAGAGAAAAATTGCAAAGTTTACAAACGGCGATGGTTACTAGGACATGTTTCTGAATTTCACTTCTTCATCAGCTAGCTTTTTCTCTAATATCAATAAATTTGTTTTCTTGAAAAAAAAAAAATCTATTGAATTAACAAACATACGACCAATTTTACTGAATGACTGTTAATTCAAGACCAAAAAATCTGATTTTTTGATTTTACTAACTTCATTTCCTTCGGTGTTGAAACTAAGTTCTGCGCAATCATTTTCATGAAAACCTACATAGCTATATATATTAAAAGAAGTGTACATTTTGATTGTCACTCCATAACTCGAGAACGGCTCGACAGATTGCCATGTAATTTTTAGGAAAGATACAGGAAGGAGAGATGATGGTTAGTTGATTTTGAATTCCCAAATCGGTTTAGCCATATATATATAAAAATTTAATTCTGTGAGTGTGTGTGTGTTCGCTATGGAAACGTATTTCTCACACATAAATCATCACCAAATTTTGGTTATGGGTTCCTTCGATCAACGGGAAGGTTTTAGGCTAAAAATAATTTCGATATATAAAAGGGGCGTGGCACCTCCCATACAAATGGAATCTTTGGTACTGCATACCTTTGAAGGTATACATGCCAGAACATTGAAATTCAATGAGGAGTTATATGAGGTCAATCCCTAACACCACCAAGAAAATGCGGAATTTGGAGAAAGGGGGCGTGGCACCTCCCATACAAATGGAATCTGTAGTAATGCACAACTTTGAAGGTATACATGCCAGAACATTGAAACTCAGTAAGGAGTTATATGAGGTCAATCCCTAACACCACCAAGAAAATGCGGAATTGGGAAAAGGGGGCGTGGAACCTCCCATTCAAATGGAATCTTTGGTACTGCATAACTTTGAAGGTATACATGCCAGAACATTGAAATTCAGTAAGGAGTTATTTGAGGTCAATCCTTAATACCACCAAGAAAAGATGGAATTGGGAAAAAGGGGGCGTGGCACCTCCCATACAAATGGAATATATTATACTGCATATATCTGGATGTCGTAATGGTAGGATAATTAAAATTGGTAAGGAGCTATGTGACGTTAAGTCCTAAAACCTCCAGTAAAATGTGGAATGGGGAAAACTATGGCTGCCGTACAAACTTAAGTTATTTTAACACCTAAAGTTTGACTGCATTGCTGAGTTTAGCTGTTATGCCTTTTGGACGTTTAGTAATCTGCCGCTGTTAAAAAAATTGTTTAGCTTCAGTCTATCGACATCTTCTATAAAAATCAAATTCTGTGTGTGTGTTCCCTATGAAAACGTGTTTGCTATAACTCGATCATCACCAAATTTTGGCTCGAGGTTCCTTCGATCAAGACGAAAGTTTTTCATATTTCAGAATTAAGAATTTTAAATTTAAATGTTTTTGTTTTTTTGCTATGCGAAAGAACTATCTTAGCTCCCAAAAATGATCATGTTAACAAAATCAATGATCGCTCTCAAAATCAAAGAATGAAGTGACGAAATATAAATCGATCGACACAGTTACAGATGAAGATAAAATTGTGAATTATCCAAATTAATTTCTATACTCCTTAGAACCAAAAGGAATGCCTGCGCATATATCAACTTTGAAAATTGGCTCACCAGTCATGCTTCTTCGGAATGTAATGAAAGCAACAATCATCAGCGGTAAAAGCAATACAATAATATAAAATAAGATACAATAAGATACAAGAATAAAATGTTTTAACAGAAAATTTCACCAAATATGCGTACAAAATTCAATTCAATTTACAGAACAATACATTAAATTATCAACAAACAAACAAGAAAAATAACGCAACATCCATTCGATCTCGGGCGTTACAACATGCGCCTGGTAAAGCTAGTATAATCTAAATTTTAAACCTAATTTGATTAGATCACGAAAAAGTTTCAGATTTAGTGAAAACCTTATAATTTTTAAGCATTTTGCAAACATTTTTATAAATAAGTGCCACATGTAGTTTATACATATGTTTGTCGATATAAATTTCCTAATATCTTAAGTTTTAATAATCGTACTTTTTATTTAATTTTTTCCGCTCAAAAGGTGCATAAGTACGCTACATATAATTTTATAGCCTAGATAACATTTTAAATGGAGTAAGAATAATTGTGGCTGTTTTTTTTTGCTGAGACTTCCGATCTTTAGATAAGCATAAGTGTGAACAAAGTAATAAAAATTCTTGTACATACATGCGAGGGACACTATTTAAATTTCAGTAATAATATATGAAATTACCAAATTTTTAGTGACTGCAAATGCCCTGCCAACCAAAGCTACCCTCTTTTTGCAATTTTCACCTCAAACTCCAACACCAACTCACATTGATAAAGTATTTTTCCCCATGATTCGGAAACAAAAAATAGTTTCGTTTTCTCGTTATTACTAATCCAAAAGATGTGAATGAATCGGTATGATTTTAGTTTTAAAAACAATATGACAGCTGAAATAAATTATTTTGTGAAAATTTCTTTCCGCAAATAATTTTTCATTTTAATTCTTATTTACATAGCCATAAATCTTGGTAAGTACTATTTATTTTAAGCAGAGACTAATAATACCTGGAAAGCTTATGCTTCCAGAGATGGATATTTTGGAGTTTGCACAAAAGTGGCCAAATAAAATATTTGTAGATATTTACTACTGGCGAATTTCATATCCGACAGATACTGCTAGCCAGTGGAGTGGAGATTTTGTAGCTGCTTCGTATTATGCTGGCAGTGCTACATGCGGCCGCATATTTGCTGGTGGACTTACACGAATAGTTTGAAGTTTCTCGAGACGAAGAAATGGATGTTGCAGAGCTATTTATTTTAGAGCTGCGCACCTCAATGTCACTTCTGTGTCCACTACCGAGCACTAAATTTTCTCGTTTTATTATCGCCTGATTTGTAAACGAATTCTTTTAAGTAAATATTAGCGAATGATAGGACACCGTGGTGTGATGGTATCGTGATCCGCCTACCACACCGAAGATCCCGGGAAAAGTAACATCAAAATGTTAGAAACAAGTTTTTTAATTAGAATACACTTTTTCTGAGCGGGCTCGCCCCCCGGCAGTGTTTGGCAAGCACTCCGAAAGTATCTCTGCCATGAAAAGCACTGAGTGGAAATTCATATGCCTTGCAGAGGCCGTTCGAAGTCGGCATAAAACAACTAGGTCCCGTCCGGCCAATTTGTAGGAAAAATTAAAAAGGGAGCACGACGCAAATTGGAAGAAAAGCTCGACCTAAAATCTCTTCGGTGGTTATCGCGCCTTTCATTTATTTTTTTATTTATAGGACACCCTCCTGCTTATTTACGACCTATAAGACTTATAACTTTTGTAGTTTTATTTTAATTTAATTAAGTTCAGCTTAATTTTTTTTAATTTCTTTTAATCTGTCTTACTTCAGTTTATTGCATTTTCCTTTATTTTTATTTTAGTTTCTTTAAATATATATGTGCTTTTATTTAATTTTATTTTACTTTATTTTATTTTAGTTTGTTTTATTTTATTTTACTTTATTTTATTATATTTTTTATTTTATTTTAATTCAATTTGTTTTATTTTTGTTTCATTTGTTTTATTTTTTATTTATTTGTTTATTTAGTTTATTAATCTATTTTCAATAATTTTATTGTATTTTGAAATTTTTGATTGAAAAATAAAAATTGATGAAAAACTAAATTAAATTTTTTTGTTGGGTATTTTGATAAACTTTTATGGATATAAAATTCTTCAGAGTAGCAGCCCCTGCTAGCTGTCACTTCCCCGAAAGTATGCAATTTTTTATTAGAGGAGTAAAGCTATACGTTTTCCCATATGCTGTTTTTGAACAAGTGTGATAAGGATGAGAAATCACACGTACAAGAAAAACATATTTCACCGTGGTTAATATCGGCGCCTCTCCGAACAAAATTATCCAACTTATTATCCAATTTTTTGTGTAGCGTCAATATATGATTACCCAAATATTTTTCCAACCATGGTTGGTATGGTGGTTTTATAATTTTACAAAATTGTTTCATTGTATATGAAAAAAAAGTTTTACGAAATTTTTATTGCTGTTAGATTTAAACTATCGACTTCAGTAGTCATCATCCCGACGCAAAGATACTGCAACAAAAAAATTTTTAGCCAGATAAATCCTGGTAAAAGTCTGGTTCACTTTGTGTGCTACATAATTTGTTAGTTTCTTATCTATAGTTTGGCAACGCTGTCTTTAATAACCCTACTTTTTTCAAAAATAAATGGCGAGGCTTGGCCTTTAGCGGTATTATGTGAAATAATGGCGACATCTGCTTCTCAAGTTTCGCAATGATCCAGAGCATTCCCGTGAGAATTGAGCGTGATACGGAGCTAGAAAATTTACTGGATTATGGCTAATGTGTGCCAGTTTTCGAAAGATAAAGACTAACCCTAGTATGTATTTTTGGCAATCATAACCGTTTATTACTTGATAGTTATCTGGATTCTATCGGTATTTTTTCGGTATGAACTGGTTTAAAATTGAGTTTATATTTATTGTTATGCTATCGCTCAATTAGATCTATATAACGACCAACTCAAGAAACACACTTTTCTGAAAACTGACTGCCTCTCTCATATGCATTGATGGTTTTTTTTATCAAGTCTTATCTCGTTACATAATGGAGGTATTGGATGCGTATTGTACATATATGAAATTGATAAATATACATTTTTGACACGGTAACCTTAAAACGATGTTTACATGGAACTTCTCATATTTAATTCACTCTCTCATTGCATGGTTAAGTATTCACATCGCAAAGAATTAAAAATTCCATACAAAAAACGTTCAATTTCGTTTGTTAAAACACAACTCTCTCAAAAAAAGAAACGCATGTGTCTTCTGCTACCTTTTTTTTTAACAAACGTGTACAAGGAAATCCCGGTTTTGTCAAGAAATATGAGTGCTCTTCACTATTTCTTGAGCAACGACCCTGTAAGAACATAGTCGGTTAAGTACCAGGGGTGACAGTGACTGAATTTATGACTTTTTTGAATGGAATTTACAATTCTAGAAAAAAGAAATTTCTCTTGTTAAGTGTATTTAACTTAAGTGCATTTTTAATTTAAATAATTTTAACATAACAGAACCACGCCGCTTCATAGAGAACAGAGAGATAAAGGAAATGTGAAAATTACTTTGCTGTTATTATTTTTAAAACAATTTAAAAATTTAAAATCTAAATCTGAAACTTTTTTGTACTATATATACATATATGACCTAAACAAATTTGGTTAAAAAATTTGATTATACAAGGCTTTGTAAAATTGAATGGACAGAACTGCGTTTCAATCTTAAACCAGATAAGTCTACACTCTTGCGGTTATAAATAAAAAAAAAGTTGGTTGGGTGTGGTGGTGTGCCTTACCCACTGAGCTAACAACATACCAAACAATCAAAATATTGTGAAACAAAATATACGATTTCCAGCACTTTTCACAAATGAAAGTTTAAATTTGTGCCTGTAACCCGAAAGGGTAGTATTTTTTTATATCAGATATGTAACCAAGTTTCATTTTTGTAATTTTGAGACTTTTTAAAATTTTATTTTTAAACTGTTTTGATTTTGTTTTTGAAACTATTTTGAGAATTAAGACTTATTGCTTAGTTAAATGTATATTTTTAACCGAATAAAATTAAAAAACGTAGTAGTAAATTGGGAGATGTCCAATTTGGGTGAAAAAAGTATGAAAAAATCCCTAATTCGAAGAATCGTTTCAAATTTAGTCTCAAATATAAGTCAATTTCTGGTGCTATCTCTCTGCTCTTCTATAGAGGAAGTAAGCGTATATTCCAAGCTAAGTATTCAAAATCCTTGCTACAGAGTTTTATTATATTGGTTCCAAAGACAGCATCACGGATACGGAGAAAGAATTTAGGTCAGTCGACAAAACTTAGTTTGGCCTTAATACAAGAACAACTTTCAAGGATCGTAAAGTTCTTAAGATTGATGGACTAACTGATAAAACATTTTCAGGTCGAATTAGCATTTTTTAAATCAAACTTTTTTCAACTAAAATGAAACTTTTCGCAGATTAAATTCAACTTTTTTCAAATCAAGTGAGAGAGAAAAGATAATTCGGCTGAAAACTAACACTGGCTAGACTGTTATGCTATGATCTCTACATGTTGATGACATTTAATCTCTCTATTTCGATCCAATAAACACTTGCTTTTGGGAATCGTTATCGTTTCTTTGACTATCGAGTTTAGAAATCTTCGAACAATTAATGAGAAGTTAAGCATTGAAATTTTATTCTACCAATAACAATGCAACCTACTCGTCCCCAACAATTGGTGAAATGAATAACATCATTAGTGCCTTTTGAACAATGTCCAGCCAAAACTTTAATCGGGAACGATGTCTCTAAATTGTTCACGCACGGGGCTTACAACCGGAAGAAAATTTGCTACAATACCTCTCCTTTTTAGCTCATTTGCTCAACAGGGTTGCCTTTATATCGCTGTCTTCAGCTACCCATATAAGACTCATACTGTCGAGCTAAGCCATCTCACTGAAATTTTCGTCACTCAGTCACTAAATTTGTGCTGTTGACGTACGAGTTTATGACCTTCAACGCTGTCGGACTCTGTACTTATGCTCTTGTGTCCTAGAGGTAAAGGGCCAATTAAACTTCCTTTACCCTAACACCATAGTCGTAACCATACTTATATCCATAACCATCTTCAATGTGATCGATTAATGGTACCTTAAACCTAAAAATCGTGAAAATTTCATAAAAATGAAGAAAACGCAAAAAATTACAAACATATTTCACAAAAAATAAGTCTCTTAGTCATAACGTATCCAAAACAATGAATAAAATCTACAAAAAGTTATTAAATTCACCAACTCAATTATTTTTAGGTTATGGATATGGTGAGAAACCAAAAACCAATTGGTTGGCTATGGTATGGTTATGGCGTTAGCATTATGGTATGGCACCATTAATCGATTACATCGATCAGCTGTTTTATTTGGTTATGGTTTTATGGTTATAAGTCACCATTAATTGGCCCTTAAAGCCAAAAGCCGATCTCGCGTTTTATCCCCAAAAAACAAACCTCGAAAATATACAACTTCAAAACTTCACATTATGGTTATATTTATCGGTTAACTTCATTGAAAGTAAAAAGCTGATAAAATAAAATCGGCCGAGTTACGAAAGTAGCTGTTGAATCAACTTCGCACAAGCTGATGATTCTGAATTGACCGTTCCAACAGTCCAAAGCTCTTTTAGCTTAGCAACTATTACAGCCACCCTAAGGCCGGGTTTTTCAGTGCGAGTTCAAACTCTAGTTAAATTTGACTAGAGTTAAACCTTGCCACTGTTTGTTTAGCATTTCATTTCTCTCCCTAAAAGGAAGTACTCTCGCCTCACTGTGTAGGTGGTGTTCTGAGCACATAAAAAGACAGCACGTAGCGATTCTGAGAACAGTGCTTTGACAGACCTGTATTTCCTTCCAGTGTGTAACCTTTAAGCTTGGCGACCTTATCGCGGACGCGTAGCATAAAGTTCTATACACAGATGCCACTTCCTGTTTTTCCGTCATAAAATGTTGATCCACTCGTGAACCAGAAATGTGTTTTAGGGTTGGTATATGGATTTCCTGCTTCTCAAAGGGTTCTATCCACAATGTATAACTGAAAATTCCGCGAGGTTCTGAGCGTACAGAGAAATTGGAAAATTATGCCAACCTCAAAATTGTGAGCGCCATGATATCATTTTTTTCCTTTTTTAAATTGTATTTTAATTTTATTTTTAATTATAAGTACAACTTATGGGTACATATTGACGAAAAAGAAATTCTTTTTGAATTCCCACAGCACGATCATATTTGCTTTACCTTGTATGGATGTTGTTATGGGTCGTTGTATCCAATACGAGAATTTCAATTTGCCAGAGGTTTTTTTGTTTTTCAAATAATCGAAATTAACACTCTACACATTTACTGTTGTTGTACATTTTTAGATTTTAATTTCTTGTTTTATTTTTTTGTTTTGTTTTAAAAACCCACACTCAGCACACATTTGTTTACAATAAAACACACAAAAATATCCGGTGTATGCTTGTATTTATTTAGTAGCTTGTAAATAACATGTGAATATGTATTTATTTATTTTTTTTTTTCAATTTTTATGTGAATATGAGAATTCTTTAATAATTCATAAAATATGCGCAAGCACTTTTTCGCAAATTAAAACTTAACACGTACCTACTAAAATATGGCACAACCGAAATGTTGAAATTTTTTTTTTAAGATTTTTTGAGTTTTGAATTTCTTAAACTTAATTTCTAAATTTTTTTTGTATTGTTTTTGATTGCAGCTTAACTCAAAATTTAGTTTTTAAACTCCTTATATTGCTTTGTTTTTATTTTTTTCAAAACAATTATTTATTTCTCAAGCAGAGCTATTAATTTGTACTATTTGTTTGTAAAACTTTCAAAAGCACTGGTTTTCAATTCCCTTTTCCGATTCTAAAACATTAATTGTACTTAAAATTAATGTTTAATTAATTACAAGAAATAAAAACGCGTCGCGCTCGTAACGGATGCGCAGCGGTTTCGCAATCCGTACACTTTGAAGGAACAGGAACTAATATTCAACGAATTAAACGAGTGCGAGAATACGCCAAATGAATGAGCGCGGTGAGTGAGCAGAGCAGCTACTGAGCGATAGCCAACGTCGACGGAGACAGCGGCAGCGCTCACAGCAGCGGATATATGAGGGGCCGGTGTTGCGACGGCGCACTTGCGTTGACTGCCAATAAGTTTATGAGCGCACAATTCCCAGCATCTGTGGATTACTCACTACTCTTGTAGATTTCTATGTATGTTTGTGTAAATAAACACACAAGCATCTGAAAAAAAAAAATGCAAACACTCACGCAAGGCACACGAAAGCAGTGAGATCTCGGTGTATATATAATTGGAAGAAAAAAACTGTTTAGCAGGTAGGCAACAATCAAACTTAGCCACATGCAACTCGGGTATAAAATCAGAAATATATTTAAACACACATGCATACAAACACACATGGTGCGTGTGAGATTTACCTGCTGGAAGAAATATATACGGCAAGTCCTCATGGCTAGACACTGGGGGTGCATTTTTGAAAATGCCGCAGAATTAACAAAGAATAAAGTGTAAAACAAGAAGAAGAAGTGGCATACAAAGTGATTCTTAAATATGTATATTAATACTGTGTATGTATGTGTTTGCTTGTATGAAAGCCAGTTTATTTTTTTCGTTCGATATCTGATATGTTTCACTTCAAAAACAACAACATTCCATTGCTTTATGGCTTTCTTTCTGCTTAATGCCTTTATGCTCCTCATTATTACTTGTTTGGTTTTTTTTTGCCGAAAAAATTCCCCCACAGAAAGTATTTATGAAGTAAAATAGTTATGTAGAAACATGCTAACGCTAACAGTCACTCAAAGTTAAAATGACACAATCATCATATATATTATTTCTAATTGCCGCTTTTATATACGGGTTCCTTTTCGCTCTTATTTGGAATCCAAATCTATAAATAAAGTGTTGGTTGTAAAGATGGAGAGTCGGGCTATTAGCGAGCTTTGGGCAATTTTGGTCGTAGAGCATTTGTTTCGCTATATTTTATTAAAATAATTTGTTAAAAATAAACGATTGTGAGCACACAAAATATATGTATATTTATACTATGGCCTTATTGTGAATATTTGCACTGCGTTGCCGGGCGTTGCTACCATACGCTGCACCAGATGGCAGCGTAACTGTAAGTTTTAATTGATGATAGAACCGCTGATTTCTGTTGATATTTGATAAGAGACTTTTATATTGGTTGCGCAAGATGCGCACGGGTCCGGCTCGTTTTTTTTTTAAATAATGCAGTTAGCAGTATGAGCGATTCATATGAAACAACTTCATAAATTAATAATAGCAGTATTTTTTTTACATGTATATTAGGGTGGGTCGATTTGTATGGACGAAAGTTAACTGATATCGCGCCATCGCTTTTTCGATAGGATTTGGGCTCAGAAAAAAAAGTTACACTACGCATACCCAAAAAAATAATTTTCGAGCCTGCGGAATTTCAGTTTTTTGACTTTTTTCGACTTTGGTTTTTAAGGCTTTTTTCATGACCTACTAAAAAATTATAAATTAGTTAATCATAAATTAACAATAGCCGTGTTTTTTTACATGTATATTAGGGTGGGTCGATTTATATAGGCGAAAGTTAACTGATATCGCGCCATCGATTTTTCAATAGGATTTGGGCTCAGGAAAAAAAGTTCCACTAGGAATACCCAAGAAAATAATTTTCGAGCCTGCGAAATTTCAGTTTTTTTGACTTTTTTTCGACTTTGATTTTTAAGGCCTTTTTCAAGACCTACTAAAAAATTATAAATTAATTAATCATAAATTACAGGCATGCTTAACGAACGAAACGATATCATTTCGTTACGATAATCAACGCTAATAAACGAAACGAAGTCATTTCGTTTCGTTTATTAACGTTAAGAACGTCAAATTAACTGTTATCGACAACGTTTTTAGCGGACAGGGTATACATATAAAAATTGTTTAGTAGGTCATGAAAAAAACCTTAAAAATCAAAGTCGAAAAAAAGTTAAAAAAATGAAATTTCGCAGGTTCGAAAATTATTTTTTTGGGTGTGTGTAGTGGAACTTTTTTTCTGAGCCCAAATCCTATCGAAAAAGCGATGGCGCGATATCGGTTAACTTTCGTCCATACAAATCGACCCACCCTAATATACATTTAAAAAAACACGGCTATTTAAGCATGCCTGATAAATTAATAATAGCCGTGTTTTTTTAAATGTATATTAGGGTGGGTCGATTTGTATGGACGAAAGTTAACCGATATCGCGCCATCGCTTTTTCGATAGGATTTGGGCTCAGAAAAAAAGTTCCACTACACACACCCAAAAAAATAATTTTCGAACCTGCGAAATTTCATTTTTTTAACTTTTTTTCGACTTTGATTTTTAAGGTTTTTTTCATGACCTACTAAACAATTTTTATATGTATACCCTGTCCGCTAAAAACGTTGTCGATAACAGTTTTTTCAAAAAAAAAAAAAATATATTATTATACATGAAAATTTTTTTAGTAGGTCATGAAAAAACCTTAAAAATCAAAGTCGAAACAAAGTCAAAAAAATAAAATTTCGCAAGTTCGAAAATAATTTTTTTTGGGCATGCGTAGTGGAACTTTTTTCCTGAGCTCAAATCCTCAAAATCGATGGCGCGATATCAGTTAATAAATCGACCCAGTAAAATCTATGTATGTACATCTACATTTACGGGTAAAAAAATGCTTAAAGCTGAGTCATTGGTGCCGTTTGTCGTATCGCTGTAGTCGTATCCCTAACGTAATCAGTTGTTTATCGTTACGGCGGAAAACTAAAATCCAATTGGTTGGCTACGATACGGTTACGACCTTAGCGGCACCAATAATCGATTGCATTGATTCCCATTAGGTTGGTCGAATCAGCTGTTATAAGGTTACCGATACGGTTACCGATAACGCATCAATGTCTGCAGCTATATCAGAACCTCTGTTGGCCATAGCTGAATCGGTTGCGGTGAATAGTGGGCACACACCATTTATAGAGGTAGCACATAGAGGTAGTGCAGAGGTTAAACATAGACACATATTTCAGTTGCATCTAAGTATAATGCGTATTGATATTTAGGAGTACTAATTATCTGCGCCACAATTTCAGAAGTGTAAATAAAGTTATGCACTTGTCATTCCATATAAAGTTTAAGTGCATATGTATATAGATGTAAAAAAAAAATACAGCTAATGTCCATCTATTCAAGATTATGCCAGATTTATGACTGAATAACGGCTGTGAAAACGGCAGAACTACACAAAACCTTCAGGAAATGGTATTTCCATTAAACAAACAACCCAATTCAGTTTGCTCTGCAGATCCTCTCTCTATCTCAAACCACCCCTGTGAGCGTTAGCATACGTCATAGTGTAGAGCAATCAATGTGTCTTGGCCTCGACGCCCTACCATTACTCGACGTTTCATGCAAAATTGGATCGTAAGGAGCTTATTCGGAGACCCAATTCTAGAAAAATAAATAGTTCTAAACGATTTTGAATCGACGACCTTCTGATCGCGTTCGAATTCTCTAACAGCTTCGCCACAGCTACTTGAAATTGTTTGCACTCGACTCGAATAATCGGAACAGAGAACACTACCAGGAAATGGACTCGGAATCAGTATTTTTCTACTTTTCAAACCGAGTCGAAAACCAGGCCTAATTGAATATAAAATAATTCAAGGTTCGATTCGAGCTCAGGGCCAGAACAATAATTTTTTTTTAATGATAATTATTGTTTTTTTAAATGTTTCAATAATTGAAAAATTGTATTTTGTTTTTGGAATAGTAAGTAGGAAATGTTTCAGACAACCTGTCATAGCTGCGCAGATAGATCCATTTCGAAGGGTGCTAAGCCTTCATCATCAGTATGCTTTAGGCACGCTGCGCTAACCATTTAGCTATACACCGGTAGTTTGTTTGATTGAAAAATTGCTACTTCTATTCCTCCTTACCAACTATATTTAATCAGAGTTGCGTCATCTGTTGCAAATCACAGATAATGCTGGATTTGTTTGTTGTCAATTACTGACAAGTAATGATAGAAAATCGTTCCAAAATAGTTTTAAGGTATTACTCGAAAAAAGTTACTGGTCGGTAGGTATTGAATCGGAATACTTTATGGTATGCATTACTGAAACATCTCTTATTGTTGACTCATCCCCCTTGATCCGCAACAAGTGGTTCGACTTAAATCAAACATAATTTTTATTTAAGTTACACTTAAAAAAACAACCCTATGTCTTTCTGCGGCATAAATATTGTGATTAATATTAGCATCACTAAGCTGCTACTAAATAAATGCACAACAACAATAAAGCAGCCACTCTTATGTAGAAGGCGAGACGAAGAGATATCTCATCACACATAAGCAGCGCAAGCTGAGCAATCATTATTCAGTTTTGATTTAAACGCGCTATTGGATGTGAAGTATAATTGCGAAGTACTACTCCCAAAGCAAGCGACCAGTTTGCAATACTGAATATTGGAGTGATTTTAGCGATTCGAACGTTAGCAGAAGGTGCATAATAGTCGGAATTCCTCGAAGTTCATCACAATGTGTAATTTTAAAAAATGAGTAAGCGAAATCCGCCCAGTAGCTCGGCTGTTTCGCTCTAACAAAATTGGAATATAAAAACACTGCAGCACCAAAGGTATGCTGGCGATTTACAAATAAAGTGCAAGTGTGAAAGCACCTAAGTATTGAGTCTCATTTGCACTACGCAATACTGTATAAACTCATATACATACAAATCTCAATTTTTAATATTTACAAGTACATTGGCGATGATGTTGAAATATGAGATCGGCTGAAATAAATGTTGCTGAGCTGTTGATCTAAAAACCACCCCTAATCTGTTAAAAGGAATTCTGAAAGAAAAATACGAAATCTTCAAAAAGAAATAAAAAATCCAACTAGGAAGACCATAGCGCGGGAAGAACACAAGTAGTATATAAGAACTTCCTTTTTCAAGCTGTGCTTGCTTGTAGGTTTCTTTTATTTTTTCTGAAAAGGATCTTAACACAGAATGGTCTCGGTCGATGGTTCTACAAATTTGTTTTATGGAACACACACGTACTCTTTTAATATGCCATGTATATTTTTATGTGCACAACTATGTAGGTGTGTATGTATATATGTGTATAGTATACACTGTATACGTCTATGGCTATGTAAGACGCACGTCATAGGTGAGCCTTCTATGTCACAACATAACGGTAACCAACTGTGATTTAAAGTATTTTTTTGGTTATCTGCGTAAGTATACAATTATCGAATATTATACCATAAATGCTTTAGATAACATTGTGCCAAATCGTTAGATAATGAAATAACAAAAAGTATGCGAATGTGTTAATAAAAGAATTTCAAAAATGAGTTCAGTTTTTTTGGTTAATTTTAAAAGATACAAAAATATAAAAATGCTTGAGATCTTAAAACGAGGCTAGACATATAAAGATAAAAAATTTGAATTTAGATAAGTGATCGCCATGATTGAAACTGTAAATGTGTTGGTATGAGTATTATCATCGTATTGGTGGTGGTTTAGTCGTTGATTGACGAGCAATGAGGAAGATATATGCACGCATATTTGTTAACACTAAACGCAAATAACAACAGTCTTCGATAATTTTGATAGGACGTCTGCTCAGCGATTACTTATCGAAAGAGAATAATAGTAAGTACGTCCTCTTGTTTAGATCTTGGTTGTAAAGAAAATATTTACTGCTATAAACTCATCGTTTATAGTGGACCTACCATAGACATGCGATAGTTTCCATGAAGAGTATGAGGAAGTATTTTTATAGAATAATAGTTTTTGAATAGGTATTGACAAAAGTTCCAAGATCATTAATACCACGCAAAGTGAACTACAAAGAAACATCCACATTTGCAGAAACCATTCATACTCTCCATAAAACTATTTACTATGCCCATTGAGTTTGGTTGTTGAGCAAACTTTTGGTAACCATAAGGAATCATTCAGTCTTTGTGAGATATCAGTCAAGGTGTGAGATAAGAATCCAACTGAATAAGTGCAAGATAAGATAAGATAATCCTGGTTATGTGATAGTCTATCTTCACAAATTTCTGAACGCCTTCACAGTAGCAACCACTCCTAATATTTGGGATGATGTTATTCAGAATCAATCTAAAAGTATGGGTTGTCAGTAAAAAGCAGGACTCAATTGTTTGTAATAGATTTTCCTGATCTAAGTTGTGGATGCGAATATAACTAAATTATTACACCTTTATATCGACGTTTCGCTATTCTGTATAACATTTTCGGGAGTTTTGTTTATTTGACTTATTTTGTTTCATTGATTTTCCGACAGCGTGGATAAATGATGTATATTTGAAAGATTTTCCATCATCCCTGGTAAAATTTCGTTTCGTTCTCAGAGAACGAAAATCGACACTGATGATAGCACAACGCCGAAACCTGTTTGTCTCGAAACCAAATTTGACAAGGGTGACGGATAATCGTTCCAATATACATAATTTTGTTTATTTAATAAAAATCTGTCAACAAAAAAATATATTGGTTTAAATTTAGTTAAATTTGTATAGTAGTGAAGAGTTTGTGTTTTCTGGATGTCCAGCTCTCTGAAGATGCCTATACTTTTAGCGTCTTTGTAAGTGACTCATCAATATTTAGTTGAACTCAACAATATCTGCTGGCAGTAAATTTTTACCGAGCAGGTTCTTACTGGTAGTACCCTAACAACTGTTAACAACTGTTGTGATAGATCGATCGAGTGCATATGTAGTTCAAAGTTCAGGCGAACCTGAGAGAGCCAGGCAAATTTTGTAGCTTTAAGATAAAAATGATCAACATGGTAGCCCGACTTATATGGAATTATCTGAATAAGAAACATTGAACTACCACTGTTTCTAATCTCTAAAGTTGAAGCACGACACGAGAAACACTCGAGTGACATAACGTTCTCAAACAAAACGGGCCATAATTCTGAAATCCAAAAAAATCTTAGCTCTCCAATCAATATTGAATATATTTCTCTAAAGGAACTCTATTATAAGTTGTATTCGTACTAGTTCTCTAATAACTCTCGATTATATTACTACTGTAGTTTTCTAGCAATAATCTCGAGTAGAGATTAAACTACTTATCTAAGAAATGCTTCCAGTGAAGGCTATGCAACCATACACTCCTATAAGAGGCCACCATTTCGGCGTACTTTCTTTCTGCTCGACTCATAGCAGTACAGAAATCAGTAAGCTGAAGAAAGAAATAATTGAGAATACTATATAATCATATGGCACTCTTCATTTAGGCGACTTCCTTCAACAGAGCGTTAGGTGGAATCCGGAGTTTTATAAAACAAAGTAGAATACACCATTTCTAGTTTGTTTTATAACGAATCCTAGGCTGCTTAAGAAATGTGGCTGACGGAGACATAAGCCTTTGGGAAGCCTCGGAGTTTGCCGAAAAGCATTAGCGACGTCTATTCTGACTATTTCAAAAATTTAGGCAAAATTGTTTTTTTAGCACCCTATAAAATCAGTGAAGCTAGTTTAATTTATCTATTCGATCATTGATTTGAATAAGTGATATATTCTGGCAAATGTATTCACTGAGAGCACAATTCGTCCATAGAAGTCCTTAACCTATCTGACATCTTTTATTCCAAGTGCACCTTCGTTCATCCCAATCAAGTTGGAAGGGGATGGAACTTTATCGCATATTTCGGCCTACTTTGTTCTATATCGGGTTGTTTTGTGAACATTTCAGGATAAATTCAAGAACACTTACGGACTGTTTTACCTCTTTTTATTTAAACTATTTCGGTGCAAGTTTTGGACCATTTCGGTATTAATTATGGATTGTTTTTGGAATTATTTCGAGTCTATTTCAGGAAAAATTTGGAGCAATTTCGGGATTGTTATATTACATTAGGTATCACAAGGGTATCTCAACTTAAGGATTATTTCGAGACTAGTTTGAAACCATTGTAAAGAGTTAAAGGATTATTTCCGGAACTATTTCTAAACTATTCCTGAAAGAATTGGCAACGATTTTGGGTTTACAATAGCAGTTTAAAAATGGTTTCATAATAGTCTCGATATGATTCTGAACCTTTCCACAAATGATATCAAAAATAATCCCGAAGTGATGCTACAAAATCCCAATATGGTTTCGAAATAACTCCGAAATTAATCTCGAAAAGGAAAAAATTTAAAGTTGTATAGAGAAAACATGGAGAAAATCTTTTTTTTTAACTATTTCGGTGCGAGTTTGGGACCATTTCGGGATTACTTCTGTATTGTTTTTGGAATAATTTCGAGTCTATTTCAGGAACAATTTGGAGCGATATCGTGATTGTTATATTACATTAGGTATCACAAGGGTAACACAACTTAAGGATTATTTCGAGACTATTTTGAAACCATTGTAAAGAGTTAAAGGATAATTTCAGGATTATTTCCGGAACTATATCTGAAACAATTGGGAATGATTTTTGAATTACAATAGCAGTTTAAAAATGGTTTCGAAATAGTCTCTATATGATTCTGAAGTTTTCCACAAATGATATCAAAAATAATCCCGAAGTGATGCTACAACAATACCAATATGGTTTTGAAATAACTCCGAAATTAATCTGGAAAGGGAAAAATTTAAAGTTGCATACAGAAAACATGGAGAAAATCCGAATTTTGCTGCATTTACATGGTGTCGAACTCTAATTTTTTATATTTTTTTAACTCCTTATAAGAAAAGGATTTCAAACTTGGGGAGCACATTTCCAACTGTGCGAGCTATGTGGCATCAATTCAGCGGGTTATTGGACCCATTAGAACTGCACAGTTTTATCATTATGTCTTATGTGTGCTGAGTCATCTATGTAAGTATTTATATATGTATGTAAAGAGGGTTTGGAGTAGCTAAGCATTTTTGCGCGTCCATGAACTCAGTGTAGACTAACTAGCCGAGCATATTCAAAAATTCTAAACCATTTCCGCATTCGTATTAAATTCATTTTTAACAATTTAAAAACAAACAAAAATTTGTGCTTACACAAATTAATAAATAAAGAATGTCTCATGTTAGAAATTCTCATTTAAGAAACACATGTGTACATACTACATGCCCCTTGTAATATAAGTTTTCAGGCTTAGATTACTGTGCTGATTTCGCAATTTCAAGTAAACGCCTAACAACAACTATTTAGCCAAGCAAGCGTCAATCAACAATCAATCACACCAAAGTGAAATTTTTTTAAGAGTTCGTGTTGTTCTCGCGCGCACAAAATTTGCTTCCCACCTAACACTAGTTTTTCATAAGGAATATATTGGCAAATGAATCGTTGTAGATTTGGCCATATGTGTAAATATATTTCTATACTATATAGAAATGTATGTAGGTATATATTCTGCAAAAGATATTTGAATATCTTTACCTTCTTAACATATCAAATATTCATTTAATAAGCATAAAAATTCAAAACCAAGTCAACGACCTGCTTAATAATCAGAAGCGTATGTACATATTTAAATGAACAACTACAACAGCAAAACTAAAAGCAAAAACAAGAAACGAAATATGAAAAACAAAAAAAAAAAAATATTTATAACATCAACTCAAACATATTTACATACGTACAATATACTCAAGAGCGTCTCAAATAAACTATTGTTCTGTGATATGTCCAGAATAAGTAAACGAGATATACAACAACGCGCAAACGTACATTCAAACAAACACACAAATAATAAAAAACAGTACAAAGCAGAATACAAAACTTGAGCTCGAAAGTGGTAAAGTACATAGACGAACAGACAAAACATAAAAAAACAATAATATCAACAAAAGGTATGACTAAATTCCGGGTACTACGAAAAGTGCTTCCTTAGATTTAACCGCCCGCTTCAAATTTCGAATTTCGTTAATCGTCAGTTTGTGAGTTTAGCTTGTTTTTTTTCTTTCTTTGTGTGTTCGTTTTTTGTTTAACTTATTTCATTTGTTCTTTTTTAAGTGATCTACGTGTAAATATCTACAGACATAAATAATCATAAATATGTGAACGTGCTCGGGTCTGCGACGCTCCATTGGGAGGGTTAAGGTGCGCGACAATTGCTTATGTTTTGCTACTTCTGACTCTAATTTGATTTTATTTGATTTGATATGATGTTGTTGTTAGTTGTTGTGACGCTATTAGATGACTAAAACAGGTAAAATGCAGGAAATGTATAGAATTATAAGTAAATATGGCGGATTCCGCACTAAGTCGGGTAGTTCCTTTATGGGACCTACAGATTCAGATATCGCCACTAAGTTGAATAGCTCTTTTATGGAACCAACAGATTTACTCTAATTCTACGTTTCTTTTCAGTCTGTGCGTTATCTGAAATTATTCTATTCAAATGTTATTACCTTTCTATTATTTGTGTGATACCTATGAATCTTTCATTTTCTTTAACAATTTTTTTTAGATTGTGGATGTGATTCTAGATTGTGGTAGTAAAATCTTTGGATGCGTTAATGCGGATATTCGGGCCTATTTTATTATTCTTGTGAACCTGTCCCACAGCGAGTCAGGGGGTTCAGAACATACCCGCTGCAGGTATGCCTGTCTTAAGTGGCGACAAAAATACGAAATTGATTTAAGAGGTTGTGTAGCGCAACCGTTTCAAGGTGTTGCTAGCGCAAAATGTAGTTTCTCCAACGCGATTGTCAACCTCACCTACCCGTGGCGAGTCCTTTTACTTTATCAGACGAGACTCTGGCGACCCCTCACGGATCTGGGGAGTGAGAGAACGTAATGGCCTTGAAGGTTTCATGTGGTCATACTAAATCGTTACCGAGATGGTCGGGCTGGTGCCTTAATTGTGCTTGTTACCGGAGCGTTCCGGATCTTCATCCGGCAAAGGATCATCAATATCGATAACACTCGATAACTCGTTTTGGTGTTTGAGAACTGTAGTATACCCTTTATCTTTATTGTTATTACAGTTATTCTTTTGAAGCTTGTTCAAAAACGCGAGCTTGAAATTCGATAATTAAAACCTCTAAAGATGCTAAAAACCCAGAATACTCCCCATAAAGGAGAAAAATGAAATGCTGAACAGTTTCTGTTGAGTACCCAGAAACATACTACAAGACATCTGATACAAGAGACCTCGCGTCCCAGGAACTTTAGAACTTAGGAAATCATCTCCCTTAGCAGAAAATGAGCATGAAAAGGCATCAGAGACATCCACAAAAAAGAGTCGTACTACTATGCCAGTGATTGCCCAAGGAGAAGCGAGTCACTCTAGCTCAACTTCAATCTGGATACTGATATAGGTTTAACTGTTACTTATCCAGAATCAACCCCAACATACCCAATTGTAAAGCGTTCCCACATGACACTAACCATTTTTAATAGGAATGTGATCTCTCTGCCTGTTGAAACAGCAAGTTTCGTTGGACTCCCGGTAGAGGATATTGATGACAATTTGTGAATGGTCACACCTATTGGATGAGGCAAAGAACTGCTACAACAACAATAACATGCTAATAACCTGGAAACCGAATTCTAATTTAGGGCGCTTTTGGAACGAATTCTGAAATAGGCCGTTATTAAAAATATTTCTAAGATAGGGCGTTTTAGAAACGGCAGCCGAGATAGGGTGAAATTCCACTCAGTAGTCGATACTGTAAAGAAAATTGTTTCGTTTTAATCTACTTTTATGGTAATTCACTTTAGAGCAAGTTTGCGATTTTTGTATGTCCCGACATGGGATCATTAAGGTAATACTTTCTTTGAGCTTTGCCTTTGAGTGTTACTTGTTTGATTATTTTGTAGTCTCTTCTGAGCCGATACGAAGTAAATCTTGAAAACATTGGGAATATTTCAAAGTTTCAATTCGAAAGTTAACCCGATGATTTACATGGAATTCCCCTTTTATCTTAAATATGATTACATACATATGCATGCATAAATGTAAGAGGTAACAACTTTACCTACAAAATGTACTTCAGATCGTCATTTGTAATATTAAGTACTATTCATAGGTGAAATCTTTTCTGTAGCTGTAAGTATTAATTTGTTTCATAATTTTTCGTATTATGCGCAGACTCCAAAGTTATTGGAAAAGGGTTCTGCTATGGGAAAAGTTATCAATACGTTGAAGTCAAAAAGTGTTTATGCTGCTTATAATTTTAACCTTTCATTAAATCTGATTTATTTTTTTGCTTTGATAGGCCTTCATGCCCGATAATAAAGGCAAAGTTAAATTTTCCTCTCTCTCTTACGCACTTCGACGCTCCCACGTCTTCCTCAGGGAGTCTGATAATTCATTAACAACAAATATAAACCTTTTTGTTTTATTTCGTATTTTTTTGGTTGTTTATTTATTGCGATTGAAATGAACAACGCTTGTTGTTTTGTTTTAGCATATTGCGCCTAATTCGACGCCCACTTTACTCTTTGCTTAAATCAATAATTTTTATTGATGTTGTCAGATGAAGCACATTAATATATATTTATGTATGTATTTATATATATGATTATAACTAAATCATTTAGTTTAAGCTAAGCTGATTTCAGTTTAGAACTTCAAACCCGTTTTGGTACCACCTTCCGGGAGGTAACCCATGCGTAATATTTCCACTACAGCGTTTATGGCGTTGTAAACGTTTTTTTTTATTATATTATCTGGACCGATTCAGACGCTTAGGAAGAATAATATTTAGTTCTTTCCGCTGCCGCAGTGTGATGGTGGCATACTCCGTCTACCACATCGAAGATCCTGGGTTCAGGCCCCGGGCAAAACAACATAAAAAGAAGAAAGTTTTTCTAAGCGGAGTCGCCCCTCGGAAGTAATTTGGCAAGCACTCCGAGTGTAGTTCTGCCATGAAAAGCTTCTCAATGATAACTCATCTGCCTTTGCAGATGCCGTGCGGATTCGGCAAAAAAAAATGTCGGTCCCGTCCCGTCCATTTGTAGGAAAATTTAAAAAGAGCACGACGCAAATTGGAAGGAAAGATCGGCCTAAAATCTTTTTGGAAGTAATCGTATCAAAGTACTCAACCGGTATGCACGAAACCTTTACTTCTAAGCGTACTTGGACCACGTTTACACATGCACTATTTTACAATAAATCTTCAATAAATATTTTTAGCTGTGAAATTTTCACGTTTCCTTTTTATTTCGTGCTTTCAATTAGCAATGCCATCCCATAGATGCTTAGTTTTAATTAGGTGTAAACAACTGATGTCAAGAACTGCCTCATGCTGACCTGATGGTGAGTTGTGGTCAAAAGCGTTTCCATCATATATATTATTTCTAATTGCTGCTTTTATGTACGGGTTCCTTTTTCACCCTTATTTGGAATCCAAATCTATAAATAAAGTTTTGGTCGTAAAGATGGATATTCGGGCTATTAGCGAGCTTTAGGTAATTTTGTTCGTAGAGCATTTGTTTCGCTATATTTTATTAAAATAATTTGTTAAAAATAAACGATTGTGAGCTCACAAAGAAATCTATTTGTACTATGGCACTATTGTGAATATTTGCACTGCATTACTGGCAATTGCTATAATACGCTAGATGGCAACGCAAGTCGTAAGTTTTAACTGATTGATAGAACAGCTCATTTTTGTTGATATTTGATAAGAGAATTTTATATTGGTTGCCCAAGATGTGCACGGGTCTGGCTTGTTGTATCATTATACTGAATCGAAGTCGATAGCAGTGTGTAGTAAAATTCCCATTGTTTCACACGACTTTGCATTACTTGTTTATGGAACGTCTTTTGCAAAGGAAAATAAATTGCAAAATATATCGTTGGACAATAAACCTTTCCACTCATCGGTTAATTTAATTGTCACTTTTTAGTCAAAACGATTCATTTATATTGCTTAGTTTGTGATCAAATTTGACTTAGTGAAAACCAGGCATAAGAATATGAAACAAAATCGCTATCTCCAAAACTTGCGATTATTGAAGGTAAAAATTTTTTATGGGAAATCTAGCTTTTTAATTACCGATTGGAATTATGTACATATAGTGTTAACTACTTTGTACTCTTTACTTTAATTTTTAAAATAATTTTAATTGAGTTTTCGTGTTAACTTAAAATTTTGAATAACTTCAAAAAAAGAAAATTCTAATTAGTTGGAAAATATCTAAACTCAAAAATAAACAAAAATAAATTTTTATACTTAAAATCAAAATAAAAGATTTTTTTAAATATCAACTTGAATGTTGATATACCCAACAAGCATTCCTTTAAACGTTTTAAAAAATAATTTTAAATGAATTTGCTTGAACATACGATATATAAACGTTTTAAAAATTTTATTTATTTTGAGTTTTTTAATGAAATAAATTTCTTTTTTTTTTTTAAAGTTCGATGAAATCTCTCTATCATGCCATTTGCTTGGGGATGGTAAGGAGATGTATGAATTTTATGAGAACCTAAAAGTTTAGTTAATTCCGTAAAAAATTTTCAAGTGAATTGTGAACCTTGATAAAGAATGACCTCCCTATGACAACCGCAAATCAATTACCTCGAACATACCCTACTACCAACAATAAGGAGAGAACCAACACAGCCAAAGGGGAGGGAAAAATACACAAATCAGCAGTTCACGTTCCAGGAATTTCGGAAAGAATAAAATTTTCAAAGCTCTATGACAGAGACAAACATCAGATCGCGCCAACTTACAAACACACGCCAAGAAAACCCCACAGCAATACAAAGGATAGAATTCCCAAACAAGAGAAGTCTGGTGTAGCTTACAGGATTTCGTGTAAGGGTGATGGGTCCCACTTATGCGATAAGGTATATGTGGGGACAACAAAAATGAAACTCAAAACAAGGACCTCCGCTCACAAATCAAATGTGAAACTAAGAAGCAGTTTTCGGACAATAAGACGGCATTTTCATCACATTGCAAGGACTCCGGGCACCATCCTGATTTTGATAATGTATCCATTTTACACGAGGAGAAAAATTACGGCAAACGATATACTTCATAAATGCTGCACATTACGAACACCCCTAATGACACGAAAATGAATTATAATTATTTTAAAAATTAAAGTAAAGAGTACAAAGTAGTTAACACTATAGTACACAAGTTTAGATAATCTTCAAGACCTAGATTATCTAAATTTTTGTGCTTAATTCCTAATGGGCATATAAAAAGCTTATGTACCATATTTTCGTTGTGGTTTTTCTTGCGTGCGAGGGGTTATGGGCGTGCATAACAACTAACAAGGAGCTAAGTGTCTTCATTGTCCATGTGTAAGGGATTGACGGACTTCGAGGAAATTTTAAAGAGATGAAACTGCATTATATATTCTTCGACCACCTTGGGACTACTTCGGTACATTTCGTGAACATTTCGAGACTATATTGGAACCAATTCGAAACAAATTTAGGAACGCTTCCGGATTACTTTAGGGATCATTTGGGACAGCTCCAGGATCCTGTCGAGACTATTTTAGTTTTCGAAATTCGTCTGCAGTAGCTTAACAATCAGCCAACAGTAAAATAATGTCGATATGATTTTGTACCTTGAGTTTTGGATGTGCGTAATGAAGAAGCCGGCTTTACGTGCTTTCCATGTTATTCTACCGAACTGTTGTTGTTGGGTGCTAAACAGAGCATCACTGTAGTTCGTTGGGAGCTTTACAGAGCCATAAGACATTTTGTGCGGGCATCTTAGATAACAAAAATCTGCCTTCCTCACATTAATTACTTTGCAGATACGTTATTTGTGGACATCTAACGAAATAAAATGTTTCCTACTTAGATTACTGCAGGGTTAATTTTTTTGTATGTATGACTATATACATATATGTATATATATATATAAATTTGCAATGACGTTGAACTCAAAATTTTTGCTGATTAGTCAAATTTGAAACAAGCAAAGTAGTTGTAGACATAATAAAAATTTGCTTAAACATCGATCGCGGGCGACGCGCACTCAAGATAGCAACAAACAAGTAATGGATAGCGATAGCGATAGCAGCGCGCTAATCTAACAAGAAGCTAGTGAACTTAGGTGACTGACACAAAAAAAAGCTATAAGAAAAGGTAGTAAGAAGAACCTTTTGTTGACTTCAGTTTGAATACTTAAAAACCAGAAAGGTTATCGAACGTTTGATATAATTAATTTTTTTCACATTAAACATTATTAATGCATAAATGGTCTTAACAAAATCCATACATTAGACTGTGCAAAAAAAACCACAATGTTGTAAAAGACTGCGTCTTAATTAGAAGTTTATGTTGAGACAGTCAGGTAACACATTTTTTTACTAATTTCTTTAACGATCTAAGTACGCCCGCAATTGCTTTGTTATAATAACATCCGATTTTTAAAATTGATATATCATTATTTTTGGCTAAAGATGCTCTACATTCAATTTTAATGGTCCTTTGAAGTTTGTAGTAGCGTTGACATTGTTTTGTATACTAAAGAAGTTGAAGCCCCTTGGCTTCTCCTTTGTCCCAATTAAGAAAAAAAACGTTATGTGTAAACTGAAACTGCAGAACTTAAAGGACATCAGAAGGAATGATAGATCATATAAATTTTAGAAGTCTAATGTGAAATAGAAGTCGTATTTGAAAGAACAAAAAAATTTTTTTTATAACATTTAAGGTTTTATGGGTAGAGCCTACAACTCTAGATACCCGAGCAGTTCGATGCTCGTTCGAAGGTCATTAATTGCTTGTCGGTACCATGATGCAACAAACCAGACAGGGTAAACTCAGAGAAAAACGCCGTTATAAAATCCAGCACAATCCAAAACCGGACTCAATTCAAGCTTTTCATGTTCTCACTTTTTTGTTCTTGAAAAACGAACGACCTGTTCTTAAAACAACAATCTTGTTCTTGAAAAAAAAAACGGCTGATCTTAAAATGTGAAGAAATGTTCTATTAATGGGAACGATGTCTCTAAATTAAGTACAATGTTCTTAAATTAAGCGCAAGAAAAAAGAAACGGTACAATAACATTTGGCACAAGCCAACAAGCAGAGTAGTGGCCCAGCGGCTATGATGTTCCGGTTGCGTTCGTGTGGCGCGAGTTCGATCACCGTCAAACTCAAAAGTTTTTTAAAACAATTTTTGTATCTTCTATTTTTTTTAACTCTATTTTTCGTTCAGTTCCAATCACATATGCACAGGTAATTCTCAAACTTGTTATGAAATGTTTTAAGTATATATTCAGATTGCCTCATCAAATAAGGAGAATTTCTCAATAAGAGATATATATGAAAAAATGCATATAATGCGTCTTTTTTCATCTTTTGGATTTTAATAATAGTTTTCTTGTTATTAATATTTTTTATTAATGACAAAAAAATAATTATTAATAAAAAAATGGGTGCTAATTGCAAAAATTACCTTCCTAATAACACCAATGATTAAGCACAAATCTTTCTTGAATTGAGACCAAAACTCTTAAATCGACCACAAATCGCTCTCGAAGCGTGAGAACGATAAATCTTAAATCAAGCCCAAGTAGCGCTTGAAATGAGCACAAAAGGTTCACACATCAATACCAAACTGGTCACAAAATACGAACGGTGTGCTGTTCTTAAAACAAGCCCATCGGTCACGAGTTAAGAAAAAACGTACTTTGCAGACTTTTGTCAACGAATGTTCTTAATTTTGAACTTGTTTGGTTCGTTTTAGAACGATTTTTTCTCTGAGTGTAGATAAAAATTACAAAATGGAGTCGCATTTGACTTGATTTAAGTGTGGCGTCTTGACTTATCTGCAGCACTGTTTTTGTTTTCAGTATCATAAATCAGATCTTTATTTCAAACAGTTTTGGCTAACCCTGGGTGCGTTTAAATCAATATGAAATACTCTCAGCTGTATGATCAAACCCGACAAACGTTGTGCTGACTATTTCTATCTATTCACCTGCCTCTCCTCTATCTCATCCTCTTCTTCCTCTATTATTTCCTCTCCCATCTGCGGTCACATTCTTCCCCTCTTTTCCTCTTACTACTCCTGCTCTAGCCCTCTCACTATTGCTCTTGTTCTTAGCCTTATGTTGTACTTACTCTTCCTGTTAACCTCTTTTCCTGTTTTTTCTCAAACTACTACCTTTGGCCTTACTTTTACTCTCACTCTCCTCCTTACTCTTGTTCCCTTTACTTTCCTGTTTCTCCTGCAGGTTCATCCATTTTCACTTCTCCATTTTCCCTTTTTCTTTTCTCTTTTCTTTCTGTTTCCCTTCTCCAATTTAGATATACATACTTATGTATGTATTTGTTAGTAAAGTAGTAAAAAGAGTATCAAAATATTACTAAAAAATTTCCTTCCCTTCGTTTTTCACGACCGGATTATAAGGGCCGTCAATTTGTTGTTGTTATACTACTAACTTCACCTGTCTGGTTGTATTTTAATATAAACTTCAATTTTTTTCAGTTTTTTTGGTCCTTAAACACAGAGACCCAGTCTAATACACATACGTCTCTATGATATCTTGAAATGACTTCAGTTGGTCAAGCACCGCGAATAACACGAAATAGATAAAGAAAAAACAATTAAAAAGCATTGACTCAAAAATCAACAAAAAAGGTTGTTCAAATCGATTAGTCGCAGCGGAACTATTTTGCTGCTTCCACAGCTACTGATGCTAAAGCTAGCAGCTATTTTTAATGATGATGAGATTTGATACGCTGCGGTAAATATACTTTAACAGCGCAGATAGAAAAGGTGCTTCTTTTTGTAGTTAAAAAGAAAAATAGGTGAGAATTCCATCCTTATAAATAGTTCACTACAATATTTATCTCACTTCAGGCAAACGAATGCGCACACGCACTATGGCCACTTATGGCTCTTTTGTGAAAAAAATGGACTCTATCAT
This sequence comes from Eurosta solidaginis, assembly GCF_040869045.1. Taxonomy (NCBI): domain Eukaryota; kingdom Metazoa; phylum Arthropoda; class Insecta; order Diptera; family Tephritidae; genus Eurosta; species Eurosta solidaginis. The sequence goes on from NC_090320.1 coordinate 241,948,872, forward strand.
GTTAAGCTTTTAGCGGTTTATTGCTTTAAACGATGCTCAAATCTTTGTTAAATTTTATTTTTTGTGTTTAGCCGAAACTCAAGTGCTTTTGTAGGAATTTTCAGCGAGTACAAGTACTCGTGAACTTATTGTAAACAAAACAGTTTTTAACTTATCTTTGTGGGTTTACAACCACTTAAAATTGATACACCAATTTGAAATTTTATAGTTCATTTTAAATAAAAAATACCACTATTTATTTTCGTTAAAACCTTATTATAAAAATTATTTTATGGTACAAAGCCCGAAAGTATACTTGCGTTTTCGTTTTTAAGTATTTTTATGGAATGAAAATTTTTTGATTATAATAATTTCAAAATCTTAATATATAAAAATCACGTGTCACAATCTTTGGCCACGATGGACTCCTAAACTACTAAACCGATTTCGAATTTGTTTTGCCCACCGTGTGTAGTTTGGTCTAACTTGAAATATAGGATAGGTCATATCTCAGTCTGTAGTCGCAATATTATTTTATTGCAAATTTTTTACTTGTTTTGTACTTAATAATAAAATGTTACGTATACGCACCGGCACTCACATTTTCAGGGGTGCGGATATACTTCCGTGTAATTGGTTGGCGTTTAATTAAACAACGTGCTTATCAATAAAAAATATTATAGCGAATGATATCAAGTATAGCACATCACCAGGCCCGCCGAGAGGGTGGGGGGTTTCTGAGGGTGCCCGCGATTTAGAGGTACTATGACATTTTTTTTAATTCAGGAGAGTCTTTAGTTGTTCCATGTGCAATTTTTAAGTGAAATATTATAGTGAAGTGTGAAAAATAAAAATCTAAGTTCGGGTGTAACCAAACATTACATAATAAGCTGAGAGCTATGGAGACAAAATAAGGGAACATCACCATGTAGGAAAATGAACCTAGGGTATCCCTGGAATGTGTTTGTTTGACATGTGTATCAAATGGAAGGTATTAAAGAGTATTTTAAGAGGGAGTGAGCCATAGTTCAATAGGTGGACGCCATTCAGGGATATCGCCATAAAGGTGGACCAGGGTTGACTCTAGAATTTGTTTGTACGATATGGGTATGAAATGAAAGGTGTTATTGAGTGTTTTAAAAGGGAGTGGGCCTTAGTTCTATAGGTGGACGCCTTTTCGAGATATCGCCATAAAGATGGACCAGGGGTGACTCTAGAATTTGTTTGTACGATATGGGTATTAAATGAAAGCTGTTAATGAGTATTTTAAAAGGGCGTGGGCCTTAGTTCTATATGTGGACGCCTTTTCGAGATATCGCCATAAAGGTGGACCAGGGGTGACTCTATAATGTGTTTGTACGATATGGGTATCAAATAAAGGTATTAATGAGGGTATTAAAAGGGAGTTAGCCTTAGTTCTATAGGTGGACGCCTTTTCGAGATATCGCCATAAAGGTGGACCAGGGGTGACTCTATAATGTGTTTGTACGATATGGGTATCAAATAAAGGTATTCATGAGGGTATTAAAAGGGAGTTAGCCTTAGTTCTATTGGTGGACGCCGTTTCGAGATATCGCCATAAAGGTGGACCAGGGGTGACCCTAGAATTTCTTCGTACGATATGGGTATCAAATTAAAGGTATTAATGAGAGTTTTAAAAGGGAGTGGTGGTAGTTGTATATGTGAAGGCATTTTCGAGATATCGACCAAAATGTGGACCGGGGTGACCCAGAACATCATCTTTCGGGTACCGCTAATTAATTTATATATGTAATACCACGAACAGTATTCCTGCCAAGATTCCAAGGGCTTTTGATTTCGCCCTGCAGAACTTATTCATTTTTTTCTACTTAATATGGTAGGTGTCACACACATTTTACAAAATTTTTTCTAAAGTTATATTTTGCGTCAATAAACCAATCCAATTACCATGTTTCATCCCTTTTTTCGTATTTGGTATAGAATTATGGCATTTTTGTAATTTTCGATATCGAAAAAGTGTACGTGGTCATAGTCGGATTTCGGCCATTTTTTATACCAATACAAAGTGAGTTCAGATAAGTACGTGAACCAAGTTTAGTAAAGATATATCGATTTTTGTTCAAGTTATCGTGTTAAGGGCCGAGCGGAAGGACAGACGGTCGACTGTGTATAAAAACTGGGCGTGGCTTCAACCGATTTCGCCCTTTTTCACAGAAAACAGTTATCGTCCTAGAATCTAAGCCCCTACGAAATTTCTCATGGATTGGTAAATTTTTGTTCGACTTATGGCATTAAAATATCTTACACAAATTAAATGAAAAAGGACGGAGCGACGCCCATTTTGAAACTTCTTTTATTTTTGAATTTTGTTGCACCATATCATTACTGGAGTTGAATGTTGACAAAACTGACTTATATACTGTAAAGATATTAAAATTTTTGTTAAAATTTGACTTAATAAAAATTTTTTTTTTAAAGTGGTGTGGTCGTTCTCCGATTTTTATTAAGAATACATAAAGTAATAGGAGTAACGTTGCTGCCAAATTTCATCATAATACCTTCAACAACTGCCAAATTCCAGCTTGCGAAACTTTTAAATTACCTTCTTTTAAAAGAGGGCGGTGCCACGCCCATTGTCCAAAATTTTACTATTTTTCTATTTGGCATCATAAGTTCAACTCAACTACCATGTTTCATCGCTTTATCCGTCTTTGGTAATGAATTATCGCACTGTTTCGGTTTTTCGAAATTTTCGATATCGAAAAAGTGGGCGTGGTTATAGTCCGATATCGTTCATTTTAAATAGCGATCTGAGATGAGTGCCCGGGAATCTACATACCAAATTTCATCAAGATTCCTCGAAATTTACTCAAGTTATCGTGTTAACGGACAGACGGACGGACGGACCGACATGGCTCAACAACATTTTTTTTCGATACTGATGATTTTAATATATGGAAGTCTATATCTATCTCGATTCCTTTATACCTGTACAACCAACCGTTATCCAATCAAAGTTAATATACTCTGTGAGCTCTGCTCAACTGAGTATAAAAAGAAAGGCTAAAATGTGTGCTAGTTGGTCGCCGGTGTTTGAAGAGATACGTCGATCGATTTTGTTCAAACTTTCACACAAGTTGCGTAAACCTCACGAGGTGGTTACTACATAGGTTTGGTTGCGATCGACGTATAGGGTCTCGAGATATAGGCCGAAACGCGGGCCAGTGAATGTCTAGACAGTGTTTATACAATATGGATATCAAATGAAAGCTGTTGATGAGTGCTTTAGTACAGCGTAATATGTTATCCAGAGACGGACTGGGACTGGGATTAGGACTAGGACTGGGACTGAGACTCGGAGTGGGACTGGGACTGGGACTGGAATAAAATACATACACCCCTCTGGGACAGGCAATAAGGGATGCAGAAGAATGAGAAGAAATTGATAGAAGAGAAAAGAGAGAAGGAGATTGAGAAAGAGATAGAATGAGACGAAGATGGAGATAGATGAAGTGAAAAAGACGGAGGGAGGAGTGAATAAAAGGATTAGGATAAAGGATTAGGAAAAGTGAAGGAAAAACCTTATTAAAATGTATGCAGATAGGCCAAATTTAGGGCAGGACAACGGCTGCCGGGTTTTCTAGTTGAAATATAAAAAATTAACAAGAACAATTCATTCAATTTCTACAAAGTAGTTTTATATAAAGTTGAACATAAATATAACTAATATTAATATCATAAATTAAGATAACATAACCCTACAATCTTTTCAATGCGATATCAAGGAAGTATGAAACAATTTGTTTAAATATTTCAGATAACTGACAATTTTTTTTGAATAAAAAACTTGTTTCAATTTATTTCTAGTTTGAAATTCGAACCACAACCCAATTATTGGCATTTCCTTAATTTTGTCTACAAGCGTTTCTAGGCTTGGTATTTACTGCATCATAACCGTAGGTCAGGACTCACTGTAACATCTCTCAAACCGAATTTACTGGCACGGTTTTCAACAATACTTACTCGTACGTGGTTTCAAAAAAGTGCACGGTTCCAAAAAGTACCCGTATCCGACAAAGTACCCGGTTCTAAATAAGTACCCGTATCCGAAAATGTACCAGTTCTAAAAAATTATCCTGGTAAAAAAAAATTCGATTCTGAAAAAGTACCCCAAAAACGTATAAATTATAAAAAATTACCCGGATACTAAAAAGTACCCAGTACTTAAAAAAAGTTCGTTTTATATATATGTAGGAGAACTATGTTTACCGTCTTGTGCCACGATACGTATATACATATTTAACAATTTTTTTCCGAAGGGTGCGTATAATAGACACTTTAATTCCGAAGGGTGATTCAGATTTTCCTACATACATGGTTTGAAAAATTACACATATGGAAGAAAATCTGAATAACCCTTAGGAAAAAAATTGTCAAAAAGCAATTTGAACCTTGAAAAACCTATAACTTGTACTTTGTTAGACTAAAATTGTTGGGCTATAAAACTACATACTCGAAATAATTCAGAGAACTCAAACAAAAAAAAAATGGTAACATTCGTATAGTTTATCGAAATTGTTTTTGAGATTCGTTTGTTGATAAAACGTAGTTTTTCGCAAAAATTTAGTCTATCAGTCCACGATCCTTATCAAAATCCTTATTATGACAAGAACAATCCATTTGCCGAATTTCGTGAAGACAACTCAGACGGTTTTGGATTTATGAATAAAAATATTTATAAAATTGATGCTATCAGGATTGGGCGATATCACGCCTTCCTCTAACCACTATCTCAAACTTAGCCTGCCTCTCCCATTTCTATTCTCTATTTTTACCATTACCTCAAAATATCACTTTCTCTGCCCCTACCTTTATCTTATCTCTATCTTTACCTTTGCCTTAGCCTACCACTTACTCTGCCTATCCCATTTCTATTCTCTATATTTACTACTTCCTCAACCTGTCAGCCGGGTAGTCATATGGCTTTTACACAAGTATGATTACAGCTACTTCATATCGCGTCAGAGTACCCCTGCAACGAAAACGAGAGTCTGCTACGCAAAGCATAAGTTTCGCAATACAGGTACTAATAGCAACACTCTTACCATCAGCGCTTAAGTTTGAGCTATATGAATTTAAATTAATTACTCTAAGCAGCGAATATTTCAGAACCATCTACGACTGAACCAGTTGAGAACGTTCTCAAAATGTGTGCAAAACGAGGACAATTGTCATTTCTTTGGACATGACATAGTTAGAAGTTTCTCTTAATGACATAGCTTTGCGCAAGCGCGTAACAAGTACGATTCGCTGCGGGGGTGGGTGTTATGTTTTTTAACTTTTACTTGTTTAAAGTCAAATCCATTAATTTTTTTTAATTCGGTATGAGTACATATAGTTGCCTTAATACACGAGGCACTAACAAACAAATTTAAAATTTTAAAGGATTTCAGCACCTTATAGATATGACTTTTTCAAAGTGGCATGATTTCATTGGTTATTTCAACAGCGAGCAACTGTGAATATTATGCAAATGCGTCAGCCAATTTTAAAGAGAAGGGTCAATTATACTTACATAGCATAACAGGGCACAGCAACATCGCTCTCACAAACAATATCTGATCTATGGGATTTGCGTGTACTTGATTAGACTACGCAGTGCATTGCATTGCCACTGCATGAAAGTCTGTTGAATTTTGATTTCCATGTAGGTATGCGCTATGCGCGCGACTCTCACTCTTCGCGCTGTTAACATTGTTATTGCAAAGAGTGTAAAAATGAGCATAACTCTCAGAGTAAAGGCTCCATTACTGATACTTAGCATAGACTTGACTTGGCTTGAGAACTGTCACTTACCCTGCAAAAATTGCTGGATTACGTGTTCCATTTTCTTCATGTTGGAGTACTCTAACAATGCTCCTTTGCAATGCGTTTGCGGACCACCATCAGCCGATCATTGCTCGTTTTTTAACGACCGTGATCACGACACGATGACGATCGAACAGAGTTGCCAAAAGTAAAATATTGCATACAAATAACTGATAATAAAATTTTACTATGGCAACTCTGTAAATGCAACCGCGCACTGGTTTTATGTATACATACTATAGTATAGAGAAATATTAGTTTCTTTATTCACGCAAATGCTAAATAACATAAGAATATTCGTAGTAAAAAATATAAAAGTTGTATTGCCCCTCTTCATTTATCTTCATTTTAAATTAAATTCACTCCGATAATTCTTTCCGACACAATTCCTCTCCATGGAGTACTACAGTGAAAGTACTTTGGAAAGTACTCTCACGTATGTACTCTATGGAATACACACAAACAAAGCGAGAGTGGGATCACCTACTCCTCTCCTAGGACATCGCAATGTTAATTGGAGCACATTTTTTGTATGAATACAGATTAGTTTTGGAATACTCCTTTACTCCCAAAGGAGTATTCCTTACATTATTTATTGAGTACTCGCGTTTTTTGAAGGTTACTGTTCTGTTAAATGAACATTGCCTGTTACTGATTGCTCAAAACTTATCAACACTTAACTTGGCTTAGAAGTCTGTTGAATTTTGATTTTCTATGTAAGTTCGAAGTGACGTTTACATTTTGAGATGCCATTTGTTTGTTTCCATTTCATTTTGACATTTTGTCATACAAATTGACATTTATTGAATATGATGCCAGATTGTATGCGCTAAGTGGAGTATAATCAAGCCTAAGTTACCAAGTTTACGCCAAGTCAAGTCAAGTCTATGCTAAGTATCAGTAATGGGGCCTTAAACCATATTGCTTGCTTGTGTTTGTGTATATTTTACACACAAACTTTATTTGTGTGTGTGTTTGCCCTTGTCAGTGATAGTCTATGTACGCTACGTAAAGTATAATCAGATCTATGTTTCACATGCTATGTACTGTTTTGACATGCAATGCGCTGTAAGTATAATTAGACCTAGAAACATTCGCTCACGGCACTCACTTTTTTGTTCTTATGACCATGTTGCCACAAAATTCATTTTCTATTGTTCACAGAAATCTGTTATTTTAACCGTTTTCATTTCTCAAAGTGACAGTACTAATTGCTAAGTTAATAAACCTATGGCTTACCTATGATTGGAATCGACTTGGGTGATTTTAATCAAATTTATGACTTACCTGTAAAGAGAGAAAAGAAACAAATAAAAATTTAGTAAAAGCCTAATGAAACATTAGATCAGGTCGATGAAGAACTACAGGTATCATTAAATCTAAGAAGGTAAGGTATCATTGAATCTAAGAAGGTAAGAGTTTCATACATTGTTTTTTTTTTGGGCAATGCATTTTCCGAGTCATGATATATGATATATATATATTTATATATATATTACCTCGAGATCAATTTATTGTTGCGACAATATATTGGGATTATTCTCAGGAGAGTGGTGTGCAGTATGAAATAAAGTTCTCCCATGCACAAAATGCGTAACGGATTGACGAAGTTAGATCAAATCTTGTAGGACCATTTAGAGATTGTTTTCTGATTATTACGGAATGACTTTCGGAACAATTCAGGAATATTTTTATGGGCTATTTTGAAACTATTTCGATGCAATTTTAGGGCATTATACGGATCACTTCTGGATTATTCTCGGAAATATTTCGAGATTACTTCAAGATCAATTTGGAACAATTACAGGATCATTACGGGATTATTTTTTGAATTATTTCGAGACTATTTCGGGAACGATTTTGAAATTTATTTGCTTCCCCATAACGGAAAATCGTTACGAAATAATGAGTATATTAAATACCTATATATTTTCAAAGTAAGGAATTACAATATCCGCATAAGGCTCGGTTCTTGTACATGGGTGATGGGTATTTCTTTGAGAAAATCCAGAAAAACTGTAAATAGTTGGTAGCAGTCAAAGATAGTTCGTTGCGAGATACCTTGGAAAAAAGGTGTAAGTTAGCGATAGAGAACTTTATTGTAGTACCCGGCTTTAGATTTGTCAAGCGCTTAGGAGTCGTAGTCTAACATGTGGAATGGGCCATCGATACTGCAATAGTTCTAAACCTGCGAATATCACAATGAGAGAAGTAGAGATAGTGAGCTTTTAAGAGACGGGAAATGATGAAAGAAGACACACTCCTCGGACGGCCTGGAGATTTAACCGCTAAGTCCATATGTACACTTATACACCAGTAAGCAGAGAGAGAGAGAGAGAGACAGTTGGACAGTGAAAATATTAAATATACTCGCGCTTCGACAACTAGGAAGCAATAAGTGTAGGGAATGAGCTGTACTACACAAATTCAAAAAATATGAGTGTAAGAAGAAGTGATTAAAAGTTCAAAGGGATATCAAAAAGTAGGACTACTGCGAAAAGCCAAAAAATAGCTGACTAACAGACTTCATCTTATTGCAAACCTCTGAGTGAGTAATTTCCAACAGTTGCGCTGGAGAACTGAAAAGAGAGAAAGAGAACACCTTGTTCGGGATGATGAGGAAACCAGGTAGGTCAAACCGCTACCATCTTTTTACTCAATGAGTTGGCACAATGCCGACAATTTTATTGGTGAGATGACAGCGCTATATTGAAATGGCGCACAAGTGCACGGAATGAGGTATGGGATAAAAAGAGAAAGAGCTCCTCAATACTAAAGGCGAAGATATGTAGCGCATGTGTGGTACCGTGTCGACCGACTATGCTGCTGGGCTAAAAACTTGAGCCCACATTTTATACCCTTCAAGAGATTCAGTGATTTTTCAAACTTTTTTGGACTAAATTGGAAACCTGCCAATTTACTACTGCACTTTTTAATGTTTTTCGGTTTAAATTGTAATCTTAATTGAACACCCATGTTTAAAATCTCGAAATTGTTTAAAAAGAAAACCGAAAAAGTTTAAAAATTTCAAGATTAGAAATAACACCGAAAAATTATAAAAACATCAAATATTAAAAATTTTCAACAAAAATAAAAATGAAAAAGTTTGAAAAATATAATAGTAGAAACTTGTATACACTTCCAGTTTTGAAATAAAGACGAAAAAGTTTAAAAAAATCTAAAAATAAAAACTTGTATGAACTTCTGGTTTTGAAATAAAACCAAAAAAGTTAAAAAAAAATCTAAAAATAGAAACTTGTAAACAGTTTTGGTTTTGAAATAAAACCGAAAATTATAAAAAATCGAATAACATAAATTTGTATGCGCTTCTGGTTTGGAAATAAAACCGAAAAATATGTATTTAATTAGCGAGCTTTGCTCATATTGCTTTATACAATGGTTTTTGTAATTGATATTAGAGAAAAATTGTAAGTTTACAAACGGCGATGGTTACTAGGACATGTTTCTGAATTTCACTTCTCCATCAGCTAGCTTTTCGGGAGCTGAGCGTTGAACTCGAATCAACATTCATATCAGTGCAAGCCTTTAGCTGCTAAGCCATATGAATGTCCCGTTGTTCGCTGTACAATTGGTCTCTAAGAGTTGCCTTTTTGTTTATATTCCTTTTGATCACCATGTAGGCACATACACTCTGTATGTCGCCGTTTGTAAACTTACAATTTTTCTCTAATATCAATTACAACAAGTAAGGAAGGCTAAGTTCGGGTGTAACCGAACATTACATACTCAGTTGAGAGCTATGGAGACAAAATAAGAGAAAATCACCATGTAGGAAAATGAACCTCGGGTAACCCTGGAATGTGTTTGTATGACATGCGTATCAAATGGCAGGTATTAAAGAGTATTTTAAGAGGGAGTGGGCCATAGTTCTATAGGTGGACACCTTTTCGAGATATCGCCATAAAGGTGGACCAGGGCTGACTCTAGAATTTGTTTGTACGATATGGGTACCAAATAAAAGGTGTTAATGAGTATTTTAAAAGGGAGTGGGGCTTAGTTCTATAGGTGGACGCCTTTTCGAGATATCGCCATAAAGGTGGACCAGGGGTGACTCTGGAATTTATTTGTACGATATGGGTATCAAATGAAAGGGAGTGGGCCTTAGTTCTATAGGTGGACGCCTTTTCGGGATATCGTTATAAAGGTGGACCGGGGGTGACTCTAGAATGCGTTTGTACAATAAGGGTATCAAACGAAAGGTGTTAATGAGTGTTTTAAAAGGGAGTGGGCCTTAGTTCTATGGGTTGACGCCTTTTCGAGATATTGCCATAAAGGTGGACCAGGGGTGACTCTAGAATTTGTTTGTACGATATGGGTACCAAATAAAAGGTGTTAATGAGTATTTTAAAAGGGAGTGGGCCTTAGTTCTATGGGTGGACACCTTTTCGAGATATTGCCATAAAGGTGGACCAGGGGTGACTCTAGAATTAATTTGTACGATATGGGTATCAAATGAAAGGTGTTAATGAGTATTTTAAAAGTGGGTGGGCCTTAGTTCTATGGGTGGACGCCTTTTCGAGATATCGCCATAAAGGTGGACCAGGGATGACTCTAGAAGACGTTTGTACAATATGGGTATCAAAAGAAAGGTGCTAATGAGTATTTTAAAAGGGAGTGGGCCTTAGTTCTATAGGTGGACGCCTTTTCGAGATATCGCCATAAAGGTGGACCAGGGGTGACTCTGGAATTTATTTGTACGATATGGGTATCAAATGAAAGGGAGTGGGCCTTAGTTCTATAGGTGGACGCCTTTTCGGGATATCGTTATAAAGGTGGACCGGGGGTGACTCTAGAATGCGTTTGTACAATAAGGGTATCAAACGAAAGGTGTTAATGAGTGTTTTAAAAGGGAGTGGGCCTTAGTTCTATGGGTTGACGCCTTTTCGAGATATTGCCATAAAGGTGGACCAGGGGTGACTCTAGAATTTGTTTGTACGATATGGGTACCAAATAAAAGGTGTTAATGAGTATTTTAAAAGGGAGTGGGCCTTAGTTCTATGGGTTGACGCCTTTTCGAGATATTGCCATAAAGGTGGACCAGGGGTGACTCTAGAATTTGTTTGTACGATATGGGTACCAAATAAAAGGTGTTAATGAGTATTTTAAAAGGGAGTGGGCCTTAGTTCTATAGGTGGACGCCTTTTCGAGATATCGCCATAAAGGTGGACCAGGGGTGACTCTAGGATTAATTTGTACTATATGGGTATCAAATGAAAGGTGTTAATGAGTATTTTAAAAGTGGTGGGCCTTAGTTCTATGGGTGGACGCCTTTTCGAGATATCGCCATAAAGGTGGACCAGGGATGACTCTAGAATGCGTTTGTACAATATGGGTATCAAAAGAAAGGTGCTAATGAGTATTTTAAAAGGGAGTGGGCCTTAGTTCTATAGGTGGACGCCTTTTCGAGATATCGCCATAAAGGTGGACCAGGGGTGACTCTAGAATTAATTTGTACTATATGGGTATCAAATGAAAGGTGTTAATGAGTATTTTAAAAGTGGGTGGTCCTTAGTTCTATGGGTGGACGCTTTTTCGAGATATCGCCATAAAGGTGGACCAGGGATGACTCTAGAATTTGTTTGTACGATATGGGTATCAAATGAACGGTGTTAATGAGTATTTTAAAAGGGAGTGGGCCTTAGTTCTATAGGTGGACGCCTTTTCGAGATATCGCCATAAAGGTGGACAAGGGGTAACTTTAGAATTTTTTTACGATATGGGTATAAAACGAAAGGTGATAATGAGTATTTTAAAAGGGAGTGGGCCTTAGTTCTATAGGTGGACGCTTTATCGATATATGGCCATAAAGGTGGACCAGGGGTGACTCTATAATGTGTTTGCACAATATGGGTGTCAAATTAAAGGTATTAATAAGAATTTTAAAAGGGAGTGGCCCTTAGTTGTATATGTGAAGGCGTTTTCGAGTTATCGACCAAAATGTGGACCAGGGTGACCCAGAACATCATCTGTCGGGTACCGCTAATTTATTTATATATGTAATACCAAGAACAGTATTCCTGCCATGATTCCAAGGGCTTTTGATTTCGCCCTGCAGAACTTTTTCATTTTCTTCTACTTAATATGGTAGGTGTCACACCCATTTTAAAAAGTTTTTTTCTAAAGTTATATTTTGCGTCAATAAACCAATCCAATTACCATGTTTCAACCCTTTTTTCGTATTTGGTATAGAATTATGGCACTTTTTTCATTTTTCGTAATTTTCGATATCGAAAAAGTGAGCGTGGTCATAGCCAGATTTCGGCCATTTTTTATACCAATAGAAAGTGAGTTCAGGTAATTATGTGAACTGAGTTTAGTAAAGATATATCGATTTTTGCTCAAGTTATCGTGTTAATGGCCGAGCGGAAGGACAGACGGTCGACTGTGTATAAAAACTGGGCGTGGCTTCAACCGATTTCGCCCTTTTTCACAGAAAACAGTTATAGTCCTAGAATCTAAGCCGCTACCAAATTTCACAAGGATTGGTAAATTTTTGTTCGGCTTATGGCATTAAATTTATCCTAGACAAATCAAATGAAAAAGGGCGGAGCCACGCCCATTTTGAAATTTTCTTTTTTTGTATTTTGTTGCACCATATCATTACTGGAGTTGAATGTTGACATAATTTACTTATATACTGTAAAGATATTAAATTTTTTGTAAAAATTTCACTTAAAAAAAAAATTTTTTTTAAAAGTGGGTGTGGTCGTTCTCCGATTTTGCTAATTTTTATTAGGCATACATAGAGTAATAGGAGTAACGTTCCTGCCAAATTTCATCATGATATCTTCAACGACTGCCACATTACAGCTTGCAAAACTTCTAAATTACCTTCTTTTAAAAGTGGGCGGTGCCACGCCCATTGTCCAAAGTTTTACTTATTTTCTATTCTGCGCCATAAGTTCAACGCACCTACCAAGTTTCATCGCTTTATCCCTCTTTGGTAATGAATTATCGCAATTTTTCGATTTTTCGAAATTTTCGATATCGAAAAAGTGGGCGTGGTTGTAGTGCCGATATCATTCATTTTAAATAGCGATCTGAGATGAGCGCCCAGGAATCTACATACCAAATTTCGTCAAGATATCTCAAAATTTACTGAAGTTATCGTGTTAACGGGTGGACGGACATGGCTTAATCAAATTTTTTTTCGATACTGATGATTTTGATATATGGGTCTATATCTATCTCGATTCCTTTATACGTGTACAACCAACTGTCATCCAATCAAAGTTAATATACTCTGTGAGCTCTGCTCAACTGAGTATAAAAACCATTGTATAAAGCAATATGAGCAAAGCTTGCTAATTAAATACATATGATAAAATTGATATAATAGTAACAGCAGAAGTATTAAAAACAAGTACTGTAAAAATCCGAACAAATGTTACTAAGCTTTCAAAAGCGCGCCTAAAAATCATATCCACACCATTAGGAATAAACTACATACAGAGTGTATGTGCCTACATGGTGATCAAAAGGAATATAAACAAAAAGGCAACTCTTAGAGACCAATTGTACAGCGAACAACGGGACATTCATATGGCTTAGCAGCTAAAGGCTCGCCCTGATATGAATGTTCATAAACATGTCCTAGTAACCATCGCCGTTTGTAAACTTACAATTTTTCTCTAATATCAATTACAAAAACCGAAAAAGTTTAAAAAATCTAAATCTAAAACCTTTCATACACTGCTGGTTTTGAAATTAAACCGAAAAATTATAATAATAGAAAATAATAGAAATTTGTATGCGCTTATGGTTTTGAAATAAAACCGAAAAAGTTTAAAAAATCTGAAAATAGAAACTTGTATGAACTTCTGATTTTGAAATAAGACCAAAAAAGTTTAAAAAAATCTAAAAATAGAAACTTGTAAACAGTTTTGGTTTTGAAATAAAACCGAAAAATTATAAAAAAATTTAATAACAGAAATTTGTATCCGCTTCTGGTTTTGAAATAAAACCGAAAAATTATAAAAATTATAAATAGAAATTTGTGTACACTTCTGGTTTTGAAATAAAACCGAAAGAGTTTAAAAAATCGAATACATAATAAAAATTTGTATGCGCTTCTGGTTTTGAAATAAAACCGAAAAAGTTAAAAAAATCTAAATAAAAAACCTTCTATACACATCTGGTTTTGAAATAAAACCGAAAAATTATAAAAAAATATTATGATAGAAATTTGTTGAAATAAAACCGAAAAAGTATAAAAATGTAATAATAGAAAATTGTATACATTTCTGGTTTTGAAATTAAATTGAAAACGTTTAAAAAATCTTATAAAACTAATTTGTATACACTTCTGGATTTGAAAAAGTTTAAAAAATCTAAAGATGAAAACTTTAATACACTTCTGGTTTTGAAATAAAATCGAAAAAGTTTAAAAAAATCTTATAATAGCAACTGACATATACATATCGTTTTGAAATAGTCCCGAAAGAGTTAAAAAAGGTAAAAAATCTAAAAACAAAAATGTGTATACCCTTCTGGTTTTGAAACAAATCCAAAAATTTTCAACTTACTGCCGAAAATCTAAAATAAAAAATTGGACTCGAAACCTGCTGTGGTATTGTAATTTTTTTTCTGGTAATGCAAGGTTAGACTTCTTTGGTTTAAAATTGAAACTTTGTTCTACGCACTGGTTTCACGAGACCCTGTATAGTCTAAAATTTAAATCAAATTTGGTTTGCTCATACATTAGTTACAAAAAGTTTTATATTTAGGGGCTACCTATTAACGGCGTAATGTTAATCGGGAAGACAAAGTTATATAAAGATAACAGGAAGTTATTGCTTGAGTGACGCTATGGCAGCTACATATCTTATTTGATATGATATTTTTATGAACTCATATATTTCTTAGTAACATAAAACCTTTTTGCGAACTCTAACTAGATCAAAATCCAAGTTAGAATAATTCTTACCGGAAATAAAGCATGTAAGCAAATAAAAGAACTATAGGAACTACGTAAATGATATCGTCAAAGATTTTTTTTTAATTTTTTGCATACATTTTCTTTTCGCTTCTAAGTAAATGATCATGTAATCAATCATCTATGTTACCTTTTCATTTAATCATTTATGTGTTGTTGAACATTGGAGTGTCATATGAACGACTACTAAGCCGGCAGTTATTGACTGAACAAATATGTTGATATGTATAAAAAACAAATAAAAATAATAAAATGATTACAAAAGGCGGAAAAAGACACTCAGAATAAAAAACAGAAATCACAGCTTTATACAAGTGTTCACAAACATTTGTGTGTATATTAGGGTGAGCAAAAATAAATAAATTTAAATAGTCCAAATTTTTTTTCAGGACATCCGAAAAGAAAGCCTGTAAACATTTCAGTGTTTATTTTCATGTTTAGAGGTGCCACTTCATGATTTTGGTTTGTCCATACAAATGATATGGAGAATCCCATACAATTTGAGTTGGAATTTTCAACTCGAATAACTACCAAATAAATAAGTCATTGCTAGCTGGTGTTTACTAAGGGTTAATTATGATATTATGAATGATATGAATTAGATACACTTTTTATAAAAATTTGAAAATTGACTATACGATTGAATGGAAAATTTTAAGTCACAAAGAGGCATCTCTGAATATGTATTAAAATTTTGAAAGTTTTACAGGTTATCTTTTTGGATTTTCTGGCCGCAATTTTGACTATACCAAGAGAAAAAAATCTGTTCCACCCTAATATGAATATATGTAAACATAAATAAACATATGTAAGTATGTGCACATTTAAATATAATTACAATTGCATACAAGTTTACGAACATTCGTCAAGTGGGTAGATAACACATTTTCTCATCTCAGGTTCCCTTGCCTTTTAGCAATTTTCTACTTTTATAACCAGCAAAACAACAACAACAACAACAGCATATATATTTGCCAACCGCCACCTCAGACCATGCAATAAGGAATAAATTGTGTTTTATATAGAAAAATATTTATATTTATAAGTTATATGCAAATGGAAGTATGTAGGTACATTAGATTAGATCGGTACCCATAAGCAAAAGAAATTTTGAAAAAATTTTCGTCAAAATTTAAAGCTTTTCTTGAGAAACTTTCGGAATTCGTTTTCTTTGTACATCATTTTGAACCTTGCAAGCTTTTTTCATAGCTAAATGAAACGATAAGCACACTTTTAGGGGTCAACACCCGTTTAGCTGACAAAACTGCATGAAAGCGTTTAAAAAGCTCAAAAAGCTGCTAAAAGCATATAAAGAGCTTATCAGGACCAAAATAATGGCATATAAATTTTAAAAATCGGAACTTAAATTACCATGTTACAATAAAAAAAACTATTTCGGTTAGACATTAAAAAATTTTTTTTTAATTTTTCTAGAAACAAGGAACCTGCCTTATATACATACATGGAGTCTTACTTCATTATTAAAAAAAAAATACTTTATTAAATTAAGAAAAAACGTTTATGGCGAAAAAGTAGTTCCATCATACTTAATGAGCATATTTTAAGGGGCTAGCACTCGTTTATCAGACAAAACTTAGAAAACGACTGAAGCGCAATGAACAGAAAAATAACAATGCCAATTTTTATCAATTTCATCAAACATATTCTTCTTTTATTACTTTTGATATTTTAAGCAAAAACTTCTATGAATTTTGTTACTGAAACTATGCCAACTAATCTAAAAAACGTTTACGGAAAAAATTTCAAAATTCGAGAAAATTTTACGTTAACTCGAACCTTTTATTTGGAGCTCCCAGCATTTTTTCGAGTATGCGGTTTTGTAGCCTAATTGATTTTAGTGTCACAAAGTACAAGTGGGGAGTCCCTCAAAAACCGTATTGATTTTTGACATATTTTTTCCGAAGGGTGTTTTAGATTTTCCTCTACGCAAAATGTGAACCTTTTTTTATTCAGTGAACTCTAAATAAAATGTTCGAAATTTTTGTAAAATTTTTTCGACTTTTTGAATTCCTTTCGAAAATTTCTATAGCGAAAAATCACGCCAATTTTCCATGTTCTGAGGAGATTTTTTTTTTTAGTGTACTTGCAAGAATCGAAAACAAAAATTAAAAAAAAAATCGTCAAACTTAGAGGGAGCCTTTTTCATTTCTTTTTCGACCCATTCTAATGTACATTTATATGTTTGCTTAACCATATGATAGGAAAATGTGCGGCGGTGCGGTCAATCGCATGCGTCATTAGTTAATAATGGAGAACAACTCTGTTTCCGCGTTGCCAATCGCTAATAGTGTTGTTGTTGTTGTTGTTGTTTTTTCCTGTCACTGCTCTTATTGCTGTTGTCAGCGTCGACAACGTTGTTGTCGCGTTTATTGCAGCTACTGTTTGTTGCCCTTTGTAGCTATCGCTAATGCCGGTCTTTTGTTGTAATTGTTTTTGTGTTTACAATCACTTGCTAGTGATAAATTCTTGTTGTTACTCTTACAAATACTCAGTTTGATTGTTGATATTTAAGCTTGTTATAAGCACGTAAAGATTTATGTATGTAAGTACATACATATATACAGTAGCTCACGATCAAAATGAAACAACCAAGTTTGTTTAAATAATTGCACATATTTTTCAAAATCGAACTAATTTTTCTTTTCTAATTTAATATTTTTATTTCTTGCATGTTTCCAATGCTGATATCCTGATAAAAATATATGTAAGCTCTGACATTTTTTTTTAATATTTAAACTCGTTTTTATAATAAGAAAGATATTTAAGTTTGAAAAGGTTTTGGGGCTTTTGAATAAAATGCTATAAACAGCTCTAAAAATTATATAACCAATTTTTTTTTATATTTTTTAATGTGAAATAATATACGTTCAAGAAATTTTTCCAAACATATATTACTAAAATTGTTTTTTGTTTTAAATATATATTTTTACGAACCTGGCATTTATTCGAAATATGCAAGAAATAACTTCAACGTTTCAAAAAAGTTAAAATATTAAATTTTCACACTAAAATTTATTTCAATAATTTGTATTAATTTGCAAAATTTGTGAAACGAATTAAAAAAATTATAATATTTGAACTGGTTTTTTTTTTGGAAATTATATTAAATTTTTCTCACAAAAATTTTAAAAAAATTTTTTAACTTTTCTGCAGATTTAGCAAACCAAATTGAAATATTGAAAATTCCCAGTGATGATTTTTTGTAAAATATATTTTTCTTTTTCAAATTTGATTAAGTCAAATAAGTCTTAATATTGAAAATTTCCAATGATGATTTTTGTAAAAATATGTTGTTTTTTTTTTAATTTGATTAAGTCAAATAAGTCTTAAATTAAGAACAGAAAAAAACAAAATATTTCTAAATAAAAAAATTTCAATTTCTTTTTCAAAATTTTCACATGTATAAAAAAAATTCACATATATATAAGACATTTTCTGCAGATGTGTTTTTAAAATTTGGTTAAGCTAAGTTAGTCTAAAATTTTGAATATAAGTTCGAAAGAATTTTAAATAAATTTAAATTTTGAAAGGTTTTGGCTGAAAGCTATTTTCTTTTTTAATTTTTTTTTTGTCTTTATTAAAATTATTATCACAAATTTTAAAAAACTTTTCAAATATTTTTTTTACTTATAGATTTGAAAATTTGTTTAAGGTAATTTTTGTAAAAATATGTTTTGTTTTTAAATTTGTTAAGCTCAGTTAGTCTTAAATTAAGAATTTGTGGTAGTTTGAAAGAGTTTTGAACAAATTCAAATTTTGAAAAGTTTTAGCTGAAAACAATTTTTTTCAAACATTTTTCTTACTCAAGGACTTGAATATATTTTTTTCAAAGTTTTGAAAAACCTGAAAGAAATTTTGGGACTCTTAATAAATTTTGTGTTCTATAATTAATTCAGTGTAACTTTAAGTTTAAAGTTTTAAAGAATTTTTT
Organism: Eurosta solidaginis; assembly: GCF_040869045.1. NCBI lineage: Eukaryota > Metazoa > Arthropoda > Insecta > Diptera > Tephritidae > Eurosta > Eurosta solidaginis. The sequence goes on from NC_090320.1 coordinate 241,967,609, forward strand.
TCACAGTTTTAATTTTTTAAAGAGTTGAAATACTTTTTACGAAAATTACAAAAAAAATAAAGGATCTTTTAGTTTTATATCAATTTTAGTCTTACATTAAGAAAAAAAGAAACAAAAAAAAAAAATTGTGAAGTTTATATTTTTTTGGTTTTACTTATGAAGAAAAATCAATCAATAAGTTTCAGACGGCCGCCGTCGTGGTGTGGTGAAAGAGTGCTCCGGCTACCACAGCGAAGATCCTGGGTTCTATTCCCTGACCGCCGTCTTGGTGTGGTGAAAGCGTGCTCCGGCTACCACAGCGAAGATCCTGGGTTCCATTCCCTGACAAAGCAGCATCATAAATTTTGAACCAAGTTATTTCAATTAGAAAAAAGTTTTTCTAATCGAGGTCGCCCCTCGGCAGTGATATGACAAACACCCTGAGTGTATTTCTGCCATGAAAAGCTTCTCAGTGAAAACCTTGCAGATACCGTTCAGAGTCGGCGTAAAAAATGTAAAGGGAGCACGACGAGAAGTGGAAGAGAAGTTCGGCCTAAAACTTCTTCAGCGGTTATCGCGCCTTGTATTTATTTATTTATCTAAAACTTGTACTTTGACAAACTAAATTTGATTCGGCTACAAAATTGCATTCTCGAAAAAAAAACAAAGAACTTCGCATAAAAATTACGAAAAATTCGTAAATTTTTCTCGAATTGTGGAACTTACGCCAAACCGTTTTCTGATTGGTAATTTTGCATATTTGTAGTTACGAAATTCATTGAATTTTTTTCGAAAAATATCGAAAATGATAAAAAGTATAATTTAATTGACTAAATTTGATACTGCAAATTTTCTTCTCGCTGCTGTACATATACGAATTTGTAACAAAAAATCATTGGATGCTGGTAAATATTTAACATACTTGAAAAGCAGGCTAGCAGTTCTTAATTCTATAAACAAATATACAGACATACTTAGAAACTTTCATATAAATGTTTTACTAAGCAATGACTACCGTAGAACAGCAAAATCCAGTCATACTTAATAATAACGGTAGTAATACTAAGTTGCAGCAAAGTTGCTAAAAGAACAACAAACAGCGCGCAGCAAAAATGCATTAAATTAACGGTATGAGAAACATTGTAAAGTAATAAATCAAATATGTACTCTCAACGCCGAGGTTTGTAAATAAAAACAAACAAAAAATTAAATAAATAAAAAATAAGGAAAACAAATTTAACTTCCTAGTCTACAACTCTTATGGGAATTATGAGGGCTGTGAGTTGACGACTTAATATTTTTTTACATATTTATTAATTATTTCTATTAACAATTTAAATTGTCATTCGTGTTAAATAAGCACATATTTGTGAGATTAATTAGCGGTTTGTTAATATGTTTCAAACAAGTTGTTAAGAGTAATAGAATTGTTTTCAATATTTTATTTTATTTTATTTTATTTTATTTTTATACTCAGCTGAGCTGAGCTCACATAGTATATTATGACAGTACCCCGTAACTGCATAAACTAATCGATATAGATATAGACTTCTATATATCAAAATGATCTGGGCGAAAAAAGAAATTCATTTAGCCATGTCCGTCCGTCCGTCTGTCCGTAAACACGATAACTTGTGTAAATTTTTAGGTATCTTAATGAAATTTGGTATGAAAGTTCCTGGGTATTCATCTCAGATCACTACTTAAAATGAACCAAATCGGACTATAACCACGCGCACTTTTTCGATATCGAAAATTTCGATAAACCGAAAAATCGCGATAATTCATTACCAACGATGGATAAAGCGATGAAACTTGGTAAGTGGGTTGACCTTATGACGCAGAATAGAAAATATAAAATATTTGGACAATGTGCGTGGCACCGCCCACTTTTAAAAGAAGGTAATTTAAAAGTTTTGCAAGCTGTAATTTGGCAGTCGTTGAAGATATCATGATGAAATTTGGCAGGAACGTTACTCCTATTACTATATGTGTGGTTAATAAAAATTAGCAAAATCAGAGGACGAACAAAAAAAAATTTTAAGTCAAATTTTAACCAAAAATTGGATACCTTAAGAGTATATAAGTAAATTATGTCAACATTCAACTTTAGTAATGATATGGTGCAACAAAATACAAAAATAAAAGAAAATCTCAAAATGGGCGTGGTGCTGCCCCTCATTTAATGTGTCCAGAATACTTTTAATGCCATAAGTCGAACAAAAATTTACCAATCCTTGTGAAATTTGGTAGGGCCTTAGATTCTAGGACGATAACTGTTTTCTGTGAAAAAGGGCGAAATCGGTTGAAGCCACGCCCAGATTTTATACACAGTCGACCGTCTATCCTTCCGCTCGGCCGTTAACACGATAACTTGAGCAAAAATCTATATATCTTTACTAAGCTTAGTTCACGTACTTATCTGAACTCACTTTATCTTGGTATAAAAAATGGCCGAAATCGGACTATAACCACGGCCACTTCTTCGATATCGAAAATTTAAAAAATGCCATAATTCTATACCAAATACGAAAAAAAGGACGAAACACGGTGATTGGATTGGTTTTTTGACGCAAAATATAGCTTTTGAAAAAACTTTGTAAAATGGGTGTGACACCTACCATATTAAGTAGGAAAATAAAAAAGTTCTGCAGGGCGACATCAAAAGCCCTTGGAATCATGGCAAGAATACTGTTCGTGGTATTACATATGTATATAAATAAATTAGCGGTACCCGACAAATGATGCTCTGGGTCACCCTGGTCCACATTTTTGTCGATATCTCGAAAACGCCTTCACATATACAACTAAGGGCCACTCCGTTTTAAAACCCTCATTAATACCTTTAGTTTGATACCCATATCGTACAAACACATTCTGGAGCCACCCCTGGTCCACCTTTATGGCGATTTCTCGAAAAGGCGTCCACCTATAGAACTATAGCCCACTCTCTTTTAAAATACTCTTTAATACCTTCCATTTGATACCCACGCCATACAAACACATTCCAGGGTTACCCTAGGTTCATTTTCCAATATGGTGATTTTCCCTTATTTTGCCTCCAAATCTCTCAGCTGAGTATGTAACGTTCGGTTACACCCGAACTTAGCTTTCCTTACTTGTTTTATTTCATATTATTTTATTTTATTTTTACTATTTTCTTTTGTTTAATTTTATTTTATTTTCGTTTTATTTTAACTTTTTTATTTTACTTAATTTTATTTCATGTTTGTTTGTTTAATGGTGTGTTCAATTTATACTCAATATTTTGAGAATTAATGAATTATTATGTTTGTTTAAGAGAAACCGAAAAAAACCGAAAAACTTTCATTTTAGTTTAATTATCTTATTTTGTCACTAGATATTTTTTATTTTATACTATTTAAGTTAGCTATTTTTTTGTTTGTATTTTTTAAAATCTAAATTAGTTTTTCTTCATGTATAACACTTTTTTTATTCTAATTGTTTTTTTTTCTAATTGTAAAACCTATACTAAAGATTCCTTGTTTGTCTGACAGCCACACAAACAGAACCTACCTCAAAAAGTTACAGCCGTTATGCAGGCTATCAATGCTTAGCATGCAAAACACCCCAAAGGCTGCACTGCATGCCATTCTCCACATTTCACCAGTAGACCTGGTGGCAAAGAACTTAGCGTTAACAACTGTAACTGTCAGTGCCTCGGGTCAGCTTAAGCGCAGACCATACGGCCATAGTAATATAGCGTCATCAATTACAGGACGAACAGGCTACCTGGTTTCATATCTGACCTTCGAGGGGCTTCTACAGCCACAATATAACTGGATAGTTGGCGAAAGGGGGGCCCAAATAAACTAGCTAAATTGGGCACTTCCCGCAAGCTTGCTGTGTAGACATCCCAATTAGATTGGACGAGAGTAAGAGAAGGCGGGAGTTGCATGTGATAAACCAAGCGGGAGAGACGTGGACCCAAGCGCGGGACTTTAGACTACCAAAGTTACTCCACACATTAAAAAAGATTAGCGTAGAGTCATGACGGGTATTCTGACTGGACACTGCCAATTGGGATTGGTCAGTGATGGCATATGTAGGAAGTACGCTGCACTTGTCAGGCTAAGACTACAGCTCTTAGGAGTGATAAAGCTGTTAGATCTAGTAGCAGCAAAGAGAACGGAGTTATTGTATAACATACATAGGTCATGGTTTTTGATAGAGATTTCAGTTTTTTCAGTTTCGTCGTTAAACAAACTTCTGGTAACACTTTGGACTCATTCAGTCTATGTGAGGTTCTCTCGAACCGGCCAGTTCTATCTAAACTAACCGTAAATGTAACATCAAATTACACTGAAAGAAAAGGACTGGTCTCTCCAGTTATTTCGCCTCGCAAAACCCGGCATTATCACCGACTAAATCTTCCGCGACCTTATTTACAACATGGACGTCCCAAATGTCGACCATTTTGAACATCCACGTCAATGGCACTACGCTACCGACTGTCCTACACCCAAAAATCTTGGGTGTGATGTTTGATCAGGATCTACATTTTGGTGAGCACGCAGCCGCAATTGTTCCGAAAATCCAGAGCCGTAATAAAATCCTCAAATCCCTTGCTGGCAGTACCTGGAGAAAAGATTTAGAAATGCTCATTACTACATACAAAGCAATTGGCCAGCCATTTACGTGCTACGCGTCACCCATATGGTCGCCAAGCCTAAAAATTACCCACTGGAAGAAGCTGCAGGCCTGCCAAAATACTGCTCTCAGAATCGCAACGGGCTGTCTTCTTATGTCCCCAGAACACCATCTACATAATGAGGCGAGCATACTCGCCATCAGGGAGAGAAATGAGATGCTAACCAAACAGTTCCTGTTGAATACCCAGAAACCGGGGCATCCAAACAGACATCTGATTGATGAGCCAACACCGCCTAGGGGCTTAAGGAGTCATATCCGTAAGCATTTTGAGGAAATACGGCGCCTGAGAACCCAGCCGTATGAAGCAAAAAAACACAAGCAGGTCCTTGGTGAACTCCACAAACAGGCGTCGGACCTTTATGTCAGGAATTGCCCGGTGAATCCAGTACTCAAAGAAAAGTACCCAAAACTTCTGGAAGAGGAACGCATACTCCCCAGGGAAACGCGTGTCACTCTTGCTCAACTTCGTTCTGGATACTGTAACAGGTTAAACTCTTACCTATCCAGAATCAACCCCGACATACAAAATGTATGCCCCGCTTGCAATGTGTCCCCACATGACATCAACCATCTGTTTAATTGTAATGTGGAACCAACGCCTCTAACACCCCTTTCATTATGGTCCACCCCTGTTGAAACAGCAAGTTTCCTTGGACTCCCGTTAGAGGTTATTGATGACAATTTGTGATCGGTCGCGGCTGTTAGGTGGGGCGAAGCACTGCTACAACATCAACAACAAAAGGACTGGTAAAATCAACCGAAACACGGGTCAATTTTACCGAAATTTCTGTAAATTTTTATCCATCGTAACAAGATGTTGAATCAACTGCGCACAAATCGTTGATTCGTAATTGACCGTTTTAGTAGTCAAATGAACAAAAAAAGTTGTTGCGACAGCTTTGTACGAAAATACCTATGTTGCGACATTTGCAAGGTAGATGAGTTTTCACTGAAATCTTTTCATGGCAGAAATACACTCGGAGTGCTTGCCGAACAGTGCCGAGGGGCGACCCCGCTGAGGAAAATTTTCTTCTAATTGAAAAACCTTATTTCTAAAATCTTTTTGTTGCTTTGCCCGGGGTGTGAACTCAGGATCTTCGGTGTGGTAGGCGAAGCATGCTACCATCACACCACGGCGGCCGCCATACACATACTGTAATGAATATTAGCAACACTAAGGGGTACTGTCATCTCTAAGCCGATGCTAAGCAGTGACGTGAATGCACATCAATAATTCAATCATTATGTCTACATATATGTACGTACACGCAGCGGAGAAGCAACTATCAAAAACATGCAGATATCTTACCTGAGATATGCAATTATAATTGTGGAAGTTTCGCTCACAAACACACGCCCATATGAGAGCTATACACGTACATCTGTGGTTATAATTATAACAGATAACTAACTAGTAGATTCTAGAACAGAAGCGCCTAGAAGATGCAACGAGGAAATCAAAGAGTATAAAAGGCAGCAAAAGTAGAGGCGCTACAATCAGTTTCTATTAAGTACGCTATCTGTCGAGCAATAGAAGTGTTATTTTGAAAGTACTTGAATAAAGGCCATTTTGCATTATTGGAAAGTGGAGTTATTTATTCAACAGTTTAGCGATACGAACGTTAGCAGAGAATTTGAAATAAGAGGAATTGCGGTAAATTCGTTACAATACGTAATGTGCATACATATAGTACATAGCATACATAAGTACAAAGTAGAGAGCGTAAAATTCTCTTTGAAATTTGCTCATGTATTGACTGTTGATCGCTATTGAAATGACCAATGAGATAAATTGGTTTAACAAAAAAATCAGTTAGACTGATTCAACTTTCTGTCTGACTGTCAATTTTACGGAATTTTGTTAACCTAAGAGCGACAATTTCTCTTCTGTTGAAATGACTACTAATTTGTTCGCTTGACAATGAACTCGGTCAAATTAACCATAATTCGATCAATTTCACCAAATCTCCGTTAAGTCAAGAACAACAGAAACGATTTGTTGATTTTACTAGCACCAATTCTTTCAGTGTAAGTAAAAAAAAGTAAAAAAAGTAAATAATAAATGAAAATGTTTTTTTTTTGTAACTTCTTGAATATTCAATTATTATGTTTTTTCTAAGAGAAACTGAAAAGAAAGAAAGAAACATTTGATTCAAGGTTCGATTCGAGCTCAAGGTCAGAACAATAATTATTTTCTAATGATAATTATTGTTATTTTTCTAAATTTGAAAAATTTTATTTTGTTTTTGGAATAGTAAGCAGAAAATTTTTCAGACAACCTGCCATAGCTGCGCAGATAGATCCATTTCGAAGGGTGCTAAGCCTTCATCATCAGTACGCTTTAGGTATGCTGTGCTAAACATTTAGCTATACAGCGGTGGTTTGTTTGACTGGCAAATTTGCTACTTCAATTCCTTTTTACCAACTATATTTATTCAGTGTTGCGCCATCTGGTGCAAATCACTGATAATGCTGGATTTTTGTTTATTGTCAATTACTTTGTTTGACATTCCCAAGTGCTCATGGTTTATTAACAATTGTTTTTGTTTTTATCGGCCAATTGATAAATGATTCAAAGTTCGATTCGAGCTCAAGGCCAGAACAATAATTTTTTCCTAATGATAGTTATTGTTATTTTTTAATTTTTCTAAATTTGAAAAATTTTATTTTGTTTTTGGAATAGTAAGCAGAAAATTTTTCAGACAACCTGCCATAGCTGCGCAGATAGATCCATTTCGAAGGGTGCTAAGCCTTCATCATCAGTACGCTTTAGGCATGCTGTGCTAAACATTTAGCTATACAGCGGTGGTTTGTTTGTCTGGCAAATTTGCTACTTCTATTCCTTTTTACCAACTATATTTATTCAGTATTGCGCCATCTGGTGCAAATCACTGATAATGCTGGATTTTTGTTTATTGTCAATTACTTTGTTTGACATTCCCAAGTGCTCATGGTTTATTAACAATTGTTTTTGTTTTCATCGGCCTACTGATAAATGATTCAAGGTTCGATTCGAAAGAAAGAAACATTTACTAACATGTTGCGATGGTATCATTTCGAAAACCGCCAACGTAATCATCATCAGGCAATTTCGTAATGTTATCAAAGGTTATATTTATACTATTTTATATTACAAATTACTATCTGATAATCCCATTTATTATTTAAAATTTAAAAAATCTATTATTCTAAGGGAGTGGGATTCTAGTGCGCTAAGGCCTCCTACTAGCTCAACTTAAATGTCTCTTGCAAGAAAATCGCACTATGATATCTTAGAGTCAAAATTGGCCCACTGTTTTGCAGTCTTAATAATTTCGATTCGTTCCAGATTGTCTAACGGTCATTTTTTTTTTTGAAAGTTATGAAACATTTCTATTTTCCAAACAAAACTTTAATTCATAAAAGAGAGAACTCACTTTGTATTAAAAGTGTCTTCTAATATTTATGCAGTTGGTTTTATTTGAACCTTTGAAGATCTTGTTTCAATGGAAGTAGCTAATTTTTTGCCTTGAAGTCCTAGTTCTGTGTCAGTCATATTTCGTTCCTTCTTGCTTCTGGATTTCCCTCTTCTATATGTAGTTCTTCGGCAGTAATAAAAATGATATATATGATACTTTCTCGGCTGCAACTTGTTATTAAATTAAATTTGCTGATTTTTTTTTATTATATTTTGGAATTTATTACTAAGTCTATACTTATTATTTAAGAATATATGAGCTTAACACCGGCTTATAATAACTGGATATTCAATTATTATGTTTTTCTAAGAGAAACTGAAAAGACCGAAAGAAACATTTACAGGCATATTGCGATGGTACCATTTCGAAAACAGCCACGTAATCATCATCAGGCAATTTCGTAATATTATCAAAGGTTTCACCGAGATTCGAACCGAGAATCACACTGTGAAACTACAGTTGCCTTAGCCATTAGGCTATCCTGCTTGTATTTGTTTCCTTGCTTAATTCAGTTTATCTCATTTCTACACTAACAACACAATTGAGACATTCTGTCTCTATATTAATTTGTGTGTTATGTAGATTTGTTTTTGTAAAGTTCCTTTTTCGTTGCGAATGAGAAGCTTTGTAAACTCGGGCTCAGTTTTGCATATTAGTTTAGGCATTTCCACGAAATTATTAAATTTATTATTTGCATTGTATTTTTTGAGTTTTTATCTACAGCGCTTAACCATTTCACGTTTATAAATAATTCCTTTGCTGTACAAATGTTCTGAACACTAAAATAGTTTCCCCTATACATAAATCGAATGAGATGATAAATGTTCCGGAATAATTACTCTAAATCAGCTTAAATTTTTCTACTGGTATAAACATGTTATGATGTTTGTTTGATATTTAATAAAAACATGTGCGTCACCAACGGCTTAAATACAAGTGTACTTATTCAAGTCAAAATCCGCTGATAAATTAATCAACATTTCGTAAGTTTATTTTCAAAAAAACTCTGTCAATTCATTTAAGAGGGACATAAACTTATCACTCTATCAGCAGTATATCATATTTCTTGAATACCTACTCGTAATTTCTTCAGCCATAAAGGATCATATAACGTTGAGGTTTTATAATCTGAGTTCTGGAACATGAATAAATCTTAAGGGCAGTATTATATGTCGAATCTTCCAAAGTAATTATTTTCCTCTTCTGATATGTAGTGATGTGCCGGTGGTTACACTTTCCATTATTCTCCGCGTGTACAACATGTCTCGCACTTTTAATTTAGAAACTGTCCTAAAACACATTTTGCTTTTCAAAGCTCGCTATCCACTTTTCCTAGTTCACTATGATTTTACTTTACAATATTGCGTAGTTACTTTTCTGCAACAGGTATTATTTGAAAAGTGTTTTTCCAAACAAGTGTTTTCCAAACAAGTGTACCACCATTTTTCCGCTCTGGCAATACATTATTTGCCAGACTTATCATAAAGGTTTTCCGACACATATATTATTTCTAATTGCTGTTATTATGTACGAGTACCTTTTTCGCTCTTATTTGGAATCGAAATTTATAGATAAAGCTTTGGTTGTAAAGATGGAGATTCGGGCTATTAGCGAGCTTTGGGCAATCTTGGTCGTAATGCTTTTGTTTAGCTATATTTTATTAAAATAATTTGTTAAAAATAAACGATTGTGAGCACACAAAGAAATCTATTTGTACTATGGCACTATTGTGAATATTTGCACTGCATTACCGGAAGTTGCTATTGTACGCTAGATGGCAGCGAAATATAGAAAATAGAACAGCTTTTTCTTTCTTTCTGTTGATATTTGATAAGAGACTTATATTGGTTGCGCAAGATGCGCACGGGTCAGGCTCGTTACTTATTGAAAAAAATTGCTCAGTCGAAAACCTATTACTTTTTTTTTTTTGCTTATTTTCTAAATATGTATTAGTTTTTTACAATAATTTGGGAATGAACTTCGTATGGCAGCTATACTTATGTAGGTTAAACTGGCCGCTCCATCAGGACTTCATATAGACTGAATGAGTCCATAGGTTTGCGGCTATACTTAGTTAAAAAAAAATAGTAAGAGTCAAACCGAGAAAGCTTTAGTACGTTCTTATAGCAATGGCACGACGCTCCGAACATCACTAAAGTGATCAGTATTACCGCAACCTGGAGGTGAAATCAGCGATTTTAACGATTTCTTTCTGCTTAAAGTTGGGAGTCACCTTTTCACTGGCAGAAGAGTCCTGACGCAATTTCCGTCCCACAACCTGGCACTGATGACAATAGTGGGATCTTTCTGAAGCTGAAGAGGAAGAAGGCTACAAAATTAGCAGGGGAAAACTTTTGCCTCTGAACCCACAAAGAAACTGAGATACAGGCCGCAAATTAGCTGAAGAGAACTGTAAAAGGTTGAAAGCTAAGCAATTACTCACTACCGGCTATTCTAACGTCCTTTCTTGTTGGAAGTACGGGTGCGGTATAACGAAATGTTGAGGCGACAAATCATCTTTTGAGTGGAATATCACGCCCAGCCGCCATTTCGAAATACACATTTTCAAAGACGCCTTATTTCATAACTTAGTCGAACAGCGTCCTATTTTGGAAATTTATTCAAAAATACCTCATTTCAGAATTTGCTTCAAAAAAGCTGGACTGAGCGTAAATTCAATACATTTTGACATTAGATAGGACGTTTATGAAGAAAAACTCTCAGGTAGGGCCTTCTTCAACTGAGTTCTTAAATAATATGGCGTTTTAAAAAATATTCTGAGCTATGGTATTTTCGAACTATCAGTCGAGATAGGTTGACCGGCGTACCCTTTGTGCAAAGTTTAAATGAAACCCATATCTCGGGCTGCAAAAAGTGCGCAACCCACTGCCATAAAATAAAGCAAAGTCAAATCAGGGGGTTTCTTCTCTTTAGCGTTTACAGCGAAACGAGCTCTTCATTTTGGAGGGAGTTATGTTGGTTTCAAATATAGATGGCAATACGGAAGATGTGCTTTCTTGGTTCCGTAATCAAACCGGGCTTACACGAAATCCGAAAGGTACAATGGAAGTTGATACAATGGTTGTGAAAATAGTCCAACCTTCTCGCCTGTGTCTGTTCTTATGGGTGCTGTTTTATAGTCAACCCATAAAGATTGAACCATATAATTTGTTCTACCGTCCTTTGCCAATTACACAGATGAACCTGCACAATAACTTTGAGTGAAAACCATGACAAGGTATAGTACGGCCTCGTCATCCGCATTCAACGAACACAGGTGGGCATATTGGGATTCTAATTAAGGCTGTCTAGAAATCACATAGTGGCTGTAAAGGACTCCCATTGTGTTTGCTGGGTAGGAGCTGCTTCGGCCGATGGATTAATAAAGAAAAACAAAAGTTTTACTTTTTCCCTCTATGCATTTCGGCGCCTTCGCGTCATCATCACGAAGGTCTACATTTATTTTAAAAAACAGAAACATGAAAACACAAAATGAAATATAAGAATACAGCACAATCAATACACATAAAAATTAACATTTGGAACTTTACTCACATTAATTTGATTAATTTTTTAAATTACAAAACTATCACATATTAACATTAAACATATTGTTTTTATATTATTATTTATTTACATGTTTGATCAAAGCTGTGTACCCTGCAAAAATCGTTGTACTTACCATTCTACTCCACTGTAATGCAGCGATGGACCAACTCATGTTTCTACACGAACATGTTGTAAGCCGATCATTGCTCGTGTTTAACGATTGTAATCACTACACGATGTTTATTGGACTGTGGGTACTCCATGGATTACTCTGATGTAATGCGGAGCTGGAGTATATGGTCCGGTCCTAGGACATCGCAATGTTAATTGGACCATATTTTTTGTATGAATTGTGGTTAATTTTGGAGCACTCGCTTGGTCCATAGCGAGTACTCCATACATGCAGGCATGGAGTACTCGCGATTTTTGCAGGGTAAGCGCTGTTTGTGTTGTCCACGTCTTCTTTAAAATTCATTACGATTGTGATTTGGTGTTGAATTCGGAGACTTTCCAGTGTCATCCGTCTTTTTTCTCTTCTCTCAACATCCAAAATCCTAGCGTTCGCAAAATCAGCTGTGTGTTCGTTTTCGATCAGGTGTTGAGAAAGCGCTGTTGTTGTTTTGTTGTTTTTCACGTCCATTTGATGTTCGTATAGTCTCGATACTAATGCCCCTTTGTTGTGCCTATGTAACACTTATTGCAGTTATTGTTGTTGTTGCCTTTGCATTTGATTTCGTAGACTACGTTGCTTTGTTGTTCCTTTTCTATCCTGTCTTTTGTTTTTGTAAAGATTCTCCTTAGTGTATTGTGCGGTTTATAGGCAAAATTTATGTCGTCATTTTTCATTATTTTTCTTAGCGCTTGATTGCCGGTTAGGCCAGGCAACGACACGTAACGCCGATGTATTTTTTGTTGGTATTTGCTTCGGTTAATATAATAATATTTTTTAAGATACTTCCAATGAACTTTGATAGCTTATAGCATGGCACATTCGTAGAGGAGCAAATCGGTTTAAGTGGTGTGTGCGGTTTGTGTATTTTCGGAAGTCCGTACAGTCTTGGTGCGTTAGCAGCCGAGGAAGTCAGTTGGTATTTTTGTTTTGTATCGAGTCTGTTCTGTTTGTAGAGGTCATTTATAATGGCGTTGTTCTTCCTCAGTAATTTTTGTGTAGGATCGTTCCTAATAGTTTTGTACGTGTTCCTGTCATTTAGCAGCTCTTTCATTTTTTGTTCATATTCGTCTTTGTACATTAAAACCGTCTTATTTCCTTTGTCGGCATTGGTTGTTTCGTCTCTATATTTTCTTAGAAAACTTTTGATGTCTGCGGACGTTTTTAGTATGAATTTTTCTTTGGCACTGTTGCTTATTTTTTGCTGAAAAGTGTTTATTTTGGCTGCAATTTCACTTCTTACTGAATTTTTGTCTCTATCGTCCTCAAAGCTTTTTACGGCTTGCTCCAAATCTGCAAAAATTTGGATTGGACAAAATGTCTTTCTTGATATCGGCAAAGCGAATTTTTGCCCAAGCGATAATAGCCAGCGTGACTCTTGCGGGACTTCGATGCTTGTCTTGTTCACAAACCATTCTTTATTAAGTCTCATGCCAAACTTGACCGTATTTTTAGATATCTGTGCCTGTAGTTTTCTGTTGTGTGTGTCTTGTGTGCGATTTTTTTTCGAGAAATGTCTGTGGTTTTCTATAATGTTTTCGTAATCTGTTTGTTGGAGTCTGTTTTGTAACGTTTCCTGTATGTGCTTCACGGTAGTTGTGATGGTTTTTATGTTAATGTTGGATTCTTTTATTTCTAAATTCACGACTTTTAGAAGAAAGCACTGTTCCAATTTATTTAGGTCTCGTCGAGTGGTGTCTAGCTTGAAGCAATGTTGTATTGTTTTAGTTTTACCTTGCAGATGTGGTGGTGAGATGCCATATTCTTTGCACCGTAGTAGGAATTTTAGTCTTTCTTTTTGTTTGCCTAGTTTTTGGACGTTTTTCTTGTGCTGTTTGATTATGTAGCACATCTCTTCATCGTATTTGTATTTTATATGTTGGTAAAATTTCTTCATGTTTCTAATTTGTAAAATATGTTATTTTTCCGGTTTTATTTGCTCACCGTAAGATTTATGGTTTTTTTTAGTTGGGCCAAACTCTTTTTAAAATGTTTGCTGGGTAGGAGCTGCTTCGGCCGATGGATTAATAAAGAAAAACAAAAGTTTTACTTTTTCCCTCTATGCATTTCGGCGCTTTCGCGTCATCATCCAGGACTCCCATTGAGTAGTGCGCTGTTAACAAACAAATTACAAGTAATGGGTGCACTTTTGGACGCTCTAACAGGTCCCCCGGAAGTTTAGGGTGCACGCTTGCTTAGCTGATACGAATTCTACTGTCCATACCAACAGCAGCTCGTCAGCGGAGTCCTAAAGTATGCACAAGTGCCCACTGGAACCCACGACAATTTAAAGGTATGATATTAAGCACCTCGTAGTTCGTGCCACTGGGAGTGAAGTCAAGCAATCTCTTCGACTTTGCGGTTGTAGCCAGCTGAAAACGATAGAAATCATCCCATCAATAACCTCCTCATTAATAACAGCGTCATCCGCCTGGAAGCCTACATTTCGGTGACGTCGACTTCCTAGCAGAATACTCAACCTTTTCCCCACGTTACTTTTTTTAGACAACCCTACTACTTACTAAAATGTTTAAGTCGAATCACTGTTCTTAACTACCTCAAACTTCGATTAGAAGGAATGCAAACGAACGTAGCCAAGATATGACTATAAATGAGGAAGGTGGACAGCCGATTGGTCTTTCGAACGGTCGTTTGTCTTTCGGTCAAGTAAATATTGCTCTAAGGCGCTATAAAACACTTGCATAAAATAACAATTTATATGTTTACGAGCACACAACTAAAATGTTCGTAATAACTAGAAGCCACAACAACAACAACAACAATAATAGCAGGAACAACAAATGGCAAATGGTAAATGGCAATTGGATTGGCGAACGCGTTCAGCATTTTAATTACAATTTGTGCAAAAAAAGAAACTTGTGGAAAAAAAAGAAATTTGTGGAATTGTTCTAGTCAACAACAATAAGTGTAAGCAATGTGACGCGCGAGATTTTTATGTAAGGAAAATGTATGCAGATGTGTGTGTGTGTGTGTGTGTGTGTGTTAGTATGGCGTGCCCAAAGATTTCTGTTTATAAAAATGCGGAAGCGGATGTTAAAAGCACAACATTTACTTAATAATAATCACAATCAAGTCATGCAAGTCCAGGCAATTTTATTCCTTTATATACGTTAATGAATGTACGTATGTATGTATGCGTGTATGTTTGTATTGACGTTAATCGTTGGTAATAGAAACTTAGTAGCTACTTGGAACGAGTGAGGATAGTTAACAACAAAGCAAATGACAGCAACAAAATGATTGTGGCAGCAAAGGAATGTTGCAATGCGCGTGTAGACATTAGGCCGTATGGAAAATTTATAATTTTTAATTGCGCGAGGTAGGAGAGAACTAGATACAGAGAGAAGACCCAAAGAGAACAAGGGCAAATGGAGTATATGATCCCGTACCTGAGGTGCTTCGAAAGAGTTCTGGGATCCACAATTGAGCCGGAGGATTGGCGCTAGGATGCCGAAATGGCAGAACATAATATTCACGTGTATACCGATGGCTCCAAGTTAATGGAATGGGCCGGATCTGCTGTTTACTGAATCGATCCAGAAATAAGTAGATCCTACAGGCTGCCTTTAGCAGTCGTCGCGTCAATATATATATTTATATTCAAGCGCCGATAATCTAAAACAGTACTTCAGCAAGAAGTGTTCTGGAATGCAAATAAGCATGGGGAAAACTTCGCTGAGGCCGAACCATACATCTATACTAGGTTCCCGGTCATGAAGGAATAGAAGGAAACGAAAAGGCCTATGAGCTGGCAAAAGAGGGTGAAACAATCGCTGAGTTGACGATAGACGTCCCAATCCGTTTGGAAAAATCGAAGGGAGACAGTTGCATATGATCCATCAAGCAGAAAAGTCGTGGACAAAAGCTACGATATTAGACTCACAAAATGGCTCATATCGCTGAAAAGAGAAGACTTAAGGCTCACGATGGGCATACTGACTGGACACTGCCTTTTGACATCAGATGCTTATATATTAGGCCTCGTCAGTAGCAGCAGATGTAGGAAGTGCAGGCTGCAGGAAGAAACGCCGTGGTGTGTTCATGTTTTGCGCCCGCCAGGTCAAGGCTCCAGCTATAAGAGGCGTCACAGTTGCCAGATCTCGAGGCAGCAATTAAGATATGTCCTAGAAATCTTCTAGTATTTGCTAAGAGGACGGAGTGATTCTATAACATAAGTCCCAGTACCCAATTGGGGGTTTTCCGTTTGATCGTCCAACAAATTCACTATGAACACAGTCTATGTGAGGTCTTTATTGACCGGCCAGTTCAACCTAATCCAATCACCATAAAGGTGGATCAGAATTTAAAATGGCAATGGAGATGTCATAATATCGATGCCGACTTATCTACAAACTAAATTTTAAAAGGGATGGGGAAAAATAAAAAATAAATAAACTATAAAATTAAAAATTGCTTCAAATAAATGGTTTCATACATTTAAAAGCAATAAGGGCAATCCCCGCTTAATTCATACGAAAAATTGTTCCACTGTCAGGAAATTGGCAAAGAAAAATTAATCAACATTTCTCCTTTAAAACAAGGATATAAAAAATGGCGGTTGTTCCATTTGTGTGACGTTAGCCACTTGACTTTTACGGGGACAATGACAATTTCTCTAACAACAAGCTACCACATTGACAAATTTTACGAATTTTTCTCATTTTGATGGATTTCATATTAACGGAGAGGACTAAATTACTTTCAGAAAAGAAGGTTTTTAATAAGTTGTTCGAGCTCCTGAACATTTTTTTGGTGGGAGAGACATGGATCGAAGTACACAAAGCAAGGGAATATAGGCTTCGCAAGTGTCCGTACTAGACTGGGTCGATTAATTATTATTAACCGATATCGCGCCATCGATTTTTCGATAGGATTTGGGCTCAGAAAAAAAGTTCCACTACGCATAGCCAAAAAAATAATTTTCGAGCCTGTGAAATTTCGTTCTTTGACTTTTTTTCGACTTTGATTTTTAAGGTTTTTTTTTATGACCTACTAAAAAAATTTTCATTTGATTGTAAAATTTTCATGTATAAAAACTATTTACGCCAACGTTTTTCGCGGACATTTCTGGGTTGGACAGGGTATACATGAAAATTTTACAATCAAATGAAAATTTTTTAATAGGTCATGAAAAAAACCTTAAAAATGAAAGTCGAAAAAAAGTCAAAAAAATGAAATTTCGCAGGCTCGAAATTTATTTTTTTTGGGTATGCGTAGTGGAACTTTTTTTTCCTGAGCCCAAATCATATCGAAAAATCGATGGCGCGATATCGGTTAACTTTCGTCCATACAAATCAACCAACACTAGTCCGTACGTTTTGCTTAGAAGATGTTGACAAAACATACACGTTTGTCAATTAAATGCCCAAATGAGGTCTTTACAAACCGACACCGCAATTTCTAAAGAGTTTAGCATACTTAAACGCAATTTCTATGAAATTGAATGGTAATAAATTGGCGACAAATCCACTTTTTTATTCATTGTATAATTCAATTGTATCGCTTGAGGAGGGAATTGTTAAACCATTTTTTAGGGAGAACATTGCCCTGTAGCTCTGCAGGTTAGCCATTAGTTATGATAGTTCTTTTGCCCGTTGTACCAGGGGTCGGTCACCTTGTGGTGAGCCCATCCTATAAACACTCTGTGCCCTTTTAGCATTGACATGGATGTGGCGTCCCACAAACGTGACAAATTAAACACCTACCACTCACTGCAGACTTTGGAGATACACTTTTTCTCAACATGCCTTGAGAAATATCCACTGTAGAGGCTTGATAATAGGGCCATGCTAGAACAACAGGATTTTTCGTGTATTTTTTTCTGTCCAGGGGTGAAAATATGAGTCATCAACCAATTTATGAGTCATTATCCACTATTTTTCTATAAAATTGCATGTTTTACTGTATTATCAATCAATATGTATGCACATAAATCGTGCTTCTGAAAGCATATTATTATTGTCTCTGATGACCATTCCGTTTTTATCCTGAAAGAAATTTCCATCCCGAAAAACACAATTTCGCCTTAAACATTAACGGTATGGCAACGCTTCTAGCAATCCAAAAAACATTTGTTACGTTCCAATGAAGCATGATCTAGATACGGATAGAAATTTAACATGCAAATGCCACAACAAATTGATCCATATGGGCCAAATTGTTGTTGCATTTGCATGTTAAATCTCTATCCGTATCCGGATCACGTTTCATTGGAAGACGAGGATTATGGAACTTCAAAAATCCCCAAATACGTCAAAAAATTTTGAGTGCAAGTACCTTCTCTTTATACCATGTTTTAAACTACCTAGTCAACTGATTGGAATGTGTGTGACTTAGATTTCGATACTATTGAAATTGTAGAACAATCAAAATAACGCCCAAGTATAATTGTAAAAAAGGAGAAATTCATAACGACTTTCCTGGATTGCAAGCTTATCTGGTGAAGAATTCCCAAATAGAGATAAGTTGGTTATCGCCCTTAGAATGACAACCTACATTAGTATACAAAGGCACTTTCATCTTTTTTATGATACGCTCTAATATACCTACAAATATACGTATTTATTCTATAAGAATATGTTAAAACGATTTTAACATCCGTTCGCAAATTGTTATCGCCATTTAACTATGCTCTCATCAGATAAACGAAAATTAGTATAAATGTATGTGAATCGGATTGTATATTCGCACATGACTACTTCGCATTTACATTACTCGTATTTGACTCATATTAACCGGTAGAACTACATCAACTTTTGATTCCTTAGCTCGTCCGTCCGTTCATATGTCATTTACGACAGGAAAACAACCAACATTCTTTCTTTCTTTGCTTAATTACGTCTTAAAATTCATTGTATTGGCAGTATGCATGAACGGTGAAAAAAGTATCGATAACGTTGCTCATAGAATTGTCAATACAAGCTAAAGATGCGGTCTTGAGAGTATGAACGTGATTTTTATTGATAAACATAACACCTGGAACAAGGCTTTACGTGAAAAATGCTTGAAGATCAATCATGTATGAGTATAGGGGCTTTACCGTAACTGGGTTCTAGCCCCAGGGCAGGTATCATCCAGACATGGCTACATTTTCAAAAAGAACTCGTCCCGGCAAAGTTTCAGAGTGATCAACTTGCATGAAAATCTTCAGAAATAAATACATCTGTGGTTTGGTGGTTCAAATTTACCCAAATGTTAAGGTGGTGTTATGGATGTGGGTAGGTCTCTGCTGGTGGACGAGGGACTGTTCAAACAAATTGTTTGTGCAGGGATAAGGATGAGAATGAAGATGAGAATGAGGGTGAGGATGAGGATGTAGATAAGGATGAAGGTGAGGATGAAGATAAGGATGAAGGTGAGGATGAGGATGAGATTGTCGATCAAGATGACGAAGAGGATGCGGCTAAAGATGAGGACTATGGTG
The DNA here is from genome assembly GCF_040869045.1 of Eurosta solidaginis. NCBI lineage: Eukaryota > Metazoa > Arthropoda > Insecta > Diptera > Tephritidae > Eurosta > Eurosta solidaginis. The sequence continues at coordinate 241,986,882 of NC_090320.1, forward strand.
GTGATGAATATCATGATGAGGATGCCGTTTTGCGTCGGCATAAAATATGTAAAAAGTGGAATAAAGTAGCATGATGCAAGTCAGCTTGATCTTTATCTCAGTGGAGGTATTTTTATTATTACCTTTTGATTAAGTCGCTTTCATGTTTGTCCCCTCATTTCCATACGAATTTTTGACACACGGAAAAGTCTTTTTCGGTAACTTCCCGTTGAGCTAGCCACTTGATACTTAGAACTTAGTTCAGATCTGAGAGTGATTACAATGCAAAAAAAATCCGCCAGGTGGCGCACGGATCGAGATATACAGAAAATTAATTTTAAAATGGAAATTTTGGGATCGACTTTTAACTAACTTTTCGGTGATCCAGAGACTTGAAACTTAGCACATAGTTTGCGAGTCGATGGCACTACAAGGTGGAGTGCCAATGGAGATAACTACAAATCCCTGAAAAACGAGGGGAATCTTGCGATCGATTTTTGAGTAACTTTCCGGTGAGCTGAAGACATGAAACTTGAGCCATAAGTCAGAACCCGGTGACAATGCAATATTTTATCAAAAAAATTCCGCCAGGTGACGCATGGATCGAAATATTACGAAAATTAATTTTAACTTGGGAATCTTTCAATCCATTTTTAACTAACTTCCCGGTTACCTAAAGACTTGTAACTTAGCGCATAGTTCAAGACTCGGTGACAATACAATTTATAGAAAACAAAGTTACGCTAGGTGGCATGCTAATTGAGATAACTACAAATCCCTGAAAAACGACGGGAATCTTGCGATCGATTTTTGAGTAACTTGCCGGTGAGCTAGAGACTTGAAATTTGGGCCGTGGGTCAGAACCCGGTGAAAATGCAACATTTGATCAAAAAAGTGCCGCTAGGTGGCGAATTGATCGAGATATTAGGAAAATTTATTTTAATTTGGGAATCTTTCAATCTATTTATAACTAACTTGCCGGTTACCTAGAGACTTGCAACTTAGCACACAGTTCGAGACCCGGTGACAATACAATTTACAGAAAGCAGAATTGCGCTAGGTGGTGCACTAAGTGAGATAACTACAAATCTTTGAAAAACGAGGGAAATCTTGCAATCGATTTTTGAGTAACTTGGCGGTGAGCTATTGGCTTGAAACTTGGGCCGTGGATCAGAATCCAGTGACAATGCAACATTTGATCAAAAAAAATTCGCTAGGTGGCACGCTTATCGAGATAGTAAGAAAACAATTTGGGAATCTTTCAATCCCTTTTTAACTAACTTCCCGGTTACCTAGAGACTTGAAACTTGGTACTTAGTTAGAGGCTTGGTGACAATACAACCCATAGAAAACGAAAATCCGCTAGGTGGCGCGCTAGTCAAGATAACTGCAAATCCTTTAAAAACGAGGGAATCTTGCGATCGATTTTCGAGCAACTTCCCGATGAGCTAGAGACATGAAACTTTGGCCGTAAGTCAGAGCCCGGTGACAATGCAATATTTTATCAAAAAATTTCCGCTAAGTCGCGCGTGGATCGATATATTGAGAAAACTAGTTTTAAATTGGGAATCTTGCAATCGATTTTTAACTAACTTCCCGGATATCTAGAGACTCGAAACGTGAAATATAGTTTAAAACTCGGTGACAGTGCAATGTGTGATCAAAAAATTTGAGCTACGTAACGCACAAGTCGAACTATTTAGGAGATTAGGCCATGCAGGCGTTGTAGAATTCCACCTCGTTGAAGGCCCAACTCAATGCACGTCCTTGCATACTTGGAGGCGTACGCGACTTTCACCGAGATTCTTTAGACTTTCAGGCGTATGCGAATTTCACCACCATTTTCAGCTGTGCAAATTAAGTAGCTGGCAAACGAGGTGGAATTCTCTTGTTATGATGCGAGGTGGAATTCTGTTGTTTTCGCCAGTGTTGTCAGCGAAAATTCCATTAATTCTATTAAATTTTGCTATTTTGAACAAATAAATAAATATAAGAATTTTCACTGAGGAATTACTAAAATTACTAATCAAAGCTGCCTTTTTGTAGGCTGTACTAAAAAATTGAAAATAAAAAGATGATAAAAAAATTTTAAGCACTACCTTTATATAAATGGAACAAAAAATAGAAGGCAATTTTTCCTTTAATACAGACATAGTCTTGTTGAATTTTTACTAAAAAACGTTAACAATAGCTCTTGTAAAAGAATTTTGAGATTTAAAATTATAAAGGTAGAGGCGTGTTTAAATTTTAAATATCAATTAGTTAAAACCAAGTACATGGTTTGCCTTAAATTGAAAGATTGCGCTCCACCTTTATAGTTGTAAATCCCAAAATTCTTTTACAAGAGCAACTGCTAAAGTTTTTTAGTCAAAATTCAACAAGATTATGTATGTATTAAAGGAAAAATTGCCTTCTATTTTTTGTTCCATTTATATAAAGGTAGCCCTTAAAATGTTTTTATCATTTTTTTATTGTATTTATTTTTAAATTTGTATTGTATTTTTTTTTTACAAAATTTAAATTGAATAAAATCCATCCACAAAATGATTCGTTCCAGTCTTGAACTTAGTAGGGGTAAGGTTACGAGGATATACATGTGAATACTCTCACCAAGAGGCCAGATGAAGATTCCTTCAACCAGCCAGATTTTTCCTACTTAACCTGTATTGAGATGGAACATTTCTTCACATTTAAAAAATTTTTTGTCGCAACATCAGATCAGTGTCATATGATGTGGCTGGCTATATGATCTAGAAGGGTAGGTGTAGGGTGAGTGCGAGTAGTTGATGGCTGTATAATAACCATTTTTATAAGCAGCATATTTTGTCAACAGCTTTCGTCTAGACCAAACCACTGAAGAATAGGATGAGTTTGACCACCACAGTGTTCTTACTGTTTCATACCTAGCCTGTGGCAGCTTTGTGAAAATACGGAGCAGGAATTGCTTTTTTGCATTTAGCATCGATCTGCCTAATTTAGCTTAGTTTTTTGACGCTCTACTGGCTGGAGAGTTAGCCAGTAGTCAATTAAGAGGGTGGCTTGAACGGAGGTATTTTGTATTGTCTCATAAACAGCATAAATGTATGGACACTCCTGCATTTTTACATTGAATCATAAATGTTAAGGGCGTTTATCACATATGATTTCGATGGCCGGTAAATTAAGAAATAAGTTGAAGAACGAACCACTTTAACCTAACCTAACCTAACGTATATTGTGACGTCACAGTACCAAAATACGACAAAAATTCTCGCTATTCTGACTGGCTTACAACTGCAGAAACTTCAAGCTGTGCACCAACATCTATTCTAGTCTGAAGCCTCTCACGGCTATTGGGTCGAACATTACTAAAGGCGCCTACTATGTCAAGTATATCCTCCACCATATACTTACTAAAAGCGGGTCCCTTTTTAATATTTATTGTCATGCCTCTATAGACGCAACAGTTTGAATGAACTCTATAGAGCTCGCTGAGTTTGAATAATCCGTTGTATTGTGAGTTATTTATGGGCATTTGTTTACATAAGAAACAAAACCTTAACGACTGATAATGCAGCTTATATGATTCCTTTTCATATAACACACGTTCTTAGCACAGCTCTCATATCCATAAATAGCTCGCGGGATTGCTGCTACACTACAAAGTGTTAAAAACTACTTACATATGTACGTACGTACAAGTATTCGTCATCTTTTATTACTCATTAACTGCATAATTATGACTCGGAAGATTGTAAGTAATTTACTTAGTCTCACAATTTCCACCGGACAATAGTCACAATTGCTAATGTTTCAACACGCACAAGTACTTAAAGTTTTGCAGCCGAAAGGGAAATGTCGCACATTACAACAAGCCGTAGATTGGGGCAGGCACACTTTCGAGTCAAATATTTACATGAATAAGTGTTTATAATAAAATATATATTATAGAAACCACACGTGGTTACCTAAGAAGTCAAGAGTTTGCAAATAATATGCTGATTCATAAAAGTATAAAAAGAAGGAGATGAAGCAAAGGTGACGAGGAGCCATAATGGGAACCTGCAAGATGAAAATAGGAACGCCTGCAGCCTTGCGCAAGTATGAGTAAAGAAAAAGTAAGAAATTTGCAACAACACTAACACAGTCGCATAGCCAACAGCGATTCCTCATCTGTCACAGACTAATTATTAATTAAGAAAACAAAAATAAAATGTTTTTTATTTATTCTTATTTGTTTTTTTTTTTATGGGCTTATTAAGGTAGGTGCACAGACAAAACGTGTGACTACTCGAGTCGTACAAATACGAAACTCAATGCAACAACATATTGCATCATGGGCAGAGCTACAGCTTAACTCTAGCACCTACATATGTATGTGCAAAGTTGGATCGCCCCAGCCGCCACATTTTACTCGGTGTGAACTCTTTTCATCAAAGAATGAAACCGAATTAAAATAATGCATTCGAATTGGTATTAGTTTTGCTAAGAAGAAGTAAAGCCATGCCTTAGCACATCTGTTGCATTTTTTCATATCGAGATTGTGACGTGACATTATCAAAACACAAAAACTATTCTGATTGGTTCCTATTTCAGAACTGCGTTTGATAATGTGACGTCGACGTGCAAACCGTTCGTTTTCAGTTTTCATTTTGAAATAAAGAGCTTAAAGAAAAAAGGAGCTTTTGAAATCTGCTCTTGGTATCATGGAAATCACGTCCATGCCGGATGACGGACGTTTCTTACAGCTTTTCTCATCATATGATTATACAGATGATAGCTACGGCTCTTGTTGAGCTAGCTTTACGTACGTCCTTTACTACTCGTTTTGCGATAGTGAGATTGCGGCGTCACATTATCAAAATATAAAAAAAGACAAGACGAGCGTTTGATTATTTCGCCTTAGAGCAGGCATGCTTAACCAACGAACCGATATCATTTCGTTACGATAATTAACGTTAATAAACGAAACAAAGTCATTTCGTTTCATTTATTAACGTTAAGTACGTCAAATTAACGAAATGATTTTGTTTCGTTTTCTGCCATATCAAAACGAAATCAAATCGTTTATGTTGATTATTAATTTCAAACTATGCTGGCAAAGCTGATTGATGGCGGAGTCATTAAGGTGAAAGCATTAGCGAAGCTGATTGCAACTTTTCTCATTAATTTTGACAGTACGAACATTTCTCAGAGTATTTTTGACATTACCACCAACGAATTACACAAACAAATTACATGGAGTTTGTGTGTATGTCCGCTCGCTGTTACCACCTTACGGCCTCACCATGGCTATAGCATTGCCAGCACAATTCAAACATAAAGTATCACGTTTTTGTTAACGTTTTTAACGTTAACGAAAGCTTTTCGTTTCGGTTAAAAACGAGATACAATTTATCTTGATAATTTCTTTATCGATAATATTTCGAAGTGTTTCAACGGAAACGGTGGAAATTTTTTGATAAACGATTAGCTTAACGTTAAGGTGCATCCCTGCCTTAGAGCACTGTTCGCTCTCGTTCGCTTTGCGTGTGTCCGTTAAGGGCCCATTACTGATACTTAGCATAGAATTGACTTGACTTGAGAACTGTCATTTACAGTTCTTTTAAATGAACATTGCATGTTACTGATTACTCAAAACTTAGCAACACTTAACTTGACTTTGAAGTCTGTTGAATTTTGATTTTCTATGTAAGTTCTAAGTGACGTTTACATTTTGAGATGCCATTTGTTTGTTTCCATTTCATTTTGACATTTTGTCATACAAATTGACATTTATTGATTATGATGCCAGATTGTATGCGCTAAGTGGAGTATAATCGTGGCTAAGTTACCAAGTTTACTTCAAGTCAAGTCAAGTCTATGCTGAGTATCAGTAATGGGCCCTTTACTCTTTGCTTTACGATAGTGAGATTGTGACGTCACACTAACAAAATAAAAATAAAACCAGACGAGCGTTTGACTCTCTGGCTTAATGTGAGTGCTCCGGTCGTACACAACTAATTTCGCTAATTTTTATGGATCAGGCGTTTTTGTGTGTACTTCTGTTGGTCAAATGACTGGATGGCTCTAATCGAAATAGCTTGTCCCTCTTTGACTTCAACTAGTAAAAATATATCCTTTTTAGCTATGGTTGCGAGACTTGTGAATTCAGTGCCAAATATCTTGGGAAAGTACGAAAAGCTACAAAGAATCAATAGCTAGGTGCTACTGCCTAAAAAAAGATGATAGGGTATAATATATTGCTTTACGTCAAAGGTCTTTGGTAATCGTTGGATTGAAGTATAGCCATTTCATCTATCGGCGGACAGTAAAAGAGAGATCGGTCAAGACACTCATAGCACTCAAAGGATAACATCTATGAAACCATTATCTTTGAGAAAAAAGGTTGAAAATAGAATTGGGCGCAAAACAACTTGGAATGCCTTTAATGTTAGGAATTACTCACTTCCTTGAAACACAGATGGCACGAAAACATCATATAGAATCGAAGCGCAAATAATTGAATCCTCAATCATTAAGTTCAGAACATTGGGACTGTTTTCGTGCATCTTTTAGGTTTAAAGTAATCGCTATAGGTTTTTTCGCATAGATAGATATGCAACTCCGTGTACTAATGAGAGTTTCTTTATACTGAGCAACAGTCAGGCCACATTTACACTATAATTAATGTAAGATAAGATCTTCACTTGTATGGACAAATTATGGGCTGATACAAGATCAAAAATTTAGACTGAGCAGCGCAAGGCTTTGTAACTGCCGACACCTATCCAAGAACAACCTTATGTTTATATATGGAATCCTAACTGGACAATGCGCTCGCAATGCTCACATTCTTAAGCTAGACATTTTGATTAACCAATACAGAAACTGAGTATTCTGTGTTAATGAAACTGCTTACAAAATGGGACGCTACTTCCGCTAGGACGCTACAGCTAAAGCTTAGCGCGAATAAGGTGCCAAGAGAAGATGAATTTTGTACTAACTTCGACGCCTTAAGACGGCCTTAGATCTAATTTGGATTTGGGAAGTGATACTTTTCTGCCAAAAATTATTGGTTGCTTATAAATACAAGCTACCTAGTCAGTGTCTAATCCGCCATTTGAGGGTCGTCGTCTCCGCAAAAATGATGCCACCAAACTAACAGAGCTTCTGAAATTTGAAATCTTTTCTCGGAAAGGTCTGCGCCGACACAACTGACCCTTGAACGGATGCCCATTCGCTGTGTCGAAATTATTTCGTTGAGTTGAGCACATTTAGCCATGATGATTGTCTACGTGATATTACCTACAAACTTACTAGTCTCAAATCATCTGGTATCTCCATCTAGACTGGTAAACTTCTTTACGTATTAAAACTTATACTGGAACTTGGGGTATTTGGGAGGTATTCTGTAAAGAATTTTGGAGACAATCCTAAGCTAAGGCTAACCGATCAGTGCTTTCAGTTCACAAGGAAATCCTTATAGCTGATCTCCGGCGTGCAGAAAGTCTTAGGCATAATGCATAAAGACTCGATTTTAACTTTAAAAGATTGCTTGTTTTTTGTTTTGCAACAAAAGCAAAATATTCAGATTTTTCGCGGAAACTCGAGTCAGAGCATATGCTCACTTTTTATTCATGAGACTCGTCCTGTGAAATTCTTTCCAGACAGCTGTGTAAATGATAACTCGGGCGGACTGCAGCACTGCTACAAAAACAACAACAACTACACAGACTACCTTGTTTTTTATAATTAGCTTCCCTTTTCCATCTTCACAATAAAAAGGCCTAAGTTATTCCTCTTGGGTGTCGTCCAACTTTCGAAAAAACATATCTAAACTCGAACTCATCCTACAAGTTTACATCACAACCGTTTCCTACCCTTGAAACAGTTTCGCGGAAGTTTTTTCTCAAATCAAAACGACGACTAAATCTACAGTTTACAAAACTAAAATGCTTTCAAACGGTTTCAATTCGGTTTCATTCCTTGTCATCCATACTTACTACGTCTTATTTAAGGTACATTAAGTGTTGCAGTGTTGCAATTCATATTACATATATACAAATGAACTCACACAAATGTATGCAAACTTGTGCATAAATGCTTCAAACGCGCTTTACACCTGACGCAGTATTTACTGTCTTTAAGCTTACTGCCCATAGGCAAATTTCCTGTGTAAATCAGCAAGCAGATTTGCTAAGGTAATTTCCACAAGATACCAACCGGCGAGTGTTTCTTTTGCTGTGATGCACCCACTTGACGATATATCTACTTGATGATGATGATGATGATGGCAAAATTGCTACGTGCTGTTCATGTCAATTGTATTTAATTCGCTTGGAAATTATATGAGGAGTTTAAGGAGTATAATGCGATTCATTGAGGAGATTGAGTGAGGAGGTTTATTGATGAGAGGTGATTTGAAAATATATAAAATATTAAAAAGTTAATAAAGTTAAACAAAAGAAAATAACTGACTTGGTTGGTTGCCCCACCGAACCTACACGCTGGCTACAAAGGGTATGTTTTTATGATAAGCTTGACTAAAGAAGAACCGAATATTTTTCTACAGAATAACGCTTGTTTATGTGAAAACACCTAACTTGATTTAGAAAATAATCAACGTAGCAAAAATAAAGGCCTCACGTAAACCGAACGTGATGCCAGAACTTATGTTATAGAATAACAACGTACTCCTGGAACATACTAGTAATTTTTTAGGACCTATATTAATTGCTGCCTTGAAATCTGGCAACTCTGCCGCCCCAAATAGCTAGAGCCTTGACCTGGCGAGCGCAGGACACGGACACACAACGTGCTCAACCGTTTCTTCCTGCAGCTTACACGTCCTACATCTGCTGCTACTGACGAGGCCTAGATAGATAGATAGATGTTGTGGGGTTAAGCACTGCGACCTATTGGTCTATTGTGCCCTCATTCTCTTTACAACACCTCATCCAAGCCAAGTCTTGCGACTGCATCGCATTCCATCAGGATGTGTTCTGCAGTCTCATCTTCGAGATTACAGAACCGACAGCGGCTACTAGACGATATGCCCAATTTATGCATATCAGTGACCTGGGAGTATATCTGTTATAATTCTACTACTAGGAGTACTTTATGGAAGTTTAATCATAGCTTTAAATCGCTTTGAATTGTACCCTCCTATTAGTGCCTTTGCCTGCCGAAGTCCTGGAATTTCGCGCCAGTGTTGTTCTCTGAGGCACGCCTCTTTTTGCCGTAACTCTTCCCTTATTGTATGTGACCCTATCGGCACGATGGGTTCGGGTCTTTTTTTCATTTCGACCGCTGCCAACCTGGCAAGCTCGTCCGCTACGAGGCCTAAGTTATAAGCATGTGATGCCAGAAGGCAGTGTCCAGTTAATATGCCCATCGTGAGCCTTAAGTCTTCTCTCTTCAGAACTATAAGCCAGTTTGTGAGTCTAAAATCGTAGGCTTTGCACATGATATCAGAAATTTTGCAACCCCGTTCTTATTTCCATGTCTTTCCTGCTTGATGGATCAAATGCAACTATCTCCCTTTGATTTCTCCCAAACGGATTGGGACGTCTATCCTCGATTCAGTGAGTGTTGCACCCTCCTTTGCAAACTCATTGGCCTTTTCGTTACCTTCTATACCTTTATGGCAGGAACCCAATATATATGTATGGTAGACCTGAGCGAAAGTTTTTCAATGCTTCTTTGCTTTCCAGAACACTTCTTGAGGAAGTACTGAGTGAGATTATTGCCTTAATCGCCGCTTGACTATCAACCCTGCTAAAGGTCCAGACATTAAAATAAAAATATTCTCTGCTGGGTGACCGCCAGAAACAAAGAGAACATGCCGAATATAAATCTAATGACTTATAGACCGGGCTCAGCGAAGCTGAAACGAATATCCTAGGGATTCAGCGAGTCCCGCAAAACGACTGACACAAAGAGAAACGTCGCCGCGTACGGCGCGCTATTTCTGTACATAGGTTAAAGATATCGTTAAATTGAAAATCCGACCGATGGCGGAAGGCTTAACTACTCTCTATAAGTATCTTGTCCTGTCATGTATGTTCTGATTTATGGCTCTAAATATTGAGCAATGTCGAGATGGCTTTTGAAGTATTTGAGGAAAAATTTGTCTGAAAGAGTAATGTTCCTTTTCGTGATATCAAAAGGGTGCAACGGAGGAGGTTTACGAATGAGCTGTATAAGCTTTATGCAAATATGAACATAGTGAAAGAAAGTACAAGTCAAAGCTTCTCCAACCAAATTGTCAACCTCACCTACCCGTAGCGAATCCTGTTACTGTAACATCCAAGGCTCTGGCGACTCCAAATTCCTCACGGATCTATGGGGTGGGACAGAGGGATGGCCTTGAAGGTTTCATGTGGTCATACTAAATCGTTCCCGATACGGTCGGGCTGGTGCCTTAATGGTGCTTGTTACCGGAACGTACCGGATCTGCATCCGGACCATCAACATCGATAACACTCCCCAAGGCCTTCGGGGGTATCCTTTTCGCTACAACAAAAGCAAGGCACTCGGGCTCAGAAATTTTCCTATCGGTTCTTTATTTGGAGGCAGCGAAAAGGCGACTACTTTTACAACTGAATGAACATATATAACGAATTTTTGTGAAAACTCTCAGTAGGACGGCTACTAACAATAGATACATTTTCACAAAAACCATAAGAAATATCCGCTAGGCAGTACTGAGAGTTAAGTAACATTTAGTACTAACACTTTGAAATTCCACAGTCTCTCCTTCCAAAAATTGTTCACATGTTTCCGCTGGCATCAGGAAGTTGCTACATGTTGCTGCAACATGCTGCCAAAGATTTACTCTGCCTATTAACTTTTGGGGTAAAAAATACTATGAAAGGACTAATTGTGGAAAGTTGAATTGTAAGTATGAAATATTAATTTTTTTACAGGGAGCAATATTTTCTAGGTCACCAAAGTTGTAACTGTTCCAAAAAGGCCTCTTGAAACCCCTTAATCCTAAATTGTAAATAAAAAACCACTCAGACGTGCTGGACTATAAGAATGTTCAGCGAAAATGATCTGTACGAAGGCCGTTATCAAAAAAATAACAAATTTGCTCTGTTGCAAGAAAAAGTTTCAATTTCATTGTACTATGTAATTTATTCTTCTGATAGCGCGGAAGATGTGAAACCATCAGCAAAGTCAGACAGATCCATTCTAATTTTTTTTACAATCGATTTCGGCAATTTAATTTATTGTCGCTATATTTCCTTAAATTTCCTTCCATACATATATATGAATGCTTGTATATATTTAAATGGAAGTACATACCTATAGATATACCTGGTGTTTTATCAAGTGCAGAAGATCAGCTCTGTAACGGTCGCTCGCTACTTGTCTACCACTTCAGCTGCACTTCAAACTCCTATGGGCTTGACCAATTCATTATTCTAGTCCAAGTGCAATTCATTATGTCGGAAAGTGTTCAGGCACAACTTTTTTTTTTCTTTGTTTACATCAAGCAGCATCTGAGTTCTTCACATCATTTGATTGTTTTAAAGAGGAAGAGCTCAATATATGCCTGCATACTCATATGAAAATATGTAGAAGTATTTGGTAGTCAGTACTTCCGAAGACAATAAAAACACTGTTTGCTGATCCTTTTGAATATGGAAATTCTTGGAATTTCCTAAACAGGACACAAAACAGTCATTTCCAACTCAGCAGGTATGCTATTTAAAAGGCGCATATTATACAAATAAATATTAGATGACTCTCTCTACATACCTTTATTTTCATATATATATGTATATATACCTATGTTCCTATTTATTTATTATTCGTCAATATACATACATATGGATACCTTTGTGTACGTTGATACATATGCATCTACGTGAAGAGAAACCACTCCTAACGGACACCTCTATTAGGTGAACAACTGCTGGGTATGCTGTGCATTCGCACATAAGATGCTCAACCGTTTCCTTCGTCTACGGACGCTTGCAGCTGCGAGAGGAGGTCTAGTATATTCCTTCTGTTCATCTTAAGGACAGCTATAGATCGTTTTTCGTTATATAATGGTCACATGCTCTTAGAAACTCTACAGGACCGCAACCGCTTCCCCCTATTGTTAGCCTCGCTCAACCAGTGCTGGGAGATGTGACCCTTGATGAGTCCCAGAGGTGAAAGGATCTCTCTCACTCCTGAGACATCAAGAGCCGGAGCCGTTCCACGCCGTGCAAGCTCATCCGCCATATTGTTACCCTGTATGTTTCGATGCCCGGCACCCATATCAGAGAAACGATCTGCCGTCTTGCCAGAATGACTCGCCAGAATCATTGCGGTCTCCCTACACTGCCCAACCAGGTTCGAAGCTATCGTCGCTGACTCGAGGGCCCCAAGAGCCGCCTGGCTATCGGAGAAAATGGCTACTCTGTTACCGTTACTATTGATATCCATTAGCACTTTACACGCCTCTTGAATAGGGAAAATCTCAGTTTTAAACACGCTTGCCGAGTCGGGAAGCCGCATACATAAGGACGTGGGCGGGACAGTCGCAAATACTCCCGCTCCCACTCCGCAAGCCATTTTCCAATCTTTCCTTCTGGGGAAGAGAATTGTGTAGTTTGTGTCGAAGACTGCCCTTGCACATATTTAGTCCGTTTTGACTTGATGCGGGAGTCGTTAAAATTGAGCAGGGCGGGGCCGGGCCCATATGGACGCTCCCTCCAAAGGACCAACTCCCGAAGCCTTAGAGCCCCTTGAGATGTAATTTCCTTGATAAAGAGATCTACCGGTTTGTACTGGTCAAATGGAAAAATTCTTAAACAAAAGTTCTATTTTTTTGGTATGCTTGTATGAAAATGCTAATATTTGTGCACTAAGGAGATTTAATCTTTCTGATAAATTAATCTGTGGATCAGGAACCAACCGTGACTGGGACTGTAGCTAAGAGTGGGACTAAGGCCGGAGCTGGGATTGGGACTGGAACTGGGACTGGGACTGGGACTGCGACTGGGACTGGGAAAAAGGGAAGGAGAAGAATAAGAAGAACTAGAGAGCAGAAAAGAGGAGAGGGTGTGGTAAAAGACGGAGAGAGGGAAAGAGAAAGGCAGAAGAAGGAGTAAATAAAGGAATAAAGATAAGAAGGAGAGAGGGACAGGGAGAGTAAAAGGCAAAAGCTTCTTAAAATGTATGCAGATACATCAAAGTTAGGGCAGAACAACGTTTGCCGGGTGTGCTAGTATATACTTAAGTTTAAGAAGTGTAATAGTCTGTCACCATTTAGTATCGCTTTCAAGTTTGTAAATGAAAAATAAGGTTTCCAGATTGCTTCAAATCAGATTTGGTTGAACTAGGCGGCCCTTAAGTACTTCACAGAAACTGAATGTGTCCATAGAGTTACCAGAAGCTTATTCGACGACCAAAATTAAGCAGCCCCTTAAGAACAATGGCATAGGATATCAAAAAACTGCGTCATATTGGAAAATACTAGAAGTTAACTAGTGTCCACCCCACTAGCGCCTACTAGACCTCAAAATTTGATTTGACGTAATCTTTAACACCTTGCCCTACGCTTGGTTTCAAAACTTTCCTACTTGGTTGATAAAAATCAACTATTTTCTTCTTTCGTAGTTTATCCGCTTTTTATTGTTGTTGTTGTAGCGATAAGGACACTTCCCGAAGGCATTGGAAAGTGCTATCGATGTTGGTTGTCGTTTGGCGGATGCAGATCCGGTACGTTACGGTAACAACCACCATTAAAATACCAGCCCGACCATCTTGGAAACGATTTGGTATGACCACATGAAACGTTCTAGGCCGTCATTGGAGAAGCTATATTTTGCGCTGGCAACACCTTAAAAGGGTTGCGCTACATAACCCCTTGAATCAATTTGGTATTTTAGTCGACAGGCATACCTGCAGCTGGTATATTCTAAGTCCCCCAGCCCGCCTTTTCGTTACTATCTACACTCAGAGAAAAACGACGTTCTAAAATCCAGCACCACCGGACTCAATTCAAGCTTTTCATGTTCTTACTTTTTGGTTCTTGAAAAACGAACGACCAGTTCTTAAAACAACAACCTTGTGCTTGAACTGACACCATTTCCTTGAAAAGAGAACGGCTGGTCTTAAATTAAGTTAAAGAAAAAAGAAACGGTACAATTCGTCTGCACGACAATGTTAAATACAACATTTGGCACAAGCTATCAAGCGGTCGTAGAGGCTCAGAGGTTATGATGTTGTGGTTGGGATCGCGTGACGCGAGTTCGATCACCGTGAAACTCGAAAATTTTTTAAAACAATTTGTTTAACTTTTATTTTTCGTTCAATTATTTTTCCATTCACTTATGCAAAGATAATTCTCAAACTTGTTGTGAAATGTTTTAAGTATATATGCAGGTTACATTTTTAAATAAAATCATTTCTCAATAAGAGAAACATAGAAAAAAATGCTTATTATGCATTTTTTCGTAAATTTTTGGAATTTAATAAAAATATTTTGTTATAAATATTTTTTATTTATAACAAAAATTATTATTAATAAAAGATAAATGGGTACGGTACCTATTGAAAAAAATACTTTCCCCTCCCACCAAAATCAAGCACGAACCGTTCTTGGATTGAGACCGAAAAATGTTAAATCGACCCCAAATCGTTCTTGAAGCGTGAGAACGCAAAATCTTAAATCAAGCCCAAGTAGTGCTTGAAATGAGCACAAAAGGTTCACATATCAATACCAAACTGGTCATAATATACGAACGGTGTGCTTGGAAAAACTGTTCTTAAAACAAGCCCATCGGTCACGAGTTAAGAAAACACGTACTTAACAGACTTTTGCCAATGAATGTTCTTGATTTTGAACTTGTTTCGTTCGTTTTAGAACGATTGTTTCTCTGAGCGGGGCCTTGTAACGATTTTAAGCTTCTCCCTTTTCCAATTCTTCAAAGTGTTATTTGCACTCTTATACACTTTTAGTTGTACTATGTGAGATTATCGCACCAATGACCGCTTGCTTGTCAATACAAATTATTCGTTTCATTTTCGTATCGAGTATATCTTTTGACATATCGGCACCCTTGCCCTATTGAGGCTCTATGCTCCCACCAAAGCCTGGGCTTACATAATGTTAAGAACAGAATACTATAAAAAGTTGTCTTTAATAAAGAACGTTGTGTCTACTAACTAATTAAATAAAAATCAAAACAGCTACCCAATCCGTTGAGCGTACACCTCTTTTAGTTGGAGCAAAGTTAATAGCCGCTGAGTATCTGTCCAAGGGAGGTTGCACTGTATATAAACAAGTAGAGTCCAAGTGTTTTGCTTTTATCTACATTTCCAATTGTTTGTATGTAGGTACTCGCATTTGTATTGGTGCGGCAATTGTCAAAGCCATTTGCTTTTGTGTTTTTGTTGTACACCTCACACGCTCATCATTAAAGATCTTTTTGTTAAGAAATTCACTTTTGAAAACATAAAAATTGGTTGCATCCGCCCACAGAAGATAGGAATGCTACCACAGAATTTCAAGTGAAAAGATATAGGAAGTTGAAGCCTTAGATGCTTGCTTGCTTGATCCAAGAACTGTACATTTCTATGTACATATGTATGTATGTTTGAATAGACAATTAGAAAGTGGTATTAAGTGAATTTTTAAACTGAAATAAAAATTTATAAAAAAATTGTTACAATTAATAGGAAATGCAGGACATAAAAGTTAAGGCCCTCTAGGAAAAGTATGAGCTAAGGAATTTTGTTTTCAAAAAGAAATACGGTTACGGTATCTAGGGAATGGGTGTGTTGCATAAAAAGGTAGCATGGCGGAACCATACAATGTGGCGAAGGGCGACATACACACAAACACATTGTGGCGAATATTAGCATCACTATGCTGTTATTAAATAATCACAACAACAAAAAATACAGCAAGTAGCCAAACTTATGTACATACACACACATAACCAACAAGCAACAGAGAGTATAAAAGCAGCGCAAGCTGAGGAATGACTAATCAGTTTGATTTCAACACGCTTTTGTGAAGTACGTGATATTGAAGTATAATTTTACTACTCCCAAAGTAGACTAAATAAAGACCATATTGCAATACTGAATATTGGAGTTACTTATTCGACAGTTCAGCGATACCAACGTTAGCAGAAGATGCAAAATAATCGAAATTCCCCAGAATATATTGAACTAACAGCTTAGTAATGCTGATATTCGTCACAATATTAAAATTTCATGTACTTTATTGTTTTTACAGGGCCGCGAAGTTAGCCTGAAAGTCTCTATGCTTTGGCACACAGTTAACTTTTATCAAAACAAAAAAAAACAAACAGAAAGCAATGCCTCACAGCTTTCGAAATCACTGTGTCAGAGTTTAAGCGATTTGAGTGACAATCTGAGCAGATGTTAAATTCCATAACAGTTACAGCGGCGGATGGCATCCCATCTAGCGCATACTTTATAGAAGCGACCCACGCCTGGAAGGTGCGGTAGTGATTGGGCAAACTAAATTTCCGGCTAATACCAAGCTCTTGCAGAGTAATCCACTCAAAACCGCATTCATTCTCCACTCCAATCAACCCTTGAGGGAATGTGAGTGGTGAATGTAGCAAGAGGGGCGGAAACCGGCGCACAGTGCTGGAGTGCTTGCAATTCACAAGCTTATATTCCACGTCACGAAGCTGCTACGGCCATTTTGCCAACGACCTCAACCTGGTGATTCAGCATTGCGTTTTGTGCCAGTGTAAGTGTTGTACAAAGGACCCCGACCACTACACTGCTTCCAACCTTTTGACCGTGGAAGAAGTGTTTTTTTGTAACAGACCAGAATGCCATGAAATAGAATCGGCTGGAGCACCAAATCGTACAACCAAGGTACCACTCTCGGAGAGCGCCCCCAGTTTGTGTCGATTGCCCCTCAATAGCAGTTCAAGACAACGGAAGCCTTGCTAGTTTTCTCCTCCACATTAAGCTTTCATGACAGCTTGTTGTCAAGCAAAATCCTGCCCGAGAGCACCAGTGGTACTCCACCAATAGAGTGCGGTCTAAATTCAGCAATCTTCTAACTCCGCATAAACAAAACAAGGACAGTTTTGCTAGGGCTGACAGCTAGTCCGCATGAGTCGGATCACCTTTTCACGACACCCAGATTACCCAGTAAAATCTTCCCTAGTGTATTTAGAAAATCGACGAAAGCCACCATTTGGCAGCCCCTACCATCAAGGTCCCGAAGCAGTTCGTTCATTTTCACCATCCAAATAAGAAGAGAAAGAACATCCCCCTGTTGCGTGCCCTTCTCACCTTTCTTTAAGTCATTCATCCATTCAATTCCGCCGCTGCAGTTATGGAACTCAAAAATTTGCTGATGAATACTTCCAAAATCGATTGCACTCCCAGTGTTTAGAGCTCTTTCAATTGCCGCTGGTGGGGCATTTCTGAAGGCTCCTTTTACTACATCAAGAAAGGCAACCAACACAAATTCCTTGCTAGCGAGGGACGCCTCTATGAGTTTACCAAAGGAAATGCTGTTTCCGTACACCTGCCGTTACAATAGGCGTGTTGAGATGCCGAGAATCACCATAGCGGAATCCTGCGATGACGCTAAGTTAATACCACTCACAACAATAGATCTCCCAGAGTGCAAAGTCCGAGTTAAAATTTGTCCACAGCAACCTTTTCCATCCGTTCCTTGTTCAATCATTCAGAGCGTCAAACAGCAGTTCCACATGTGAATGATCTAATGTAGATATTTACTATAGTAATCTTAGCTTCTCCTTAGATTCTATTGAAGGATCCGCAATATAACAGCACGAAGGCATACATATTGATTCCTTTGGATTTTCTCAACTTAAACTTGTTTAATTCCTTTAAAACTATTTGTCAGATAATGGCTCCCTTAAAAGGCAGTACCAACTTTGCCTTGACTAACATTTTGCGACAAATACGGTCTTATTACCTCTTTGAAAAAAGACTTAAGTTCCTCAACAGACACTGTCTAAAAAGAACAAAGGGCCTGAAACTGAAATTGTAAGTTTGATTTTCTTTTGAAAACAAGAAAAACGTTTAAACAAGAAGCATAATCTTAGTACGAAATTTTATGCATACTATTTCCTACAGGAAAATAATGTATGACTGCATATGTGTGTTTTCTTTTAGATCAAATTTACTGGCCTATTACTATTAATTGACCTTTTCGCTATTTATGTGTGTCAGCTATCAGTTAAAAAAATCTTTTTAGAAAAAAATTAAATAAAATTTCAAGATTAGCTCGGCTGCACCTACGACGAATTCTGAGAACAGAAAAATTGTACTAACTATTAAGGAACTACAAAGGGTGCTATGAAATAGGAAAACAACAATTGTAAAACTTGTTAATAAAGGAAATTAGAGATGTAATGCAGATATACATATATATTTATGAATTTTTATAATAAATCATAGAATTTTGTTGATATTTTGCATTTAAATTTATTAAGAAATATTCCTGATCTGAATCAATCTGTAGAGTATTTATTGTTTATGAGACTAATCGATCAAAATTTAAAATAATAAATACAAAGTACATTCAAAACAAAGTATTCCGTCATCACATTCATTTCACAGATATATTCATTTGATTGTTTCTACATTTGTCTCATATAAGAACAACTTGTTCCGGACTTGATATTTGCTATCGCTATAAAAGTTGTGACTCATTTCTTAAAGCCCCGACACATAAGCAGTTTTTCATATAGATGCGTTAAACTCAATCGTATGCATTATGAGTAGGTTGCATGTATTTTTATTGAGAAAGGTAGATTGAGTGACATTGGCGCCATCTGATATGGAAAAGTAGCCAATTCTCAAATTTTGTTGAAAGCAAATCATAAGAAGAAGAAATTGACATATGCTTTGGCTAAGGGTGTCGGCACACTTTGCAAGTGAAATTATTTTTCCCACTCATTGGTAACTTTTCTACCATTTTTCGCAATTAAAAACAGCAATATAACCATCGAATACGACACAAAATATGTTAGGAAGTATTTTTGTTGTATAGGGGAATGTTTTTAACAGTGCTTCGCGAAATTTTGTATGTGAATGGGCAAAGCGAAATAAACTCCAATTGCCAAGCCTGAAGTTCCCTCATATTTACAAACGCAACATCTTAGTTGATTGTGGCGATATTATTGGAATGCATACCTACGCTTGTGTTAAACGCATCTGTATGAAAATTATCATTGTGCCGCGGCCTTTAAAGAAGTTTTAGAGCTCTGTTAATTATGAGCGCGGTTGCGCAAGACTTCGTCAAGCACCGAATTTAAAATGGTTTATATTGCAGTGGTGAAATTGTTTCCATAGTTTAAGTTACAGATGACTTTTCTAAATTTGGTCTAGCTTGTAGTTATACTCGTAGAGTCATTCGCGCATAAACATATCGACTGGCAGAAGTTATGATGCTTAAGTTAGACCTTCAGCAATATATGGATGAAAATTATACTCGCTAACATACAGTACTACTGTAACAGTAGTTATAGAGTAATATTGTGCTGCCGTTTCCAATAGCATAACAACCCCATATTCACGTAGATAGCTACTAATGCATACGCCCCCACTGTAACAATTATCAGTAAGCAAACTAACTGATCACTTGCAAACATTTCACATGCGTGGCAATCAAACCGCGGGCGAACAAACTTCTCAAATTGTTCATAAAGACTTGGACCTAATTAGAAACAATTGCATTTGATAGGATATTGAAAGCGCGACCTACTATAAGGTAAGTCTTTTTCACAAACATATTGTGTTAACATATGTAATTCCCGTATCTTGCAAAGACCCCAACTTTTCATCAGAAGAACAGTAGGTACTCTCGGTCGCTCACTACTTGCTGGTTTTTCCAGAGAATGGGTGTGAATCAACGTAGCTCCTACCGTCCCTTTTCCCAGATACAGTTATACATATATATATCTTACATAACCCGTTCTCTTTCAACGACTGGCCAAAAACAAAAAATTGAACGTGGGGTTTCAATGAAGATGTTCACCTCGTTTTGTTTGGTCAGGATATGATGGGTAATCCGTTTGCTGTTAGTAGTGTTAATCATTGTCCAGCCATACCCCTACCTTTATTGTAAGCTTATGGTCACGCAGCCGTAGACAAAACCGTGAATATGACGGCTCCTGTTACGAAAGCCTCTCCGTAACCATATTTCTACATTTCTTCTTTCACTACACTCATCATACCAAAGGCTACGCCGTATCCCTTAAAGTAACCACGACATGTGCTGTAACTATAGGACTTACCATTAACGTGAATCAAAACGTATTTTTTTTTTTTCTTATAATTAGATAAAGATATTCCCAAAGTGTTTTGTAGAGTATTATTAATGATAACGGCCCTTTGCCGTACATTAATCCGGTACGTTCCGGAATCTAGCACCATGAAGTCACTAGCCCGACCATCTTAAGTCGTTTCTAACGACAAGCCCTTCAACCTGCTGTATTTCCCTAAACGTAAAGGTGGCGCTTACCACGGCTGTAGGACTAACTGGAATAACCGCAGCCTTAATATTATCCCCGTGTAAATGTAATCTCTTTCTCAATCGTATTTGCATCCATCTTAGTTTTATCTTTATGTTTTATACTTATATTATCAGTGCTCGCATTATCATCGTGAGTACCATGACCTTTATTATCTTCCCACTTCTTCCTATTCGATTTTAAATATTCTTTTAAATTTCCTCTAAAATCTTTATTTGTGTTAATTTTTTTCTACTTTTACCCTGTTTCATACTGCCTTTGACTTTTTTCCATTTAGTATGCCTTCCCCTTCTGTTGTTGTTATTGTCGCAACCACAAAAGCGCTTTAAGAACACTTCTTAGCGGAGTGTTGTGAATATGGGCAGCCCTTTTTTGGACATGAATCCGGTATTTACCTCTACTAGGACATTCTAGAACTAGCCCGAGTGGCTCGGAAATGACCTGTTGTCCCCCTCGAGTTTTTGGATCTGCAAATTTTTGTCTTCTCTAACGTCAGGCATATCTATTGCGGGAATAGTCTAAGGCTCTCAGTCCGCTGAGGCCACATACACTTTGAAAAGAATAAAAAAAACTTCCTTTATACTCCTATTTTCACTTTCTCTTTACTTATTCTTATTATTCCCGATTTTCTGCCTCTTATGTGGTTTATGTTCACTGTCTGTTTCTCCTGGCGTTAGTGCCGGTATCGGAGTTTATGATATATCGGCATTAGTGACAGGAGTTAGAATCGCACAGTGATGTGAGATATTCGATAACATTAGTCACAAAAAGTTAAGTGAGGAAGTCGAAAATATCGAGTATCTACACGTTCTTACTAATATCGGTCCAACATCGAGATGCAGGTGCTTATAAAGCTAATGTTGTGTCCTAAATACCGGAAAAACAATACTCGATTTGTTACTTTGTTGTTGTGCAGTTATTTTTGTTGCTATCACAAAGGTTTTTATACTCAGCTGGAAGAGCTCACAGAGTATATTAATTTTGTTCGCATAACGGTACCCCGTAACGGCATAAACTAATCGAGATAGATATAGACTTCTATATATCAAAATGATCTGGGCGAAAAAAGAAATTCATTTAACCATATCCGTCCGTCCATCCTTAAAGACGATAACTTGAGTAAATTTTGAGGTATCTTAATGATATTTGGTATGTAGGTTCCTGGACATTCATCTCAGATCACTATTTCAAATAAACGAAATCGGACCATGACCACGCCCACTTTTTCGATATCGAAAATTACGAAAAATGAAAAAAATGCGATAATTCTATACCAAACACGAAAAAAGGGATGAAACAGGTAATTGGATTGGTTTATTGGTATTACATATATAAATAAATTAGCGGTACCCGACAGATGATGTTCCGGGTCACCCTGGTCCACATTTTAGCCGATATCTCGAAAACGCCTTCACATATACAACTAAGGGCCACTCCCTTTGAGAACCATCGCTAATACCTTTAATTTGATACCCATATTGTACAAACACATTCTAGGGTCCCCCTGGTCCACCTTTATGGCCATATCTCGAAAAGGCGTCCACATATACAACTAATAGGCACACCCCTTATAAAATACTCTTTAATACCTTTCATTTGATACCCATGTCATACAAACACATTCCAGGGTTACCCTAGGTTCATTTTCCTACATGGTGATTTTCCCTTATTTGACAAAGGATGAAGGAAAATCGTTCCAAAAAACGTCACCCTTGGTCTACAATTTGGTGGATATTTCCCAAACGTATGTGATATGGAATTAAAAACCACTTATAAACCATCTACGAAACGCTACGAAACCAACGCAGCTAAGCTCTCAGCTGAGTATGTAATGTTCGGTTATACCCGAACTTAGCCTTCCTTACTAGTTCCTCTTGCATTTATTTCGGTTATTTTATCGTTTGGTGTTAATTTAGTACAAATCCATCGACAGCACAACGTATTTCACAATCCTCAGGGGGTTTGAATCTCCAAACAAACGAAGTTGTATATGTGTGTGTGTGTGTGTGTGTGAGTTTATAGGTTTGACAAACATACCGAGTACTTTTTATTTCCCTGTCTATTTATATTTGTACATATTTCAATTGAGTGCATTCATGCTGACCAGGAACACTTCAAACATTTTACACACAACAGGTAGTAGTTTATTAAAAGGCATGCCAAATTGTCCATGTAAGCTCTT
Organism: Eurosta solidaginis; assembly: GCF_040869045.1. NCBI lineage: Eukaryota > Metazoa > Arthropoda > Insecta > Diptera > Tephritidae > Eurosta > Eurosta solidaginis. The sequence goes on from NC_090320.1 coordinate 242,009,511, forward strand.
ATGGGGCTCCAAGTACAATTTATTTTATTGCCGTTATTGTTTTTATTTGGCACTTTTCTTAAAGACTTTTGCCGCTGAAATTGTTTTTTGTGTATATTGTTGTAAAGGCAGCTATTTGTGATCGTTACGAAATCGTGTCGGCACTATGAACCACCAACTCACAGCAACAGCAGCGCAAAACCAAAAAACACTTCCTTCGATTTTTATTTTTTTTTTTTTTTAATATTTATAAGTTTTCTTATACTCTTTGTTTGTTGTTATTTGTGTGCTCATGCTACACATACACATACTTACAACCGCCATAAAATGGTTCAAAGAAAGAGGTTACGCCGTTAACTCCTACCCTAAAACGTAATGCTTTGTAATGGCAACAATAACAACATATGCAAACAAGAAGTAGGAACAACAATAAAACAGTTAAAGATATAACAACTAACATCATGGCAGTAGCAGACAGTATGTTACGGGTTAAGTCAAGTAGTTTCAAACTGCGTAAAATTGCACTTGAAGCTGAGCTATTTGCACAATTGCCTCTTGGCTCACAATGGGTTAAAAGGAATACAGATAGGTGGAAGAGTATTTAATTTTTTTTTTTTTTTTCTCCAAGGCGATTTCGTGCTTCTTGACACCTTCTTCAGGGAGTCTAGTTATTTTCACCAGCCTCTCTGATATTTCAGGATATCTAGACATTCCACATTCGATATCGAAATTGTCTACGCGACAGTTTAATTACTTGATTAGCTGTCGCTTAACCGTTTAAACGGTTATGGCCGTCCAACAAGCAGCGCCAGTCACTTCTTCTCTCTGCCAACTGGTGCTAACTGGTCACACCAAAGGAGTTTAAATCGTTTTCCACCTGGTCCTTCCAGAGGAGTGGGGGCCACCCTTTCATGAGTGTGTTCCGATAGAAACACTTTCTTAGCCGGAGCGTCATCTTTCATTCGCATAACATGGCCTAGCCAGCTTAGCCGCTGCATTTTAATTCGGTGGACTATGTTGATGTCTGCGTAAAGCTCGTACAGCTCTGGATTAAATCTTCTCCGGTACTCACCAAGGCGTAGACGTCATAAATCCTTCGAAGAACTTTTCTCTCGACCATTCCCGGACATATTTTGAGGGCCGGTTGTATGACTTCCTCGTTGCCTTCTAGCATAGCATGCTCGCCCACCACACCAAGGGTCCTAGGTTCAACTTCCGGGAAAAGCTACATCGAATGATATGCACAATTTTCTAAACGATGAAAAGCTTCTCAGCGAAAATTCACATGGTTGCAGATGTCGTTCGTATTCGACGTAAAACCAGTGGGTCCTATCGCCTCAATTTGTAGCAAATAATTCTCAAAGTATTTGGCTGAGACAAACCATATATATAATACATATCTGCTGATGTCCATTATGGAGCATTTAGGGACCACCCTTAGATTGAATAGTTCCAAAGTGCCCAAAGCAAAACATAAGGTGTTTTATTTATCTTTGCGGCCTTGAGCTCAATAATTAACCAAAAAGTCAAAGTTCGGTAGCTTATGTCCCGTAAAAGTCGTGGGCAACCAGTAATTGCAAATCTCTTCGCCGCAGCATCTACATACCTCATTGAAGTTTACTGCAATTATTTCCGCTTGCAGACTAAAATCCGGAGAATCTAGATATTTCCTTCACTCTTGGCCTTCTAAGTAAACTCCATATGGCAATCAGTCCTGATGCCCTACATTCATGCAATTTCGCCTGCTGAACCGGTTCAGAACACCACCTAATACAATTGCATAATGTGCCTTTGTATTTTGTTTGTTTTTGTATTTTGTATTGCTTGTCGCGGGTTGGCCACCTTACAGGGCCGCCGTTTGCTAGATTGGGCATAATGACCTGTGTAACGTCACATTATACGTTTTGGTTAGAGATTCCAATTTCTCTCTCACTTTGACGAATATCATAAAATTCATTTCTATTAAACGACATGTGCCATTGAGTGCAGAAAGTCCCCGTCTTAATTAAATACTATGTTTTACTGTAAGGTCCCTATATGGGCTTTGAGCTCACACATTTTATAGTGGATTCATACAACACATAGGACCCAAATTTGATTCGTTTTTTGGCCACTGGACAGCAGTGCATCGTAAATAGTCTTAATTTTACGATGTTGGCCTATGTTACAGGAAACTGTTGCACACTAGGAAGCCCTTCCACTGCTCGAAAAAGATGATGTGATTTAAAACTGGGCATTGAAACATGAAGTAATTTTTTGATTAAACCACGTCACCCGCCAAACCGTTTTATCACCGAATGAGTACCCATTGAACAGAACTATTGCAAAACACCAATAACCAAAGATAAGTGAGGCTTATTACAATATATGTCGTCAAACGGATTCCGGCCATTCAACTCTGGCTAGAACATTCTCGCTACCCTGCATGGGATACTGTCTGCCCAGGCCTTGTATAGCCGGCTCAAGGCTTTCCTTTTGTAGAGCCGATAGAAAAAAATGGTTATAGCTTCAGCTAACAAGTATCCGTACTGGAGAAACAAACTGGAAAAGACAACTGTCAACCTTTTTCTTCTTGTCTTAGCGATGAAGATACTGACTGAAGATTTCGGCGAGTGTTAACGATGTTGATGGTTATTTGCTGGATATAAATCCGGTATGTATTGGTAACAAGTAACATTAAGGTACTAGCCCGACCATCTCGGGACGATATTGAACCTTCTTGGCCATTCCGCCTCCCGCAAAACTTAATTTAATACTAGGTGGTAAAACCCTTCTCATTTGCCTTAAGACTAATCTTGTGACAACATCCGGCCTGTAAAGATGTTGGCAGACTTGATAGAATGATCTTACTTCTCCAATTGAGAAGTGGCTGGAACTATCGGTATATTATAGGACACGAGATTTACGAATAAAGGGCTTATTCAAAGATCTAACCTGACAAAATGATTGGATTTGGCCTCAAAGGTATATAACCTTTTCAGTTTTTCGGTCTTGCATACCACGTTTCGGAGGGACGACAAAAGGTCAACGACCACAAGGTCAGTTGACCTTATGAACACTTCAAATGGTCACAAAGCCAAGTGAAGCTATGACCATATGAAATAGTCACAAATGCCAAATTTCAAATTGTCATAACGTCAATTAACCTTTTGGCCGTTGACCTTATGTCACCGCACAGCACTCTTCATTAGATTTGCTTTTCCCACCCCACTATAAAACTAAAAATCAGAAGCGACATGATGGTGTCTTTCAATATTTCCTTACTTATTTCCCATTTCGCCCACAGTACAGCGAACGGAAAGCGTGTGAAGGTAGTGTAAAAAAAAGTTTATACCGAAAAAAGTGAAGCTCAAACACAAAAATGAAAAACAACAAACACCAGCACCAACTCAATGCAGTTCAATAAGTTTGTCAGTCGAGCTTTTGAAATTACCTAATTGTGTACAAAAACATACTGCACCACACCACAGCATAGCGGCAAAGCAAGTCGAACCAATTGCAGTTAAGTTAGATACATGTGCTTATAACGGCCGCCCCACAGTCCCAAAGCCTAAAATGACTGACTAGTAATAGAGTACGTGGTGTGTGGCTCAACTCAACTATGAGCTGCGACCTACGAGCTCTCGGTCTTGCCAGGCAAACGTTAGATAATATTTACCAACATAAAATACGTAAGAAAGCAAAGTCCGTTGTCAGCTCAACAATAAACAATAACACAACAACAATAAAAGAAAACAAGTAAGGATGTCTAAGTTCGGGTGTAAACGAATATTATATACTCAGCGTGAGTTTCAAATGCACATTTCATTTCAGATAAATTACTTTTCAATATAACACGTGGCACAGCCCGTTTAAAAAAAATTCTTCTCATTTTCTCTTACAATAAAACTTGATAAGTGAAATATCATTGATTCAAAATTCTTTTTTGCTAAGTTATACCTTATTATTTTCGTCTACGAACCTTTTAAAGATCTTTTATATAAAAGTGGGCATGGTCTTTAACCGATCTCGTCCACTTTTTAAGCGGTTTTATTTAGCTTGACTTGACAGGCTGGTTGGCTGGCTGGCAAGAATTTTGTAATTGAAATTTAAGTAACTTCCCGATAAGCTACAAGCTTGAAACTTGGAATATAGTTCAGAACGCGATGACAATGCAATAATAAGGAAAAAATCGCCGCTAGGTGGCGCATGGATCCAGATATTCACAAAAATCGTATTTGTAGTCCGATTTGGCTCATATTGGGAACACATAATACATACATGAATAGAAAGCGACATATAAAAAAATCGACGCCAGGTGGCGCCAGGATCGAGATATTCACAAAAATCGTATTTGTGGTCCGATTTGACTCATATTTGGAACACATAATACATACAAGAATAGAAAGCGACCTACGAAAAAAATCGCCGCTAGGTGGCGCGAAGATCGAGATATTCACAAAAATCGTATTTGTGGTCCGATTTGGTCCATATTTGGAACATGCAAAGAATAGAAAGCGACCTATGATGTCCGATTTGGCTCATATTTGGAACAAATATTACATACAGTCCGGTAGAAGTGGCATCAAAATAGTTTGGAGTTCCAGGAGGGCCAACCATACGTGGCGCAGAGTCGAGTAAAGTCTTTGGAAGGATTATGTATTGAGGACTTAGATTGTAACAAATTGTCAGGAAAGAGTCCTTGTAAAAATGAGTCACTAAATGAACTAAATAGAATGAGAAATAATAGGAAATTAAATAAAGACTAAAAACTTGAAAATAAAATAACTAAAAAAAATTTTTAAGTTAAAGGGTTTTATTGACAACAATACTTACATGAAGTAATAATAGTACTAAAAGCTAGAAAATAATTAGGCAGGTCCTAGGTACTAGTCATCACACTCCTCATCAATCTAGGGCGTTGATCAGACAATTAAATAAAAGCGTTGGACGCGTCAAATTTCTATTAATAGTCATAAGTAAGGCCAACTGAACCTTAATAAGGTTATGATACGCCTCACATTTTTAGAAATTTCACGCGCCCAACGCTTTTATTTAATTGTCTGATCAACGCCCTAGATTGATGAGAAGTGTGATGACTAGTACCTAGGACTTACCTAATTATTTTCTAGCTTTTAGTATTATTATTACTTCAAGTAAGTATTGTTGTCAATAAACCGTTTAACTTAAAAATTTTTTTTAATTATTTTATTCTAGAAATATTTCCTGCTATAGGGAAAATGTGTGTACCCAATTTTGTTACGATATGTAAATTTTTCTTCGAGTTGAGGCTCCCGAAACATAAAAAATTGCTTAGTCATAAAAGGGGCGGTGCCACGCCCATTCTTCAAAATTTGATATTTTTCCTATTTATTGTAATCCGTCCACGACTATTATTATTTACTAAATAATCAGGACTTTTGTGTTTTCCAAAATGTTATATATATAAAAAGTGGGCGTGGTTATCATCCGATTTCGCTCCTTTTCAATACCAATCTATTCTGGGTCCAGATAAGCTCGTGTACCAAATTTATTGAAGATATCTCAATATTTACTCAAGTTGTCGTGTTAACGGGGGGACGGACATGGCTCAATCAAATTTTTTTTTTCGACAGTGATGATTTTGATATATGGAAGTCTATATCTATCTCGATGCCTTTATACCTGTACAATCAACCGTTATCCAATCAAAGTTAACATACTCTGTGTGCAAAGCACGCTGAGTATAACACATTGTTAAGACACCACCAAAAACGTAACTAAAAACGGCTGGAATTGCGATTGCGAAGTTAACAGTTGCTAGCTGAAAATAGCGGCATACCGACAGTGAGACAGCAGCGGTTGACTTCCTATATTTTGAAACACGTTACGTTCGTAACATAATTCACAACGCCACAACAGGTTACTGGGTGCATTTTTATATATGTATATAAAATAAAGTCTTGCTTTGTTAATACAAATTTTGTTACTGTTGTTGTTGTTCATTTTCTTCTTATTTCTTACTTTGTTGGTTTGTCGGTTATATGGTTTTATTGCGTTGCATTCCTTTTACCACATTTCATCGATGATGTCGGCTTTCTTAGTCGGTCAAATAACCAACCAGCAGGTACATAGCCTACAAGTTAACTGACAATGATCGTCTTACTTCACACACCATTTTTCTTTGATTACTCGTTTACTGGGGGGAGTTGTTGTTGTTGTTGCTGTCGATGATGGTGTCTGAAGTGTTGTTACATTTAAGGCAGGTTACACCATAGCCGATATTACATCTGAAACTGATTTGTGTACCTACTTACAAGTCAAATAAATGGAACACAAGCATGTGGGTCTAAAAGCGAACCCAGCAACTTAACTGCAAACATGGATACAAGTCTATATACTATGACAAGTCAGGAGAGCAAATGGGCTCTTTATCAGCAGGTAGGGTAAATAAGTTGGAAAGATATCCAGAGGACATCCGATCATGGGTCTCCAAACATTTTAGGTAATTACCCTTTCGCACACGCAATGAGAGCACAATTGTGCTATTGATTGTATACCCCTGGTCTAATGCATATTTTATACGAGTCGTTTTTCTAGTCGATATAAGGAAATTGATAGTGTGAATAAAAGCGACTTAAATTTGTTTCAGTAAGAATAAAACGTAACAGATCATTCAATTAACCATGAACACATTTCGAGACTGCTTCGAGACTATTTGGTGAACATTTCGGAATGACTTCAGGAATACTTCACCTAAGGCGGGATTCGCTGAAACAAAACAGGAATTATCTCGAAATGATTCCAAACAAGTAAGGAAGGCTAAGTTCGGGTGTAACCGAACATTACATTATCCACATAGCTGTGGAGACAAAATAAGGGAAAATCACCATGTAGTAAAAAGAACCTAGGGTAACCCTGGAATGTGTTTGTATGACATGTGTATCAAATGGAAGGTATTAAAGAGTATTTTAAGAGGGAGTGGGCCATAGTTCTGTAGATGGGCGCCATTTAGGGATATCGCCATAAGGGTGGACCAGGGCTGACTCTAAAATTTGTTTATACGATATGGGTATCAAATGAAAGGTGTTAATGAGTATTTTAAAACGGAGTGGACCTTAGTTCTATAAGTAGACGCGTTTTCGAGATATCGCCATAAACGTGGACCAGGGGTGACTCTAGAATGTGTTTGTACGTTATGGGTATCAAATTAAAAGTATTAATGAGGGTTTTAAAAGGGAGTGGCCCTTAGTTGTATATGTGAAGGCGTTTTCGAGATATCGACCAAAATGTGGACCAGGGTGATCCAGAACATCATCTGTCGGGTATCGCTAATTTATTTATATATGTAATACCACGAACAGTATTCCTTCCAAGATTACAAGGGCTTTTGAATTCGCCCTGCAAAACTTTTTCATTTTCTTCTACTTAATATGGTAGGTGTCACACCCATTTTACAAAGTTTTTTTCTAAAGTTATATTTTGCGTCAATAGACCAATACAGTTACCATGTTTCATCCCTTTTTTCGTATTTGGTATATAATTATGGCATTTTTTTCGTGTTTCGTAATTTTCGATATCGAAAAAGTGGGCGTGGTCATAGTCGGATTTCGCCCATTTTTTACACCAATACAAAGTGAATTCAGATAAGTACGTGAACTGAGTTTAGTAAAGATATATCGATTTTTGCTCAAGTTATCGTGTTAACGGCCGAACGGAAGGACATACTGTGGACTGCGTATAAAAACTGGGCGTGGCTTCAACCGATTTCGCCATTTTTACAGAAGACAGTTATCGTCCTAGAATATAAGCCTCTACCAAATCATTACTGGAGTTGAATGTTGACATAATTTACTTATATACTGTAAAGATATTAACTTTTCTTTTAAAATTTGACTTAAAAAATTTTTTTTTTAGAAAGTGGGCGTGGTCGTTCTCCTATTTTGCTAATTTTTATTAAGCATACATATAGTAATAAGGGTAACGTTCCTGCCAAATTTCATCTTGATATCTTCAACGACTGCCAAATTACAGCTTGCAAAACTTCTAAATTACCTTCTTTTAAAAGTGGGCGGTGCCACGCCCATTGTCCAAAATTTTACTAGTTTTCTATTCTGCGTCATAAGTTCAACTCACCTACCAAAATTCCCAACTTGATCCTGATATTGTTCCAAATTGTTCACAAAATAGTCTCGAAGTTGAGTGAACCTGAAACGATGCCAAAACATTCCCAAAATTGTGTCGAAACAGTCCCGAAATTATTGTGAAGTTTTCCAGAAATGATAACTAAAATAAAACCTTGGCCTTGAAATAGTCTCAGAATAATTCTGAAAATAATCCAGAAATGATCCTGAATTGTTCATGGAACAGTCCCGAAGTGGTCCAAAAATTTACGATACAATTCCATGCCCTACAAAATTTGATCAAAGTCCGTTAAAACGGTATGCATGGACAAAGGTAGCATTTAGCTTCATAATAGCTATGTAATTACGCGCGGGTTCCTCCCTGATCATATTGATCTGATACGCATTTTTTTTATGAAAAAAAAAAACAAAAAAAAAAAAACGATGAGTCCTGCCGAAGCTATGTATGTCGTAATATTTTTCTCTCTCTTATACTCCGGCAAAGCTCCCTTTCACTCCATATGTACTTATATATGTATGTTTTCATTTCCGTTGTCTTCTCTTTAATCGCCTTCACTTTTTCTTTTTTCTCTTCCTATCTATTATCATCGGTGATTTCTTATCTCTATACGTTTAAACTTTTTCTTCTTTTATAACTTTTTGTATAGTTTCCAACTGTGTTTATCCGAAGCTTCATCTCTCTTTTTTTTGTCGATGCTTCTTTTCTTTTCCGCCTATTTCATTGTCCCTCTTCTTATATCTTGCGACTCCAACTTTCCTTCTTTCTTCCTTGATTTCCGCATCCTAGTTTCATTTCTGTTCTCTTCTCTCCATTCTTCTTCTTTCGCTACTGCTCTTCCTATTTTTTACCCTGTTTTTTCCCGAGGATTTATACCTCCATCTCTTTTTTCAGTATTTCTCTTAACTCAACTTATAGCTATGAGAGACACCGCTCAGGACTGCGCGCTATCGCCTCTTCTTTATGGAAATGGCACAAAACCAGCTGAGAGTAAATCTAACAAATTCGGAGCTTAGCCTTTTCCCAAAAAAAAACAATTATTCCCGCATTTAATTTACGGAGGCTTAACGGCACAACGAAAAAGTCCTTTTTCTAAAGCCAAATATCGTGGCGTGACTCGCGACTCCAAGTTAAGCTAGAAAAGAAACGTTAGGTGAGATCAAACAAATCTCTGGGAGAAACTGGGGACTAAACGTTTAATATACAAGGCATATTAAATACAGTTATTTGACCAATACTAACGCATACAGCTTTCTCCACAGCCAGGCCTTCTGAAAGGCATTATAATCGAACGCGGTAAAGCACGATGGAGGAGTCGAGTCCATTAGACATTTTAAATGTATTCCTTTGCTTGGTTCCCGGCACAGCGATATTGGAGTGCATGAATTCGCAGATAAAATGGCCAGGAAAGGTTCCGAAAAGGACATAAGACATGCGGACAGTTCCGTACGACCGCCGCTGGGTTATCCTGAGGAAAATCGAGTTATATTAGATTCTGGCATGGGACTTGTTGTTGCCCAACCGGAATGAATGCGAGGTCTCATGATCCGTATTAGTATAATTGGGATAGGAAAGAAACTAACTTCATTATCAAACTAATCTAAGCTGCAGTTAGTGCAATTAGGGGTGTCATCATTGGTCATAACGTTATTGTACCGATGCTCCGACGGTGCTGCATACCAACAAGCTCCCTTTGCCGAAGCTATCAAAATAAGTACAAATAGGAGTCGGTACATTACTTTCATTGCCCATGTCCAGAACTGTTAACAAGACTGCTCAGATTTCAGGGCACACCTTTTATTCGAAGTCAGGCAGAGGTTGGAAAGGTGGAGCTTTCTCACATACCTAAGTTCATCAGAAAAAGCAAGTGGTTCATTGAGGGCTACTGCGCGAAGTTATCCAGTTGGCCGAATATGCTACCACCTGACACTCACTGAGGGCATTCACAATAGACGAAAACGTTTCCGAGTGAAAGTGTGAGAAGTTTCCACGTACGCTCTCTTAACCAAACCTATTCCACTTATCTATCTATCTTCTCTTTCTCTGCTTTCTTTTCCTTCTCCGCTGTGCGAAAACCCACGACCGTAAACAAATTTATGAAGAACGCTTTACCTAAGAACAATATCTAAACCGATTGTAAGTAAAATGAGTTTGGATGTTCTGGAAACAAGTTCTGAGAAAAATGTGTTTAGGTGGGGTATTCTTGAACCGACTGTTGGGAATCAGAGCGTTTTCGAACCAGGCCGATCTTCCATTCAGATCTAGAGCGATCTCCCACTATGACGAATTCTTTGAGGAAGAAAGAAGTAAGAAGTTTTGGAAAACTATTAAATAGGAAGTATTTCCAACGAAAACATTCCACTACTTTCAAGTTATGGTTGTTAACGGGTTAAGCCTGCAGTTTGCTGTAAATATTGTTATATACTACGACTTCTTCACTACCTCTTTTATTTTATATTTCTTTCATATTTTTACAACAATGTGCAGTTTTTTTCTTTGCATTTTTCCCGGTTAGGTGAATTTCAATTGATCGCGCGAAGGATCTATCAGTTGCCGTCTCGGACTTAAGTGCACTGTATGCAATGTTGTGTTATATTAAGCTTGGCTTTTGGGTCAGCATAACTGAAGCAACAACAACTATAACCATCACGTAAGAAAAAATCCCATAACATTGTACAACAACAAAAAGCAACTATAAAACCACAACCAAACAATCAAAAAAAAAAAAAAATTGCCAAGCAAGCTAGCGAGCCTCTACACGAGTACCCCTAAAGCCACATAAGATCGGAACGCTTAGTTGCTTTGGATTTTCTATGTGCTATGCTTTGTTTTACTTTACTTGAGCTCTTTTACTTGGTACGAAGCGGAATTGATTAATTCGATTGGTGAAATATTGAAACAGTGATGTAAAAGGCAAAAAAAAAATGGGTCAGCTGGGTACCGCATGCATACGAGTTTGTATTGATATATGGGTAAGCGCATGAGGAAGTGCAATTCGAAGTTATGTAGGAATATAGATTTGTTGTTGTTGATGATATGTAAGCACTCTCATGTACAGGTGGAACTGGTTATAATATCGTGCGCTTACTTTTTGGAAAGATTTGGCGCATAATAAAAAATTTAAATACAAATACTTCGTTGTCTTTCGTTTTGTGTGTCTTTCTTGCGCGAAAAGCGTTTTGCTTATGCAATATCCTTATGAGTAAAATTTTTCATTGATAATTTTCATTGATTATGTAAGTGTTGCGAGTTAATGGAAATGGAAATAATTTCAATTTATAGTTACTGATTTTCCTTAAGTAATCTGAAGAGCTTTTTCATGGATGTAGACCGGAAAGAGGGAGTGTAAAGGCAATAATATAGAGTGCAAGAGAACTGTCTCATCGACAGCGTGTGCTTAACAAAGGGCGCTCACAACAGATGCCATCGCTAAAATAGGATCAGTCACTAAATTCGACAAAAAGAGGTACAGCAAGCAAGGGGAATTACATGATCAAGGTACTGTAACGAGCTTTCAAAGTACCATACACAACCCCTACGAGATATCTTAAGGAAGTACCAAATAGGTCGGCAATCAACGGACGAAACGACTTACAGTCAAAGAAAAGTGAGGGTGAAAAGCGGAGCAACCAAAGTTTGAGACTAGTCCTAGATGTCTAGAATATTACATACAACAGTCGCTTACGCATGCCTAAACACATTTTCGTAGATTTCGCAGACGACGTGACTGCTTCCATACCGGCACGATAAGGTTACTCCCCGAAGGCTTTGGGGAGCGTTATCGATGTGATGGTCCTTTGCCGGATACAGTTCTGGTACGCTCCGGTAACACAGCACCATTAAGGTGCTAGCCCGACCATCTCGAGAACGATTTATATGGCTACATTAAACCTTCAGGCTATCCCTCCCTCCCCACCCCCAAGTTCCATGAGGAGCTATTTTCCACAACGTACCGGTTAAATAACCGGCAAAGGACTATGAACGCCGATTAAACTCTTCAAAACATTCGAAGAGCATCCTTATCGCTACAAAATGTGTGTGTCAATAATAAACCCAGAAGGCTGGAAAAGGCATATGAACACTTAAAAGGATCTGAGTTGATTAAAGATAGGGTTCACATCAGCTCTGGATTTATTCTTCTTATACCGAGCCTTTTAAACGTGGTCCCATGCAGGGGCCTCCTCACAGTTTGCTTAGAAGCTAGTCTGGTCACTGCGGGAATACTACTAATATATCAGTGCAGAAACGAGTAGGGACAGGCACGAGAATAAACAATTCGGCGCTGACAGCAGCAAAGATGTGGCAGTAAAAGGACCTGGAAATAAAATCCCAAATAGAGGGCATGCTGGTAGGACACATGTATTGGTGGGATTTACTACACCAAATTCCTAACCGGTTACTCAAGTAAACTTCTCTACAGAACTTGATAGTTGGAGAATCTCAACTGTCTGTACTGTGGAGGTATGGAGAACGCGGAAAGTGAGCGTAGAATATCGCACCCTTTTGCGACAGTGGCCAAAAAAAGGGAGTCGCCAAACGCAATTTTAGAAGGAAGAAACCAGAAAAGAACAAGTTAAGGTGAAGATATATTCGGGCGAGCGATATGTTCAGTCAAGATCCCGCAAATCACGCTAATTACCGTGGAATCAGGCTACTTAATATCGCTTATAAAGTTCTATCGTAGGAAATACTTCAAATCAGTTTTTGACTGCGCGAAGAGTATTTTGCTACGGCTTTGACCAATGGCATTGTGCAACATCATCAAGTCAGTAAGTATGATGTATTCGCACTTTGGCGACAAGATTAGTGCTGGCCGATACTGTAAAGTGCTCCGTCTTTATGGGAGCTAGGGCTATCAGTTAAAATCATTATTCTAAAGTAGTGTTACTTTGGGCTGAGTAGGAAACTGAAAGGTGAAGTCCTCTCTCGACGAACAAATCTTTCGCTTTAAAATCCTTCCATTATACCCGTTCTTATGAACGGCTCGGAGTCATGGACGGTAGCAAAAAAATATGCGATGGCTTTTAGAATATTCGAGAGAAAATATGTTAGGAAGATTCCTGTTTTGCCAACACCACGTAACGAAGGAGGATTAATGATAAGCTATATGAGCTTGACTCAGACGTGAGCGTAATACAAAGTACAAGCGTCCTATGGCTCGGCTCACTTGCTAGGCCTCATTTGGAGAATGAGAAAAGAAGCTCCGGCTCGGAAAGTAATTCTAGTCGCAACAGTATTTGGAAGCAGTGGAAGAGAAAGCCTTCCAGTGAATTGGGAGATCCATAGTGCGGAATTGCGATTTTCCTTGGTGCTCCTAATTAGCATCAGTTATCGCTAAAAAAGTGATTATTTAAATAATTATATCCTATGTACAACATAATATAAAATTACTAATATACAAATATATATGCCACACATTCACACATATGTACATATATTTTAAATAATGCAATCATGTAATTCAAAATAATCAGCCCCAACTCATAATCAACAATCACTACATATGCATCTTTTTAGTTATTTCTAAGATGAATAGAAGCGATCGATATCACTTAGTACAATTACAATACTCTAGTCTAGTGAGAAAATATATAGAGCTAATTTCCAAAGCCTTTCTGTAGACTCACAAAGCCACACAGTAAGCAAACCGCAGGAAACTGCGAAACAAAGCAGTTCAGACAAAACTGGATTGCATGCTTAGGACAAGGTTAGGTTAGGTTGAACTGGCCGGTCAATAAAGACCTCACACGGACTGAATGTGTCCATAGTGTTAACAAAATTTGTTTGACGACCAAACGAAAAACCCTTAATTAGACACCAGGACATATGTTACAGAATAACGCTTTTGGCAAATACTAGAAGTTTTCTAGGACGTAGCCTGCCTCCAGATCTGGCAACTCTGTTGTCTACCGTAGCTGAAGCCTTGACCTCGCGAGTGCCTTGACAGAACATGCTCAACCGTTTCATCCTGCAACTAGCACTTCCTACATATGCTGTTACTGACGAAGTCTAACTTATAAGCATATGACACCAGAAGGAAGTGTTCAGTTAGTATGCCCGGCATGAGCCTTAAGTTTTATCTCTTTAGAGATATGAGCAACTTTGTGAGTCTACCCTCATATGCAAGTTCTGTCTCCTTTTGATGTCACCCAAACGGATTGAGACGTCTACCATCGGTATGCCCAGGGCAAAGGCAGGCCAAATTGGTTATACTTCCAGTAACGAAAGTAGCAGATAAACTCATTAATCCGAGCAGAGAGGAGCTGTGCACTCTAACTGGGTGCTATACGGAACACTGCAGTCTACGATATCACCCAAGTAAGTCAAATCTTTCGACACACAAATCTGTCGCTTTTCTGAGCTTGAAACGCTGCTTCATATTATCTGTGAATACGTCGCTCTGACAAGGCATATACTCCCACATAGGTTGCGCGAGTCTCAATCTCTTAGTGATATGAAGTAAAAACCCCTAAGAGGATACATTAAAAGCCACCATCGTACAAGAATAGGCTGAAAGGTCAAGCAGTGCATCGAATCCTAATAATAGTTACTAATATTATTTTCTAGTCTAGTGAATTGTATGTATAGAGCTAACATGCATACATAACAGCATGGACATCGTAAGTACGACGTCTGAATCTACTTCTTACGCCAGTATTACGCTTCGTCTATGTATAGTTACATAGTATGTGAATGCATAAATGATTTTTGTAAGTGGAGCACATCCATAGCAAGTCAAGTGAAACATCACTAAACTAGTTTCATTTCCGTATAGTATGTCGGTAGTGGCAGCGTGATAGTGGCTTGCTTTCTTACCGCAACAAAACTTAGTACATAATTGGTAAGAGTCTACAAAGCATAGTGCAGTTGTTGCTGTCGATTAGCCATATTACATGCACACCTGTCCCCACCTAGCCATACATAGGTATATAGAGCGCACCAACACTACAGCTGGTGCGAAGAAACAATTGAAACCGGAGTTGCAATCTTGGACTCGAGTTGCAGCTGTAAAGTCAGTAAGCCAGCATGTCATGGAGCTAGCAAACTTCTTGGTGTGGCAAAAAATCTTTGTTTATAATTTCTTTAATATGAGTCATCACTAAAAGTGAGCTCACTCTGACGCCGCGTTCACTTGTGCTCAGCGCAGCATTAAACTTTTTTGCTGCATAAGCGTCTGAACACTCACTCACGTACTCTCATTTCTCGTATTTTTCTTCGAAATGTAACAGAGCGCTTACGTAGTTATATGCCGTCTTTTCCGAAACAAGTTTCTTCTGCTCAGCTTTGCTCTCATAGATCGCATTTATTCTCTAAGCTGCATGTTATACAAGTACAAATGCTCATAGCTTATGAAAGAAGTCATTTGACAAGTGTAAGGTGTTTCGAGAGTGAACCCTCATCGTGTAACCACAAATTACTTCGTATGTTTATGCAAGATTATTTTATTTTATACCCAGCTCTGCTTATACCTAGCATATTATAAATTTGATAGTAAGTTATCGAGACAGTGAGAGGCTTTTCATCATTCCTGTCTCGTCATAACTGACGTCAATCGAGTACCCCAAAGAAAGACCAAGTGGTCCATCCTTCCTGCTGATATACCTTCTAAGCCGGAATGCATTTTTTCATTCGCAAAACATGATCTAAACAACAAAGTTGGCGTTGAACTATTTTGATGTCTCCATGCTCATCATTGAATCACCTCCGATAACAGCCCTTGGTGCTTGGGACGCGATTTTCGTCTGAGGATATTTAGGTCGAGCGGGACGGTAGCTACGTGTTTTATGCCAATTTCTGACGACTGCTGCAAGGCAGAGGCATATTTACTGAGAATCTTTTCTTGGTAGACATACATTCGTAGTGTTTGGCAAAGTACTTCAGAGCGGAGACCCCGCTTAGAAAAAAATGTTTTAATATGGCTCATTATTAAAGCTATTTCTATACACACCTTGGTATCACGAGTACCACCCAGAAATCTTCCGGTGAAATTTTCCCCTTATTACTTTGGTGGTTATCCCATCCTCTGCTGACACAGCCAACCTCCATGAGAGGTATGACGAGACACTTTGTTCGTCGAGAGTGGGCTTTAGTTTTCAATTGCCTGTTCAGATCAAAATAGGACTTAGAATAAAAAGTATAAAAGGTCCGTTTCGCTTCCTTTCTAAGCTTACATTGTTTTCAGGTTCCTAGTTAAGCGAAAACCTCACATTTCGAGTTTATATCTGTCAGCGATGGCATGCCTACCAAGACGCAAGTTCTTCGTCTTGTCCTCGTTCATCACATGACCCACTTTTTTTCGACCCTTTATTCAATCCAAAGCAGACCTAACTTGCGCCACATTTGTTAAGACCAATGATATCAATATCATCAGCATACGCTAGCAATAGTACGCTCTTATAAATGATTGTAACTTTAGCTGGTCACTGAAATCCCACGGTAGGAACTGCTTTGTATCAAGATTGACAGTGTCAAAAAGGTTTCAATTGATTCATGTCTGATTCATGATATCCGTCTGCCTGGCCGTCCGTCCTTTATCATGATAACTTGAAAAAACCTTATAATATCATTACCAATTCTGGTATACTTTTTCTGAATCCAGTCTATAAATGGGCAATAGCGTACTATAGCCACACCCACTACTTCGAAATCGTAAACTTCCATAAAATGAAAAACTGGCATAATTGATTGACGAATTAGAATAAACTGAAGAAACTTAGCTAACAGTTTGACTTTTCAGGCAATTCGAAATTTCAGATATCTCTTTGAAATTTGGCAGAATGTTTGTTCCAGAGCTAGTAGGATCGGAACAATTACTAAAATCGATTTGGTGACCACGCCCACTGTAAAAAAAAAGTTTTTATGGCCGATTGTAATGCCTATATAGAACTTTCAACCTGGAATGTTGTATGGTCAAATTAAGAAAGGCGGCAAAATCAGACTTATACCAAACCTACTTTTCGCTATCGAAATTTTCGGAAACTAGGATATTGTATTAAAGAATACTGATAAACTGATGCCGGAATTATATCTTGTCAGTGTTATAAAAATCGGGACTATGACTGTTATATTTCATTTATTATTATTTTTTACAGCTGGGTATATAATATTCGAATCTACCCGATCTTACACTTTCATACCTCTTCAGCATTTGTTCACAAACTTGTATATGTACATATTTATGTATGATTTTTTTATTTACTCCTCTATGCATTGATCGTTTTCCGTATTCTCTTCTTATTGTAGACTTTGTGACCGCTGCAGCGCCGTTTTCTTTAGGTGTCCTAACCCCCCACTGTCTATGTAATCACCAACCACCATCATCTGCAATTGCACTGTTGCTCAATATTTTATTTCCTACTTTATTCGTTTGCCCTCTTATTTTTATGTGGTAGGTACTTACTTTGTCGAGATTGAGTTTTGGTTGCGGTCGTTGAGTTGGCGTTACGTAGCGTTCGCATGGATGCATGTCTGGGTACAGTGGGTAAGTGTTGCGATTGTTATGTATGAATTAGAATAAGAAATAAGTTGCTATAGTAGCGCTGATAGATTTCGAATAATGAGATCTACTACATTGTCCGGCCTAACGTCTAAATATAAAGAACTTTAGAATTCTACCCACGTGCTCACTTTTAGTTCAGTGTATCATGAGTTCGATCATGCGATCTCACCTCAATCTAACACTAAATATAAAGAGAAAATAGTATTTATACCCTGAAAAAGTAGTTGCTGACAAATAGCATAAATTAAACCGATGTAGGGAAACTATGGTAGGCATATCCCACGCTGATGACTTTGCTCTCATGATGACATCGCAATATTTACTGAAATAAACTGTCTAAAGGAATGTAAGTATCTACATGCGGATGGAAGACTCACTAGAACAATAAGAATTTTGGTTTGCCACCTTTTTTTGGCATCGAAGGAGCTATCAACAATATATTACTAGTGGATATGAAAGGCCCTAAAATATTGTGACGAATATTACCATCTCTAAGCTGTTACTAAGTAGATGCACAACAACAAAAACATTAAAGCAAGCTACATAAACACATTAATCATCATTTACCAAATACATACAAGGCAACGAAGGAATAACTCACACAAAGATTTAATCATCAGCCGAAGTAGTACTCACATATACACACGCATATGGCTATGCGACTCGCATAATGCGAGAGACTATTAACTACAAATATACATGTACATATATGGCTAACCAAGTATGAATTTCGCGAAGTTACTAGACCTTAGGAGAAATGGGTCGACGAGACAATAGAGAGTATAAAAGCAGCGAAAGCAGAGTAGTCAGTAATCAGTTTGATTTAAGCACGCTATTGGTTGTGAAGTTAAGTGTTATTGTGAAGTACTTTCAAAGTAGTCTCATAAAAACCATTTTTGCATTATGTTGAGGGGAAGAGTTTTCGTAATGGTATGGGGACTAGGCGTAGAACAGTAAAAGGTCAGAAGGTGTAGGACCCAATAAAGCGCAGTCCCCTTCATCAGACGTTCCTTACAGAAAGATTATATAGGACCATCTATAAAGTTTGACGTGGTCCTATGAAATTGTTCTCCAGAAGATCGGGGTATTAACATAAGACGCAAGTACCTGATTCATATCAAACGAGGCATTGTCAATATCGCAAACTTTCCGCAGGTTTGGCTGCTTTATTAGCAACCGTGCGGCCGAAGGTGGTCGGTGAATGGTTGACCAAGATCGCGTCTTTATCGAACTACTTTACGATCTAAATTATCTAGGTGTCAGGTTATAACGACGTGCCCGGCAGCGGTGAGATTCAGTAGATGGCAAAATCTCTAAATTTGTGATTCCATGAATGAGAGCAATATTCTAAATGCATACGTTAATAGCTTGGATATATTCACAACGTCACGAATACTCTCTTATTGAGTTTAGGTAGTCCACAGTTGGCTCTGATGATAATGCATAGCAAGCATTCCTTTAGAAGTGAAATTGGTTGGTTGGTTGCAGTGTCGCATGGATAGCAAAGATCCCAGTAGCAACCAAGTGCCATTTTGATGAACATTACTCCGTTCGAACCATTTGGTGCGGAAAATATACCCACTGATATTTTTTACAGACCATTTAGATACTTCCCTAAGTTCCGGCTCTACATAACTGCCCTTAGTAAGAAATCTATTGTGTGTTAGAGCATGACATTCACACAGTTGGCGCGCGACCATTTCTTGACCGCCCTCCTCGCCGCAGGTTCTGCAAATACTGTTAAAAGGGATCCCCATTCTCTCAGCTTGCAGACCAAGCGGCCAGTGTCCTGTGTTTGTGGCAGTGATCCTAAAAATGTCTTTCCTTGACCTATTTAGTAGCACCTCTTTTGGAGACTCGTAACTCTTTTAATCTGCTACGAATATTTCTTTTGTTTAATGTGAGTGGATGAGGCATCTCAACCGCCTCCGCAGCATCCAGCAGTGCCCCTGCTCTAAAAGTTCATTGCCGCTTACAACTGCCGACGGCCTTAGCCGAAGTGATGAGCGAATTAAGCGACATTAGGGTTGCTTGGCTATCTGAGTAATAGCCACATCATCAGTTTGGGATTTAGACCTCAGCTTCTGATGACAATTCAGATACTTGAAACTCTTAAACAAAGTGAGGGTAGTACCATTTAGGGAGGACAGTCAAAACTGCCCTAGTTTGTTTTTGTTAGTAAACAGTGTCAGCTCCGTTTTACAAGAAATTACGCCAAGGCCGCTTCTGACTGCCCGGACGTAAAGTCTTTGAAGCACCCCTTATAATATTTAGGAGCGCAGTATTAATGTGCTTCTTACGGCACGGCTCTTCGGCGTCCCACCTCCTCAGACTACTATGCCTTTACATTTTGCAAAGCCAAATTTGCCTTATCCGTATTTTTCGTATTAAGGAGAATACATTGTCATTGGATTAAGTTGATTTTGACTGGGATACAAACTGTAGACTAAGACACACTTCCCTATACTGTTTACAGTTCAGGTGAAAGCTAACATTCTATAATGGTCTCTTTTTGTGCCTTGCGATCCTCATAAGAACTCAATCGAAAAAATGGCTGGGAAGTAAAATCTATATTTTCTCACAACAGTTTTTCACAAAACTGAACACTGTCCCAAGTAGTATACAATTAAAGACGATTAGAGAATGCCAACATATATATGTAGGCATGCACATGCATGGGACGAGTCATATACATGCATAAGCAAATATACACATAGTTCTAGTTCCTTAAAAACTAGCACCGCCCAACCCCGCAGCAACATTTTTTTATTGGTCTCCATTCTCGACTGAGTTGCCCGCTGCTAGAATTTCCTATCAACTGATCACTTGACTGATCAAACGACCCAACTGTGCGACCGTCTCTCAACGTCCGATCTTCATTCCATTTGACCGAATCTCCAAATAGCCGCGCCCATCCAACCGACTACCACGATTAAGTGTTTAAGGCGGGCGCATGCGGCAAACCCATAAATTAATTGATGTTTGTACTTAAGTTTTTTTGTGCTTTTAATTTTGTATTGCTCAAAGTGTACAAGTGAGTTACGCGGTGCATTTTTTCTTGACTTAAAATTATACTTAATAGTTTCTAGCCCTATGCGTGTATATATACATACTACATACAAACATTAGGATGGTTCGAAAATGGTGCTGCTAAATTCCCCCCCCCCCCCCCCCCCCTTGGCCTTTCATATTATTAAGGGGTTGGGTCTGCTGCTTACTGTGTCGACCCAGAAATAAGTAGATCCTACAGACTGCCAGATTACTGCAGCGGGTTGCATGAGTCATAAAGGGATAGAAGGTAACGAAAAGGACGATGTGTTGGCATAGGAGGGTGCAACACTCGTTGAGCCAATCCGTTTGGAGAAAATCAAAAGGAGACAGGAGTTGCATATGATCCATCAAGCAGGAAAGGCGGGGACAAAAGCGCGGGGCTGCAAAATTTCTCCGATATTATACTCACAAAAGGGGGCATATCTCTGAAGAGAGCAAACTTATGGCTCACGATGGGCATACTGACTGGACACTGCCTTCTGGCGTTACATACTTATAAGTTAGGCCTCGTCAGTAACAGCAATTGTAGGAAGTGTGAGCTGCAGGAAGAAACGGTTGAGCACGTTTGCGGTCATGTCCTGCGCTCGCCAGGTCAAGGCTCCAGCTATTAGGGGCAGCAGATCTCGAGGCAGCAATTAAGTCAGGTCCTAGAAAACTGCTAGTATTTGCCAAGAGGACGGAGTTATTCTATAACATATTGAGGCGAATGTTGACATCACTGGGCTGTTAGTAAATAATCACGCAACAATAAAAACATGAAGCAGCCACTCGTATATACATGTACACATTAAAGCTAGCGCCACTTATGTACAAGGCAACGAAGAGATCTCTCACACACACACATGGGGTCATCTGCCGAAGTAGTTACTCACACATACACACGCATATGGCTATAAACTACAAATATACATGTACTCATATAACTAATTACCAAGCAGAAGATACAAGAGTTCTAGAAGGTGAAACGTCTAGACCTTTGGAGAAATATGCGAACGAAGCAACGGAGAGTATAAAGCCAGAGCAAGCTGAACAATCAGTAATCAGTTTAAACACGCTCTGTGAAGTACGTGATATTGGAGTATAATTGTACTACTCCCAAGTAGACTAAATAAAGACCATACTGTAAAACTGAATATTGGAGTGATTTACTCAACAGTTTAGTGACTCGAACGTTGGCAGAAGGTTTGAAATAAGCGGAATTTCCAAAAATTCGTTACAATCACCCTTATCGCGAAGTTCACGCGGAAAAGTGTTCGCCTTCACTTCTCTTGTTTGGGTGAACTTTTTCCGCCTATCGGCAATTTCGGGCGAACAAAAGTTCACTTCGAAACAGCTGATGCTCTATTGCAAATTGGCAGTGTAAATTTTGTAACCAAGCATATATTTCCTTAAAATACAACAAAAATATAAATAAAAAATTAATAAAATAATGTTTAGTATTGCCTTAGGCTGGTACTGATTGAGCGCGAGGCGAATATATATGTGAAAGCGATTTGGAGGCAATTAAGGGACAATTCTAACCCTTTGGAGCTAAATGATTCACTGTAAGCTAAAAATTACTATTTTCAGCACTTTTGAATAACAAGTTAATTTTTTTCAATTAGCTTTCGCCAATATTACAAGCTAAACAAGCTGGCATTCTAATATTTGCTAGTTATTCTTACCAACTCCTTGCCACCATTGAAGCAAAAATTTGGAGTTCCACCAATTGTAAAGTTGGGTAAATGTTTTCGTTTTTTTTGCATAGGAAAAAAGCGTTGGAAAGGACCATGAAGTGGGTCTTAGATAATCTTGTTTCAGTGAGGTGATCAACATTTTGGAACCGTTGCTTTGTCCACAATGGATAACTTGGCCGACTGATACGTTATGAAAAAATATAATTTACATACTTAGCAATACAGGAATTTCACTTTTTTCCACTCAGCTTCCGATTGTGCATTATTTATTGATTTATTTCTAATAATAGAAGTACATATAATTATAAGAGTATCCAATTACAAAACAAAAAATTAATTACATTTTGTTTTCCTCTCGTTCGCCTGTAAAATATAAGTGAACAAATTTTGGTTTCCCCGCTGTTCATTTCGCCCGAAGAAAGAGTTGCCGATAAGGTGAAATCTTTTTCGAACATGAAAAATTGTTTCGCCACCCTCTGCCATAGGGTGAACAAAAACTGTGAATATTTTCGGGTGAAAATAAAACTCGCGATAAGGGTGAATATGTTCTGGCACCTGACTGCGGTTCTTCAGCTTGGTCGTCAAACAGATTCTAGTAACACTATGTACACATTCAGTCTATATGAGGTCTCTATTGACGGGCCAGTTCAACCTAACCTAACCGTCTTCTATCAAGTCGTTCAATGTTAGAAAAATTACACTGAAGATGGCACAATATCGTAATCGATTTGTCTCGAAAAGCTATTTGACAAGGGATTCAGGGTTGACTCTAGAATTTGTTTGTACGATATGGGTATCAAATGAAAGGTGTTAATGAGCATTTTAAAAGGGAGTGGGCCTTAGTTCTATAGGTGGACGCCTTTTCGAGATACCGCCATAAAGGTGGACCAGGGGTGACTCTAGAATGCGTTTGTACAATATGGGTTTCAAACGAAAGGTGTTAATGATTATTTCAAAAGGGCGTGGGGTTTAGTTCTATAGGTGGACGCCTTTTCGAGATATCGCCATTAAGGTGGACCGGGGTGACTCTAGAATATGTTTGTACGATATGGGTATCAAATTAAAGGTATTAATGAGGGTTTTAAAAGGGAGTGGTGGTAGTTGTATAGGTGGTCGCCTTTTCGACATATCGGCATAAAGGTGGACCAGGGGTGACTCTAGAATGCGTTTGTAAAATATGGGTATTAAACGAAAGGTGTTAATGAGTATTTTAAAAGGGCGTGGGTCTTAGTTCTTTAGGTGGACGCCTTTTCGAGCTATCGCCATAAAGGTGGAGCAGGGGTGACTCTAGAATGTGTTTGTACGAAATGGCTATCAAATTAAAGGTATTAATGAGGGTTTTAAAAGGGAGTGGTGGTAGTTGTATAGGTGGTCGCCTTTTCGAGATATCGGCATAAAAGTGGACCAGGGGTGACCCTAGAATGCGTTTGTACAATATGGGTATCAAACGAAAGGTGTTAATGAGTATTTTAAAAGGGCGTGGGGCTTAGTTCTATAGGTGGACGCCTTTTCGAGATATCGCCATAAAGGTGGACCAGGGGTGACTCTAGAATGTGTTTGTACGATATGGGTATCAAATTAAAGGTATTAATGAGGGTTTTCAAAGGGAGTGGTGGTAGTTGTATAGGTGGTCGCCTTTTCGGGGTATCGGCATAAAGGTGGACCAGGGGTGACTCTAGAATGCGTTTGTACAATATGGCTATCAAACGAAAGGTGTTAATGAGTATTATAAAGGAGTGGGCCTTAGATCTATAGGTGGACGCCTTTTCGAGATATCGCCATAAAGGTGGACCAGGGGTGACTCTAGAATGTATTTGTACAATATGGCCATCAAACAAAAGGTGTTAATGAGTATTTTAAAAGGGCGTGGGGCTTAGTTTTATAGGTTAACGCCTTTTCGAGATATCGCCATAAAGGTGGACCAGGGGTGACTCTAGAATGTGTTTGTACGATATGGGTATCAAATTAAAGGTATTAATGAGGGTTTTAAAAGGGAGTGGTGGTAGTTGTATATGTGGTCGACTTTTCGAGATATCGGTATAAAGGTGGACCAGGGGTGACTCTAGAATGCGGTTGTACAATATGGGTATCAAACGAAAGGTGTTAATGAGTATTTTAAAAGGGAGTGGGCTTAGTTCTATAGGTTAACGCCTTTTCGAGATATCGCCATAAAGGTGGACCAGGGGTGACTGTAGAATGTGTTTGTACGATATGGGTATCAAATTAAAGGTATTAATGAGGGTTTTAAAAGGGAGTGGTGGTAGTTGTATAGGTAGACGCCGTTTCGAGATATCGCCATAAAGGTGTACCAGGGGTGACCCTAGAATTTGTTTGTACGATATGGGTATCAAATGAAAGGGGTTAATGAGCATTTTAAAAGGGAGTGGGCCTTAGTTCTATAGGTCGACGCCTTTTCGGGATATCGCCATAAAGGTGGACCCGGGGTGACTCTGTAATGCGTTTGTACAATATGGGAATCAAACGAAATGTGTTAATGAGTATTTGAAAAGGGTGTGGGGCTTAGTTCTATAGGTGGACGCCTTTTCGAGATATCGCCAAAAAGGTGGACCAGGGGTGACTCTAGAATGTGTTTGTACAATATGGGTATCAAATGAAAGGTGTTAATGAGGCTTTTAAAAGGGAGTGGTGGTAGTTGTATATGTGAAGGCGTTTTCCAGATATCGACCAAAATGTGGATCAGGGTGACCCAGAACATCATCTGTTGGATACCGCTAATTTATTTATATATGTAATACCTGCCAAGATTTCAAGGGTGTTTTATTTCGCCCTGCAGAACTTTTTCATTTTCTTCTACCTAATATGGTAGGTGTCACAACCATTTTACAAAGTTTTTTCTAAAGTTATATTTCGCGTCAATAAACCAATGCAATTACCATGTTTCATCCCTTTTTTCGTATTTGGTATAGAATTATGGCATTTTTTTTCATTTTTCGTAAATTTCGATATCGAAAAAGTGGGCGTGGTCATAGTCAGATTTCGTTCATTTTTTATACCAAAATAAAGTGAGTTCAGATAAGTACGTGAACTAAGTTCAGTAAAGATATTTCGATTTTTGCTCAAGTTATCGTGTTAACGGCCATGCGGAAGGACAGACGAACGACTGTGTATAAAAACAGGGCTTGGCTTCAACCGATTTCGCCCATTTTCACAGAAAACAGTTAACGTCATAAAATCTATGTCCCTACCAAATTTCAAAAGGATTGGGAAATTTTTGTTCGACTTATGACATTAAAAGTGTCCTAGACAAACTAAATGAAAAAGGGCGGAGCCACCTCCATTTTGAAATTTTCTTTATTTTTTGTATTTTGTTGCACCATGTCATTACTAGAGTTGAATGTTGACATAATTTACTTATATACTGTAAAGATATTAAATTTTTTGTTAAAATTTTACTTCTCCGATTTTGCTTATTTTTATTAAGCTTACATATAGTAATAGGAGTAACGTTCCTGCCAAATTTCATCATGATATCTTCAACGACTGGCAAATTGCAGCTTGCAAAACTTTTAAATTACCTTGCGTGGCACCCATTGTCCAAAATTTTACTAATTTTCTATTCTTCGTCATAAGTGCAACCCACCTACCAAGTTTCATCGCTTTATCTGTCTTTGGTAATGAATTATTGTACTTTTTCGGTTTTTCGAAATTTTCGATATCGAAAAAGTGGGCGTGGTTATAGTCCGATATCGTTCATTTTAAATAGCGATCTGAGATGAGTGCTCAGGAACCTACATACCAAATTTCATCAAGATACCTCAAAATTTACTCAAGTTATCGTGTTAACGGACGGACGGACGGACATGGCTCAATCAAATTTTTTTTCGATCCTGATGATTTTGATATATGGAAGTCTATATCTATCTCGATTCCTTTATACCTGTACAACCAACCGTTATCCAATCAAACTTAATATACTCTGTGAGCTCTGCTCAACTGAGTATAAAAATTCGATCCACCCTGTTGTACCACAAACACGAACCCCGGCCAGCAATTTTCGCCACAATGACTACGTTTTTTTTTTTACTATGCTGAACATGTTTTTTTTTATTGCCGATTTCATTCGTTTGCTCTTACGTTGCCGTCATCGCTGTAGTAAATGTTGTTGTTGCTGTATTTGTGGAGCAATGCGGAAGTGAATTTAATTTATTGTATATGCTTTGCCTCGCTTCTGTTTCTGTTTCTTTAGTTGTGCTTTTCTTTTCTGGCATGTGTTTGTGTGTGTGTTTGTGAATGTTTTGCTCAACTTAAGTTGTGGGCAGCAAACAGTGGCGTAAACGACGGCCAGAATCAAAAAAACAGTAAAGAAAGAAAAAATTTGCGACAGCAAATTTAGCATACAACTGCCTGCCGTACCATGTCTTGCCGCCTTAACCACCCCCTACACTTCGCTTCACTGCTACTGACCCGTTTTAATCTTGCGCGACGTCAACGTCGACATTAGCGCAAGAAGTTCTCAGTGGGCGGAAGGGTTGAAGGAGCAAAGCAAGCAGGAAGGCGAACAGCGCATAGTGATTTCAACATTTTTTAGTTGTTGGCAGCTGGCGTCTGGCAGTCACACAATAAGCAAGCAAGTGAATAGTGCACGATCAGGTGTTGGCGGGTTTTGCTTAGCACACACACAGACACAAATATTAATTTATTTATATCAGCGTCCATATGTACTTAAATAGACGAATTTTGCTCGTAAATATTGTACAAACACACGTACATATGTATATTAAAAAAAATTATATTACCAGGGACCGATTATGAGTTTTTTTGCAAAGTAAAAATTCAAGAAGTGCATAAATTTCTATATTTTTCCATTACATTTTCAAATTCTCTTAAAAGCTCGAAAAAGTTACTGTTGAAATTTAACATAAATGCAAAAAATTCATTAAAAAATTTGTAATTTCATTTTTCTAATAAAATTTTTTTAATTTCTTTAAAGATGTCACAATCTCAGCGTGCTTTGCACATAGAGTATATTAACTTTGATTGGATAACAGTTGTACAGGTATAAAGGAATCGAGATAGATATAGACTTCCATATATCAAAATCATCAGTATCGAAAAAAATTTGATTGAGCCATGTCCGTCCATCCGTCTGTCCGTTAACACGATAACTTGAGTAAATTTTGAGGTATCTTGATGAAATTTGGTATGTGGGTTCCCGGGCAGTCATCTCAGATCGAAATTTAAAATGAACGATATCGGACTATAACCACGCCCACTTTTTTGATATCGAAAATTTCGAAAAATTGAAAAAGCGCAATAATTCATTACCAAATTCGGATAAAGCGATGAAACTTGGTAGGTGGGTTGAACTTATGACGCAGAATCGAAAATTAGTAAAATTTTGGACAATGGGCGTGGCCCCGCCCACTTTTAAAAGGTAATTTCAAAGTTTTGGAAGCTGTAATTTGGCATTCGTTGAAGATATCATGATGAAATTTGGCAGGAAAATTACTCCTATTACTGTATGTGTGCTTAATAAAAATTAGCAAAATCGGATGAAGAACACGCCCACTTAAAAAAAAAATTGTTTAAGGCAAATTTTAAGAAAAAATTCAATATCTTTACAGTATAGTAGTAGAATACTTTTAATGCCATAAGGCGTACAAAAATTTACCAATCCTTATGAAATTTGGTAAGGGCAAAGCCTCTATGACGATAACAGTTTTCTGTGAAAATGGGCGAAATCGGTTGAAGCCACGACCAGTTTGTATACACAGTCGGCCGTCTGACCTTCCGCTCGGCCGTTAACACGATAACTTGAGCAAAAATCGATGTATCTTTACTAAACTTAGTTCACGTACTTATCTGAACTCACTTTATCTTGGTGTTAAAAATGCGCGAAAATTCGAATATGACCACGCCCACTTTTTCGATATCGAAAATTTCGAAAAATGAAAAAACTGCCATAATTCTATACCAAATATGAAAAAAGGGATGAAACATGGTAATTGGATTGTTTTATTGATGGCTCCACATATACAACTAAGGGCCACTCCCTTTCAAAACCTTCATTAATACCTTTAATTTGGTACCCATATCGTACAAACACATTCTAGTGTCACTCCTGGTCCACCTTTATGGCGATATCTCGAAAAGGCGCCCACCTATAGAACTAAGTCCCACTTCCTTTTAAAATACTCATTAACACCTTTTATTTGATACCCATATCGTACAAACAAATTCTAGAGTCACCCCTGGTTCGCCTTTATAACGATATATCGAAACGGCGTCCACCTATGGAACTAAGGATTACTCCCTTTTAAAATACTCATTAACACCTTTCATTTGATTCCCATATCGTACAAACACATTTTAGAGTCACCCCTGGTCCACCTTTATGGCGATATCTCGAAAAGGCGTCCACCTATGGAACTAAGGCCCACTCCCTTTTAAATAATCGCTAACACCTTTCATTTGGTACCCATATCGTACAAACACATTCTAGAGTCACCCCTGGTCCACCTTTATGGCGATATCCCGAAATGGCGTCCACCTATAGATCTATGGCCCACTCTCTTTTAAAATACTCTTTGATACCTTCCATTTGATACCCATGTCATACAAACACATTCCAGGGTTACCCTAGGTTCATTTTCCTATATAGTGATTTTCCCTTATTTTGTCTCCAAAGCTCTCAGCTGAGTATGTAATGTTCGGTTACACCCGAACTTAGCCTCCCTTACTTGTTTTTTTCCTTAAATGCTTTTGGGTAAAGTTAAAATTGTATCTTACATCGTAAATTCAAAGAAATGTTTGCTTACTTTTTATTATAAATATTATTTTTGACGAAATTCGATTGTGGAAAACCAACAACAGGACTTTCCCTATGTGTTCGACATCTCAGTGCAAAGATTTTTGTTCCTCTTCTGTTTTAGAATTTTTTAAATAGCGCTCTATTTTAGAAATCGGTTGAGGTTAATAATTTGCTTCAAAAGCACTTTTTGTCAGTATAAATTCAATATATTTTAAGCTGAAATAAGGATACGAATTCAAGAAAAGTTCTGACATATGACGATTTTGCAAATTGTTGAATTAGAGCGTTTACAAAAAAAATTATGATATTATGGCGAATATTAGCATCAATATGCTGTTAGTAAATAATCAGAACAACCACAACAGCAAGCAGCCACACTTATGTACATGCACACATTAAAGCAAGCACCCACACTTATGTACAAGGCAACGAAGAGTATTCCATTCAGATACCCAGCAGCTTGAAGCAGAGAGATTATTTCACATACATATATGTAGGCGGCAGCTCAGAGCAAAAGTTGTTACTCACCCATACACACGCATATGGGTAGAAGAAAAGCATAAACTGCAGATATACATGTATTTAGATAAATAACCAAGCATGAGATACAACTTTTCTAGACGGCATGCTCGTGAAACATCTAAACCTAAAGAGAAATGGGCGACCGTGGTAACTGAGGGTATAAAATCAGCGCAAGCTGAGGAATCAGTAATCAGTTTGATTTAAACTCGCTTTTAGTTGTGAAGTATAATTGTGAAGTACTACTCACAAAGTAGTCTAAATAAAGACCATTTTGCAATACTGAATATTGGGGTTATTTATTCTACAGTTCAGCGTTGCGAATGTTATCAGAAGATGCATAATTATCAGGAACTCACCCAAAAGTTCATTACAATATTCAGAGTGTGATGAGAAAGGGCATTTTCGTAGCCGAAGCCGAGATAGGATGATATTCACAAGCAGAAGTGGGTACGCAAATTTATAACAGATTTTATTTTTTTTTTCTAAAAACCCGGCATTAATCTATTTGGAAGTAAATCGCATCAAGTATTTAAATTTTATTGATTTTTTTGTTTTTATAAAAATCGTAACCGAGACGAACCCTGAAATATATACAACAAAACTCGATTATTCGCGGACAAAGCACAAACTGCGGCGATCAATTGTTTTATTTTTTATACTCAGTTGAGCAGAGCTCACAGAGTATATTAACTTTGATTGCATAACGGTTGGTTGTACAGGTATAAAGGAATCGAGATAGATATAGACTTCCATATATCAAAATCATCAGTATCGAAAAAAAATTCGATTGAGCCATGTCCGTCCGTCCGTCCGTCCGTCTGCCCGTTAACACGATAACTTGAGTAAATTTTGAGGTATCTTGATGAAATTTGGTACGTAGGTTCCTGGGCACTCATCTCAGATCGCTATTTAAAATGAACGATATCGGACAATAACCACGCCCACTTTTTCGATATCGAAAATTTCGAAAAATAGAAAAAGTGCGATAATTCACTACCAAATATGCATTAAGCGATGAAACTTGGTAGGTGAGTTGAGCTTATGACGCAAAATAGAAAACTAGTAAAATTTTGGATAATGGGTGTGGCACCGCACACTTTTAAATGAAGGTAATTTAGAAGTTTTGCAAGCTGTAATTTGGCAGTCGTTGAAGATATCATGATGAAATTTGGCAGGAACGTTACTCTTATTACTTTATGTCTGCTTAATAAAAATTAGCAAAATCGGAGGACGACCACGCCCACTTTTTAAAAAAATTTATTTTTAATTCAAATTTTAAAAGAAAAGTTAATACCTTTACAGCATATAAGTAAATTATGCCAACATTCAACTCCAGTAATGATATGGTGCAACAAAATACAAAAATAAAAGAAAATTTCAAAATGGGCGTGGCTCCGCCCTTTTTCATTTAATTTGTCTAGGATGCTTGTAATGCCATAAGTCGAACAAAAATTAACCAATCCTTGTGAAATTTGGTAGAGGCTTAGCTTCTAGGACGATAACTGTTTTCTGTGAAAAAGGGCGAAATCGGTTGAAGCCACGCCCAGTTTTTATACACAGTCGACCGTCTGTCCTTCCGCTCGGCCGTTAACACGATAACTTGAGCAAAAATCTATATATCTTTACTAAACTCAGTTTACGTATTTATCTGAACTCACTTTGTATTGGTGTAAAAAATGGCCGAAATCCGACTATGACCACGCCCACTTTTTCGATATCGAAAATTACGAAAAATGAAAAAAATGCCATAATTATATACCAAATACGAAAAAAGGGATGAAACATGGTAATTGTATTGGTCTATTGACGCATTATACAACTTTAGAAAAAAACTTGGTAAAATGGGTGTGACACGTACCATATTAAGTAGAAGAAAATGAAAAAGTTTTGCAGGGCGAAATCAAAAGCCCTTGGAATCTTGGAAGGAATACTGTACGTGGTATTACATATATAAATAAACTAGCGGTACCCGACAGATGATGTTCTGGATCACCCTGGTCCACATTTTGGTAGATATCGCGAAAACGCCTTCACACATACAACTAAGGGCCACTCCCTTTTAAAACCCTCATTAATACCTTTAATTTGATACCCATATCGTACAAACACATTCTAGAGTCACCCCTGGTCCACGTTTATGGCGATATCTCGAAAAGGCGTTCACATATAGAACTAAGGCCCACTCCTTTTTAAAATACTCATTAACACCTTTCATTTGATACCCATTCGTACAAACAAATTCTAGAGTCACCCCTGGTCCACCTTTATGTCGATATCTCGAAAAGGCGTCCACCTATAGAACTAAGGCCCACGCCTTTTTAAAATACTCATTAACACCTTTCATTTGATACCCATATCGTATAAACAAATTCTAGAGTTCACCCCTGGTCCAGCTTTATGTCGATATCTCGAAAAGGTATCCACCTATAGAACTAAGGCCCACGCCCTTTTAAAATACTCATTAACACCTTTCATTTGATACCCATATCGTATAAACAAATTCTAGAGTTCACCCCTGGTCCAGCTTTATGTCGATATCTCGAAAAGGCATCCACCTATAGAACTAAGGCCCACGCCCTTTTAAAATACTCATTAACACCTTTCATTTGATACCCATATCGTACAAAAAAAATTCTAGAGTCACCCCTGGCCCACCTTTATGGCGATATCTCGAAAAGGCATCCACCTATAGAACTAAGGCCCACTCCCTTTTAAAATACTCATTAACACCTTTCATTTGATACCCATATCGTACAAAAAAATTCTAGAGTCACCCCTGGCCCACCTTTATGGCGATATCTCGAAAAGGCATCCACCTATAGAACTAAGGCCCACGCCTTTTTAAAATACTCATTAACACCTTTCATTTGATACCCATATCGTATAAACAAATTCTAGAGTTCACCCCTGG
This sequence comes from Eurosta solidaginis, assembly GCF_040869045.1. NCBI lineage: Eukaryota > Metazoa > Arthropoda > Insecta > Diptera > Tephritidae > Eurosta > Eurosta solidaginis. The sequence goes on from NC_090320.1 coordinate 242,042,021, forward strand.
TCCAGCTTTATGTCGATATCTCGAAAAGGCATCCACCTATAGAACTAAGGCCCACGCCCTTTTAAAATACTCATTAACACCTTTCATTTGATACCCATATCGTACAAAATAAATTCTAGAGTCACCCCTGGTCCACCTTTATAGCGATATCTCGAAAAGACGTCCACCTATAGAACTTAGGCCCACTCCCTTTTAAAATTATCATTAGCACATTTCATTTGATACCCATATCGTACAAACACATTCTAGAGTCAGGCCTGGTCCACCTTTATGGCGATATCCCTAAATGGCGTCCATCTATAGATCTATGGCCCACTTCCTCTTAAAATACTCTTTAATACCTTCCATTCGATACACATGTCATACAAACACATTCCAGGGTTACTCTAGGTTCCTTTTACAACATGGTGATTTCCCTTACTTTATCTCCACAGCTCTCAACTGAGTATGTAGTGTTCGGTTACACCCGAACTTAGCCTTCCTTACTTGTTAAAATTTTTTTATTAATGTTTTGGCAGAAATATATTTTTTATTATTTTTATTGATCTTACGCCATTAGTGATAAGACTACTGTGAGCTTTTCCGAGTACATAAGGAAATAATTTTTTTTTCGCTAAACACACATGTCCATAGAATCTACATTAGGGTGGTTACAAGTTATATGGTGAATTTTAATTTTTGTTGTATCTTTCGGGTAAAGATGGGTTTGATGGTGAATGAGAACAAAACGAAGTACCTGCTGTCATCGAGCAAAGAGTCCGCGCATATGCGCCTTGGCAACCACGCTACTGTTGGCAGCCATAGTTTTGAAATAATAAAAGACTTCGTTTATTTAGGAACCAGCATCAACACTAGCAACAACATCAGCACTGAAATCCAGCGAAGAATCAATCTTGCCAATAAATGCTACTTTGGACTAGGTAGGCAATTGAAAAGTAAAGTCCTCTCTCGGCGAACGAAAATCATACTCTACAAGTCACTTATCGTACCCGTCCTGCTATATGGGCAGAAGCATGGACCATGACAACAGCAGATGAAGCGGCTTTGGGAGTGTTCGGGAGAAAAGTTCTTCGAAAGATTTATGGACCTCTACGCGTTGGCGATGGCGAGTACCGAAGAAAATTTAATGATGAGCTGTACGAGCTATACGCAGACATCAACATAGTCCAGAATTCAAATGCAGCGGCTGCGCTGGCTAGGCCATGTTATGCGAATGAAAGATGCTGCTCCGGCCAAGAAAGTGTTTCTATCGGAACCCGCCTATGGAATCAGAGGTAGAGGGCGGCCCTCACTCCGTTGGAAGGGCCAGGTGGAAAACGATTTATACTCCCTTGGTGTGACCAATTGGTGCCGGTTGGCGGAGCGAAGGAGCGACTGGCGCGCCTTGTTGGACAGCCATAACCGTTTAGACGGTTAAGCGCCAATTAAGTAAGTAAGTAAGTAAGTAAGTCTATCTTTCGGGGCACCCTCCTAAAATATGCAAATAGATCAGAAAATGATTATTGAAAAGTTTCAGGCCAATCCGATAATGTTAAAAAGTGCCTCATTGAGGTCAAAGTTAGGAAAAACAGCGATTTTTCAGAAACAATTTTAGTGTTTCGTCAGTAAAAGTGAAACCACTTATGCCAGGAACTTGACTCAGATTGGCCTGAAACGTTGTATGTATCATTTTCTAATCTATTGGCATATTTCATCGAGGTGCCACAACGGAAAATCTAAAATTGATTTCTTGTAGCCACCCTAATCTACATGCATTTACAAACACGCTCAACAATAGCATTTTTTTTTTTGTTGTACTCGAGCACACTGGCGCACTTATTTTATTTACATTTGTACTTTAAAATCTTGTTTTTTTTTCTCGAGAATGGCAATTGCAAGTCAGCAATTATTGATCGCAATATGGTAAGTGATCAGCGCTTGTTATGGCAGTGTTGTGGCTATTGTTTTTTTTTTATAATCATAAATATTGTAACTATGGGATTTGCCCTACTATTGATTTGTTGAGAAAATAAGATAACACAAATTTTATATGGCAATATGGTAGATAAAACAATAAGGGTGTGAAGCCTTAACAAGTGTATACATACATACATATATATTTCTAGAGGATCTCAGAGCTGCTCTGTCAAAACATATGAGGATATTATATTAATTTTTGCAAAGACTATCTCTGCTTTTATTTTATTTCTTTTAGCTTGTAGCATAATCTGTTCAAACTCGACCCTTGTGGAAATTTCTGCGAACAATAAATGACACTGAGAGGGCACAAAGAGAAAACAAGTTTGCCTTCCAAGTCTGACAAGGGAAACTCGTACCACTCACTATACATGAATGTTATAAAGTTTGCCTGTCTATTGCTTTGCATAAACTATTCTTCCACTTTTTCTTCTATAAAAAGTAATTGCTGTAGATACTAGATGATTGATGTTAGCAGGTTCGCAACTCAAAATCTGAGTCTAATCGAAGCCCGTAAATTTACAGCTTTTCCACTCTTCATCCGGTATATACTCAGCATGACATTGAAGCAAGAAAAGAAGCCCTGGTAACTGTAGCCAAAGACGTTCGAATCATATATAGGACAACTATTTAATAGCCTACTGGTGACTAGACATGGCTTCTATTATATTTTTTTCACATTTTTCATTTAACGAGTCGACTTAGCATGGGCATTATCCCGTATGGTATGAAGTTTCCACCAAAACCGAGACCGTTGCTAATTTTGAATCGGGTACTTCTTGTCTGATATCTGATATATATGTATATATAGTTCGTATGAAAAGATGCATATTATGCGTTTTTTTTAACCTTTTCCATATTAATAATAGTTGTTTTGTTATTAACATTTTTTATTAATGACAAAAAAAACCATTTATTAATAATAAATAAATAGTACCTTCCCACTCCCACCAATGATCAACCACAAACCGTTCTTGAATTGATATTAATCAAACCCTACGTGGGGTTTGGTTTAAATGAGCACAGAAGGTTCACACATCAATACCAAATTGGTCATAAAATATGAAAATGTGCTTGGAAAAACTTATCTTAAAACAAGTAAGGAAGGCTAAGTTCGGGTGTAACCGAACATAAAAATACTCAGCTGAGAGCTTTGGAGACAAAATAAGGGAAAATCACCATGTAGGAAAATGAACGTAGGGTAACCCTGGAATGTGTTTGTATGACATGGGTATCAAATGGAAGGTATTAAAGATAATTCTAAAAGGGAGTGGGCCATAGTACTATAGGTGGACACCATTTCAGGATATCGTCATTAAGGTGGACCAGGGGTGCTTGTACGATTTGGGATCAAATGAAAGGCGTTAATGAGTATTTTAAAAGGTAGTGGGCCTTAGTTCTATAGGTCGACGCCTTTTCGAGATATCGCCATAAAGGTGGACCAGGGGTGACTCTAGAATGTGTTTGTACGATATGGGAATCAAATAAAAGGTGGTAATGAGTATTTTAAAAGGCAGTTGGCCTTACTTCTATAGGTGGACGCCTTTTCGAGATATCTCCATAAAGGTGGACCAGGGGTGAATCTAGACTTTGTTTGTACGATGTGGTAATCAGATGAAAGGTGTTGCTGAGTATTTTTAAAGGGAGTCGGCCATAATTCTATAGGTGGACGCCTTTTCGAGATATCTCCATAAAGGTGACCAGGGGTGACTCTACAATGTGTTTGTACGATATGAGTATTAAATTTAAGGTATTAATGAGGGTTTTAAAAGGGAGTGACCCTTAGTTGTATTTGTGAAGGCGTTTTCGAGATATCGACCAAAATGTGGACCAAGGTGACCCAGAAGATCATCTGTCGGGTACCGCTAATTTATTTATATATGTAATTCCACGAACAGTATTCCTGGCAAGATTCCAAGGGCTTTTGATTTCGCCTTGAAGGACTTTTTCATTTTATTCTACTTAATATGGAAGGTGTCACACCCATTTTACAAAGTTTTTTTCAAAGTTATATTTTGCGTCAATAAACCAATCCAATTCCAATGTTTCATCCCTTTTTTCATATTTGGTATAGAATTATGGCTTTTTTCGATATCGAAAAAGTGGGCGTGGTCATAGTCGGATTTCGGCCATTTTATATACCAAGATAAAGTGAGTTCAGATAAGTACGTGAACTAAGTTTGGTAGACATAAATCGATTTTTGCTCAAGTTATCGTGTTAAGGGTCGAGCGGAAGGACAGACGGTCGACTGTGTATAAAACTGGGCGTGGCTTTAACCGATTTCGTCCATTTTCACAGAAACCAGTTATCGTCAGAATATATTCCCCTACTAAATTTCACAAGGATTGGTTAATTTTTGTTCGACTTATGGCATTAAAAGTATTCTAGACTAATTAAATGAAAAACAGCGGAGCCACGCCCATTTTCATATTCTCTTTTTTTTTTTTTTGTATTTGGTTGCACACTATCATTACTGTAGTTGAATATTGACATAATTTACTTTTATACTGTAAACATATTCAATTTTTTGTTATAATTTGACTTAAACAATTTTTTTTTTTTAAGTGGGCGTCTTCGTCATCCGATTTTGCTAATTTGTATTTAGCACACATATAGGAATAGGTGTAACGCTCTTGCCAAATTTCATCATGATATCTGCAACGACTGCCAAATTACCTTCTTTCAAAAGTGGGCGGTGCCACGCTCATTGTCCAAAACTTTACAAATTTTCTATTCTGCGTCATAAGTTCAACTCACCTACAAAGTTTCATCACTTTGTCCGTCTTTGGTAATGAATTATCACACTTTTTCGGTTTTTCGAAATTTTCGATATCGAAAAAGTGGGCGTAGTTATTGTCCGATTTTGTTCATTTTAAAGAGCGATCTGAGATGAGTGCCCAGGAACCTACATACCAAATTTCATCACGATACCTCAACATTTACTCAAGTTATCGTGTTTACGGACGGACAGACGGACGGACGGACATGGCTAAATAAATTTCTTTTTTCGCCCAGATCATTTTGATATATAAAAGTCTATATCTATCTCGATTAGTTTATGCCGTTACGGATTACCGTTATGCGAACAAAGTTAATATACTCTGTGAGCTCTGCTCAGCTGAGTATATATAACAAGCGCAATCGGTCACGAGTTAAGAAAAAACGTACTTAACATACTTTCGTCAACAAATGTTCTTAATCTTGAACTTGTTTCGTTCGTTTTAGGACGATTTTTCTCTAAGTGTATGAATTAAGAACTTTTCGAGCAGAAGTGAACAGTTAGTTACCTCGACAATAAAAGTCACGATATGCGATAATAATTCCTAAAAGCCCAGCAACAGTCGGTTTTAAAGGGAGCTTTGATTTAAAACCACTACCAAACAATGTACACTATGACCATGATGACAGTCTCCCTCAATTCTAGTTTTCAGGCATACCAGATTCAGTTGTGAATAAATTGTTGGCAAGTTTTTGCAAATAAAGTTAGTGTGAGCGTATCTTGGCATATCTAAAGGAAAAAAATCGATGAAAAGTAGAAATGAGCTGACTTAATCGAAAAATAATTTAAACCAACCTTCATGCATGAATTTGATAAATAAAGGATATTTTATATGAAAACATGCTGGAAGACTAGCTTGCACCAATGCAAAGCAGTCGGATTTACAGCTACTATACCTGAAACAATCGGCGACTGTTTATGCTTAATATTAGAATAATAAATTTCCAACTTAGTGCTGTAATTTCATTTCTAGAGGCTTGCAGTATTGATATTTCTAACCCTATACTTTTATCCTACTAGGTACATATGTATGTATGTTTGCAAATGCATTATATTACTTACCAGATACTCCACTTAATATCCCTCCAACGGGATTCTCTTTGAATTGAGCCTGCTCTACTGCAATCAAAAATGATTTTGTACTAGCGGCAATACGATGTCCATCACTACCACCAACAGCAAGTAAGACACAATTGCTGAGTTGTTGACTTGTTGGTCATCACTGTCTTAGTTGCAAAAAAATCAAAATTCCAAAAGACCAAAAGCAAAAAAACAACCACAACGAATGTAACGAACCGTGATACAATGAAATACAAAGCGCAAACGAAGCCAAACACAATGCGGAAGCGGATATATCCAGATCCAGAACACTGCTGTATTGTACCTACATACATAAATAATACAGGGCCGGCTTGACTTATATAGCTGACTTATTTTGTGCCAAGCTGTTTTTGATGTCTTCTGCTTTCAACTTAAGCTAACCAATGTTCTGATACTGTAGCTGGATAGCTTTGTGACGGCTAGACGGGCTGTAAGGTGTGTTTTTTCTTGGTTTATTTCGCTTGCTTGATTGTCTATTTGTTTGTCTTCTTGCCTGTGTACTTCAGCACTTATGCGATTGCGTTTCCTTGCTTTCCGCCTTTGGGTTCTTTCCGTTTGTTTATTTATTTGTTCGTTTGACTGTCAGTTGGATTTTAAATGCCTTTCTCTTTCCTGCTCTTTTCGAAGTTCTTTTGAAATATTGTTGTATATAGTTTCGTTGCTACTTCCTCTTTTTATTTATTTTTTGTAACTTTTTTTTATTTATTCATTCTTATTTTTATATGCATACATACTCACACTCTATTTGCTATCATGTCCAGTGTGTATGTGTGTGTGAGTTGGTTTGTTGCTGACGCTCGATTTGCGCTGTTTATTATTATTTAGTTTTTTTGTTTCCCTTTTTCACTTGAGTTTATTTTTGTTATTGTTTTTGCTCTATTTTTCATATATCTTCAGCGTAGTTTATTTATATCTTTTCTTACACAAACATACAATAAACCGCTTTCGTCCGATATGAAATATTTTTTCTTTTTATATTCTGTTATTTGTTGTTGTGTTTTATTATCAGCTCAAGTTGTTATAAAGTTCTGCTATTATTCCGTCTATAAATGTTGTACCTCATACAATCAATTTAATTTTTTTTTGCTATAAGCGGATTTGCTTAGTACAGTAGACGCTCACAAATTATAACCACTTTGATTTTAGGGTGATTCTAATTGTATAATGTTTTTTGTGATGTTTTTAATTGTATAAAACCTTAAAAATTAAGTCAATTTGAACTAAAAAACTACAACAAAATTTTGTCTTATTTAATTTTATTCATAAAAACTAGAAAATATAAGATAACGATGAAGTACAATACATATCACATGTTTTCTTTTATTAAATATACACATGTGTATATATACGGTAAATCAAAAAAAAGATCCAAAAAACAAAAACTCCAATTACATAAAATATATTTTTTCAATAAAAATACATAAAAGATCGACAGAAACACATTAAAAAAGCTGAAATTGAAATAAAAACTTCATAACTAATATTCAGCTATGTGCAATGATTTTTTGTGAGCTTCATGATATGTATTAGAAACAGCGTTTAAAATTTATGGTTTATTCGAGTTGATATAGGTTATTGCAGATGGCGCCACATCAAGTTCTGGGGCTAACCGCTTCGATTCTAACCGAATTTTCGATTCTAATTTCAGATCGTGTAATGTATTGAAAAAGTTGATTCTAATTTCTGGACATTCTAATTACTAAAGGTTCTAATTTGTAAGCGACTACTGCATTACCGCTTTTCTACCTTCGAAAATTTAAGTACAGAGTTCTGCTATTGTACTATGCAACTTTCTTTTCGTACTTTTTATCTTATGTTTTTTTTTCTTATTCTCACTTCAAAATGCCTCAACTAACATACGCGAATTTGAATTCACGTTCAGGTTGGCTTCCTTCTATCGCTTGAAGGGTGGCTTCCTCCTGTTGCTTGAAATCACTTCCTTATTGGCGTGTTCATTCTACTTATATATTTTTTACATTCACTTGGCGTTCTACTTTTACCAGTGTTTTTGCTTACTGTTATGCTTATTACAGCAACAATGTCAGGGCTTATGCTCTTTACATTTGTTTTTTTTTATTTGTTGCTATTGTTGTCGTTTAACAAAAAAAAATCAATCACATGCGACTTGCAGCTGTTCGTGGCGTACTAAATGCATAGAGGGCAGTGGGCGTGCGGCGCGTGGTGGATGTGAACTCAATAAATGCGTTGCACTTCCATGTGCGTACTTCGTTTTGTCCTTTCTTTCCTCTCTTTCTTTCTTCTCCCCTCCTTCTCTTTTCTTGTTCCGTTTTTGCTTTTTATTTAGTTTAGACTTACTTGTTTTTTATTTTGATTCCTTACTTTCTTGTAATACTTCTTATACTTAGTTCTTTTCCTCTGTTATTATGTTGAATTTGTTTTATTTAGAATAAATTTATTCTTTTTAAATCCATTTACTTATTATTGAATTGATCTTCTTCTACTAACTTTTCTTTCACTTATTTGCCTATTTAACCTCAAATATGCGCTTAGTGTCTTAAGCTGGAGTCATTGGTGCCGTATGTCGTATCGCTGTATCCGTATCCCTAACGTAATCAGCTGTTTATCGTTACGACGGAAACCAAAACCCAATTGGTTGGCTACGATACGGTTACGACCTTAGCGGCACCAATAATCGATTGCATTGATTCTCATAAGGTTGGTCGAATCAGCTGTTATAAGGTTACCGATACGGTTACCGATAAAGCACCAATGTCTCCAGCTTTAACGTTCACTGCTGCCCACTCCAACTGCCTCGTTAAGCGCTTGAACTCTTCCACACAGCGTGCTTGCGATGCCGTTGCGATGTGTGATCATCTGCTCTGTTCGCCGCATACACCCAATTACTTGGAACGATAAACGTTCATTTATCAATAAATTAGGTACATACTTTATTTATTTATTGCTTCCTCTTAGCTGTTTCTTTTGCTTTTTGGTTTGTATTTGCTCATGCTTTGTGAGCTGTCAAAATGAAATATTTGCAAACTTATTTTAAGCAGAAATATGCCAACCAAATAATGTTGCCGAAAAATTCTAAATTCACATTCACGCCGCTTTATTTTCCACTCTCATATTGCTTTAACATTGTTTTCTGATATTCCCGCTTGCTAATTCTTTACAAAAGCACTCGGCTGCTAGCACAGACGTTCAGTTTATTTGACATACCTGCATGGCACGCTTACATACATACACGCTCATAGTTTAAATTTTTTTTGTTGTATTTGCTTTGCTTAGCTATTTCCTATCTGTCAAAAAAAAGCAATACAAATAATTATCGACGAAATAATAAACCACACGCTTTCGACGTTGAGTCATACACTTTGAAACTGTTGTTGTTTTTATTTTTGTTCTCTTTGTATTAAAGTATTTCTTTGCATTATTTCTTATAAGAAATGTCAATTTGCTCACTTATTATTGCCTTTGGCATTGTTTTGTTGTTTTTGTTCCAGATTTCGCGTATGTTGCTGTCTGCGCTACTTACACACGCCACCACATTTACATCCGCATCCGTATCCGCAACCGGTACTTTCCGCTATTTTTATTTTCATGCATGCTATAACTTGTTTAATATACAGTTTTCTCTTTTTCTTGTAGTTCTGTTTTTATGCGCATTTTATTACATACCTATTTGTTTATACTTTTGCATTTTTCGTTTAATCTTTGTTTCATATATAGTCAACAATTCGCAATAAAATATTTAACACATACACTTTATTGTTGCAAAAATGTTAATTGTCAAGTCCAAAAGTTGTCTTCTTTTCTTACTCTTTTTCGCGCGTTTAGTTTTTTTTTTTTCATTTATTTATAAAGTTGAACTATATCACTCACTCAAATAAAATGAAATTATTTATTTAATAGAAAATGTTTATTATCTTAACCCGACGTCATTTCATACAACAACCGTACCGCACGCCAGGCAAATAACAAATAACAACAATACATTTTCTAAAGTCTCACATAATCACTTAAAAAGCAAAAAGCGGCAAAAGCGCCGCAGCACATGAACAGGGTTGCCTGTCGTTTGTTTTGGCTAAGTGGCAGTGTGCACAAAAGAGTACTGAAAGAGAGACGCGCATAATGTACTATGGGATCAGGGAATTTGATTCGATGTACTCCAAAAAATCATATCAAGGCACTTTAAGTGGGTAAACTATTTAATATACTTACAAGCGGATAGGGCGCTCGACTGTGATTGCTGTTGATGTCGATTAAAACCCACCGGAACGATTTAAAGTCAATGAATATTTTTTTAGTTTGCTTAATCTATTTTTTATACTCAGCTGAGCAGAGCTCACAGAGTGTATTAATTTTGTTGGCATAACGGTACCTTGTAAAGGCATAAACTAATCGAGATAGGTATAGGCTTCTATATATCAAAATGATCTGTGCGAAAAAAGAAATTAATTTAGCCATGACCGTCCGTTCGTCCGTCAGTCCGTGAACACGATAACTTGAGTAAATTTTGAGGTATCTTAATGAAATTTGGTATGTAAGTTCCTGGGCACTCATCTGAGGTCAATAGTTAAAATTTACGAAAGCGGACTCTAACCACGCCCACTTTTTCGATATCGAAAATTTCGAAAAACTGACAAAGTGCGATAATTCATTACCAAAGATGGGTAAAGCGATTAAACTTGCTAGGTTGGTTGACCTTATGAAGCGGAATAGAAAATTAGTAAAATTTTGGACAATGGGCGTACCACCGCCCACCTTTAAAAGAAGGTAAATAAAAGTTTTGCAAGCTATAATTTGGCAGGCGTTAAAGATATCATGATGAAATTTGGCAGGAACGTTACTCTTATTACTATATGTGTTCTATATAAAAATTAACAAAATTGGATGACGAACACGCCCGCTTTTTAAAAAAAATTTTAAAGTCATATTTTAACAAAAAAATTTAATATCTTTACAGTATATAAGTAAATTATGTCAACATTCAACTCCAACATTTGTCTCTAAAACTCTCAGCTGAGTATGTAATGTTCGGTTACACCCGAACTTAGCCTTCCTTACTTTTTTCAGAATAAATTTGGGATGTGTAAATATCTTTGCTCACGGTATGAGGGAATCTTGAATGTAAGCATAAGATGTAAGTGTAAGCGTAAGCGTAGTCTTTGCAAGAGGTATGCTACGAGAGAAACATGTAGGACGTAAATGCAGACGTAGTGTAAATATTGATATTGATGTATTTACTGTATGGAGTACTCGATAACGTATAATTATAGGCGTAGTGTGTGGTATTAGTATACTGCATGCAATAATAAAGAATGAGAGCATAAGTACAGTCAATACACTGTAGCGTAATGTGGGAGCAAGATACGCGTTAGAGTTGATATGAGCGGCATGACACAACCATTCAGGGCAAAAACCTTACGTACATATAAATTTATTGAAGTCTCTGAGCATATACACAATCTTTGGGTACGCAAGTGCATCTCGTATACACTGCTGTTATGTTGGAAATACAAAGCCAGAGATAGTATGGCAAACATGAGCAAATGCATGATTTTTATACTCAGTTGAGCAGAGCTCACGGAGTATATTAACTTTGATTGGATAACGGTTGGTTGTACAGGTATAAAGGAATCGGGATAGATATAGACTTCCATATATCAAAATCATCAGTATCGAAAAAAATTCGATTGAGCCATGTCCGTCCGTCCGTCCGTCTGTCCGTTAACACGATTACTTGAATACATTTTGAGGTATCTTGATGAAATTTGGTATGTAGGTTCCTGGGCACTCAATTCAGATCGCTTTTTAAAATGAACGATATGGGACAATAACCACGCCCACTTTTTCGATATCGAAAATTTCGAAAAATCGAAAAAGTGCAATAATTCATTACCAAATATGGATTAAGCGATGAAACTTGGTAGGTGAGTTGAACTTATGACGCAGAATAGAAAACTAGTAAAATTTTGGACAATGGGCGTGGCACCGCCCACTTTTAAAAGAAGGTAATTTAGAAGTTTTGCAAGCTGTAATTTGGCAGTCGTTGAAGATATCATGATGAAATTTGGCAGGAACGTTACTCTTATTACTATATTACTGCTTAATAAAAATTAGCAAAATCGGAGAACGACCACGCCCACTTTTAAAAATTTTTTTTTTCTAAATACAAATTTTAAAAGAAAAGTTTATATCTTTACAGTATGTAAGTAAATTATGTCAACATTCAACTCCAGTAATGATATGGTGCAACAAAATACAAAAATAAAAGAAAATTTCAAAATGGGCGTGGCTCCGCCCTTTTTCATTTAATTTGTCTAGGATACTTTTAATGCCATAAGTCGAACAAAAATTTACCAATCCTTGTGAAATTTGGTAGAGGCTTAGATTCTAGGACGATAACTATTTTCTGTAAAAAAGGGGAAATCGGTTGAAGCCATGCCCAGTTTTTATACACAGTCGACCGCCTGTCCTTCCGCTCGGCCGTTAACAAGATAACTTTAGCAAAAATCGATATATCTTTACTAAACTCAGTTCATGTACTTATCTGAACTCACTTTGTATTGGTGTAAAAAACGGCCGAAATCCGACTATGACCACGCCCACTTTTTCGATATCGAAAATTACGAAAAATGAAAAAAATGCCATAATTATATACCAAATACGAAAAAAGGGATGAAACATGGTAATTGTATTGGTCTATTGACGCAAAATATAACTTTAGAAAAAAACTTGGTAAAATGGGTGCGACACCTACCATATTAAGTAGAAGAAAATGAAAAAGTTTTGCAGGGCGAAATCAAAATCCCTTGGAATCCTGGAAGGAAAACTGTTCGTGGTATTACATATATAAATAAATTAGCGGTACCCGACAGATAATATTCTGGATCACCCTGGTTCACATTTTGGTCGATATCGCGAAAACGCCTTCACATATACAACTAAGGGCCACTCCCTTTTAAAACCCTCATTAATACCTTTAATTTGATACCCATATCGTACAAACACATTCTAGAGTCACCCCTGGTCCACGTTTATGGCGATATCTCGAAAAGGCGTCCACATATAGAACTAAGGCCCACTCCTTTTTAAAATACTCATTAACACCTTTCATTTTATATCCATATCGTACAAAAAAATTCTAGAGGCACCCCTGGCCCACCTTTATGGCGATATTTCGAAAAGGCGTCCACCTATAGAACTAAGGCCCACTCCCTTTTAAAACACTTATTAACACCTTTCGTTTGATACCCATATTGTACAAACGCATTCTAGAGTCAACCCTGGTCCACTTTTATAACGATATTCCGAAAAGGCGTCCACCTATAGAACTAAGGCCCACTCCCTTTTAAAATACTCATCAACACCTTTCATTTGATACCCATATAGTACAAACAAATTCTAGAGTCACCCCTGGTCCACGTTTATGGCGATATTTCGAAAAGGCGTCCACACAGAACTAAGGCCCACTCCTTTTTAAAATACTCATTAACACCTTTCATTTGATACCCATATCGTACAAACAAATTCTAGAGTCACCCCTGGCCCACTTTTATGGCGATATTTCGAAAAGGCGTCCACCTATAGAACTAAGGCCCACGCCCTTTTAAAATACTCATTAACACCTTTCATTTGATACCCATGTCGTACAAACAAATTCTAGAGTCACCCCTGGTCCACCTTTATGGCGATATCTCGAAAAGGCGGCCACCTATAGAACTAAGGCCCACTCCCTTTTAAAATACTCATTAACACCTTTCATTTGATACCCATATCGTAGAAACAAATTCTAGAGTCACCCCTGGTCCACTTTTATGGCGATATTTCGAAAAGGCGTCCACCTATAGAACTAAAGCCCACGCCCTTTTAAAATACTCATTAACACCTTTCATTTGATACCCATGTCGTACAAACAAATTCTAGAGTCACCCCTGGTCCACCTTTATGGCGATATCTCGAAAAGGCGGCCACCTATAGAACTAAGGCCCGCTCCCTTTTAAAATACTCATTAACACCTTTCATTTGATACCCATATTGTACAAACGCATTCTAGAGTCACCCCTGGTCCACTTTTATAACGATATTCCGAAAAGGCGTCCACCTATAGAACTAAGGCGCACTCCCTTTTAAAACACTTATTAACACCTTGCGTTTGATACCCATATCGTACAAACAAATTCCAGAATCACCCCTGGTCCACCTTTATGGCGATATCTCGAAAAGGCGTCCACCTATAGAACTTAGGCCCACTCCCTTTTAAAATTATCATTAACACATTTCATTTGATACCCATATCGTACAAACAAATTTTAGAGTCAGGCCTGGTCCACCTTTATGGCGATATCCCTAAATGGCGTCCATCTATAGAACTATGGCCCACTTCCTCTTAAAATACTCTTTAATACCTTCCATTTGATACCCATGTCATACAAACACATTCCAGGGTTACCCTAGGTTCTTTTTACAACATGGTGATTTTCCCTTACTTTGTCTCCACAGCTCTCAACTGAGTATGTAATGTTCGGTTACACCCGAACTTAGCCTTCCTTGCTTGTTATTATTGATTTTTATTGTTCACAACAACAAAGTATGTTGTTCGACAATTAGGTTAAAATTGAAATATATTCCTTTTTAGCGCTTTGGTGGTTGTAATATATTTGTACATTATTTCATTGGATTTATACGAAGAAGAAAAGTGCAAACAAAGAAAACAAATAATTAAATTAGAATTAAATAGAACAAAAAAAATATGAAAACAAATAGAAATAAATATAAAAATAAAATTGAATAAAGTAAAATAAAATAAAGTTAAATAAAATAAAATCAAAGAAGATAATTCAAAACAAAATAATATAAAATAAAATGATATGAACAAAAATAAAATTACACTAAAATAAAATAAAATAAATTAAAACGGAATAAAATTGAATAAAGTAAATTAACACAAAATGAAATAAAATAAATAAAATAAAATAAAACAATTTAAAATTAAATAAAATGGAGTACAATTAAATAAAAAAAAAGCAATGAAACGAAATTAAATTAAATGAAATAACATAAAGTAAAATATAATAAAATAATACAAAATTAAGTAATATAAAATAATATAAAAACATAAATAAAATGATCAAAAATAGAATGACATAAAATAGAGTAAAGTAAAATAAAGTAAATTAAAAAAGTAAAATGAAATTAATTTGTACTAAATAGTTTTTTTATTGATGAGTTATCCGTTTGCTATCGACAAATTTTGGATTAACCATCGAACAATTATTTATATACCAGTTTCTAAACGGAGTGTTATCGAAAAGTTTTAGGTTTGTCATCGAAAATATATCAATGACAAATGTGTAACCCTTCTATCACAAGCTGGTCAGAAACCAATAAGACGCCGATAACTCGGCAATAACAAGCCGATGGTAAACCGCTAAGTCGACGATATTTATCATTATCGATAATTACCCGATTATAAAACCATATGGGTTGTTACCACTAAGCAACCGAAGAAGCCCAGAACTAGTTGATTATGGTAAAGTTACCTCTTTTTGGGGTTAACTATAACCTGTGGGTAAGCTCTAGTTAACTAAAAAAACTTGTTTCCAGTTGTTGTTGTTGCTGTAACAACGAAAAAGACACTCCCCGAAGGTTTTGAGGAATGTTATCAATGTAGGTGGTCCTTTGATGGATATAGATCCGGTACGTTCCGGGAACAAGCACCATTGAGGTACTAGCCCTACCATCGCGGGAACGATTAATATGACCAAATTAAACCTTCAAGGTCATCGCACCATTAAAATTAGTACACCTCAAATTAAAGGAAATTTTCGGCCTAACGTCAAGGAACCTTCGAAGCTTAAAAGTTCATAAATTCTGGTTATTTGTTTGTTTTTTTTTTTTGTCAAATAAATCAGTTCTACTGGGCCATAGTGCAATCCTGTTTGGTGGTGGCAGAGTATTTTTATTTCGCCTTTGTATTTGAAACGTAAATAAACTCGAAAGCTATATGGGAGAGAGAAAGCACACGAGAGCAAGAAAATGTGCTTATGAGAGTGCGATTGTGAAAAAAAGTTAAGAAAGTTATTTAAGTTTGTAGAGCTCATAGATACGGAACACACGCTGCTTGCTCAACAACAGGTTATCGTAATGAGTTTGGAACAATAGGTAGTATGTAATATGTACGAAATTACATATACGTACATACATATATGATAACTTACGCCACTTACGCATAACAGATTAGCTTTTTTCCCTTCTTACACCATGAATGTGCATATTTATGAGGTGTTATTTAATATTTTTTTTATTTTATAACATTTCTTTACTATTTTTGAAACTTGTTTACAACTGTAACTTTACGGTTAATCTAATGTTATAAAAAAATTATTCAAAATTTGGCATCATTATGACGTCAAATTTGCAGAAACAAGTACTGATCCAAATAATTTATTTAGAAGAAAGGTTTTTATTTATAAAATATGTTGAAGTGTACAATGGTTCCCTGAATTTGGGTTACGGGTTCAAAAACGTATTACGTATCCATACTTCTGTTCAGAGAGAAATATCGCTGTAGTCTTCTAACTGACATACCTAGCAGCAGTCTATTTTAGGGACGTGGCGTATGAGTAACCTCAGAAGGTTACATGAAAATAGGGATTCGATTTGGTTGATATTTTGCAAATCCTGAGATTACACGGGACTCAAAGGGTTCATAAGCGCAATACAAAGCTGTATAACTTGAGAGCTTCCGCAACCCAAACCTCACCTACGCGAAGGGAATCCGCTACAAATATGAATGTATCATACACGTATTAAGCAGGCGAGGCTCTGGCGACCCTCACGTAACTAGGGGGTGGGGAGGGCTGTAAGGTATAGAACGGTTATTGTGGTCATATTAATCGTTCCCGAGATGGTCGGGCTAGTACCTGACTGGTGCTTGTTACCGGAACGTACCCGATCTGTACCCGGCAAAAGACCACCAACATTAATAGGGCTCCCCAAAACCTTCGGGGAATGTCTTTATCGTTAATACAACAACACCAACAACCTAAATTCCGTGCGACAAACAGAGGATCCCAGTGTTTGTTCCGGACAGAGGCATTTTTTTAAAGTAGGAGCTTAAGCGTGAGATGCGGGGTACTCTTTATTCCCAGCTTTGAACCGAGGTATTGAACGATCTGCTTCAAGACTTGTAGGGTCTGCCAAGTGGTGGCTTATGCCAATAACCTGTCAATTCCTGTCAGGGGTGTATTTTTGAATATACTGAAGGACGTTAATAATAACGTTACCTATCAATCTTAACAAAAGGGAACTCGTTTTTTTATACGGAGGTGCAAGATTCGTAAGTTAAGACCGTCCTATATTGGGAGGTACTGCTGGTGATGCATGAGAGGAGTTAAAAACATCCTCTTCTGGGAAGTTCTGCTGGTTTTATGTGAAAGGTCTAAGTATCTTGGGATTATTTTTCACTTCACCAAATAACAATAATTATCATTAGAAAAAAATTATTGTTCTGGCCTTCAGCTCAAATCGAACATTGAATCATTTATCAATAGGCAGATAAAAACAAAAACAATTCTTCACAGTTAGCTATAATGGATGCTTGTTATGAGGTATGGCGCTAGGGAGGATTCAGTTGCCTTGCGAAAGGGGCACACGCCAGGCGGCAAATACGGGTTCGTGAAGCGAAATATAAGGTTGTGAATAGCGGGCACTCCTTTAGACCTGGCCGGACAGACTACTGTGCGCTGACTTTGGCTTCAGTTGCCACGTTCACCACTCATATACCTTCAAGCGAGAAGAGAGGAATTAATATGGGTTGGGTGTCTGGTGAACGGATAGATCCTGGCTGGACGAGAGGATATGGGTGGAGCATTCAGCCATGAGCTCTTCGTTATCTTTAAATTTTGGTTACCGAATCATTTCAGCATCTTCCAAGCGGTGGTTGCCTCTGTAAAATACGGGGTTGATTGGCTGCTATACTCAGATATTCAGGCGACTATCAAAGCGTTAAGCTCCGCTACCATGTGATCGAGAGCTGGGAGGGATTACTTGACACCACTTGCAGTTACATATACATTACTACTTTTTGATAAAGAGATATCTCGTTGTGTGTTAGGGAATACGGATATCCGAGGCTACTATCACGCTAATCTCTTGGGCCGGACATACCTTGGCGAACTGAACATATCTGCCTCGAGTCAGCTTAGAAGACAGTATCCTGACACCACATAAAAATGGTTCAGCTTTTGATGGACGAGACGTAAATATATCTGCCAATACTTATTCGGCTCTTCATAGGAACTTTTGCCGTTAGTGTATGCGGTAATACAACAGATTAAAAAAGTGTATAAGTGAGCTCCTTTAACTATCGTGGCTCCGCGCTTCTATTCTAAAACACTGCGTTGTATCTGACTACTTACATACTATGAGTTTACTTTCTTAATTTGCGCTTAGCCTCCACGCCTACCGCTTTTTTTGCTGTGCTATCTGGAGCTGATTGGAAACACCAAGGTGGAAGCGAGGCGCCTAGCTAGAAGAATACGAAGAGGTTTCGATACTGCCGATAGGAATAATGTCTCAAAAGCCCACAAAAAAAAAATTGGCAGGTATGATAATAACGACTTGGCACAGATTAGTTGATTCTTTTTGGCGCAGCTGTGATTGGGTACGTGATTGTGAATATTGGTAATTTAGATTATTTTGCTCAGTACCAACCGTGGTATCTCCCAAATCTCTCTAGTAAGTCCTCTTTTCAAAGGCATTCAGCAGCACCTGTAGCTTCGTTAGTTTAGGGAAGAACCTCTCCATAATTTTTAGACTAAATGACAGGTACAAATGTACAGGTCCCTTTTTCGCTCTTATTTGGAATCCAAATCTATAAATATAGTTTTGGTTGTAAAGATGGAGATTCGGGCTATTAGCGAGCTTTGGGCAATTTTGGTGGTAGTGCTTTTGTTTAGCTATATTTTATTAAAATAATTGGTAAAAATAAACGATTGTGGCAGGAGCGTGCGCAGTAATTGTCTATGGGGGGTTTTGAACATATGGAAGTAAGCATCCGTTATTGTCAAGACTAGTTTTGCGATAAAAATTAATAGAAATGGGAGTAAAGAGAAACATTTACCATATTTATTGGCTATCAGTCAACAAATGCACTCTTCCATCTACCACTTGTTATGAAAAAAATTCCGTCGCTGTAAGCCCATGGGAGAGATTTGAACCCCCAAAACCCCCATCACCCCCCCCCCCCCCCCCTTCCGCACAACCCTGGATTGTGAGATCAAAAAGACATCTATTTGTGCTATTGTGAATATTGCACTGAATTACCGGAAGTTGCTACCATACGCCAGATGGCAGCGCAAGCTGTAAGTTTAAGTTTACATGGCACACAAATTAATATAGAGACAAAATGTCTCAATTGTGTTGTTAGTGTAGAAATGAGAAAAACTGAATTAAGCATGAAAACAAATACCAGTAGGATAGCCTAGTGGTTAAAGGCAACTGCAGTTTCACCATGCGATTCACGGTTCGAAACCTTTGATAACATTACAAAATTGCCTGATGATGATTACGTTGGCGGTTTTCGAAATGGTTCCATCGCAATATGCCAGTAAATGTTTCTTTCTTTTCGGTTTCTCTTAGAAAACATAATAATTGAAATTCAATTATTATAAGCCGGTGTTAAGCTCATGGATTCTTAAATATAAGTTTAGAACAGTTCATTTCTGTTGATATTTGATAAGAGACTTTTATATTGGTTTGCGCAAGATGCGCACGGGTCCGGCTCGTCTTTATATATAACGCCTATTTATAAGGAAAGCGTGCGATTTTGGGCATATGCAGTGGCGGATCCACGGAGGTAGGAGGGCGCGGGGGTAAATTTCCCCCTACAAAGCCACTAAGGCATTGAAAACTTTACACACATATCTTTCTTATTTTTCGTAATTCAAGCATTTAAGACTACGTGCGCTAGGGCTGAAAAGTTTGTTGCATCTCTGTGGCGAATTAAATTTGGGATAAGACGTTCATTTCATTGGGGCATTCGTCTTCCTCTGCTTCCACGGTTAGGTGTCGCTAAGAATATCTTCCTGGCCGGAACTTCTTCTTCGATTAGCATAACATTGCCTTGCCAGCGTAGCAGCCTTGTCTTAACTCGATGGACTATGTCTTCAAAAAGCTCCTACAGCTTACTCGCCGTACCAAACAGGCAAATTTTCACAAATTTCATATAGAACCGGAACGAAAATTGACTTGTTGCAGTGGATTTTCATTTGCGGAGCATGGCTTTATTTCTAAATTGCTCACTTGGTCTAAGTTGAATTTGTTGCCAAAAGTGACTCTCCGAACAACGCCATTTCGCGTCAAGTTAAGACTAACCGTGATATAGGCAGCAAATTTTTCTGCTGTCAAAGGCGGCTTTAGAATCGGCGACGTGTTGATGTGTGTCGTGTCCTTTCGTGCACTTTAAATCAATTCGTGGCTTAGCGAAAATCTGCTCCGTGGTGGATATCCAAAAGGCCTGAAGCCGCAATCAAAAGCTTCAATCAGTTGGGATGCTGATTCCGCGACAATTGACGCAGTTTGCCTCCATATTTGAATAACCCTCAGATTGTGGGCTCAATATCAGCATCTTTCCTGGTCGCTTTATTGCTACCTTCGGCTAAGAACCACTCTCTAGATATGGGTTTCCAGGTCACCGCTTTCTACTAGAATTCGCCACAGGGTGGAAACCTTCCCTCTTGCTTTCCTGTTGCTAAATTTGGGAGCTAGTTTATTGGATGGTAGCTCAAGCTCTTCATACTCATGTCTTTATGTGTCTACTTTTTTTCTTTTGGAAAATATGCCTCGCATGCCTCTTGAGCTTACGGCAGCATTAACATATTCCACTCGTTGCGTTCGATCTGAAAGCAGTGTGTATACATCGATCTTTGTTCAGCATTTCTTACCGTGCCAAACGCTCTAATTCCAAGATTTTTCTCGGAATCGGCTCGAAGTACTTTCAGAGAGATAAAGTGATCCGACTCAATGTAAGGGCATTGAATCGTGCGAATATCTAAAACGGTATAGGCAAGCCAT
Organism: Eurosta solidaginis; assembly: GCF_040869045.1. Classification (NCBI taxonomy): domain Eukaryota; kingdom Metazoa; phylum Arthropoda; class Insecta; order Diptera; family Tephritidae; genus Eurosta; species Eurosta solidaginis. Next base: position 242,062,903 of record NC_090320.1, read on the forward strand.
CCGCCTAGCGAAATATGCGTTTTTGATAAGGTGGTAGCCATGTAGCTTGATGCATCTTTTTTTGTGTATGACCCTGTTTTGAGGCACAGATGAAGTCGATCAGCCTAAATCCATTAACAAATGGATGGAATTCTGTTTTTATTTTGTCTGATAGATCGGTTTTTTCGATACACCTCAGTGGTAGCATTGGAGCTGGATGGCCTCTGCTGCATCTGATCATCAGGGTCTTGGGTTCCAGCTAGCGGCAATCATTGCAAAACGGTCATGACAGTAACAGAAAGCTAACAAATACATATTTAGCTCGCTTATCTGCACACCGCTTGGCGGCTAGTCGTCCTACGGAACTGTGCAAATTGCTAAAGTCAAATACCCATAACTAAAAACAATGACCTAACACACACACCAGATCAGATGCCTACACTAATTTAAGGCAATGTGAACACACAGAATTTCATGTACAAAAATTTGTTCTTCACTCCTCTCATACTGGCAGAGTTATCAACATATTTAGCAGATCATTAACCGCGCTACTCCTGGATACCACAACATATTACACAAACTGAGCTGACAAATGACTCGAGCACGTATTAAAAACGACACGAAACATTGTACGATGGCAGAGCTCCAATGCGCAGAAGGAACAAGCGGAGAAAAGAATAAACTACGTCAAGTAGAAGTCTTTGGAAGGTGCGGCCGCCGCCCGAAATCAAATCGTTTGCCACTTGCTACACACAGGGCCGGATTAACCTTTAACGGGGCCCTAGGCAACCATGAATTTGGGGGCCATTTTTCACGTCCGTTCCCTTCTTTTTTCGATTAAAAAATACAAACTTATATCTTTCATAAAAATTTTATTGTCACAATGTCAATAGAATTACTATCTATATTTTAAACATGTCTTTTTCTATATTTTCTTTCAGCAAATTCATATAATTGATCATCATCAATGTCGATTTTGTTCAATAAATATGACTCAATGCAAAGTATACCTAACATCTTAAGTTGCTCTTGTCGCATTGTAGCTCTTTCGGCAGCTTCGATTCTTTTTAATTGCGAGAAGGATCCTTCGGTAGAACAATTTGTGATCATTAATGTTAAAAAAATCCGAAGAGCTATTTCTGTGTTAGGAAATACATCTACTAATTGATCTTCCATTTCAATCTTATACAAATGACTATGAGTTTTTTGTGCATCGGTGTATATGGAGTTCATGTAACTTTGGAATTCTTTCATTTCAATGAAAAATTCTTCCAAACCTCTAGAATAAAAAACTAAGTTATTAATAGCTTCGTGGAGGTCTCCATCACTTAGAGAAAAGTGGAGGAGAAATGCAAATCTCTCTAAAGTTTCCATATACTTTCACTGTGAAGATTGTCGATGATTTCGAAGAAACCTTTTGTCTTAAAATCATAGCGAGGCGAAAATTCTACTTCTGGAGCATTTCCGTCATTAGCTTGTTTTTTTCTACGACGAGTACGTTTTACGATTTCTGTATAACCTACACCAGGTAATAATTGTTTTGTTGTTTCCTCGAAATCATTTAAATTTTCACGGAATGAAACTAAACTCTCTTCTAACGATCCGTAAAAAAAGCGCATGTTTGCTAATCTGCTTTTTCACTTTGCAATGACTTACTCACTGAACGCATAGCAGTCAAAATAGAGTTGAAGGCTTCTACACCCTCTGTTCCAAAAATAACCGAAATTCTTTAAAATAAAAACAACCAGTGTACATTTTGAGATAATTCTTTTTTATTATTCAATATACTCTCCTTTCACTTCGATACACTTCTTTGCACTCTAATACAATTTGTCAAATGAGTCGGAAATGTGTTTAGGAACCTTGCCTAGTTCGTCGGTCATCGTCTTTTGAATGCGGTCAATTGAGTTTTATTTATTTGAGTGAAAATTATTTTCAGTTCTGATTATATTTTTCTTTCACCCTCTAGAATTTTATATTTGTAAGAAAATTTTAGAAGTATTTTTCATTTTTAGGGGGCCCCAGGAAACTGCCTATTCTACCTACTTGTTAATCTGGCCCTAGCTACACAATTACGTCTCGTCTACATGTATTTACTTATGTATGCACGAAATTTGGCTCTACACATCGGACCAAGCATGCAAGCACGATCATATTTAGTTGAATATTTTTATTGCTAGGCGTCTTTTATCGCGCCCGTTTAGTATAAGCAAGTGCGCGTCACTTCCAGCTGAGGGTATAAACTCACTTAAAAATGGGGAAATTTAAGTACTCATTGAAGCTGTGTAGCTGTGTAACATAACATCTCGTCTCGGTCAGAGTTCAAATAGCATCAATTGAGCCAATCAAGCACTGTAGTGGAACAGTGGAGTTGACGGACAAAAACACATATGCTTGGATGACGGTTGCGTTTCGTATGTGGCAGGAAGAGGGGTAGTTAATAGGCTGACAAATCGACGGATGAGGGTGACATTTAGTTGCGGTCAGGCGTATACGAAGCAAGTATCACCCTTACTCATAAGTTATAAAAAAAATATACACTTCCACACATAAAAGGAATATGTGGGACTGCAGAGAATGGACGCCGGTCAGCAGCGCTGGTTAAGTTGTGCTATCTGATGATTTACTGAAATTCGTCACCTCAACTTGTCAAATTAATGTTATTCCGTCGTAGCAATGAGCAGAGTGTTCATAGGTTATGATTCGGATATTTTCAATCACTTTTAAGTAGCGGAATTTTGTATGTGATACCAAACTCTGGATCAGAGGCTTAACAGCTACAGACCGACCATACGAGAAGAGGTATCATATACTGCGTGAAGTGCCACTCCTTTTGCAGATAATGAAGAATAAGGAGGGGACAACTCGATTAATCCACAGCCTTTATTGATGGTACCGTCTTCAAAAAGGGGGAAACTATTTCGGGTATATCAAAATCAGCAAAAAAAGTGATGGACTAACTTTTTATCTCATGGCAGGACACAAAGTTTGTTCTTGGTCCGTCGGCATAAATTGATGTTGTAGGAGCTTCTCCCGGCTCTGCTAGAACAGCTTTGTGCGCATGCCCCATAGAAGTGCCAATCGCTCAGCGAATTCCGCGAACCTTGCAACCACATTATAGAGTTGAGCCAGTACAAGCCCCTTTTTGATGTGATGTCGAGTAAGGGGTTATTAAACAAGTTTCCTGCTTCAGAGGGATCAGCAAAATGAGCAAGCGACGGGAAAATTCACTGTCATCGACCCGTGACCGTGGGAGCTTAGTTGTCTGACAAGCATTCTCGATAATATCTGCGGCTTGTATGGAGTCTACAGGGAAGTTTCCCGGACCTCACGCAGCTTTTGAGTTAGCGGCATTGTGTCATGGGTTTCGGCTTAGAGCAAGCAATCTAGAGTATAATCATTTTAGTTGCAAAGACTTTGCTAGATGTAAGACTCGAGGTCGTAGACAAAGTGCTCATGTACGATAACTTGCCAAACTTTTGCAGCCTGTAAGAATTATTATTCTGAAGAGGTATAGATACCTGCCCCGAGTTTTTGGGTGGTCTCGAGGTCAGATGAGTTCAAATTACAGGTCGTCAACTGCCGATTCCGTTTAGTGCTAAGCCCCTCTCTTCTCTCTAATATGGAAACCGTGTGTATATGGTCTCGAGCTTCGAACTACCAAGTCGTGGTTAGGATTATGACTGCCCACTCCCAGAGAAGGAGTAGGTGAAGGGGTCAGGGTGCAATCCAGAGCTTTAAAGCTTCACAACTTGCTCAACCCAATGTTCAAACTCACCTACCCTAGACAAATTCTGTTACAAATATGAAAGTGTCATACACATACTTAGCAGCGGGGCTCTGGCGACTCCAAGCTCATCATAGCTGTAGGGAGTAGTGAGGCGGTATGGCCTAGAAGGTTCAATGTGGTCGGGAGGCTCCGGATATATATCCGGAAAAGGACATTTTAGACATTTAAGAATTGGAGTGCCGCCTACCACGTGATCTATTAGCATTTAAGCTCACTTGCTCGATGGGGCTCAGAAAGAGAGGCGCTGAACATCGGATGGCGAAAGTACCACTGTTTGATGATGTGTGTACGTCAGATAAAGCTTTAGCACTATAAAAGGGCATAAGCAAAAATGTGTATCTGCTCTTAGCAAAGGTCGGCATAGTTTTAGTCCGGAAGCCTCTGCCAAGTAGTAACGGCAACCAAATTTGTGGACTGAGAACGGGTAAACATAATATCAGGATTCTTGCGGAAGCTGTTACGACAAAAATTGCAGTTCATATCCTACGACATTGCAGTGAGGCCACCCTCAGCCATCGGCAGCAGGATCACTGCAAGAGAAACATTTTCACAATCACATATAGGACAATGACCACATTTTTGTTACTGCAGTTAGGGAAGTAGTTTTAGACTTTATACTTATCTCGGGAGACCTGATCTTCGGTGTCGGACTGCGGTATCACTCGGACCATCCCTCAGTCACCAACTAGGAATTGCATGGTTGTAGGCTGAAGGAACATTCGATAGGAGTGCCTGCAGCAAGGAGCAATGTTGTAGTAGCGTTTTTTCATTAGGAGCTCCTCAAACCTCCATGGTAGACGTAAGATACTTGATGATCTCGAAAATTCTAGTGGGCGACTCTTTAGCAAGGCCATAAGGAGTAAATTACTATATGAATCATAGTTCTAAATCGAAGGCTTGGATATTTTATAATCGAAGGTTAGGAGAAGCAAGTGGAAATCTAGCAAAGAGTTTTCCAAAACATAGAGGTGTGCTATAAGGATCAGGAAGATTCTTCGGAATGAAAGGGTATGAAGCTGAGCTGAAAGCTGCGTGGAGTCCTTTAAGTTTTTAGCAGACAGTCATATTCCGGCTGCGCCAATTTCGTAGAGAAATCAGCTTCACTGCCGGCGATTACTGGTCTATGAGGAATTCCGTTCACCCGCTCGGGAAAACTATCTTGCCTAAGCCATAAGCTCTTTTAAGCAGCTCGTCTGGCCAACAGTGGGTTCTTGATCCACCTACAGGCGCGTATTTTGTTTTGGAAATTGTACCTAAGAATTGGCCCTGTTCGCCCATGTGAGGTGTCTGCCTAATGGCTGAATCCGTTAGGATACGTTTCTCTGTACATACAAATGTACATATATACATTCAATGACCTACGGCCCTTAGCAGCGTTAGCCCGCCAATGTTCAGATCCATATGAGATTCGGCAAGTGTGCATATGAAAGCTACTGATTTGTGCTACATGATCGTTTTTGCTTTCATCTTAAAATGCACGTAAATTTACGTAAATTTCTTAAAAATAAAATGTTTGCCGTATCATAAACATATGTATGTATGTAAATATGTAGATGAGAAATATTTATATCTATTCAAATTCTCATTCGCTTATGCTGAAGATGCGGAAATGTTTCCAGACAAAATTTTTTTGGTCAAATGCCAAATCAATCTGGGAAGGAGCCGTCGTCGTTGTCGGCCGTCGCTGTCTTTTCTCTTGTTGTTATTGTTGTAGTCATCATCATCATCGTCATCACCAGCTAAAGCCTATATGTATGCTATAAACACCCTTCTGAGCACATAAGGAGATGTTAATATTAGGGTGATTAGCTCGTTTTTATCTTCAGTTTTTTTTAGGTATTATTTCAAAATATTGATTATAAGAATCGTTAAAGAGATGGCACTCCTATCTGGACCCTTGCAGACAGCCTACCGCTGCCATACCTTACTTACTTAATTGCCGCTTAACTAAATGGTTAAAGCCGTCCAACAAGGCGCGCCAGTCGCTTCTTCTTTCCGCTAACTGGCGCCAATTGGTCACACCAAGCGAGTTTAATAGTCCTTCCCGCGGAGTGGGGGTCGCCCTCTTCCTTTCCCTCCATAGGCGGGTTTCAATAGAAACACTTTCTTATCCGGAGCGTCATCTTTCATTCGCATAACATGGCCTAGCCAGCGCAGCCGCTGCCATACCAGAGACACCTAAAACAACGTTGCACTTCTATATGCAGTATATAAGGCGCTGTATCCAGCCGATAGGAATTTTTCCCTTTTGTACTAGAAAGTTGCCAAGATTCTCGCCTTATTCGATGACTATCAATTGTTGTTATTTTTGTTTCGCTGCGAACACATACACTCGGTCGGATGAAGTCTTGAATTTCTGTTTCAGCTGTAAGGCAGTCTATGCCCAATACCTCCAACTTCATGCGCCTAGAGAGATGTTTTGCTTCACCGACTTCTTCCACTGCACTACCTTTAGCTTTTCTGAAAACCTTTCGTAGCAGCGTGCTGTTTCTATCAGAACGCTACCCGATTTGGTTTTTCGTACTGTTCGTATCACCGTGACAACATCGTCGCGCCGGAGCTGACTATGTATGGTCCTTAGGACCAGGGCGCAGCTTGCGCCTTACAGCGGTTTTACCAAAAACGCTTGCATATTGTCGTCTTCTTTTAACCCGTATTTTCGGAGTTTGAATGGTGGTTAGCTGATTACACCTGCTGTTTCGTCTTCCGCCAAGTTACTTGGAACCAAGACTCACCTTGTGGTAACGTATTTGTATTTTCGTGTCTTTATGTATTGACCTCCGTGTATGGGAATCTGAATATGTTCGTGCTCTCTTATTTTTTGGTCCCATTCGCTACTCTTCTCCCATTGTTGGACCCACAAAGAATCCCATGTAGAACAAAGTTTCTTCGAGCAGAGCCATAACGGGCTTTATGTCCTTGGACACGGCCTTCTGCTTGCGTGCGGTTTTCTGCATATCGCGCAGCATTAATACCGCGTACCTGAGCAGTTCGTCCTGACTTTTCTCTTCTAGGCTCGCTTAAGGTAGCAAGTCTATAAGCGGAGTCCACGTTTCTCTTTCCCGACAGCCCGCTCTGGGACAACGCTCCGAAAAGCTATGTTGGGCCGGTAGTCTGAGGTATTGGCTAGCTGGATGTTTCAGCCAGCTGTGTTTTTGCCGCCGTCACATTTTCTGCAGTTCCTTTGCCCTGTGTGTGCCGCTTTAACGGGGGTTTTTGAAACCGGCGATATCAGTACTTTAGTAATCTTTTTGAACTCATCTTCAGAAGCGACTTCTTTCCTTTTCGCTCGGAGTGTTTTTTTATATTTTTTGGTCGTTTTCAGTTGCTCTATTAGGTTTCCGGTTCAAGGCATGATGTGAAGTCGCCGTCATCAAATCCCGTGGTTACCAGTGCATAAACATGCCCTTATGGGAAGCTGTGTACTGCGCCAGACTGCAGCGTTATTCACCAGCAACAGCGACGTGATTCGAACTTACTTGACGACCTGCCAAGGTTTTAACGAGATGGCGGCAATGGCAATACATATTAGCCTATCAGCAGTTTCGACAAGGCGTCACCTCTGCTTACGAAAATAAAAGCTTACCGTCTTTTCCAGTCCATTGCATACCTTTAAAAATCGTGTTTCCTGTTCTGTCCAGGAGGATCATACTGGTCTCATTCCTATCGCCCTTTCACCGAGCTTTGGAATGCGTTGTCTTTTGAGCCACATAGTCACATTTGTTAACTGGATTGCTCGTTTTTGTTCGCCCAGAGTACTTAATTTCCTCAGTGCCTCCCGGCTTTGAGAAGCATTCCTTTATTCATTACCTGTGGAGAAGCCCCTTTCTGGATCGATAATCCCTCGGGTAAGTAACATAAATTACGTTAATTAAAGTTAAGATGAAACGCATTCTTTACAAATACAAAATTTGAAAACGGGGTTTTAGAAAAACGTCAAGTAATCGTGCACCCCAATGTATGACAGCAAATTTCGAAGAACAACAACTGCAACAATGACGTTATTAATAACCGAAACATTTTTAAAACGGCAACAATAACAATAAAAATAAACCCAAATAACATATCACAGCCTGTGCGTGACGATCACCTGTTCGATGAAGATCGAGCGCTGCTAGCACTTTTTTCTACATTTTTGTTGTGATTCTGTCTGCAATTACCATCAGCAAATCTTCACATAAATATATGTATAGATGTGTGCATCAATTTCATATAAATACGGTTTTCAGAATTAGGAAGAGTTCAGATGAGTCATCACCATTGTCTGCTTGCGATGTAGTTTGCATCCGTTCAGTTGTTGATAAATTTCAGATAAAAATGTTCTTTTATTTCTGGAGATATGTGCTCCAAATAAAGATAGTGTCTAAGCTTTGGTGATTCGACGGGCGAATAGTATTGGCTGCGGGTTGAGCCACCTTGTTTTGCTTTGAAAAACCCCACTTTGCGATAAAAAATTTAAACTATGTCTTTAGAATATTTCACTAACCAGTTGAGAATTACAAGCACACTCAATGGCTAATGAAACAAACTAACGAAAAATGTGCATATTTAGGTCACTTAAACAGACAGTAAGGGAGAACCTAAGAATATAAGAGCTTCTACTTGAAACTTAACTTAATCGATGTGTGTATTTCCCAGGCAACCAACGACAGAACCCGTCGCAGGCTGTTAAGCTGCCATGTTAAAGCTATATGTGTTAAAACCATCTGAATTTGGATACCAGGGAAACCTCACTAATTTGAAGAAGCTTTTGAATAGAGATCGTGGACACAAGTGCTCGTTTTGAGGTCCAAAATTTCTAAGTGTGAGTCAGCTTTCCTGGAGAAGCCACCGAGACAACGGAATGTTGAGTAGAAACGTCTTACAGCTTCACGTGGAAAATATTGTGGCGAATATTAGCAGTTCTATACATCACTATGTTGCTACTAAATAAATGCACAACAACAATAAATACAACAGCCACACTAATGTACATGTACACATGAAAGCAAGCAGTCACACTTACGTACATACATGAATATACCATAGCAAGCAGCCAGCAGGAGAAATATGCGAATGAGGCAACGGAGATTATAAAAGCAGCGTTAGCTGAGGAATAGTCATTCAGTTTGATTTAAACACGCTATTAGTGAAGTATAATTGTAATTGTGAAGTACTACTCCCAAAGTAGTATACATAAAGACCATTTTGCAATACTGAATATTGAAGTTATTCGACAGTTCAGCTATTCCAACGTTAACAGAAGGTGCATAAATATGAGGAATTTCCCAAAATTCGCTACAATATGTAAATTGCATAAAGGCAGGCTGTATGAGTGCAGCCCCCCTCATCCTCTACTTACATAGGTGTTTTCCGATAAAAATGCCTAATAAGCCCGATCGTCTTCACCTGTTCGCGCAACATGGTCTAGCCAACGTAGCCTCGTCGCAAAGGCAAGGAGATCCATATATTTTAGAAAAGCTTTTTTCTCTTAAAATTTCCCAAAGGAGTTTGGGACTGTGTGCATAATATCAATCATGTGGTGAAAGTTTTTTTATCGTTATTTACCAGCCCAAGGCGATTCTTTTGCATGAGCGTCAAGCCGCTCACTACTTCCAACACTTCATCCCAAGCTTTTCCTGGGTATACACGAAACATTCATTTGGTTGTGAACATACGTGTGTGTGTACGATAACCTGACAGAGTCACTTCGGCATAATCAGATTATAGGGGCTTTTCTGAACCATTTCACCACTAGCGTTTGCACTCTATGCGAAACAGCAGAGATAGCGCTCGTCTTGATAAAAAGGTACAAGATAACACCATTCGCGCAGAATGGATTGCGGACTTATTAATGCTAACACCAAACTATACCATAGTGAATACAAAAACAACGCCTCGAATTGGTTAGTAAAGGTTCAACTGGTCGATCAATAAAGACCGCCCATGCGGAAAACCTCTTTAGTACCAGGACTCATATGTTGATCCTATACTAATCTAATACCAGGACTTATGTTATAATATATCTTCGTACCATTGTCAAATACCAGGTGGTTTCCTGGACTTAGCTTAATGTTTCCTAGACTTCTGAGAACTCTTCCGAGCCGTAAATTCGAGAGTTCAGGCCACAAACATAGCACGTGTTTAACTATATTTAGCTACTTTTCGTATTTTCAACAGCTGTTGTCACTGACGTAGCACAATTTATAAGCACGTGACGCCAGAAGTCAATAAGCCCATCATGAGTCTTAGGCCGTTTCTCTTTGGAGATGGAAGCAACTTTGTTAGCATAATATCGTAGGATTCACACATGATCTTACAGATGTTGAGGCAGATTTTGATGCATGGTTAGCATAATACCAATCGATAATGATGGAATAAATATCTCCCCCACCCGATTATAACGAAGTCAGAAAGGCACCAGATTAAAAAACAACCAGGCCGCGGCCGCTGATGGATTGCCTGCCGGAGCTCGGGTGAAATATGGCGGCGAGGATTTAGCAAAACTTAGCAAAATGATGTTGAGCAACACCATCAGCTCAGTTTCAAACTGGGTGATCTCCCATCGTGAGATTTCTTTAATTTGATACTGGAGAACATAATACAGGCTGCTGCACTTAGTCCCTCTGAAACAATAGTCTATAAAAGCGTGCAATTATTGGCGTATTCTGAGACATTCATATAAGCGGCCTGAAAACCTACGCCTTAAGTTCCATTTACTTCAAATTGGAAAACGAAGCGGAAAAGATGGGTTTGGTAGTGAATGTGGGCAAAGCGAAGAACCCTGCCACTGCTGGCAGCTATAAACTCGAAATAGTATGGAGGCGAAGCATGGACCATGACAACAGCAGATGAGGCGGCGCCGGAATTGTACGAGAGACAAGTTTTTCGAAAGATTTACGGGCCTCTACCCATTGGCGCGGGGAGTACCGAAAACAATTTATTGATGAGCTATACGATATTTACCCTGCCATCACCATTTTCCAGCGATTTGAAACACAGGTGTTATGCTTGCTAGGCTATGTTACGCGAATGGAAGATGAAGCTCCGGCCAAGAAAGTATTTTTAACGGAACCCGCAAAGAGGGAGTGTGCTTCCACAATGCTGGCGGAAAACACGAGATGGAAACCCAATATAAATTGCCTTGGTGTGACCAATTGGCTGCAGTTAACTCAACGAATAACCGATTGGCGCGCCTGTTAAGAAAGTAAGTAAGCTAGCATAATATTGATATTTTATTACTACAGGTTGAGACTACCAGCGTTTGGCCTTATATCTTTGCCGTCGCATGAGAAGTTAAAACGAAAGCACCTTTTTCGTAAACACATACATTTTGGCCCTACCCGAGACCAAATTTTGGTTCACATCTCCTAAGCCGGTATAGATATTGTGGCGAATGTTGACATCACTAGGCTAGTTTAATCACGCAACAACAAAACCATGAAGCAATCCACACTGGTGTGCATTAATACATCTGTCATCTTTTACACACATACATACAAGGCGACGAAGAGATTACACATGCACACACATGTAGTCATCAGCAGAAGTAGTCATTCACCCATACACACGCATATGGCTATAAGAGAAACATAAACTACAAATGGGTATACATGTATATAGCTAATAACCAAGCAAGGGATACAATTGTTCTGGAATATAGTTTCGCGAAATGGCTAGACCTTAGGAGAAATGAATGAACGAGAAAACTGATGGTATAAAAGCAGCGCAAGCTGAGGAATCAGTAATCAGTTTTGATTTAAGCACACTATTGGTTATGAAGTAAAAGTGTTATTGTGAAGTACTCTCAAAGTAGTATAATAAAGACCATTTTTCGTTACTGAATATTGCAGTTATTTATTCAACAGTTTAGCCATTCGAACGTTAGCAGAAGGTTTGGAATAAGTGGAGTTTCCCAAAATTCGTTACAATATAGAAAAACTACCTCTTATTTCAGTCAGTTCAGATTGTGGCATATCTATGTTCACATTATTTTTGATATCTCCAAACACTTTAAAGCTACATATAAAAGCTTGTGATTATCTGTGTTCATTTTCAGTACGCGTATACATTTTGATAATTCTTTACGTAATATACTAAAGCTTTACTCTAACACCTTTACGTTACTCTTATCAAGATCTCTCTGTTTTTCGAGCCGTTCTGTCAAAGCCAGCGATTTATCAAAGAGTCATAGTGTGTCCCCACGAGCTCACTTCTAAACTTTAAGCGCCATTCAAAACGAAGTAAATAACTGTAAATTCCCTTGTGAATGATGGATGTTAGAGGATTGTTCAAGCATACCGATTATGTTTCTTTCGCATAGACCCGTCATTGCAACATAACGCCTACACCACATTATTATGCAAGTACATCACATTTCGAGTTCTCTTTTCATTTCCTTAATCATGGCATACTTCTACTGTTATATATATGTATGTTGTTGGCATTGTTGTTGCAACAGTTATTCATTCATTTAAATTCCCCAGGCTTCCGCATGTTTTTGTTCCAAAAATTCTCTCAAAAGAAACAGTAATTCACATTACACTAAACAATTGTTTTTTATTTTTTGTATAGTAAATATTTTATATGCCGATCGTTAAACATTTTTTCCCCGATTTTGATCTTTCAAACACGTTCACAAAATTTAACTCAGTTATTCTTTCATTTTGCTTATTACTTTTAGCAGCATTTTATTTCTATGATTCTTTCCTGCTTCTACGGTCATTTCTTGTTAAATTTGCTGTTACAAGAAGCATAGCCGCGAAAGACGTGTGTTACGTGAAAAAAGTCAACGTCTGAAGATCATTGAGAAATATGTTCCTTAAATATCTGCCGCTCACAGATTAGATTAGGTATGTTGAAGTTCCTGCCTCGGGGCACACATAGGCCTGTGTCAAAAGAGCTATAGTGGTACCTGAAAAGGACATCCTTTCCCCTCATCTTCGAACCACTTTGAGAACCAAGTCCTTGATGTCATACTGTACGAACTGTCGTAGATTATCCATAAAAGAAGCTGCCAGACAGCGCGATCTAACCCCAGCGGGTTAGGGGCTCAGAATATACCCGCGGTAGGTATGCCTGTTCTAAGAGGCGACTAAAGTACCAGATTCAAGGGGCTGTGAAGCGCAACCCTTCAGGTTGCCTGCATGATGGCCTGAAGGTGTAATGTGGCCATATAAATCGTCCCCCAGATGGTCGGGCTAGCAACTTAATGGTGCTGTGTTACCGGAACGTACCGGATTTGTATCTGGCAAAGGACCATTGGCGGCCACCGTGGTGTGATAGTAGCGTGCTCCGCCTTCCACACCGTACGCCCGGGGTTCAAACCCCGGCCAAAGCAACATCTGCCATGAAAAGCTCTCAGTGAAAACTCATCTGCCTTGCAGGTGCCGTTCGGAGTCGGCATAAAACATGTAGGTCCCGTCCGGCCAATTTGTAGGGAAAATCAAGAGGAGCACGACGCAAATTGGAAGAGAAGCTCGGCCTTAGATCTCTTCGGAGGTTATCGCGCTTTACGTTTATTTTTTTAAAAAGGACCATCACATCGATAACACTCCCCAAATCCTTCGGGGAGCAACCTTATCGCTACAACAACAACAACAATAAGCACGTTGGAAATGAGGTGATCCATCGTTTTCTCCCCCTTCGACGTCTTTACAACTCCTACAATATCGACAATTGAGTACTGCTGGCTTTTCTGCATGCCTACCAACAGGGCAGTGCACGGTTAGTACTACTACAGGTGTGGAAATTTGTTCCTTACTAATAGTTCGAACGTGACTGATTATCTTAAGATCCCATTTCGGCCAGATTTGCTTATATATCTCATATAATGTTGTATGTAGCCATCTTTCGCTGACCTGATGGTAGATGTACACTTTTAGCATTAGCTTGAATGTGTCACAGGGTATACCTAAGCGTTCTTTATCGGGAAGAATCTACTTGATCGTATTCTGCCTAGCAAGTTCGTCACCAATACAGTTCCCCCTGAACGTGTTTGTGTGGCGAGACCCCTGTGAGGTGAACACAGCTCAATTGATCCATATTCTTAGTATAGATTCGGGAGTTTAATCTTGTGCTTTTCTATCCAAACTTCACCTCCCATTATAGGTTTACTTCTGCCTGGAAGACTCAACAATAATAAAGTAGCCTAAAAGAGAGAGTTGAGGGTCTTAGTACTTTGATTAGACCTATCCATGCAACCATACCGGTCAACTTGGAACCGTCGGTGTGCATGGGTATGCTGCCGTGAACAGCGAATCACCTCTTCGACTCCATCCAATCATACCTGATGGGAAAGTTTAGCATGAAGTTGCTGACAAAAACCATTGTGGTCTCATAACCGTCTGTGCTTCGAGGGAGAAAATTATAATTATTTAGTATGCTACAGTGTCAAACTGAACGCCTCTCTTAAACGCGGGGTTGACTGTGTCGTCGCAGCTCGTTATTCTTCTAGGCCCATGGACAAGATATCAAGAATGATCCCATCAAGAGAAGCTTGACATTGTTCTTAGAGCACCATTTTTTCTGATCATACCATACAGCAATATAACTGGAATAATCGCGGTCTGCGTGTATTGGGGGCTCTCCATTTTTTCTCAATGGCTCTTTCACGTGTATTTAATGCTATGTACGCTTCCTTTTCACGCTGACTGACGTTCTCCTTCCAGTACAGATTTTTGTTTTGAACTACGCCGAGGAATTTTGCCTTATCGGCAACTTCTACATATCATCTTCTGCATAATTAGGTCGCATACATATCATGGAAAAGTCGCAAGATTTTTCTTCTATCCTTCTTCGCCTCCTGTCGCGCATTTATTGTAGCAACATCTATACTTGGCGCCCGAGCACATAGAATCGAGGAGATGCTGACCCGTCCATAAGAGGCGGATATCTTCTATTAATCAACTCAAATATGCTATAAATCGGATTTCATTATTCAACTCATATTTGCTATAAAGTGGGCAGCCTTTTGCTATGCAAATCCAAATTAGCTACCAGTATAGAGATCCTTATAAAGAGACCTATGGTGTTTAGACTAAATCCATAGAGCTAATAAAGGTTGGATTTACTAGAATATTACGCCGTACCGCACGATTTCTTTTTGGCAGTGTCTGTAATTTCCCCTATTATAATATATGAGCCTTTGAGAAACAACATATCTCACTACAAGGATCTCAACAACTGGTAAGAGGTGATGTTAGTGTAAAATGGAGCTCTAAAGTCATTGATGATGCCACAACGAATGTTGTTAGAACCTAGCATCAACTTTTTTTTATTGTAGAGTAAAAAAAAAAAAAATGTAAGGCGCGGTAACCTCCGAAGAGATCTAAGGCCGAGCTTCTCTTCCAATTTGCGTCGTGCTCCTATTGATTTTTCCTACAAATCGGTCGGATGGGACCTACATGTTTTATGCCGACTCCGAACGGCATCTGCAAGGCAGATGAGTTTTCACTGAGAACTTTTCATAGCAGAAATACACCCGGAGCGCTTGCCAAACACTGCCGAGGGGCGACCCCGCTTAGAAAAATTGTCTTCTAATTGAAAAACCTTATTTCTAAAATTTTGATGTTGCTACCATCACACCACAGTGGCCGCCATTGCAGAGTAGTCCGATGAAAAAGCGAGACAGATGAAGCAATCACCGACAGCCATTGAACGCACAATGGTTCAGATCACTTACACGGCTGGTCCTGATACAGTGTGATAAGCGGGACTACAATCAACTGTTGTTCGCTATACAGGCGCCGTACAATAGCGTGGGTAGAGTGAGATCCATCAGCAGCTTTCTTTTGCTTTTCGGCGGTGTTACGAAGTATTTCATCAACCTGCTCAGTAGCGATACCTGTTTAGATGCCTTCTCAGTCGCATTTTGAATTCGCACCAAGTAATCGGGGGTCTAAACTTACTTATAAATAGTTTAATAACTTTTTGATATGGTATTTCCCGGAGAGGTTTCAAAGCTAAGTTAGGTTTTATGTTACGTGCATTCACGTGAGTTTAGCCACTCCTTTGTGGGTGTTCGGCCTGAGTGCGTCGTAAACCGGCAGTGGGTAGGCGCACAAGGGTCGATCTCGGGAAGGTTCACTCAAAAAAATATGATAAAAGAAAACACAAAGAGGAATTTCCTCGTTATAATATAATATTTAATTCAGAGTGAAAAGAAAATCTACAGTGGTTATAAGGTTACCTTTATGTTGAAAAAGTGATGACGGTGATCCTTGGCGATGTGTGCTGGTTGGCGGTCAATCGAGAAAGAGCCCGGTTGTCCCGTTGATGACAACCGCTAAGCCGCGAAAAGGTCCTCTGGTATTAAGGAGGGGGAAAAAGCCACGCACACCACGACCCCCACATATACGTGCATGGGTGCTGACAACCTGCACACACACGTGCATGTGTATGAAACGCATGCATGTACATGCATGCACACAAAAGCGGCGTGAGTGTGGGTGGCTGGAAATATTATTAAAACGTTAGGGAGGGGCGCCGTCAATCAGGTAAAAGTTAGGCATTGGGCCTAAACATGCCGCCCCCCTTGCGGTACGCAACATCACAGTCCGCCAAGGATCACCGACCGTGAAGAAGAGAAGAAAAATAATAAAAAACTTATAACTAATTATATCTAACTTAACATAACGCCGGCCAGTCCGCCGGCTTGGCGGCACGCAAAATGGTTTGCGCAGTGTGCGAGCTTGGTTGCTGCTGCCTCGGTCATTCGCCAATTTTCCCGTTATGGTTTAAGGCCTGAGCCAGGTTTGCCTAGAGCTAGGGATTGCGAAAAGAAGTAAGAAGATAAACGTGTTCATATTTCTTGCCGTTTATTACAAATTCATTGGAAATGAACAAGCATAGAATTTTGTATGAAGAAAATTCAAGAAAAAATAACTTATTGTGGTGATACAAGATTTTAAACGCACACCTCCATTGTGAATTCATACAAGTGGCGAAGGTTTGATAGAAATGTTCACAATAGTAAACAGCTTCGAGCACCTGTTCAATCGTTGTTCGATTACCTAAATCATTAGCTCACCAGTAGTATATTGCTTTATTTACATATTTTAGAATGCCTGCATAGCTGGTGGCTGGAATTTAATCTATAAACTTGATTTTAGAAATGAATATTAATATGTAGTCTGATTTTCGGTAGACAAATTTAAAAGAAAGCTGATTTGAAACAAATGTACAATTCATGGCACTTCAATTTAATAACGGCGAGCAAAAGCAAAACAAACCTTTATTCCCTTATCTGGCCATTCGCGACTGCCGTTCTCCCTGTCAGCTATTATTTGACACGTAGGTATGGCAATGGAGGAATCGAATGATTTTTCGCTGGTACGAATTCACAATGCAAGTCTGTTGCAACTGTGTACACCAAAATTCAATAAAAATAACAAAGTATAAAAAATCCATTTGTTTCGGTCGTTACCGAACATTTTGATGTTAGGCCTTGGTTGTGCCCGAGAGTACCCAGCCGAAGATGGTACTCTGAGCCAGCAAAGGGCCAAACGTGGTAGGCAGAATCCCTGGTAATATTATTTCCGCATATACATCTGTTCCTAGGATGAGGCGGATCGGCGCGGATGCATGGAACTGTGGATCCGCCAGACGGAGATGTGCTTACGGGGCTGCGATGGCACTGTCGATGCTGGTTGTGGGTGTCATGCGCCGAAAATTTGATACGACCGCAGCATGGGTCGCAATTCTTTTGTTTTGTCCGTGTCTTCCTCGGATACGCAGCAGACATCCTGCTTGCCCGCCAATGTTGCTGGTATGAAGTTGGAGCTCCTGGGCGAGCTCATCCGCAATCACTGTGGTGGGGGAGCATCCATCGATTAAGGCGCGGACGAGGTGTAGCCGCCCCCCTGCTTCTATTTTCACGACCGCGGTGGGGGTGATCGCTACCGTCGGTATCATGGTGGCGGTGGCAGCTGAATGCGGGGCTAGGAGCCCTGCCCGGAAGGCGGACACTGTGGTGAGTTGTAACGATCCGGATCCGTTGCGGCGGTCCTGCGGCTGATGATGGGTGTGAAGTCGTTGTTGCAGGCGAAGAGGCCTTGTCTCCGCTCTGCGGTCGCGCGAAGATCGTCTCCGTTGGGGGTTCCTGGGTTGCCGGCGAAGAGACCGGGTCTCCGCTCGGCCGTTATGTGGATGGCGCTGTGCTGTCGCTGTCCCTTGTTGGAGCCGCTTCCTCTCGTGCTGCAGAAGTGGTCGAAATGATTTGGCTGTAGGCGGTATGGTCGGGCGAAGAGACCGCGTCTCCGCTCCGGTTCGGCTGGCATCTCGGTTTCGGGGTGGACGAAGAGGTCCAGTCTTCGTTCCAACGTCCGACGCATATAATGAGATTGAGTCATCCATCCGCTCTCGGGGTGAATCTAGCTCCTCTTCCACTTGGATGCTCCATGGCTTGGAGCGGGCTTCTCGTAATAGCTGCTCCTCTTCGTCGATCGAGGCGATGTGCAGCATCGTGTGGTGCTTCTCGCCGCACCGTTTGCATCGCCCTTGGCTCGGGCACGCGTTAGAGCGGTGATCAGGTGCCAGACAATTTCCGCAGTAGCTTTCGCGAATGGTTACGTAGAGGCGCTCTTCTGGCCTTTTCGCCCGAAAGGCTGGGCACAAGCGGATAGGGTGTCGCTCAAGACACACTCGGCATTCCGACGAATAGCGCGCTGCGTTCGTGGCAGCATTACGTTTTAAAGCGGCAAAACGACCCATTTTTCTGAAAGGAGTGAAATAGGTTTCAATGGGTCGGGTCATTGTCAAAGTGCAGGGGCGAGTGGTCCCTAATTGTATTGTTGAGATTTGGGATATTTTAGTAGCGCTTGCGTAGGGGGCAAACATCTGTAGCAGTATAAAAATATTCGTATTTGGCGCACATCATGTGCATGGCCTCTTTCAACCCACGTTATGTGCCTGGGTCTTTAGTGCCTTATTTCGTTTATTTTGTGTCACCCGCTAGCGTTTTAGTTAGCCACGGGCACACTAGTGCTGCAGAAAAATGAGCATTTACGATTTTTCGGTTCGCACATTCTGGTACCGAACCGGGTAGAAAGTGTATAGCGTGGGTTCTTTTGAGTCGCTGTTATTAGTGTTGTTGATGCTAAAAATCAACAACTTCCCTGCCCGCCACACAAAAAAAAAATGTTTGGACAGCAAATTGTATGCGATGTAAAGAAAAAATAAAAAATCTTCGTTTTGGACGAAGAGAAAAATTTGTAGAATGACGCATTTTTTTTTTTTTTTTGTATTGCCCTTCACTTATTTCTTCAACTTTTCCCCAAGTACGCTTGTAGTCATGTTTTATTGATGGCCTTTATCAAACGGCACGGTTCCCGAAGGGTATTTGGCTCCGTTACCGGTTCCTCAGACTCGGGTTTTTGGGTACCCGTTTGCATCTTTTTATGCATCCCTAATATAATGCACATTTAAACTCGGCATGTATATGTACATACGTTGGTATAAGTATATGGACAGTCAGTGCACGGACTTTACCGCATTGGTAGTTTGACCAACCTTTTAGGCCCATTTTTCATTTTCTACTGCTACGGCTACCAAAACCTAGATTCTACCAATATTTCAGTATTTTCGCACTGAAAACGTATACTGCGATAATTTTAAAGTATTGAATTGCAGAGCCCACCCAACTACCATTAGGGGGCGATACTGACCAAATCAATAAATTTTGAAAAAATTTGTGAAGAACTTAAACAGGAAATAAATTTTTGAGTGGAGAAATATAATGACTGAGTACGCGAATATTTTCTGCGCTATTTTTCTCCGTTTTTTTTTTTTTTTTTTTGCATAATTTGAACGACAATTAGAAGTTTTACGTAAACGATAACATGCTGAACTTGGTTATTTGGCGGCAGTAATTTTGGTACCTTGGAAAATTGTTGTGGTAGGTAGACGTTTTGGGATGTGATTTATTTTGTGATATGTTGGTTTTACGATAAAATTGGGAATTTTTTGGTACCAATATAAACCGTAGTTATCGTTTTCACGAAACCTCTACTACCATTTTCAGTGCCCCAACATTTTGCCTTTACAAGAGTCCATGCACTGGTAGATATTTACCAGCCGCAAAGACAAAAAAAATTGTGCACATTCATACACACCCGTGTATAGAATGTAAATTTCTCAGAATTGAAACAAACGGGACTAATCGAAAGATTTTTTTCCGTTGCTTCATTCTTTTTATTACGGCGCGTGGCCGTAGTACTATCATTTGTTAATTTTTCATTTAAGTAGACGGGTAAATTCTTTTGAATCGAGATTTCTTCGTTTATTTAATTACAGATCACAAATTTGAAGATGCCTAATTAGTTACCGTAAATATTTATGTTTAATCCTCGATTTGTTTGTCGAGCCGCGAATTTGCTACAAAACGGCGCTGTTATGAATAAAATTTTTCATCCATACGAATCACATGTGCCGTACATTCTACAGTTTATGGTATTACAATTTGTATGGTATGAGTTTTATACACGTACCATTGAAAATTTTGAAATTTCGTCAAGTCGCCGACAACATTCTAACTAACGGTGGGTGCGTCGATGCGCACACTACATATATGCACATTAATTGCTCATTTCTGCGATATATACTTGTAGGCGATGCCCTTCTCGAGCTGAAGGAGCAGCAAGTACTTAACCCAATTGTTCTGAAAAAGCAATCAATTTGTACACTTGAAGTTGATATTGGCTCCAATTTCGTTCTTAGCCGTTTCCAGCTGGCAAATTATGATCAAAACAATGAGCCTTCAAAACCTGGTGTCGAAGCTATTTGGAATGATGAACGTTTGCGCAGACAGAAAATGAAGTACAGCTCGAATGAAAAAAGGTAGGTACCCACGCCAGAGATACCAGTATCTCAAGAACGTCCCGATTTATTACCAACAGAAAGCGAAATTTTTCACCGTACAGCAGTGCTAAGCAAGTTAATGGATTTGGAGTTATCGGCTAAAATTAGGGATACTCCACTTGACCAATCTTTAAATTCCAATCTTGCAAGCTTCGCACTGGATGAATTTGAATTTGAGGAAAATGCATCCTCGTGTATGCCTGCTTCCGTCGCTGTCTCATCATTTGTAGCAATTGGGGAAAATGATGATATTTTAGAAGATTGAGGAGTACCCTTTAAAGTTGTTATGGCTCCACCAACCTTGATGTTTGTAAACTCATAATCAGTCACGTCTTTGTTGTTATTTTGCTTAGGATGATTTTTTTTTCGTTTCAACTACCAATTGGTTTCCATTTAGGGAATTGCTGTTGTTAGTTATGATCACCCCGTTGGCAACATGATGAAATCTGGCACTTGCAGCTGGTGCAGAAGATGAGACTTGCTGACATAAATCTGTTGTGTTTCGTGCAGTTCTTGTATTCATAACATTGTTGCCACAAACACCGCTCGCTATATCAAAACCCGTAGAACATTGACCGACATAACATAGCTCTACAATATCATTTGAAGCCGTTATTGGGGATCTCTTTAACTTCTCTTGATGCTCAATATATTGAGCTGCATCTAATAATACTTTTAACCCTGTCGACATAGCAATTTAAAGAAGTTCAACTGGATGGTACTTATTTAAAAATAGTGATATTTCAATCCAATGGAAGGGATCAATACACGTCAACATCCAGTTAAATATGTGAAGGCAAAATGTCCAGATTTGAATTGTCAAAACATTATTCGAAGAACTAACGCTGTTTGCAGGCGCAGATGTTGCTATTTATATAAGTTTTAGATATCACAGGTGATAACGCAGTGGGCAGGGATATACTTGCACCAACCGGTGAGGACATGGTCGTGCTGCCATTACTTCCTCCGCTCGAAAAGGAGCTTGACGAACTATATAATATACTTCCTAGGCCAGAAGAAAGAGATGTAGTTTCATTCAAATGCTCCTTTTCACAATTGTTTAGGTCAAAGTCCAAAAATGGCCCAGGAAACATGTGTTCATACTTTGGACCTAACTCCCTTTTTAATGAAACAAGCTTAAGTTGCGATGCACTTGCGCTTCGACGCTACCCAACACAGATTCGATTCAGAATTCACCATAACAGCTGACAACTCTAGTCAATAGGCAAAATTATTCGTCATCTGATTGAAAATTGGCATCTATATTTACATTTATCGCTTTCAATAAAAAGGAAACAAAGGATTTTGCACACACTTGCAATTCATTGGGGAAATGCAAGATAATTGTCCCGAACTATGCGAAGAGGTAAAACTCTATCGAAATGCACGTGAACGTGAAAAATACGATAATATGGCAGATTTATATGCAATTATCAATACGCTTCAACAACTAGAAAAGGCTTATATACGTGGCTGCATCACACCACAAGAATACACAGCTGCCTGTTCCAAATATTTAGTACAATACAAAGTTGCTTTTAAACAAGTCCAATGTGATGAATTTCCCAATGTTGACACATTCGCTAAAAAATTCCGCTTAGATTGTCCAGCAGCACTTGAACGGATACGTGAAGATAGGCCAATTACAATACGAGACGATAAGGGAAACACATCGAAGTGTATTGCTGAAATTGTTTCTTTATTTATTACGATTATGGATAAATTACGTTTGAAAATGAATACAATGGATGCCTTACAACCGGATGTGAAAGATTTGGCTGATAATATGGATCGCTTGTCGTTGATACCGAAAGATTTTGAAGCAAAACAAAAAGTTGAAACATGGCTGAGTACACTGAATGAAATGCAAGCTTCGGACGAGTTGTTGGAAGGACAAAGTTGGAAGGACAAGTGCGCCAGTTTCCTTTTGATTTGGAATCGGCATATGCAGATTTTACAAAACTATTACATAGTCAATAGTTTATTTGTGGTTGGAGTAACGTAGAGTATTTGTTATGTGTTAGAGGAGGAATATTCTTCATATGAAATTAAAAATTATTTAATATCTTAGCTTTTAATTAAACTTAAAGTTATGTATTTCTTTTTGCAGATTATCACAACCTGTTAAATGCTTATAAATACTTCAGCGGTTTTTTAACTGCATTTAATGAGATATGCTTAAGTTGCGAATTTATTTTCGTTTTAGCTAATTGCTCCACTTCAGCTTCAAGCTCTTGATCCTTCTTTTTAAGGGTTTTAACATATTTAATCGCTTCGCCAAGTATTGCGAAATTGGAGGTTTTCTTGCGTTCATCTTCTTTTAAAGGAAGTTGATGCTTCAGCTGTTCATAGCATTCTTTGAGGTGCGCCCGGCGATTTTTTTTTCCAATTTGTTATGCACTTCCCGGGTACCAGCCCCATTACTATTGGAACTGATTGTTCGCCTCCGGCCGCTGCCACCAATAACCGGTGTGACGTGCATCATTTGAGACGCAATTGCCGCTTGTTGTGCTGACAACATCTGCAAATAGTGACTTCCAGTCGTACCTTGTCGCGATGGCGACTGATTACCACCAATGCAATTCATAGTATGGACGTCCTCGATGATCATGTCGCCTTCATCTCCATTATTTAGAAGCGATTTGTTAGCTGCAATTTTATGTGAAAGTGAAAAACTGCGTATGCGCGTATGCGTATGCGTATCATAAATTTTTCTACACGTAACGGGTGGTGGGGTAAGAGGTTCTGAAGTTTTATAACGTATTGAGGAATTTGAAGGTGCAGATGTGCTGTTGATCAGCGAAAATTTTGATGATATTGTCACCGATTGATGTTGTTGCTGTGTTTGTTTTGGTATGCTTATCGCTTTGGATGTTGCATCACCAAGTGTCGCTGCTGGCGATGCAATACGCAAACCATCATTCAGCAACATTTGGTTATTGGCCGCAGCGGATACGACAACAATATCGCCACCACTGCCACTATCAACAAGTCTAAATGTTTTTGTTTTACTATTATATTGACTACTACAAATCCCCATACTGTTTTCCTCGTGCATTGGCTGTGGGGGAGTTTGTTGTTGTAGTTCTTGCTGCTCGTTTAAAGTATGAATAGTTTGTCTTGGCGGGTATAATACGGCGAGCCCATTATGCTTCGTGGATGATTTAATATGCGATGTGTCCAATACTTGTTGCTGTTGAATACCAACCATTTCCCGCCATTTTTTTTAATAATGACTTAGCCCGACGTGCTAAGTTCTCGTCCGTAGTACGTCTTCTTAAATGATTTATAAACTTTGCCAATCTGTTGGCTTCCACTTGCTCTCTGGTAACCGGTGAGCATTCCAATGAAGAAATAACAGACACGACTGAATCCATATTGACCACATCATAGTTTTGGTCCAGCGATTTACATAAACGTAGTGTTAAATCATATATATGTTGGGTGTTCATTTATACAAGCCTACACGAACCCCAAAAATTGTGAAAGGTTGTAATGAAAGATAATAAATTTCTCCTTCCTTATCGATTATTTTTATAGCATTGATTTTCAGGATGTTTCAAAATGTAACATTCTTATTATTAAAAGGAAAACACGCTTTTATAAAACATACATGCGCAAGTTTAAGAAACTATTGCTGACTAACCAACGGAGTTGAGGAGTTATATTCTTATCCCGAAGTCTTCCAGTGCTGTCATAGTGCCATTAAATTAAATGTATATGCATCCTTTTAAAGAATGAATACTTTATCGGTACGGGTAAAAAAAAAGAAATCCGTTAACCCGTTGGTGCCAGTGTATCATTTTGAACACGTTCTCAACATTTTGCATGTGTTTTCGAAAAGAGGCACGTATCTGGTTAGGTGCAACCTCTATGGGTAGTTGAGCATGGAAGTTGATTTGATTGTATTTATAGTTAAGAAGGAAACGGTTGGTTTCCATTTTAACTATTTTTTAATAGCTATTTCAATACATACATTTTGTTGGTCTCGCGCCTTTGGCCGAGTGTGTAGGTGTTCTGTCATCCTCGCTCGGGGTGAGCGGGTGAAGTTGGGTTGATTTGCTGTCCTCGCTCTGGGAGAGCGGGTGAATTGTGGGTTTGATTTTGAAGATGAAAAATATTTGTTTTGTGGCAGATGGGGATCTGCATTAGGGTGGTTGATTGGCCTCGGTGGGCGAGCGCTGGGTTTTGAAATTTTGAAAATTTAAAAAAAATTATGGGCCGAGTGCCTTTGTTTTCTGTGGCAGACCGAGGGTCTGCGTAAAGGCTTTTCTGGTATACTCGTTATGGGAGAACGAGTGAGTGGACTATTTTTTTTTTTTTTGAACGGAGGGATGTGGAGGCACGGGGGGGATTGTTAAGCGAAGCTTTTGGTCCTCGCACCATCTATCTCCGTGGGAAGAAGGATCAGTTTGACCAAAGGTCGTCTGACTTGACCCTTCTCGGTTATGAGGTCGACTACACGTACTCGGTTATCTTCTCCGGGGTGTACGTCGACGACTCTACCTAGCCTCCACTCGTTGGGAGATAAGTTGTCCTCTTTGAGGACAGCGAGATCTCCCACCTTTATATTTTCTTTGGGATGCTTCCACTTCACTCGTTTTTGAAGTTCGGATAGATATTCCACCTTCCATCGTTTGCAGAAAGTGTGATGGAGGGCTTTGAGCTTCTGCCATCTGTTTATTAAGGAGGCCGTGCTTTCGTTAACATCCGGTTCTGGCGGCGCCAGAAGATGGCTGCCTGTTAGGAAATGTCCTGGAGTTAGGGGTTCCAGGTCCGTTGGGTCATTCGACCCCGGACTGAGAGGGCGCGAGTTGAGGCACGCCTCAATCCGGCACAAAAGTGTTTGGAACTCCTCCATAGTATATTTGTGGGGAGAAGCGATCTTTTTGAAGTGGCTTTTGAAGCTCTTCACTCCCGCTTCCCACAAGCCGCCCATATGTGGAGCGCCAGCGGGAATAAAATGCCAAGTTAATGCTTGATGGCTATACTTGGAGACTGTTTTGTCTCGGCTTTCTGCCAGGAAGGCTTTGAATTCCGATCGTAGAGATCTGGAAGCTCCGACAAAGTTCGTACCATTGTCGGAGTAGATGTTCTTCGGACATCCTCTTCTCGCGATAAAACGCGAAAAGGCCGCGAGGAAGCCTGGGGTACTAAGGTCACTAGTGGCTTCTAAATGGATGGCCTTAGTGGAAAAGCAGACGAAAAGGCATACGTAGCCTTTTGACAGGCGACATCCCCTACCGCGGTAGCTTTTGATGTCGAAAGGCCCTGCAAAGTCTACCCCGGTATTGGTGAACGCGCGGGTAAAAGTAGTCCGTTCGCAGGGAAGGGTCCCCATAAGTTGGGACTGTATCTGCTTTCGGTGAATAATGCAGGTTTTGCACTTGTGGATGATGGCTCTGATCATGGTCTTGACATTCGGTATCCAGTATTGGGTTCGGATAAGACGGAGCATGAGCTGGTTCTCGCCATGAAGGGAGTCATGATGAGCCATCATAACTGTAAGGCGAGACAGCCTACAATTGTACGGCAAGATGATCGGATGACGCTCATTGTATGACATGTCCTTTGAAGCCCCTAGACGCCCCCCTGTTCTAATAATATCATCTTTGTCGATATATGGGTTGAGTGACAGTATTTCACTCTTTCGGTCGATAGGTTCCCTATTTTTCAATTTTAAATATTCTGTCCCGTAAAATTGTTTCTGGCAGACTCGTATTAATGCTTGAGTCGTTGCCTTAATCTCATCGGCTGAGATTATGCACGACCTTTCGTGGAACATTGCTTTAGTTTTTGGGTGAGTTCGTTTATAAAATCTCCTAACATAGGAAAGAACCTTTAAAGCCCTGGGTAAATTTGAAAAACGGTCGAGAATATCTACATGATCTACCCTTGTCGTGGCATATGTTTGTGCCCTCTTCTCCTCAACGGACGTTTTGTATTCGGTCTCTTGTGCTGGCCAGTGGGAATTGTCTTCTTGCAGCCAAGAAGGTCCCTGCCACCACAACGAATTGTTGGTCAACTCTGATGCAAGTAGTCCTCTGCTTCCTAGATCCGCTGGATTAGATTCCGAGTCCACGTGAAGCCAGTCCTTGCTACCGACCATATCGATGATCTTAGTGATTCGGTGTGCGACGAAGGTTGACCAGGAACAGGGCGGCTTTCTTATCCATGCGAGTACGATGGTTGAATCCGTCCAGAGGTGAACTTTTACGGGTCCCAAATGAATATTTCGGAATATTGATTCCATCATTTCTGCGAGAAGCACGGCGCCGCAGAGTTCTAAACGTGGTAGCGAGATGGTTTTCACTGGAGCTACTCTGGTTTTTGCTAAGAGTAAGTGAATGAAAAACTGATCGTCTCTTTTTACGCGCATATATATCGCTGCAGCATATGCTTTCTCGGAAGCGTCACAGAAGCCGTGGATTTCTATTTCGCCTTCCGGGGAAAAATTTACCCACCGCGGTATCCGTATGTTATCTATTTCGCCATAGTGTTGGGTGAAGGTTTTCCACCGTTCTAATGTATTTGGTGAGACAGGCTCATCCCATCCGGTGCCTTCTAACCAAATATTCTGCATTAATATTTTTGCTACTATGACCATTGGTGCAAGCCAGCCTAAAGGGTCGAAAAGTTTGGCTATAGCGGATAGGATTGCGCGTTTGGTGATGTTCTCGCCCTTCTCTAAAACTCCTGCGGTGAAGTAAAACATGTCTGAATGCGCGTTCCATCGTATTCCGAGTGCCTTCACCGAGATAGCCTCTTCAAACGCTAGGAAGTCCTCGCTGAGCAAATCCGTTTTGGGGATGTCCTGAAGGACTTCCTCACAATTGGATGTCCACTTGCGCAACGGAAAGCCAGCTGAGTGTAATGCTTCGCGAATCTCGTTCCTTGCTTTGATAGTTGACGCTATTGTATGCCCTCCAGATAAAACGTCGTCGACATACATACTTTCGCGTAATATACCCGATGCTATTGGGTGGGTATTTTCTACATCATTAGCCAATTGTAGAAGTGACCGTATCGCGAGGTAGGGGGCGCAGTTTACACCAAATGTGACAGTCTTTAGTTCGTAAAGACTGATGGGTTCGTTGGGGGATGTTCGATGGACAATTCTTTGAAATTTGGCGTGATTATCGGTCACCCAAATTTGCCTGTACATCTTTTCTATGTCACTATTAAAGACAAAGCGATACAGTCGCCAACGTAAAATTAAAATAGGCAAGTCTGCTTGGAGTACTGGACCTGGGTGGAGTATGTCGTTTAGACTAATGCCATTTGCTGTCGGACTTGACGCGTTGAAGACGACGCGCACCTTGGTAGTGGTACTTTCCGCCTTTACAACGGCGTGGTGGGGCAGGAAATAATTATCCGAATCGTCGGATGGTACATTATTTTTAATTTTTCTCATATGTCCAAGCGTTTCGTATTCGGATAACACTCGAACATATTCTTTCCCTAACTCTTGGTTTTTTAGTAATCGCCCCTCATTTCTGAAGAATTGTGAACATGCGCGCTTTAGGGACGGTCCTAATTTAATATTCTCAGGGTAATCCTGCCTGAATGGTAGCGAGACTGTATATCTTCCACTTTCATCACGTTTTGTTGTGTCCTTGAATAATTGTTCACAATACCTTTCTTCTTCATTAAGCATTTTGTTTTTGGGAACATTTTCTACCTCCCAGAAAGCTTTTAATTGGTTGTCCAACGCAACCTCGTTGTAGAATGACATGATGCTCTTCGTTGGACTCGGTGCTTCGATGCGACCGGTTAGTATCCAACCGAACACTGTCTCTTGGGCCAAAAGTGTATTTAGTACATTCTTTTTCAGACCACTCAGTATAATTTGGGGATATATGTCTCCTCCAAGTATGAGGTCTACATCTTCGTTGATGTAGAACCTCTTGTCTGCCAAAACCAAGTCTGGGAATGCCTGCATAGTCATGACGTTGATATGGCAGGATGGAAGATTCCCAGTGAGTTTGGCTAGGACTAGAACGGGTGTAGTCAGGCTGAAGCAGGCATCCACTGGTGAACGTAATTCAATTTTGGATGCTTCTTTCACCTGGGCTGACACCGAATTTGTGATGCCTGAAACTTGGGCATGCATTTTTCTCGCTGGCAAGTTGATTCTGCGTTTCAGTCTTTCAGTTATAAAGGAACATTCAGACCCTGAATCAATTAATGCCCGTGCGGAGAAGTCGGTACCATTATGGCGAATGTGTACGCGAGCAGTTCCTAATAGCACGCCTGTGCTGGAATTGGCATGACAGGATTTTACATGCTGGTTCGCAGATTGTCGCGCCTGTGCCGAAGTTGTTGGGCTATTATCCGCATCTTTGAAAGGATTGCGTACAGCCGTGTGTTGAGATGTATCCGCATGCAGGAGCGTGTGGTGACGAGAGTGGCATTTGGAACAGTTGTAGGAACTGGTGCACTTCGTCACGGTGTGTCCTGGGGATAAGCAATTCAGGCAGCCACTTGTGGATTTTATAAATTTAATCCTTTCTACTGGGGTTAAGTCGCAGAAGCGTGAACAGTTGCGTAATCTGTGTTCAGGGGATTTACACATTTTACAAATTGATTTTATTGTTTGCTTGGATACTTTCGTTTGAAAAGCACCAAGTCTTTTCGTAGGGGTTTCCGTTGATTGTCGCGACGCGTTTGGTTTTTGCACTTTCGAAGTGGCATGCCCTGTAAAACCAGACACTGTTTCAAGTGTCTGAAACCGATTAGACAGGAATTTATCCATATCCTCCCACTTGGATATGTCCATTTTATGGTCTATACTTTGCTCCCAAAGAGCCAGCGTGCTCTCTGGTAACTTGGTTGAGCATAGATAGGTCAGGATTGCATCCCAATTGGAAGTGTCAATTTTGTGGCATTTGAGGGACGAAATACAATTATTTATATCATTTTGCAGCTTTTTTATTGAACTGCCACACTCACTTTCTACCTTTTTTAAGTTAAATAAAATTTGTAGTTGTGTGTTAACTAAGATACGTTTGTTTTCGT
This sequence comes from Eurosta solidaginis, assembly GCF_040869045.1. Taxonomy (NCBI): domain Eukaryota; kingdom Metazoa; phylum Arthropoda; class Insecta; order Diptera; family Tephritidae; genus Eurosta; species Eurosta solidaginis. The sequence continues at coordinate 242,092,526 of NC_090320.1, forward strand.
ATCTTTCACACAAGTTTTTCCAGGCCATCTCGAAACCTTCATTTGTGAGGGGGCATTTTTTAACGATATCTTTTGCTTCGCCCTGCGTTTTGTTGTTGAGATGGAATAACTTTTCCACCCCTTTCAAGCTGGAATTGTTTATATAAATTGCCGTGAAAAGATCGCGAAAAGTTGGCCAAGACAGATAATCCCCTTTAAAAACTTCCGTATCGCAAGCAGGGAGGCGAATTTTATGCCCATGAGGTTCTTGCTCAGGGTTGACGTTCTTTTCATCCTTCTTGTATTTTTCTGCCTCAGCAGATATAGACGCTGAACATCGCACGTAGATTGCGTATGCTGCCTTTTGCTTCTTTCTGATCGCCATAACGTCATCCGCTGACACCTCATCAGATCCCAATAGCGAATCAAACGCAGACTTTACCTTCTTCCACAAGAGCCGCAACTCTTCCTGCTGTATTGCAAGGGTGTGTTTGCTATGGTCGCTCTCCGGAATAAGGCTGTAATCTTTATCAAACTCTGCGATTGATTCTGCTAAACGGATGTAGGTTTCCATTGTTTTATTTACGTTTATTAACGAGAAAATTGCCGATTATAGAAATGGAACGCTTTAGAGTAAAAATACCTGCCCAGCCGTAAATAAACACTACTGAAATTCGAAGTTTATTATTTATTTTGTTTATTGCAGAATTTGTCAGAGTAGCGACAACGAAAAGGGTTTACTTTATGGACTTTTTGTCACAGCAGCGACAACCGCAAAAGGTTTAATTTACAGACTTTGTCTCAGCGGCAACAACAAAAAAAGGGGGACCACTCGCCACCTCCACAGATAATGGGTGTATTTTTGAAAAAGTGAAAAAATGCGTGCGATATTGCAAAACAAGCGCAAAAAAAAGTGTAAATAGTGTTTAAAAAGTGAAGTGAGCACCGGATTAATTAATTAAATTGAACTCAATTTCGTGTTTGTGATGTGCAAAAAAACAACAACACAAAACTATTTAGTATGGTGCGGAAAATGAGGTTAGGTAACCCTCTTCCTTGTGTTGTGTCTGGAAAACCTTACCACTGGTGGGGGGATAGACCAGATAATCACAAGGATCGAAATAAATTAATAAACCAAGTGATTTAATTTTTGAAATTGGAAAGAAAAATGGTGCTCACTAAATAACTTCACTTTTTCACTTCTTTTTTTGATTTTAATTTTTCGCGCACTACACGGGTTTTTTTTTTTTCTTTATTTTGCAAAAAAAACAACACTCAAAAAAAAAAAAAAAAAAAAGTGGCAAGAAATATAACACTTACTTCTTATTGGTTTTTGTGCTGGAAAAGTTGATTGTGCTGTGCTGTGGTTGGCAAATATGCTGTGGCTCTGGTCACCTATGTACAATGTAAAACCTCCAACTTTTTCCTTGTCGATTTTTGGCTGCTGTGATCTGCTGTGGCAAATAAATTTTTAGTAGGCAAAATGTGCTGTGGCTCTGGTATTTGTCTAATATAAAGGCTCCAAGTTTTTCCTTGTCAGCAATTGGTGGCAAATAAATTTTTAGTAGGCAAAATTGTGCTGCGTTGTGGACTGTAATTTGTAGGTGCTTTTAGTTCCTTTTTCGGGGAGTAAGGACCAATGTTCGGCCTGAGTGCGTCGTAAACCGGCAGTGGGTAGGCGTTGGGCCTAAACAGTGGGTATCACGACCTAGCTGTGCTTTTTTTTTTTTGTTTCGGGCTGCACTGACTGTCTGCATATTCGACTAATAATGAATCTTCGGGCATTTAAAAATTAAACATTTCATCATAGTAAACATTCTTCGGACCGATAATTGTTCTCTGTGCTGTTCCACTTTTGACTTTCATGGTTCTCGAGCCAACTGTAGTTCGGTTAATATGGCTACGATCAAAGAGAAAGCTTCTGATGGTGAAGTGTAGATAGCATAGAATTTTGAAGCTTATAGCTCTCGTCTCGTCTAGCAATGTCAAATGTGCACGGGTTGAGCATTCCATTTTATTCCAGAGGTAGTGTTATATTCCTTTCACAGCTTCTAACTTTTCGTCAGTACAAACAGAGCATAACTTTCATACAGGATGCTCAGTCATTATCTTTTGAGAAAGATTGCCAGTTCGTCAGCGAAAGCCACCATATAGCAGCTGTAATATAATACAGTATACATCCTTGTGGCGTACCTCTTCACATTATGGATATACTACGGACCGATTAGTTGAATCTCTTCTTACCCTAGTCTGGTTCAAAGTTCATTCCCACTTATCAGTAACAGTTCCATTGGTAAGCATTCTGTGAATACATACTCCTGTGGTCTCCTCGATTTAGAAAGCCATGTAGGCTTTTTCGATAGCCACCGTCAGCAAACTCCAGTAGGTTAGGGGGCTTAGAATATACACGCGGCAAGTATGCCTGTCATAAGAGGCGACCAAAAGACCCAATTGATTCAAGGGATATTGTAGCGCAACCCTTTCAAGGGTTTGCCAGAGCTATTTATAGCTTCTCGAACCCAACTTTCAACCTCACCTACCCGTGACGAATCCAGTCGAGGCTCTGGCGACTCCAAATTCCATGGAAGGTTCAATGTGGTTATATGAAATCGTTCCCGAGATAGTCCACGTCAAGAAAAGCATCCTGAGTGAGTGAACGAACTTAACGCACGGGTTTTGGCCCTTACTAGTATAGCAGTTGATTGGAGAGCCGTTTATGTAGACTACATAGACATCGCTATGTTGCAGACTAATAGCTTTTTATACCTTTCATGGAAATGAAATGATATATTAACTTTGTCACGAATCTCAAAATTACAAGTCTTTAAAGAAAAATAGATAGATCCACCAATAAGTATACCGAAATGATCAGGATGAAGAGCTGAGTTGATTTAACCATGTCCGTCTGTCCGTCTGTCTGTTTGTATGCAAACTAGCCCCTCAATTTTTGAGACATCTTCACAAAATTTGGTGAGCGGATATATTTAGGTGTCCGATTAGACATTTGCCGGAACCGGCCATATCGGCCACTATAGCATATATCCCCCATACAACCGTTTCTGAAAAGGGGATTTTTGTCATACCTTCCTCAATTTATCAGATTGAAGCTTCAAACTTCACCATATGCTTTCGTATATTGTACATATTGTTGTCTGAAAAAAATGAATGAGATCGATCGTATATAACATATATCCCATACAACCGATTGTTCAGACAATAAATTTTTCGTAATTTCTGCCCCATTTTAACAGCTAGAAGCTTCAAATTTCACGATATGCTTACGTATTGGCGTGTATTGTTGTCTGAAAAAATCATAGAGATCGGTGTTATATATATTATATACCCCACATAAACTGTCATTTCTGCCCCCTTTTTAACGGCTAGAAGCTTCAACTTTCATCGAATAAATTCGCTTACGTCATATATTGTTGAGATAAGTAATTCATGGTCGTAGCTATTTCATGCAGACCACAAAAAACATGAAACTTTGCATCCTCACACAAAGTACCAGCACAGTCGAAGACAGTCCCGTCTTTACTTGGTTTTTTTTTTTTTTTTTTTTAATTTAGCAGATTCTTTCAAATCGGGAGCTTTCAACAACGTTACACCCTCTGCGATCACTGATACACTAATCGGCTTGGGGGCCGATGTTCATGCCGACCTAGCAGGTTCAACGGTGGTCAAACACATACGGAGAATCACCCCGCAGGGTGGGGTACTTTCTCCCCTTCTGTGGGTTGCCACACTTAATGAGCGATCTAAAGCAAACTAAGCTGAGAATGGTGGAGAACTGGACCAGGAGTAAAGGTATATCGGTCAATTCAGCCACTGGTTCTGTTCTCTAGGAAATATAAGATTCCTGCGTTGCAGCTGCCGGTGCTAGCAAGTACGACCCTGACGCTGAGGGACTCTGTCAAATAGCTAGGAGTAATTTTGGATAGGAAACTATCCTGGAGGGAAAACGCTCAGGAGCGTGTAAAAAAAGCAACGGTGGCACTGTACAGCTATAGGGGAGCTGTTGCGCGAAGATGGGGATCACCGTATATTACCCTGTGGCTCTACACTGCAGTGATTAGACCAATCCTCTTATATGAGGCGTTGGTCTCGTGGACGAGCTTGGATACTAAATCGACCCTACGGGTATTCCAGAAGATACAAAGAAGTGCTCTAGTCTGCGTGTGGAGGAGCCCTGCGCACCACCCATCCGGAGGCGCTGAATACTCGTTGTAATGTGTTGCCAATGTATTTAATGGCCAAGCAATGTACGGCCTTTTCTGCTCTACGGCTGCGATAATTATCTGGCTGGAGAGACAATGTGGATGGCCATGCAGCCATCCTTAATAATCTGGATTTGCCTTCGTCGGACTATTGCGCTTCGACTGTATTTTCGATATAAAGTACGAGGTTGTTATCCCGGATAAGGATTATTGGTTGAAGGAGCCGCCGGACCTGAGCGATAGGCTGCAGATATATACTGACGGTTCCAAACTGGATAAAAAGGTGGTCAGCGGGGTCTTTGCACCTCAACTAAGGTGAAATCTATCCTTTAACCTACCCGATCATTGCAGCGTCTTTCAGGCGGAGGTGGCTGCTATAAATGAGATCGTTGATCACCTTAGAAATGCTACTCACGGCTATAATCAAATTTGTATTTATTCTGACAGCCAGGCTACACTAAAAGTGCTTGGATCGGTCACATGTAAGTCCAAGACAGTAGAGAAGTGCCGCAAATCTCTTAACGAGATCGCTGACCAAACTTCCCTCAGTTTGGTATGAGTGCCGGGACACTCCGATATACCGGGCAATGAGATGGCTGACGAACTTGCAAGGGGGGTACATCCGTTCCACTTTCGTCGTCCTGGAAGGAATTGAGCATACCGCTCGCTACTTGTAAGCTCCCTTTGATTGGGATTTTCCTTAGGGAAGCGGGTGTGAAATGGAGCAATCTCGAATCCTGCTACCACATCAAGCTCGTGTGGCCTGAATAGGACGCGAGACGCACAAGAAGTCTCCATCTTCTTGGAAGGGGGGATATATCTCTGGTGGATGGACTTTTAACCGGCCACATAGCAATCGGGAAGCATGAACAATGGCTGGGTGCTCCCTATAATGATTACTGCAGGAGCTTCAAAGACGAAGAGGAGATAGAAACAGCCAAGCATTTTCTGTGCAATTGTCCTGCGCTTTGGCGCAAGAGGAAGCAATCTCTGGGATCTCCCTTCTTTGACGATCTTTATGATCTGGTTAAGTTGGAACCTAAGAAATTCCTGACATTTGCTGAATCGACCTGTTGTTTTGTGTAGGGGAGAGATCCACGTATTATCACAACGGGACCTTTTTGGGCCTAAGTGCACTGGTGCTCGCACCGGTGGCCACTCTTACCTAACCTAACCTTCAAATCGTACCAGTTATTAAGTTGAATCTTCATAACGCAACTTGTGTATTGATAGCAGGGAGGTTAAAGTTGAGAGAAAAACTACTTGTAAAACATTTTTCGCGGCTATACCTCCCTCCTACCTTTTGTATATATTGTTTTGTATGCATCGTGTAGCAAATAATAATAATAATGGTAATGCGTTGTTATATTATTTACAATTTCTTACAATAATTAATATGCGAAGCTTGTAAGTCGAGGTTAACGCTAAAATAAAACTCTTCTTCGTTCCCTAAAAGATCCGGGTGTACATATGTTACAAAGTATGTATGTACGTATGTATGTAAAAAGGTGTTGCAGGTACACGTAACTTGTAAAAAAACTTGTTCTACTCAAATTTATTATATTAATTTTTCGATTGCACGGTGCATTCGTTCCGCCACAAACAGAATACAAATAATTGTTGAAATTTAACGATTAAAAATGCACTGAAAAAAAAAATTGATCGGCGATTGTAAATAATTCTTAACAAAACAATAAAAGGTATATGATTCAAGAATTTTTTAATACTTTTTGTTACGCCAGATGATGAGATTTCACCTGCCAATAATCAAAGGTACCAACAGGTACCGGAATATTTACCAACTCTTAAGTACTCTTAATGTGTCTGGACTAATTGTTGTCCCTGCAGGAGAAACCATATACCAAATGTCTAGGAAACATTCTAGACCATAATTTGTGGTGGAAGGTCAAGGTGGACACTTGAAAACCTATCGTATAATGTGTTGTTGTTGTCGTTGTAGTGATAAGGACACTCCCCGAAGGTCTTGGGGAGTGTTAACGATGTTGATGGTCCTTTGCCGGATGCAGATCCGTTACGTTCCGGTAACAAGCACCATAAAGGTACTAACCAGCTCGACCATCTCGCAAACGATTTGGTATGACCACATGACACCTTCTAGGCCATACCGTCCTCCCACCCCCTAGATTCATCAGGAATTCGGCGTCGCCAGAGCTTCGGATTTTAATGAAACAGGACTCGCCACTGGTATGTGAAGTTGACAATTGGTTTGGAGAAGCTATATATTGCGCTGGCAACCCCTTGAATGAATTTGGTATTATAGTCGCCTCTTACGACAGGCATACCTACCGCGGGTATATTCTAAACCCCCTAACCCGCTGGGGGCTATCGCATAATATGGAGCTCTTGTTTGGTAGACGGCAGCTGAAAAAAGAACGAACCTCATATAGTTAGAGTAATTATGTAGGCTAACAATGCTTAGCATAACGGAAGCCCGGAAAACTACCCCAACCAAGGCTGCACTGTTTGCCATTCTGCAGATTCCACCTGTAGACCTGGTGGCGAAGATCGTAACGTTAACAATTACAACGAGGACAATATATCTGAGCGCTAACCATATGGCCCTAGTAGTATAGCGTCATCGAATATTGGACCGACAGAATAGGCGCTTCGGTGGGTCGCTTCTAGTTATAATAGAGGTGTAAGGTTGGCTCAATGACGCCAAAGTAATGTAAGGCGTAGGATGTATGGTATACAGCGCACATCCGGAAATAACAAAAATTTCACAAACTGCCAGATTACTGTTATATTTTTCAGACGAAAGTAGTAGCCGTGACTAAAGCAGTTGAAACACTGGAGGAAAATAGCTTAATTTGCAGGCGCGTCAATTTTTATATCACTCATAGCACAATTTAAAAGTGTAGGCGATCCCTGGAGAGTAACGCTATAGGGAGAAAAATACACCTATATTGGGCCCTGGTCATATGGGAATAGAAGGAAATGAAAAAGCGCATAAGCTAGCTAAACAGCGCACATCGCTGGAAGCGACGTAGATGTTCCAAGCAGATTGGGGAGATTAAACGGAGGCGAGAGCTGTGCATGATCAACCAAGCAGGAAAGACGTGAAACCAAGTGCGGCGCCGCAAAGTGTCGAAGATCATGCGCAAGTCTTACAATCTCAGACTAACAAAGTTACTCTTATCCTTGAAAAGAGTACACTGAGGGCTCGTAATGGGTTTTCTGATTGGACACTGCCTTTTGACGTCTCATGCTTTTAAATTAGGCTTTGTCAGCAATAGCAGATATAGGAATTGCGGGTTGGAGAAGGAAGCGATCGAGCACGTTTTGTCCAAATATTAGGGGTTGCACTGCTATCAGATATAGAAGCAGCAAGTAGCATAGGTCACAGAAAGCTTCTAGTGTTTGCCAAACAAACAAAACGCGGTTATTTTATAACAAAAGTCCTGGTTTCTGCTAGAGTTTTTCAGTTTGGTCGTTAAGAAAACTTATGCGAGGTCCTCACGAACCAGTCAGTTCAACCTAACCTAACCATATAGAACTGCAACCTACATATGATTTTGTTGCCGTCAGCCTTTGTAGCTCCAGATAATGTGCTGGAAATTCACAGAAGTAAGCTGTAATCATAAAGATCCTAAGCGGTTACGATAGCTTCGGGATCGGGATGATTTATTCGGGATCAAAATTATCTTAGTGCGCTCTTAGTTATTGGAGGGTTAAACTAGCATGGATACCTCTCAGCCGGAAATACATGACATACTCACAAATTTCCCTAGACTCTTTAAAATGTTTATTTTCTAGAAGAATATAGACGGATCACATATCTCCAAACTATCTACTTATAATTCCTGTGTCCTGATTCTTATATAAGGAAGACACTGAAGTGTTGCTTCAAATCATTGGGACATTTGCTTGCGACATTTTATATTTATACCGGACCCCTTAAAAGTTCCGGAAAATATCATCGCTAAGGTATTGCCCGACCTACTCAGGAACGATTTGATATGACCAAGTTAAAAGTGATGAGTCATCCAAAACCTTCTTTTCGTGAGGTATTTGGAGTAGGACAAGGATTTTGAATAGGATAAGGAGGTTGAAAATGAATTGTATTAAGTTCAATATATATGGGGTTAAGATACTTGGCTTGGATATCATACGTGGTTCCAGGCTCTGGATCAGGGACTGGTATCAGTCTTAGACCGGCCATAGTGAAGAATTGTCACACGTGATTAGTTATCACGTCCTGCACGAGGTGCCCCTGCTTCTACTGATAATGGAGGATCTAGAGAGTGGATATAGTCCTTGTCCAGGAGCCGTGGCTGAGTAGTAACGGCAGAAAGATTTCTGGATTAAGAACTGGAAAATTCAACACATTGGTGCATGGGGAGGCAGGTAGGCCTAGATCCTGTGTGCTTGTTAAAAAAGAGATTAAAGCTTTTATTCTCTCTAATTTCAGCAATGCTGACGTAACCACGGTCTGCCTCGAGTGATGCAGTGATGAAACGTGGGTGGTCTCAGCGTACATGCCCCATGGGGACATAGCGGGACCATCACCTGCGATACTGGGCGAAATCACCGCTGAAGCAAGGTGGATAGGTGTTGGCGTGATCATCGGTTCCGATGCTAATGCCCATCATAGCATCTGGGAAGCTCGGATACCAACACTAGAGGTGAATCTTTATTTACTTTTATTGTAGATGAGGGGCTTTGTATATGTAAAAGGGGGAATGACCCGACTTTTATTACTGCGGTAAGCGAGGAGGTCTTGGACCTCACCCTTGTTATTAGAGAGCTGGAAGGTGGGATATCTGGCTGGAGGGTTCTCAACGAGCACTCCTTCTCTGATCACTGATATATTCAGTTCTCGCTGAACGAAGAACGTCCCGGTAAAATATCTTTTAGGAACCCTAAAAGTACTAACTGGGACTTGTATTGTAGGAAGCTGGGAGAGCTGTTGCTTGCGGCGCCTACCATTATTTCGGACCTGTCCGAATCTGAGATAGACGTTCTGGTGGAAAACTTCACTTCTTCACTTCTCAGCTTCCGCGAAAACGTAGAAGGCTGCAATGAATCGGCGAGGTTTAGAAAAAACTCTCTAGGAATCCCGCTCCTCTGGGGTATCTAAGAGAGGATGATGGGGACTGGTCGATGAGTTGCGAGGAGTCCCTAAGGCTTTTACTGGATAATCATTTTCCCGATTTCCTAATTGCGCAGGAATCTTCGCCTGCATGTTCGGCTGGCGTTGGCCATGCAGAAGTGCCTGCCATTCCAATACGGGCTATAGGGTCTATAGGGTCGTTCAAGCCCTATAAGTCTCCGGGCCCGGATGGAATCATTCCTGCGCAACTTCAAAAGTCTTTGGGGACTTCCTGCCGCTGTTTGGCCGTCATCTACACTAACTGCCCAGGCTTAACTATATCCCGAAGTCTTGGTACCCGGTTAGGGTTATTTTAATTCCGAAGGCCGGCAGAAGCTCTCATGTACTATGCACCGTTGGTACTTTCTGATAGGGTTAAATATTTGTCAAGAGCTAAATGTAAGCCGCAAGTTTAAGTTCGCTGATCACTACAGTGTATTCCAAGCGGAAGTTGCTGCGATTAAGGATGCGGTAGATGGAATACTATCCAGTGCAACTACGGTGAGGGAATTTAACATCTGCTCTGATAGCCAAGCGACTATCAAGGCCTTGAGCTCAACAACAGTGCGATCGAGGGTAGTCTGGGAGTGCCTGACCTCGCTTGCGATTGCATCGAATTATTTTACAATTAGAGTGATATCCCGGGTAACTGTCAAGCGGATCTCTTAGCCCGCATCGGTACAACTGAACTGGATGAAGATGGCTGTAGGGATTTCGGGATTCCGCTAGCCACCTATGGATTGCTCCTCCATATCTGGGCCTCGAGTCAGCTCAGCAAACGTTGGTCGGACACCACGTCTTGCAGGGTAGGAAGATTTTTCTGGCCGAAAGTGGATGGCAGGAGGTCCGCTGAAATATTTGGGTTCATTAAGGCTCACCTATCAATGGTCTTTGGGGTTTTGACAGGGCACTGTCCGATGGGTAGCCATGCGGTACGTCTCAATATACTGGAAACTCCATCCTGCTGCAGCTGTATGGAGGACGATGAGGAGGAACCACCAAATTACTTTATGCTTGATTACTCAGCTTTTGCCAGAACTAGGCGAAAGTACTTCAGTCGCGACTCACTTGGATCTCCCGAGGATTTATCCAAAGTTGAGATCGGTATCATTCGAAGCTTTATCGTTGCTACTCAACGATTCTCTAAGTAGCTAGACCGTTATTTTTGGTGTATGTGGTATCACAACGGACCTTCGTGTTGTGCAAGTGAGCTATCCTCATGAGGGAAGCTACCACCTAACCTAACCTAACCTAAGTTCAATATTTTGTAATTATGTGTGAGGAGTACAAGCTCAATTTTTTCCGGGTTTACATCGAGACCTGAATTTCTAGCCCAATTTTTTATTGTTGATACTGCCGTATTTGTTAAATTGTAATGCTTCCGATGAAAATTTTTCTCCCTCCTTGAGTTGTAAATGTTTGTTACATACCAAAGTTCAAAGTAGACGACTCTGCGACTCTATCAACCAGATTTAAAAAAAAGCATGGGTACCAAGTACTCGCAAAGCTCGATGTGTAGACATATAGGTGTAGGTCAAGAAAGTTATTATTTTTCCAATAACAAAGCGATAACTTTTCGATAACACGCCGATAGCAAATTGGTAACATATCGGCAAAAAAAATATATAACTTTGGAATAGCAAATCGATCGTTTTTGATACTAATCGGTAACTTTTCGATGGTAAGTTTTTCACTTTTCGATAACATATTGATAATTCATTCATAAGAAATCAATAACTTTTTGATAACAAATCGATAGCTCTTTGACACTTGTCGTTAACTTTTCGATAATACGTCAATCGCTTTTCGATAAAATATCGAATACTTTTTAATAACATACCGATAACTTTTTGATAAAAAATCTAACGTTTTTTATAACAAACCGATAACTCGTCGCCAAAAATCAATAACAGTTCTGCTATCGATAGCAAGTTCATAGGACTTCGATAATAAATCTATAACTCGTCTTTACCGCTTCGCTAACATGCTTAAATATAACAAAACGATAACTCATACAAACCGACGACACGCGGTTACCAAATCGGTAAGACTTCACAGAAAATCGATAACTTTTCGATTCTTATCGATGACTTTTCGATACAAATTCAATCACTTTCTGATAACATATCGAAAGTTTTTCAACAGCAGGTCGATCATTTTTTGATACTTATCGAAAACTTTTAGATCGTAAGTGTATCGCTTTTCGACAACATATCGATATTTCTTTGAAAAGAAAACCTATAGCTTTTTGGTAAATAATCGATACAATGTTGGTACTTAGCGATAAGTTTTCGATACTAAGTTAATCATATCGATAAATTTTTAATGAAAAACCGATAACTTATAACTCGTCTATAAAAATCAATAACTGATTTGTTATCGATGGCAATTTTTAAGCACTTCAATAACAAATCGATAACTTGTCAATACCTCTATGATAACACCCTTATAACGAACGGATAACTCATCGATAACAAACCGTTAACATTTCGATGGTAAATTAATAACAGGCCATCCGGTTCTTCCTTCCTTTCCTTTTCTTTTTAAGTTTCCTTTTCTTTTTTCTGTTCTTTCTACAAAAATTTATCGCAGGGCAGCTGCTGCTGCCCGTATGTAAGTTGTTTGAGTCAGTACAGACTGAGTCCACAAACTTAATTTCTCTATCTAACTACCATGTCTCAAGCCTCCTCACAGGTTGACTCCCACTAGCGATACATAGGCCACAATACCCACAGTGCAAGAAAAAGGATGTAACACTTGTTTTCGAGTAACTCACACCGAGTAGTACAAAAAATAGCTTAGGACTCTACCGATTTCTTACAGTGCATTTGAACCACCAGAGCAATGACACAAGCAAACAATTGGTACAAATCCGTTCACACTGTAATATGAGCACATGCACACACACACGCGATCCTAATCACCTGCAATAAACACCAGCATGTTGTTGTTGTTCTTGCCACTGTTGTCAAAATGTATTTTTCGTAGCGGTTTAAAACATTCTTGCACGGTATTCACAAACATTTCGGCTCTACCTAGAATCCAAATGAAATAAACACTTTGCAGCGATCATTTACATGTATGCATACCAATTGGGCGGAACGTCAGCGAACGTAGCGATCAACAACGATGTATGTGTGTATGTATGTAGCAGGAACTTGTATCAACTTGACTTGGATAAACTTTGGATACCGCGCGCGATATGCCAGTAGCTGTGCCGCGTACCAAGTGCCATATAACGCTTAATTGTGGTCATTTCGGTGGAAGAGTAGCGTTGGTGTTGGCGTTTAAAATGCCATCACGTGCACGCATGCGCGTCGGGTGTAGAAACTGCGCGTACACAGTAAAAAGGCCCAAAGGCGACGACGCCGCCGCAAAATCAAAATGCTAGCCAATCCCTAGATTTGGAATACGATTTGTTACCGCTGGGGGGGCAATGTTCAATACACACTAAACTTCGGTTGATGGAGGGCATTCAAAGCAATTGATTGGGGAAGGGACAACAAAGCTGTGAATAAGCATTAAGCGAAGGGAAAAAAGCAGCAAGTGTAAGACGCACCTTGTGTAACTTGCTATCATATTTTTTACAAAACGCGTAGCTACTTGTTTTGCTTGATTACTTCAAAACAAAAAAACAAAAAACACAACAACTACACACTGAACGAAATGGTTGGGATTTATCGACTTGAGAGGAGTTTAATTAAGAAAGGATATACCCAGATGTGGACTATGGAGGCTATATTCGGAAACGAGTGTATGCATATGAGGAATAAACATCATGGTACACGTATCTCAAACGGCGCTCTTGCGAATTTGTGCCATATAGCGGTCCATGAAGTTTAAAAACATAAAATTTACCCAGCTTTGTTTTCGTGGTAGACTTCTGATCTGTTTATACAATAGCCCCCAACTAAAACGACGGGACAACCAATATCAAATACTTTAGAAAATATTTCTAAAAAATGGGATAATCCTTCGGCAGCAGTTTGACAAGCCCTTCAAGTGTATTTCTGCCGTGTAAAACTCCTCAGTAGAGGCCTTTCGGAGTCGGCATAAAACATTTCGGCCCGCCAATTTAAAGGGAAAATGAGAAGGCTGCACATCCCAAATTGCCTGAGAAACTGGATCTTAATCTGCCCGGAGCTATATTGCGCCATATTATTAAAATAAATAAATGTAAGGCGCGATAACCTCCGCAGAGATTTTAGGCCGAGCTTTTCTTCCAATTTGCGTCGCGCTTCTTCTAATTTTTTCTTCAAATTGGCGGGAAGAGACCTATTTGTTTTATGCCGACTCCGAATGGCATCTCCAAAGGCAGATGAGTTTTCACTGAGTGCTTTTCATGGCAGAAATACACTCGAAGTACTTGCCGAACACTGCCGAGGGGCGACCCAGCTTAGAAAAGTTTTCTTCTAATTGAAAAAACTTGTTTCTAAAATTTTAATGTTGCTTTGCCCGGGGCGTGAACCCAAGATCTTCACTATGGTAGGCGGAGCATGCTACCATCACACCACGGCGGCCGATCGCCATATTATTTTTTATGTATATAAACAGGAGGGCACACCTGGCAGTTGGTATAGGAGAAAGAGAGCTCGGGCATCGTGTTGGAAGTTTCTTACCGAGCACCCCTTCTGTAATCTCTGATATATTCAACTCTAAGGAAGAACGTTTTGGTAGAATATCTTTAATATCTCTAGAAGTAATAACTGGGATCTATATTGTAAAAAGATGAAGCAATTATAGCCTGTGGTGCTTGCCGTGAGTAGGGACATGTCTGAAACTTTGACAGAGTCTCTAGTTAAAAACCTTAGCTCTGTAAGAAGCAGCGTCTTTCAACAGTTCTTCCCATTGACAACTTATAGAGGGAAAGGCGAGTAAGTTACTACGGTGCCCGACCATTGAACCTTCAGTAGGCAATTTTTAGTTAAGCTGCGAGGACTTCTTGAAGGGGTTTCTGCGAAAAGGTGGAAATAAACAATGATTCTGTGATGCTTACAAAAATTATCTTAAGGAATCCTACTTCACTTGGCTAATTTGAATAGTGGGCCAGCCAACTGATGAGCAAAAAAGCACTGATGGGCAGGTTAGGTTAGGTTGAACTGGTCGGTCCATGAGGAGCTCAAATAGACTGATTGAGTCCGTAGTTTGTTTTAACCACCAAACTGAAAAACCCTATTCAAAAACCAGGACCTATGTTATAAAATAACTCCGTCCTCTTGGCAAATACTAGAAGCTTCCTAGGACTTAAGCCACTTGCTGCTTCTAGATCTGACAGCTGTATCACTCCTAATAGCTGGAGTCTTAGCCTTGCAAGTGCAGGGCGTGGCGCCAGAAGGCAGTGTCCAGTCAGAATACCCGTCATGAGTCTACAGTCCTCTCTTTTTAATGATAGAAGCAACTGTGTTAGTCTAAGGTTGTAAGACCTACACATAAGCTTCGACGCTTTACAGCCCCGCTTGAACCCACGCCTTTCCCGCTTGATCGATCATGTGCACCTCTCGCCTTCGCTTAATCTCGCCCAATCGAATTGGGACGTCTACGGAGCAAGCTTCAAGGGATGCGCCCTTTTTAGTTAGTTCGTCCGCTTTTTCATTCCCATCTATTCCCATATGCCCTGGGACCCAATAAAGATGTACGCTTCTCCCTGTCTCTCCAGAGACTGCTTACACACTAACACGCATTTAGATGCTGGGCTATGCGAGATTATTGCCTTAATTGCTGCTTGACTGTCAATATCAAAGTTAACACGGTTGCAGCTTAAGCTATTCTCTTCCAGGGTTTCCACTGCTTTGCATACGGCTAATATTTCCGCTTGGAAAACGCTACAGTAATCCGGCAGCCTGCAGGATCTGCTTATTTCCGGATCAGCGCAGTATACCGCAGACCTTACTCCTTCCACTACTTTGGAACCATCGGTGTACACATGTATCGCCTCGTCCGCCATTTGCGCACCCTTGCGCCAACCGTCCACCCCTAATTTTGCCTTAAGATGTCCCTCGAAGCGCAGATAGGGAATCATGTAGTATGTTCGTCTTGTGATTGATGACGATATACTACTATGGCCATATGGTCGGCGCTCAAGCTGCCCCGAAGCACCGAGCCTGGTTGCGGTCGTTAATGCTTTGTTCTTTGCTACCAGGCCTACAGGTGGAAGAATGGCATACAGTGCAGAATGGCATACAGTGCAGCCGTCGGGGTTGTTTTCAGGGCTCCCGTAATGCTAAGCATCGATAGTCTGCATACCCCTCTAATTTTTTGAGGTATGTTGTTTTTTGTGTGGCTTTCCACCAAGCATGAACTCCATAGTATAGAATAGGGCTTACACTAACTGTAAAAACCCAATAAGAAAGAGAGGGCGATAGGCCCCACGTACACCCCAGCATTCTTTTACAGGCATAGAATGCCGTTGAGGCCTTCTTGACCCTCTCCTCCACGTTGAGCTTCCATGACAGCTTACTGTCTAGGATGATTCCTAGATATTTTGTGCAAGGTTTCTCTTGTAAGATCACCCCTCCTAACTTAGGCCTCATCCAATTTGGGACCTTGTACCTCTTTGTAAACAAGACCATATCCGTCTTCTCCGCATTGACTTTCAACCCGACATTAGATGGCCAGGTATGAATATCCCGAAGCGCCCGATCCATCAAAGAACTAATCGTTGGAAGGCACTTTCCACTTATGACAATTGCAACGTCATCTGTGTAAGCCGTAAGTTTTACGGGTCCCTCATCGAATTGCCTGAGCAGTTGGTTGATGACCAGCGTCCACAGCAGAGGTGATAGCACCCCTCCCTGCGTCGTGCCCCTGTCCACTGATTTCGTGGCCTCGTACAATCCCCATTGTGATGTAATCTTTCTGCAATTTAACATGCAGCCGATCCATCTGGTCAAGGTAGGATGAACTTTAATGTAATTAAGACCATCCATAATCGCCCATTTTGCAACATTATTGAAAGCCCCGGCAATGTCCAAGAAGACTCCTAGAGCATACTCTTTATATTCCAGGGAAGTCTCTATGCTTATTACCACCCTATGCAATGCGGTGTCTACCGACTTGCCTTTGGTTTACGCATGCTGTGTTGTGGAGAGCAGCTTTTCATCCACGTTGGACTTTATGTACACATCTATCAGCCTCTCAAAGGTTTTGAGCAGAAATTATGTTAAGCTAATGGGTCTATAGTGTTTGGGATACACGTGACCGATCTTCCCCGCCTTTGGTAGAAAAGCTACAAGAGCGGTTCTCCAAGAGTGATGTACATGATTCAGTCTTATGCACCCATCGAATATTATTTTAAGCCATTCCACGACGGCCCTACTTGAGATTTGTAGCATGGCCGGGAATATACCATCTGGGCCCGGCGATTTAAACTTAGCAAACGTCTTCACTGCCCACTCGATCTTGGTATCGGTCATCAAGCCCGGCACTACTAGCTCCGTGATCGAAGTTTGAGTGAGGTCTGCTGACTCTTCTAAACCGTCTCCCGATGGGAAATGTGTATCGAAAAGCACCTCAAGGGATTCCTCACTATTACGTCACCATTCCCCGTTCTCTTTCTTCATTAGTCCCTGGACTATGTTTCCCTTTGCTAGGACTTTTTTCAACCGTGCTGTTTCGCTGGAGCACTCTATGTCCGTACAGAAACTTTTCCATGAGTTTCTCTTCGCCCTGGTAATTTCACGCTTGTAGATCCTCAGTAGATCTCTGTACTCGTCCCGACACGCTTCGCTCTCAGCGGTCTTTGCGAGCTTAAACATTTCTTTTACCTGTCTTCTTAGATGACTCAGCTCATTGCTCCACCATGGCGGCTTTGCTTGGCAGGAACCTCTTCCTGTATTGATGGCACTATTGGAAGGGCTGTTGTCTCCCCGCAGAAAAGCTTACTTGTGTGGGCTATCACCTTCTTCAATTCTCACAAATCTCCAGAAATGAATGGCAATATTCCTGCGCAACTCCAAAATTCATTGAAAAACTCTTACCCCCCGCCGGTTATAATTCACACCAATTGCCTTCAACTCTACCACGCACTAAAGTCATGGAATATAACCAAAGCCACCTGCATTCCAAGGTATGATAAGAAATCGCAGGTGCCTCTCAAGGATTCCTCTGTTACAACATGATTACAAAGGCAGATCACTGGAAACGGTTCTCTATTATATTTTTAAACAAATAGAGCCATCCCTATAATACTGTGACGAATATTAGCATCACTAAGCTGTTAGTAAATAATCACGTAACAACAAAAACTTGAAGCAGCCACTCGTATGTACATGTACACATTAAAGCTATCAACACTTATGTAGAACGTGACAAAGAGATATCTCACACACAAAGATGTAGTCATCAGCCGACATCACACATACATAAGCATATGGCTATAAACTACAAATATACATGTACTTATATAGCTGGTAACCAAGCATGAGGTACAACTGTTCGCGAAATTACTAGACCTTAGGAGAAATGGGTGAACGAGGAAACCGAGAGTATAAAAGCAGCGCATGCTGATTAATAACTAATCAGTTTTGATTTAAACACGCTATTGGTTGTGAAGTATAATTGTGAAGTACTACTCCCAAAGTAATCTAAATAAAGACCAGTTGGCAATACTGAATATTGGAGTGATTTATTCAACAGTTTAGCGATTCGAACGTTAGCAGAAGGTTTCAAATAACCGGAATTTCTCAAAATTCGTTGTAATACAAAAAATGTGCACTAGGTGTCTTTCTAGGTACTGACAATATCCTTACTGGGCTTTCTAAGGTGATCTGATTGGTTAAGGAGGCGAGGCGGTTGCACTCATGAATGAACTTGTGTGAGAGTGTGCAGAGGCGAGCCACAAGGGACCGGCTCTCTACTTTGAATTGTGGTAGTTTAACGAGGTGGACCTCTAAGCCTGTGGTTGCTAAGGGCTACCATGTACGTAGATCGGTTAATGCAGGTCAGTAGGAGTAAATTTTAGGAGAACTGAGAAATGGACTGCAGGGCTATGCTCTCAATCATGATAAAACGGAACTA
The DNA here is from genome assembly GCF_040869045.1 of Eurosta solidaginis. Taxonomy (NCBI): domain Eukaryota; kingdom Metazoa; phylum Arthropoda; class Insecta; order Diptera; family Tephritidae; genus Eurosta; species Eurosta solidaginis. Next base: position 242,110,850 of record NC_090320.1, read on the forward strand.
GTTCTTTTTAGAGGTAGATATAAGATCCAGCTTTCCGCCTTACATCTAATGAGAAATTGTCGGTAGGGCTTTCTGATAGGGTTAAATGTCAAAGAATTGTGCAGCAAGTCCAATATTAAGGATAGGGCTAGCGAGCCCTTTGCTTTCTTATATTGCTAAGGAGGGGTATTCCGCAATAGCTAGGGAGTCTTGTCAAGGGTCGTACACTGGCTTCAAGAAATTGTAGTAAAGCCGATACCAATAGATGGGGTGGTGGTCTAATGAAACGAACAAGGTATTGACAGTGCTGGTTGCTATCAACGGCATCCTGAGAACAGTGCACTATGGCACTAAATGTAATGCTGAACTATACCAGGTGAATTTTGCGGAAAAGACGCTATGGCACAGTCGTTGATCAGGCTTGGTGTTATAGGATATGAGCATCACCTTCCTACAATTTGGAACATTTACTTGAAACCAGGAAGGACAGACATTTGCGTACCGACGGCTGGGCCGCTGTGTGGGCTTCAATATCTTTATGGATGGATCAAAGTGTGAAAGGAGTGTCGGTGGTTTGATTTTCTGTCAGGAGTTCATAACATAAAATAGCAAAACATACAATTTCATAGCATGCCTCGGTGTTTCATATGTATTTAAATCTTTAAGAGTTCTGATATCACAATAACTTCCACCCATATCGCAACTGGGTATAAAAAGAAAGTGTAGCAATCCAAATGAAGTGCAAACGGGCACTTTAGGGCATCGACAGTTAACTAATGAGCTCGCTTAGCGAAGGAAAAGACGAAGCAGAGAAAGAGGTAACAATAAAAAGGTTGGTATCAAACGTGCCTCACAGCACAGAGTTCGGAGCACCGTTTGCAGGGAAAAAGGTACGCATTGCTTGATAAATACAAACTTGGGCTGCGTGTTATATCGAACAGAAGAAAAAACAGAAGAAAAAAAAAATAACTAAAAGAGAATGATATGACCGTTTGTATGTGACCTGAATATCAGATTACTTACAATGCACGTGAGTATGTATATGCATGGATGTGTGCGTGTGTTATAACTTACATAGGTGAAAACCTGAGAACTCGATCGCAATTGACCACAAAGCGTATCCTTTACCATGACTTACCACTTTTTTGTTGCTTTTGCTATGCTGGCGTCCAAAGTATAAGCCAAGTATTGGCGACAATCAACAAGCAAACGTTGATCGGTCAATCGGTGCCACTGATGACACTCATCAAAACGGCAAGCAAAAGGACAAAAAAGGTGAAATGTAGAAATAAAAAAAAAAACTACAAAATATGAGTTATCAAAAAAACCCAGGCAAATGTAATCGTACAAAATTGTTTGCTTATAGCGAATAATGCGGAAGCTGATGTGAAATCAATATGATAACGAGTACCTCAGAACCTCAATGCAGCGCAAGCGCAGACGTTTGCAGATATTGTCATTAATTCATATACCGGACTTCAGGCATTGCACACGAACAAGTTTTTGAGTGTTTTTTTTTTGTGCAAGTGTTGAACAGGCAATTGAGCTTTTGCTGAGAACACAAATCAATCGATATCTAAATGTTGGCTTAAATTTCCTTGCCAAACCCGATGGTAATGATACTTGAACGTAGACGCTGATGTTGCAAACAATGACAAGAATAATGATGCATCACGCTAAGAAGCAACACATAATGTGGCTTCTCATGAATCCATTCATAATAAAATTGGAGTATGAAGTTTTGAAAGTGAAAAATTTTAAAAACAACCCCTTATTGACTATAGAACTTTTTGTTTAAGTTTCAGGAGATAGAAAGGTATTTAATATTATATAAGGGGGAACTTAGTTGTGAGGTTCATACAGTGTTATTATTCAACTTTATGCTCATTGTCAATGCGAGAAGCAATTAGGAAGCAACATAACATGGCATAGCATAACATATTAAAACATAAGATAACATAACTTAACATAACTTAACACAACAAAATTTAACATAACATAAAACAACATAACACAACAAAACATAACATAAATGTCAATTCATAACGTAATTTATAACACATCATACATAACATCATACACCATAACATAACATATTATAGCATAACCTAACACAACATAACATAAAATAATTTGGTTTTTTTTTTCGTGAGGGGGGAAATGCTGATCGTGATATTTAAGCTTCACTACGACACTCTCCGAGTGTAGTACTCCCTTCTTCCATGAAGAGCTAGCCACTAAATCCTAACCTCCCACGGCCCGCGCAAATTCCCGTACCTTGGACCACGTTTAGCATTACTTCGGGTACGGTGCGTACTACGTGAGCTCTATGGCCACTCTCAGGCTAATGGGCTAGGCATCCGTCTTCTCGTTTACAGCCTCACATATGCGCAGACCGTATCCCATATGTATCTTCGGCAGGTCATGTTATTAATGACATTGCCCGGGGATAGGTCGCCAAGTACCTCTTCTACCCTCCTTCGCTGATCGGGTAAGTGCCAGCATTCGGAGAAGGTGTGGTGTAATATAACATAACATAACATAAAGTAGCACAACATCAAATAACAAATCGTAATTGGCATATCCTGCATTTTTTTAGAACAAACTGATAGGTGGCCGTGACTGAAAAAGCGAAAGAAGAGCAACAGGAATGAAACAAAAAAGCATGGAAGAGTGGGAGGTGAGTTGAGAAGTGAATGAGGTTAAAAGAAAGGAGAGCAACGGAAGGTAAGGGAAGAAGAAACGGGAACAGTAAGCCGGAAAGCGGGAGGGAGAGGAGAAGTCGACAAAGAAGGAAGTCAACAAAGAAAGGGTGGGGAGGATAGGAAGGCAAAGGGCAGAGCGATAGAGCGTGTGAAAGAACCAGGTAAAGTGAGAATCCAAGGGGGTAATGATGGTTTCAGTAACGGTGTTTCAATATTCATATTCCTAATCAATCTAACTGATTTTTTTGTTAACACAACTGATCTCACTGGTCATTTCAACAGCGATCAACAGTCAATACATGAGCAAATTTCAAAGAGAATTTTACGCTCACTGCGCTCTCTACTTTATACTTTTGACGATGGTGCCCCTTGTTAAAAAAAACACCAAAATAAGAAAACCACCAAATCGAAAAACACACAAAATGGGAAAACAACATAAGAGTAGTTTTTCAGTTATCAATACAAAACGAAAACCCCTTTTTTTAATTTACCGGGACACCTATTTATCGGGTACAATTTTGCAACTTCTCCTCCAAGCGAAATGCAAAATTGCGCCCCTTGTTGCAAAAGTTTTGTTTCAACGAACAGGATTTTTCCAAAGTAAGTAACATTTTGTTCAAGTTTTTACGAATTTTCACGAACGAATCTAATAAAATAATAAAAAACATCCTTAAAAAAACATAAAAGTTTGAGTTGGTTTGGAATCGTTTCAACTTAAAGTGTTACGAAAGTTAAACTTGCCGAATTATATGTAAAGTTACTCCAGTGGTGAATTACCTTCCTGCGATTTGATTCTTTACTTTTCTATAACTTACAAGTTCTCTATTTAAAATGTTATGTCAAACATTTCTACTACAGTTTTTGTTCGAAACAATCAAGTGTGGCAACTACATGCGAGAGAAGAAATTGAGAATGAGCTGAGCTGCAACTGAAAGAATTGAGAAACAGTTTTGTGACTATTATTTTCATTTCTATTTCCAAAGCAAAGTTCAAAACTATAAATTAAATAAATTATAAACTATAAAATTTGGTGAAAGTGTGTTTAATAAAACAAAATAATAAAGTGTGAAATGTTTAATGTGTGCCAGCATATTTGATATGCGCCCAATTGAATATCGGTTAGTAAGTGCCACCGTGGTGTGATGGTAGCGTGCTCCGCCTACCACACCGAATGCCCTGGGTTCACACCCCGGGCAAAACAACATCAAAATTTTAGAAATACGGTTTTTCAATTAGAAGACAATTTATCTAAGCGGAGTCGCCCCTCGGCAGTGTTTGGCAAGCACTCCAAGTGTATTTCTGCCATGAAAAGCTCTCGGTGAAAACTCATCTGCCTCGCAGATGCCGTTCGAAGTCGGCATAAACCAAGTAGGTCCCGTCCCGCCAATTTGTAGGAAAAATTAAAAAGGAGCACGAAGCAAATTGGAAGAGAAGCTCGACCTTAGATCCCTTCGGAGGTTATCGCGCCTTACATAATTTTTTTTTTTTAGTAAGTGCGTACATATGTATGTACATGTAGCAAGCATGCGTATTTAGGTATTCACATATTTACGTATGCATGCATATGGCAACATAGATACTTTCGTACAAAGCTGTCGCAACAACTTTTTTTGTTCATTTGACTACTAAAACGGTCAATTAAGAATCAACAATTTGTGCGCAGTTGATTCAACATCTTGTTGCGATGGATAAAAATTGACAGAAATTTCACTTGAATTGACCCGTATTTCGGTTGATTTTACTAGTCTTTTTCTTTCAGTGTGTATCTACTTGTGACCTCATGTATCAAGCATTATTCAAGGAACTTAAAGATGTCTCATATTTGATATGCGTCCAATTGAATTTCGGTTAGTAAGTGCCACCGTGGTGTGATGGTAGCGTGCTCCGCCTACCACACCGTATGCCCTGGGTTCACACCCCGGGCAAAGCAACATCAAAGTTTTAGAAATAAGGGTTTTCAATTAGAAGACAATTTTTCTAAGCGGGGTCGCCCCTCGGCAGTGTTTGGCAAGCGCTCCGGGTGTATTTCTGTCATGAAAAGCTCTCAGTGAAAACTCATCTGCTTTGCAGATGCCGTTCGGAGTCGGCATAAACCCCAGGTCCCGTCCAGCCAATTTGTAGGGAAAAGCAAGAGGAGCACGACGCAAATTGGAAGAGAAGCTTGGCCTTAGATCTCTTCGGAGGTTATCGCGCCTTACATTTATTTATTTATTTAAAGATGTCTCAACTTTACGGAATGCAGTCTCCTCGTCGCCAATATAGTCGTGTGTCAGCTTCCACCGCACATATCTGGACAGATCGTGGAGTAATTTGGGTTTTACATTCACTTATCGGCCATATATTTTGATATCGGCTTATTGGTGGACCATCATCAACCATCCACCGTTAGTCATCATCCACCCACCAAGCACCACTTTATCGTTCATTGGTTCCACCGTCATACTTGCGCTGACAATTATTAGTGCCACTCAGCCCTCTACCATCCGCCGACCTTTTACTCACCATTCCTAACTAACTACCAATCACCCACCAGCCTTCATTCATCATCACATAACTCTGTCGCTCTAGACACCAGCCAACTTGTCGTTTATTGAATGTAGAAGTAAATGGGGAGAGACCTCTAGTCAACTCTAGATTGGCTGAGTGATACGTCAGTCTTCGACGAAAGCCAAACTTAAAGTGTGAGGGAGATTAAGAGTAAAAGTATAACTGCTTAGGAAAGTAAGAGACTGGTGGCGATAGATCGGTAACAAGAAATCCAATACAATAGATATGACCATTATTCAATTTTATTAATATCAGACTGGGCTGCGCATCGAAGACGATGATGTTGTATCGATTTCGAAGTACATCTGCTAATATAGAAACATTTTTGATATGAAGTTTTTCATAGTAGAAGAACACTCGTAGGGCTTGTCAACCACTTCCGTGGAGTGGGTGCCATGTCTTCTCGTACAAAATCTGTCGCATTGAGTACGCTATGTTCCAGTACTTGCACATTCTGGCACTAGCTCGAACACCAGAATTTCTGATCCTTTTACGTCGGATACGCCTTACAGCGGGCAGCTCTTTAATCATTGTAAGGCACAATGTATTAGATAATCAAAAGGTCATAAAGCTTCATACATCGTTTTAAGAAAATGTTAAATTTCTAATTCACTGAGCTCATGCGTGCCCAAACACAGTCTCACACACACATTCTCATTTATTTCTTACCACACGAAATACAGGATATAGAAAGTTTCTCATTTCCGCAAATAGATTTTCATAGCAGCATGAGTACATTGTCGGATATCCGGAACCTTTCGCCCGATGCACTGATTATGAAATCGTCCTAACGACATAAATATTCGTATGCCCTTCCAAGCACTTCCGATGAGTCGGTGCGATGGACGGTTGGTCGAACTATGCATTGCAAAATAGCAAAGAAACAAATCAGCAGAAATCTATTTGTTTGGCGATTACAAATGACCGAACGTAAGAAGACAAGAAGGAGGACGATGTGTTGGGCTCTGTTACTAAAAAAAAGTTTATTTTCTGCCTTTCAAAACATACCTGACCCACCACCAACATTGAAGCTGACATACTTGATGCTACCTTGAGGCAACTAGAGCAGTAATACATACATACATACGTACTAACTCAGAAGATATGAAATGCTCAAAAACGTATGAAAATTTAAGTGATTATATAGTCAGCCGAAGTGGATGAAGCGGGGTTGAAAGTGCGAGGAAACACGATACTGATGCGGAAATGATGCTGAACAATTGATTGAATAGGTTTGAGGTGAGCATAAAGCACGCGACGACCACTGTGCGCCCACGCGACCCACAACAGCACACAGGAAGTAGAGCACTATTTAAGTGAACTTGCACAAGCTCACCAAACGAACACGTGCAATGTTGAGCAACAGCAGCAGCAACAGGGCAGCTGAGTTGAAAGTTGCAACAGAGGAAATGGTTGCTTGCTAGGTCGTTATTTCACAAACACACACAAACACACAACATCACAGCCTACTAACATAGCTTTTCTTTGCTGATGACTGGCGCACAGCTACACAAATCAGCGAGACAAGCAAGACCAAATATCCGACGAACTAACCGACCAAGCCACTAACCAGCCAAGTTGCCAACCAACCAAGCAGTAAACCATACGACCTCCGAACAAACGACCTCATTCAACACTGTGTGCCAATATTTAGTATCACCATCATGAAAGCCAAACATGTCAGTCGGCTATTCAAACAGTCGACGTAACAACTTAACAGCCCTCAGTAGCCTTGTTGCTGGGTCACTTGAAAACCACTAAGCCAATAAGTAAGCTAGCTCAACAGCCAGTAAGTCTGCATAGTTCTGGGAGGGCAATGTGAAGCATTGAAAGACCGCGGATGAGGATGAGGAGGAATGAACATACTTGCCAACCAACCAAACCCATTATAGACAGGAAAATCTGAGGGCGACGTACTTTATTTCCTGAAAATGTCCTCGAAAATATGAACATTATATCCCGGAAACAGGAAGTTGAACGCTTTCAAGGAAGAGGCAGGCATTCACAAGCACATCAAGCACAGAGCACGCATACACACAGCGGAATATGAGGCAGGGATAGCAAATAATTGTTGTTGTTGAAAATTTAAACGCAAAACCATTTGGCTGAAGGCGTGGCATCACCTGTATAAGAAAAACACCAAAAAACGTTCGTTCTTAAAAAGGGTATCGATTTTTTTGCTCACGGTATAAGGGAATTTAGAATGTAAGTGTAATCGTAAGCGTAGTATTTAAAAGTGGTATGCCATATAAGGCAATACAAAATTTAACCGAAATAGTACGAGGCGTTATTAATTTGCTATCGCAGTGTGAACGGTTTGTTATCGATGAGTTATCGGTTTGTAATCGACGGATTATGGGCGTGTAACTCATTTCTTACTTATATGGAGCTATCGGTTTGTTAAAGCTGCGTTATCGACGAGTTATACATTTATTTTATCGAAGTATTATAAGTTCGCTGTGTTGTCGATTAACTATCGAAAATTCATCGTCTATTTATCAAAAAGTTATCGATTTGTTATCGAATAATTATTGATTAGTTGTCAGAATGCTACCAATTTGCTATCGAAAAGTTTAAATTTTGGTTTTGAAAATTTCTTCATTTGATATCAAAAGATTATACATTATTTATCGATTAATGATCAATATGTTATCAAAATATTTTCGATGTTTTATCAAAAATGTTTAGTTTTTTTATTGAAAAGTTATCGATTATTTTTAGAAAAGTTATCGAAATGTTATCAGAACGTCATTGATTTGCTATCAAAATGCTTTTAATTTGTGTTACCAATTTTGTTTGGGCCTGTTTTCAAAAAGCTCAAATTTATTATCAAAAAGTTATCGATTAGTTATTCAAATGTCATCGACTTCTTTGCAGAGTGTTGCCGGTTTTTTTTACCGCTATGCTATCAACTTCTTATCTACGACTCATCGCTTTGTTGGGAAGCAAATACCGATAACACATCCGCAACCCATCTAAAACAAGACGATAAGAAGCTGACGAAGCTTTTCTCAGATAAAGCGAAATTGTTCGTTTCTGGTAATTTTTTTAGTTTTACTACAATAGCTGCAAATATTTATTTTGTTTTTTTTATTTCGCTCTGAGAGCGCTATTTTTATACTCAGCTGAGCAGAGCTCACAGAGTATATTAATTTTGTTCGCATAACGGTACCCCGTAACGGCATAAACTAATCGAGATAGATATAGACTTCTATATATCAAAATGATCTGGGCGAAAAAAGAAATTCATTTAGCCATGTCCGTCCATCCGTTTCGATATTGAAAATTTCGATAAACGGAAAAAGTGCGATCATTCATTACCAAAGAAGGACAAAGCGATGAAACTTTGTAGGTGGGTTGAACTTATGACGCAGAATAGAAAATTAGTAAAATTTTGGACAATGGGCTTGGCATCGCCCACTTTTAAAAGAAGGTAATTTAAAAGTTTTGCAAGCTGTAATGTGGCAGTCGTTGAAGATATCTCGATGAAATTTGGCAGGAACGTTACTCCTTATAAAAATTAGCAAAATCGGATGACTAACACGCCCACATACAAAAAAAAATGTTTAAGTCAAATTTGAACAAAAAATTGAATATCTTTACAGAATATGAGTAAATTATGTCAACATTCAACTCCAGTAATGATATAGTGCAACAAAATACAAAAATAAAAAAAAATTTCAAAATGGGCGTGGCTCCGCCCTTTTTCATTTAATTTGTCTAGAATACTTTTAATGCCATAAGTCGAACAAAAATTCACCAATCCTTGTGAAATTTTGTAACGGCATAGCTTCTATGACGATAACTGTTTCTTTGAAAATGGGCGAAATCGGTTCAAACCACACCCAATTTTTATGTACAGTCGACCGTCTGTCCTTCCGCTCGGCCGTTAATACGATAACTTGAGCAAAAATCGATATATCTTTACTAAACTTAGTTCACGTACTTTCTGAACTCACTTTATCTTGGTATTAAAAATGGGCGAAATCCGACTATGACCACGCCCACTTTTTCGATATCTAAAATTTCGAAAAATGAAAAAAATGCCATAATTCTATACCAAATACGGAAAAAGGGATGAAACATGGTAATTTGATTGGTTTATTGACGCAAAATAAAACTTTAGAAAAAACTGTGTAAAATGGGTGTAACACCAACCATATTAAGTAGAAAAAAATGAAAAAGTTTTGCAGGGCGAAATCAAAAGCCTTGGAATCTTGGAAGGAATACTGTTCGTGGTATTACATATATAAATAAATTAGCGGTACCCGACAGATGATGTTCTGGATCACTCCGGTCCACATTTTGGTCCATATCTCGAAAACGCCTTCAAATATACAACTAAGGGCCACTCCCTTTTAAAATCCTCTTTAGTACCTTTGGTCCACCTTTATGGCGATATATCGAAAAGGCGTCCACCTATAGGACTAAGGCCCACTCCCTTTTAAAATACTCATTAACATTTTTTATTTGATACCGATATCATACAAACACATTCTAGAGTCACCCCTGGTCCACCTTTATGGCGATATCTCGACAAGGTGTCCACCTATAGAACGAGGGCCCACTCATTTTTAAAATACTCTTTAATACCTTTCATTTGATACCCATGTCATACAAACACACTCCAGGGTTACCCTAGGTTCATTTTCCTACATGGTGATTTTCCCTTATTTGACAAAGGATGAAGGAATATCGTTCCAAAAAACGTCACCCTTGGTCTACAATTTGGTCGATATCTCCCAAACGTATGTGATATGGAATTAAAAACCACTTATAAACCATCTTCGAAATCCTACGAAACCAACCCAGCTAAGCTCTCAGTTGAGTATGTAATGTTCGGTTATACCCGAACTTAGCCTTCCTTACTTGATTTTAAGATATTTATTTCGCTCGGAGAGTATAATTATGTTTTGAGTTTTTTAAATCGTTCGCAGTGTAATAATTATTTTTTTAGATTTTTATTTCGCTCGCAGAATAAAAATAATTTTGTTATTCTTTTCCGTTTTCTCAAAAACTTTTACTACGTTTGTATATAAATATTTCAGCAAAAAATTAATTTCTTAAAAAATATTTTGTTTTTCGATCGAATATATGTAAATCTTAAACAAAAAACATTATAAGATCGATTTTTATAATAAGAACTTACAACTATTCCAAACCCTGGTATGAGTACACCCTCGCATACATACAACGAGAGGCGGAAGGATGAACGAAGCAAAAGCGTTGAATATTACAAAATAAAAGCAAGTAAATACCTTTAGGCGATTCTACTGTGTGCAACAACAACAACTTACCAACAATAAAGTAAAGTGTTGCTGCAAGGATGAGGAGATTGTTGATGATGATGATGAACAAAACTACGGATGCGGACATAGTCATAGTGGGATGTGTACGGTAGTTATGAATAACCGACTCGGTCTCCTCACAGAGTAGCAAGTAGTACAACAACATAGCTCTTATTTAGTACGCATATTCAAGCAAAGAAGCTGAAGCTATGTGGGTGTTATGTTACCAGGGCGTTATGGAACCAAGTGAAATGAGCGGCGGCGTAAAGGGTGGGTACAGCAGACAAAGTATGTGCCGATGATGAGCTAAGCTGAATTATGAATTTTGTTTGAATCAAACGAATGTTGAGTAGGTCTCGTTGCAGAGTGTGTGTGTGTTTGGAGTGTATGTGTATGTTAGTTGTGTGGGTGTAAAGTACCGTTGCGTTAGTCTTATTTTGTTGGGAAGTGAGCACACACCAACAGTACTTCCTTTCTTCCATAATACAAGTGTTTCATACATAGTAAATTGAGGGTAGTACGACTGTGTGTCCTTAACAGAGCCCAACCAGGATGCAAAGTATGAGAGATGGTTATAGCAACAGCCGTTAGCTGTGATGAAAGCGATGTGGAAAATATTGAAATTCCTTTAGACAGCGGAAATTACGGAAGCAGCAACGTTCGTTCCTATGACAGGAAATCATTGTCGTGGAAGTAAATTAGATTTCTACAATTTCAAAATTGTTGTTGTACTCTTATTTGTTGTATAACACGTGTACAAATACTATTAGTACGCATTTATGATTTTATATAGGAGAGTATGGAACAAAATTTAGTATCGAGTCGAAGGCCTATTAAAATAATAATTTGTGTTACATGGTCATCGAGAAAAGATTGTGCGAGGAAACAAGAAGGAGACATAGGCAGCATTTAGGCTTAGAATATAAAATGGTAAAATTTGTCACAAGAGTTATTTTTGTTGTTGTTGTGGCGATAAGGATACTCCCCGAAGGGTTTGAGGAGTGTTATCGATGTTGATGGTCCTATGCCGGATGCAGATTAGGTACGCACCAGAAACAACAAGTCGCCTCTAACGACAGCCATCCCTGCCGTGGGTATATTCTAAGCCCCCTAACCCCCTGGGGGTCTCACAAGTGTCAAATATAGTAGTGGAGTGGACTGCGTACATATCCAGTGAATAACCCTCACATACCAAGAGGTTTTTTGTCGTTATAGCAACAACATCATAAGAGGAAACATGCTTTAAGTAACACATCCATCATGCCTTTCTAACTTTGTTATCCACTAAGCGACGTAGGCGGAATGTAGGGTATTCGAAGTTTTGTCGGCAGCCCGTAGTCCACTCTTGTAAATGACACTTACTTTTATAGAGGAGCGAGATCCTTCTCTCTGGATGTTTGCTGAAATCATTGCGTTTATCCTTGGTGATTGCGCCTCTGCAAGGTCACTGTCCAATGACCTTCCTACAATTTGTTTCAATATATATTTTGGCAGGGCAGGAGCATTGCGGAAACCATAAAAATCACTAATTCTTATTTATCATTGGTGCTTAGGTTATTACTAGCCATTTTACTGCTGGGCTGCATTGAGGATGATGAGGTGGAATCCATCGCTACCCAAGGCAGTCGGTTCTATGTACCGGAGCGACTCGGGATTTTTCCCGACCAAGGACTGCCATTTCACTGTAACCCCCTTTAATTTGTTGCGTCCCTCCCACAAATTGTCATCCTCACAGCAGCTCCTTGCAGCGGGACTGCTCCATATTCTCTTGCTCCGGGAAGGTATCGAACCCAATGCGGGTCTGTCTCCTGACCCCGGTCCTGAGAAAATGTTTTGCTGCCTCTGCTGGAAAAGAATCTTTTTAGCTCGTTCATACTCTTATGAATGTGTCTCGTGTAAGGGATGGTTGCATCGGGCAGGTTGTTCTGGGCTAGTTCCCAAAACCAGACGTCCACGTAACTTCTATAAATCTTTTGTGGCTCCATGCTGTTCACGCCCAAGGGCGTCCCGTAGTCTACGCCTTAGTGCCTCCCCCCCCCCCCCCCAACTACCTTCCATCAGCCCCGCAACTCAGCAAGCCACAACATATACCCGCTGCTGCTCACGCCCCACGGCGCCACCAATTCATACGGCTGCTCCCACTCACGCCTACAATCTCCGTAGTAGAGTCGGTAGCAATTCCGATCAGCAGCTCCTGCCCCGTCTTCTTCCCCCCTCTTTTCCGGCAGCAATCGTGTAGGTCAGGGAAACAGACTCTTAATCCCTACCTCCATTTGCACCGTTCGCCAGCACAGAATATATATGTTTGCGACATCCGCCCAATGCAGCTCCTGCCTTGGACAGTGCCACTTTCCTAGATGTTCTGGTCCCCGCGATGGCAACCCTCGATTGGTTTCATTGCGCCATGTTACCAGGCAGAATACACCGGGTACCCCAATACTTCCCCAAGGACGTCCAGTCCCAGGGCCACAACAGCAGTTGCGTAACTTACTCCCAGAGTGACGACGTCTCTCCCGTTGCACTTCAGAATTCTGCAGTTAAACTGTAATGGATTAATTGGAAAGATCACGGAGATAGCAGATTTCATGAAGCGGCACAACATCCGCATTGCCACGATTCAAGAGACTAAACTCACAGCAAGATCTGCTCTGCAGACCAGTTCTGGGTATAATGTCCACAGAAAAGATCGTGAGAGCGGAAATGGAGGCGGTCTCGCGTTTATCATACACCACTCTGTGCAATATCATATATTTGATCCCGACATCGGCCGCAGGGACAGTGTCTTAGAACGTCAAGGCTTATCTGCCCAGTCAGGCGATGCAAACCTAGAAATTATCAACATCTACAACCCTCCTGCCACTTGTTACTCCAGTGGATACCGCCCTAATATCAGCGCTTTACTCACTGGCAATAATCGCATTATCTTAGGCGATTTCAATGCCCATCACGATCTATGGCATCCAAACTTGCAGGCAGACAGTAGGGGTGTGATGTTGGCGGATCAAATAGAAGAACAGACGTGCTGCACAATAAACGGAGACTCCCCCACACGTATGGTAGGAAGCAGTCACAGTTTGCCGGATATATGAATCGTGAGCGCAGGACTCGTAAACTGCGTCAACTGCCAGCCGATGGTATCACTGCCTATACTTATTTCGCTCGAGCGTACCGCTGACTTCATCGTCACAGAAAAACGCACTATCATAAACTTTAAAAGAGGAAAGTGGGACGAATACAAATCCTTTACAAACAACCGCTTTGCTGCCTCCCTATCCCGACTGATGCTCGACAAGAGGAGCGCGCTTTCCTCAAGGTCATTGAATCCGCCTCGGCTCGTTACATTCTCGCAGGTAGAATTCCCGAAATTCGGCCTCATTTTCCGGTGGAAGGCGCAAATTTAGCGAGAGAACGTGACCTTATAAGACAGCTCGATCCCGGCGACCCCCAAATAAGGGATATAAACCAAAGCATGGGATTACTTGTGGATGAACACAAGCAGGCGAAATAGGAGGAGCACCTAAGCGGTTGTAACCTCTCTGCCGGTGCAGGTAAGCTTTGGTCCACCGTAAAATCCCTATCGAATCCGACTAAGCACAATGACAAAATTTTCATCGCCTTTGGCAATAAAGTGCTGTCGGATGCGAAAAAATGGGCGAGAGCTTTCTGCCGACAATATATAATGCATTCTACGGTCAACAAAGGTAGACGGAGGGCCAACGGACACGCACATAAACATAAATTCAGCGCCACTCCGCCAAAGAGGTTGTGGATGCCATCGGTCATGCTAAACCATCCAAAGCAGTGGGCCCAGGCGGCATAGCTATGCCGATGCTTAAAAGCCTAGGGAATGAGGGGTTCAAATATTTAGCAAATGTCTTCAACCTGTCTCTTTCCACCTTTGTCATTCCCGAAAAATGGAAAATGGCCAAGGTGGTCCCGCTACTAAAGCCTGGGAAACCAGCTAACGTAGGTGAGTCAGATCGCCCGATATCTCTCCTATCACCAATAGCCAAAACGTCAAGCGTCATTTTGCTCCCCTACTTCAAAGCAAATTTGTAGCTAGCCTGTCATCAGCATGGCTTCAGAAAACTCCATAGCACCATCACCGCGCTGAATGCCATTAGCACCGTTATAAATTGCTGTTTAAATCAAAACCCCCACCATAGAACAGTACCCATTGCACTAGACCTATCAAAATCTTTTGATACGGTCAACCATGGCAGGTTACTGCAAGACCTGGAAGGGTCTACCTTTCCCTCAAGTCTTAAAAGGTGGACAGCAAATTATCTGGGATCGGTGCAATTTAGAAATGAAACATCAAAACCAAGAAGAATGAAACAAGGGTGCCACAGGGTGGTGTCCTATCCCCACTGTTGTTTAACTTCTACATATCAAAGCTACCTTCGCCACCAAAAGGAGTTACAATCGTTTCCTACGCCGATGACAGTACAATAATGGCCACAGGCCCAGGCCCACAGATCGGTGAGCTTTGCAACAGAATAAACGGCTACCTCCCTGATATCTCAAGTTTTTTGGCCCCCGAAACCTGGCATTATCACCGACCAAATCCTCCGCGACCTTATTTACAACATGGACGTCCCAAATGTCGACCATTTTAAACATCCACGTCGATGGCACTACGCTAACGACTCTCCTAAACCCCAAAATCTTGGGTGTGACGTGTGATCAGGATCTACATTTTGGCGAGCATGCTGCCGTAGTTGTACAAAAAATCCAGAGCTGTAATAAAGTCCTCAAATCTCTTGCTGACAGTACTTGGGGAAAAGACAAAGAAACGCCCATTACCACTTACAAAGCGATTGGCCAGTCGATTGCATGCTACCCGTCGCCTATATGGTCGCCAAGCCTAAAAGCTACTGTCTGGAAGAAGCTACATGCCTGCCAAAATACTTTTCTCAGAATCGCCATGGGCTGTCTTCCTATGTCCCCAAAATACCACCTACATAATGAGGCGAGAATACTCCCCATCAGGGAGAGAAATGAGATGCTAACCAAACAGTTCCTGTTGAATACCCAGAAACCTGGGCATCACAACAGACATCTGATTTATGAGCCAACACCACCCAGGGGCTTAAGGAGTCATCTTCGTAAGCATTATGAGGAAATACAGCACCTGAGGACTCAGCCGTATGAAGCCAAAAAACACAAGCAGGTCCTCAGCGAACTCCACAAACAGGCGTCGGACCTTTATGCCAGGAATTGCCCGGTGAATCCAGTACTCAAAAAACAGTACCCAAACTAGCGGAAGAGGGACGCATACTCCCCATTTCTCAAGATCTGGACATCTACAATTGATGTGATTATTGCCTCCTCTTTTTGCTCATCCTCAGAGCACTGGCAGATTTAATTTGTTTTTATATATATGGGGTATTCCATCCCATTTCGACCAATTTTGAACCCGACCCCTTTAGAATTGGCTGAAAGTTTTTCTTCTTTTTCTAGCTTACGAAAGACGTTTTTCAGAATTTTTTCAAATTTTTTCATCCAACTCAAAAAAAGTTATGAATTTTTAAAAAAACACCGTCTTTGTGTTCAAAATGCTATAACTTTTTCAAAAATTGACCGTTTGGGACCTTTTTTTTAAATTTGTTTTTAAATGTACTTTTCGGAAAAAAATACTAAATAATTGCTAATGAGTGATAAGGACTAGGACTGGGACTGAGACTCGGAGTGGGACTGGGACTGGGACTGGAATAAAATCCATACCACCCTCTGGGACAGGCAATAAGGGATGCAGAAGAATGAGGAGAAATTAAGAAAAGAGAAAAGCAGAACGAGATTGAGAAAGAGATAGAATGAGACGAAGATGGAGAGAGATGAAGCGAAAAAGACGGATGGAGGAGTGAATAAATGGATTAGGAAAAAGTGAAGGGGGGAGGGCAGAGTCAGACGGAAAAAGCTTATTAAAATGTATGCAGATAGGTCAAATTTAGGGCAGGACAACGTCTGCCGGGTCTTCTAGTATTATGTAAATCGCAGTGACTTCG
This sequence comes from Eurosta solidaginis, assembly GCF_040869045.1. Taxonomy (NCBI): domain Eukaryota; kingdom Metazoa; phylum Arthropoda; class Insecta; order Diptera; family Tephritidae; genus Eurosta; species Eurosta solidaginis. Next base: position 242,127,377 of record NC_090320.1, read on the forward strand.
ATAAAATCACAGTAAATGAATAACTGCGAAGGCATCTGCGTCTCATGAGCCGCCATTAGCTGGGGTGTAATGACCCAAATAGCTAAGGTATTATGGAGGGACTAAGTAGCGATAAATGTCGCAGAAAACTGACATGCAACCGTTCAAAAAATCCATGATTGACGCTCAGGGGTGGGCCTCACTTAGAGATCTAGCAGTAGGTAGCAACCCCAATCACTAATTCATTGATTCTGAGGTCAGGAGAGCCGTGTTTCAATCTGCGATTGCGATGATCACTGAGCGTGCTTGTAAACTATATCCCAACATAGTAACAGTAACGGAAATAAATAAAGAAAACACCCTCACAGAGCATGCTGCTCCTCAAAAGTCACGAAATTTTGCCACTCTATCGATGTAACACCGCTAGATGTTGCTTGCAGTAAGCTGCGAGTCTTCGCATACCCGCCAATGCACCAGCTCACTATGAATTTTAGCAATAAATAGTTGCACAAAGCTCGGAACCATCGCTTTATATTAATTTTCGATCAGTTACAGTCGCGGATTAGAGTCGCTGCGTTTAGAAATACACTGTCACAGATCACTTTGTTCCTCAGTCGCGGAATATGCAGGTACATTTCGTCTGTGGGAAGACCTTTGAATGGATGTGTGATTTCGTTTATTTGTAATAGTGTTTGTGAATCGCGATTTCGTTCATATTGTTACTCTATCACTGGCCAGTCACAGTCACGGATAAAATCACTGCGACTAAAACGACATTGTCGCAGATAACGTTATTTCGCCAAAGTCACTGGATATGCCAACTCTAATCAAACTTCACGAATCACGACCACAAAAGTGTCATCGGAACAAGGCTCAAGCCGCCAAAGCAAAAATTCTTTCACATTCCATACCAGATTTTCGAACGACCCACCAACGGATCAATTAAACTTAAATAAATAAACATAAAAAAAAAATATACACAAAAAGCGTACGGAAGTCAGATCCGCTCTAGAATCAAGTCAACAAGCTGCAATTCCTTATTTATCTGCACCTTACATCTTTTGCAGACCAAATTAAAAAGTCTGAGCACGTCACAATCGCTGGAGGATCGCAAGATCACAACACAAACACACACACACTGATGCGCACTTCCCTACTGCGCAATGCAGCTGTTTTACTTTGAAATAAAAGTCAAAAGAACAACGCTTAATTACAAAGATCCACATTTTGATGGTTGCTTCTGCTTCTTTAAAAGCGCGTTTATCTGTGCGCATGCGTTCTTGGCGCATCCGGAATAGCAATCAGCGCACACAAAAAAGTCACTTAAACTAAATCAAATGCACTTGGAATTGAGATGCAATGCAAACAGAAACGAATCCGCGTGCCGCAAGTGGTAATACAACAAAACAACAACAAAAACTAAGAGTTAAAAAAGACAATTGAACGACTGACCACCGATCATCGCACTTCGTTACAACCAAACCAACCAAAGAAATCAGAAATGTGTACAGCCTCCAATTGAAGATATGCGGTAATTCATGTAAAATTTTGGGGGAGAGAACGACGAAGAGGGTGAAACTTTTCCACATTGGAGATGGTAAGCTAGCAAGATGGCCAAATTGATGATGAGTAGCGGCGTAAAGTTGGTGTATGACGGAATTGGCATTTGTGGCATAGCGGCTGTGCTCATTCGACCGATATGCTGGTGATGTGAAAAAAGTGCAAAAACAACAATAAGTGCAGAAACGAGCAATTGAAACGGATGTGTGGAGATAGGCACATACAAACATACATCCCATCCGAAAAAAAGTATATCTTACCTGTTCAGTATACCCCATAGCAGCACGTCCAAAGAGATGCTGGGCTTTGATGCATGATTGGAGTTAAGAAGTACTATTCCGTGCATGCAGTCTCCATGCACAGTCTGTGAGGGTATCAACAAACAAAAGCTATTACTACGGATTTACCAGTCCGAAATCTGGAAAGCAACCAACCGTTGTAATCCCCCAGCGGGTTAGGGGGTTAGAATATACCCGCGGTAGGTATGCCTGTCGTAAAAGGCGACTAAAATGCCAAATTGATTTAAGGAGTTATGTAGCGCAACCCTTTCAAGGTGTTGCCAGCGCAAAATATAGCTTCTTCAACCCAATTGTTTACCTCACCTACCCGTGGCGAATCCTGTTTCATTGTCAGTCGCTGCTCTAGCGACCCCAAGTTCCTCATGGAACTAGGAGGTGGGGAAGGCGGCATGGCCTAGAAGGTTTAATGTGGTTATATAAATTGTTCCCGAGATGGTCGGGCTAGTACCTTAATGGTGCTTTCTTGCCGGAACGTACCGGATCTATATCCGGCAAAGGAACATCAACATCGATAACACTCCCAAAACCTTCGGGAAGTGTCTTTATCGTTAATACAACAACTACAAGAACAACAACCAACCGTTGTAATATTAAGTATGGACGACACATTTAGTATAACAGCCTTGAAGAAGATAGGAAGTTTTCAACCTTGTAGAAGTGCTGTCTGATGTGACTAAAGAAATAGTCGCATTATCTTACCAACCTACTGCAAGTTGACTACCAAACAAGAATGTCCTCACATGGAATGGCGAAACCCTTTTTGATAGACGGTGGCATTAGACGCCCTCCGAAACAGGAACTATCAACCAATGCAGAAGGATTAAGCTACGGTCGGACTTCATGCGCTACAAACTAAGATTACGCATGTAATGTATAAATCAGAAATAAAGTGAGTCAAACGGAGCTGCTGGAAAAGCGTCTGCGAAAACGTAGTGGTGTCACGGGTACGCGAAGCTCAAAAATTTCTCTTCCAGATTTTGAAATCTGGACGCACTTGAAAGATGCAGATGGTAGCTGAGCAAGGAACCACGAAGAATTCCTTAAGTTTCTCTAGGGCGCTAGTTTTTTCGTTGACCCCGTCGTATAGGTACTCGAACACTCACAGAGTGTGCTACTTGTGAGCAATCGAGTTTGCTTGATCTATTAACTCATTTAAGTGCAACAAGTCTCCGAGTCAATGCCATAATTTCTGGGAATTATCTACATCCGGCTGAACTACTTCAACTGCTTGAAGTCCTCTATATGGTGCCCCAAGTCTTTGTTTATGGTCAAAATCATAATCATTCCCAAAGCAGAGACGTCAGACTAATGACTCGGTGCTTGATTTTCCAATACGAAGCATGATCGCTATATACAGCGTTGGATTTCCAAGACCGGCTATCGGTATTGTAAGGGCAGGTGCACTGAAGCAGCTCTCCAGCTCGTGCTTTCTCTGTAAAACTGAGAAGAGTTGCTCGAGCGTAGGGAACACATGTTGGACGCCGTTCTTGACATGGAATGAGCTTTCGACAATGTCCTGCCAATGGCTATTGAAAATGCGTTATCAGCACTGGAGTTCAAATCGACTAGGTAGTGACCTAGATAAAAATGACAAAGTCTCTGACACTTGAGATGTAATTTCTCTCCCTCTGTAGTAGCGGGATTTATTTTATAACTTAGGTCCTGGCTTCTGATATGGGTTTTCAGTTTTATCGTTAAACAAAATTTTAGAAAGACTATGGACTCATTCAGTTTTTGTGAGGTCCTCATAGACCAACCAGTTCAACCTCACCTAACCCGAAATCATAGTTAGGTGGTCCACATTCTGTGGACTGGTTGTGAAATTAATTGAAAGGATCTAGCACTCTTCACGAAAAGCTCGAAGATCCTTCATTCCGCCCTCTATGCATTCAGGTTAAGTATCTCGAGAATAAACTTCGCCGCTTTAAGGTCATAGCTGCTCAATATAAAGGACAGAGCTAGAAAGATGAATGTTGCCTTGCACTGCTGTCTTCGCAAAGGTGATGCACGCGCTGCTCGACTCATTTCTTTGGAGTTGAATTACAATGTTGTATTTTGATTGATTGTTGATAGAACGGTATCAGCCGAAATGCTGGCTATTCAATCACTAGAGCTTCTTCCAGGAGTTGAATACCTTAAACATTTAAATATGCGGTGGATGGAATGATATGTGTCGCCAGCTCTTAGGGAGTTTAACATATACTCGGATAGTCAGAAGGCTATTAAACCGCTAAGCTTTTACTCTATGCGGTAGACGAGTGTCTAATTTCCCTCGGGGTCGCATCGAACTATTTTATGTTCAACTGACAAGCCGGAGGTAAATGACAGTTGGGGTCGTGCGGTGCTGCTAGCCCTCTCTAGCCTTACCTTGTTCAGATGAGTCTCGAGTCAGCTAAGCAAGCGTTTCAGGGGAGTTGCACAATTTCGTTTGAATTGTTGACAGGGAACTATCCGACCTTTCTTGGAAACGATGAGTTACTGAATTGTTCGTATCTGTAATACTTTCCCAAATCTTCGGGAAACCTCTTTGAAAGTCACATTGTTTAAGCGACTTAAACTATGACTTTTTTCTTTCGTTTGTTTCATTAGCCATTGAGTGTGCTTGTAATTCTCAACTTGTTAGTAAAATATTCTAAAGATATAGTTTTAGTTTTTAATTTAAAATTGAGGTTCTTCGAGAAGAAGATGGGGTGCCAATACCTCAGAGCCCAGTGCTCGCCTCCATATCACATTTTTTAAGGGTTCTTCAAATAGAAGATGAGGTGGCTCATTAGAGCGAAACCTCAGAGCCCCCAGTGCTCGCCCCCAATGAATAAATACAAGAGGTTCTTCAAATAGAAGATGAGGTGGCTCATTAGAGCCAAACCTCAGAGCCCCCAGTGCTCGCCCCCAATGAATAAATACAAGGTGTAATAAGGGTTTTTCAAAGCAAAACAAGGTGGCTCATCCCGCAGCTAATACCTTGGAGCCCCCAGTGCTTGCCCCCAATGAATAAATACAAGGTGTAATAGGGGTTTTTCAAAGCAAAACAAGGTGGCTCATCCCGCAGCCAATACCTTGGAGCCCCCAGTGCTCGCCCCCAATGAATAAATACAAGGTGTAATAGGGGTTTTTCAAAGCAAAACAAGGTGGCTCATCCCGCAGCCAATACCTTGAAGCCCCCAGTGCTCACCCCCAATGAATAAATACATGGTGTAACAGGTACATAGTGCCCTCTCTCTAAGTAAAATAACATACAGTCCATTAAAATAATAATTTATAAAATAAAAAAAGATACTAAATTTAAAAAATGCTTGCTTGCAGTAGGCTTTGAACCCGCAACCCCAAACGTGTGAGTCGGGTACGTCAACCACTGTGCCACGACTCATACGCCTACAAGCTCATCAAATTACTCCCTTATAACTCATATTAAACTGCTCGCCCTCAACTGCCCCACGCTTAGCTACACATTGAGCAAGACTAGACAAGGTCATAGGAAGTAGCACGCACGTAGATGCGAATATACACCACGTCGTGCTAGCTTCGCAAGCACCCATGAAATGCCAACATCAAGCGCTGTGTGAGGGGTTAGGTGAATTGTAATCAGCATTTCTGCCTAGGTGTTTATGGAGCGATTCCTTGTGGAGATTTTGGTTCTCCTTGTACATTAAAGATTGTTGGCAGATGAGCGTGACAAAGGTCATCGTATTTTCTCTGCACTGATATTTGCGCTGGCGGATGGTCATTCCATTCACAGACTTATTGTTTAAGGACGTGATATCATTGGAGTGCTTTCGCGTGCATATTTCCGATAAAAGGAATTTATCTGCTGGAATGTGATTGTATTGGACGAATTACTCAAATCCTTTAGAAAAGCATGTAGATTTTTTTTATTTAGTGGAGCTTCATGGGAGCTATAGTGGAAACAGGGTCAGCTTAGCGCTCCCTCAAAATCTTAATAAAACCTACGAATTAATATGTATAATTGAAGTATATATAAAATGTGGTCCGTTTGGTGGTTGGACAGAATTGAATTTTATTAGAAAATACTTTCTCTTTTATACAAAATGACTTACATGACAAATATATGTTTATACTAATACTAACAAAACTAAAAAGTAAATAGATTCATAATGCAAATATGAGAATTATTATGGTGACCTATTTATGTACATATGTAAATAGATACATATAAATATTTTGGCAGTCAATATGACCAACAAACAAATATGTCGATCAGCGTGACTGATCGATAAGTGTGCTGGTCAATGTGACGGGTTGACAAATGTAAACAAATATGTGCCGTGTGTGAAGGAATGCACATATGATGTTGAACTCCTGCTGAGTTCAAATAATTATGTGGGTCAGTATGACTTGAATTCTTGTGTGGTCGATATGTGTGTATGTTGTGAAATGCATTCCAAGTAACGCTACATAATATAAGTTATGTCTTCTTAAGTCCACTAATTGGTATACTTTCCCAATAGCCCTTTGCATATGTTGCGGGAACGAAAAACGAAAATGAAGATCGAACAACGCTAAACTGGTGCGTTTCCAAACCCAATTCGACAAGAAATGACAGAAAATCATTGCAATATATGTTCATCAAGGAGGTATACATTATATATGGAGTGATCACCAAAATTGAATGTGTGGCTGTGTTGGTAAGAGTATTACCATTGTAGTGGAGGTAGTTTATTCAGTTGATTAACGAGCAACGAGACAGGACATATGCACGCATATTTATTAGCTTTCAACGCAAATAAACAACAACTTCCTCCGATGTAACGAAAGAGAATAAGAATATGTGTGAATAAATATTTCACCAGCTAATGACGTCTGATCTATAGAGACTAATTTTATTGCAGAAAATCTAACTCACATGTATGGTGAGACCAGTGGCGGATTTACGGGGGGCCCCGTTTTCGGGTTCACATGTTCTTGACTGATTGTACTCCACAAGTATGATTTTAACCTTTTGAGGGCAGAAAATGTGCGTTCTGGTGTTGCTGTCGAAACTGGTAGAACGGCTGATATGCACAATGGCTTATTAACATGTTCGAAAGCATTTGGATTCACCATCTGAAAAAATAAGATAAACAAGAAATATAGCATACAAATTTTGTAGGTAATCATCAAAATTGTACCCTCCTCAAGTGCATCAAACACGTTTTTAAAATTCTGACCATTGACTCACCTTCTCCACATTTTGACTTCCATTGCAAACTCTGTTTTGGAACAATTCACAACACATATATAAAATTCATGCAGTTTATTGCATTTTTCAGCGTTGTATTCATTTTTGGGAAACAAAACACCGAAATTTTCAAAAATTAGTTGGTGTTTTATGTAACGGCTCTTGATATGAGTTATGAATACATCAAGGAATGGAATATAGAATGCGATTCTATAATAATCTTCGATGCTCTCAGGGGGTGCCACAGGGTGGTGTCCTATCCCCACTTTTGTTTAATTTCTACATATCTAAGCTACCTTCACCACCGGAAGGAGTCGCAATCGTTTCCTACGCCGATGACTGCACAATAATGGCCACAGGCCCAGGCCCAAAGATCGATGCGCTATGCAATAAAATAAACGGCTACCTCCCTGATCTCTCCAGTTTTTTCGCCTCGCGAAACCTGGCATTATCACCGACTAAATCTTCCGCGACCTTATTTACAACATGGACGCCCCAAATGTCGACCATTTTGAACATCCACGTCGATGGCACTACGCTACCGATTGTCCTACACCCCAAAATCTTGGGTGTGACGTTTGATCAAGATCTACATTTTGGTGAGCACGCAGCCGCAATTGTTCCGAGAATTCAGAGCCGTAACAAAATCCTCAAATCCCTCGCTGGCAGTACTTGGGCAAAAGATAAAGAAACGCTCATGACTACATACAAAGCAATTAGCCAGCCGATTACGTGCTACGCGTCACCCATATGGTCGCCAAGCCTAAAAATCACCCACTGGAAGAAACTACAGGCCTGCCAAAATACTGCTCTCAGAATCGCCACGGGCTGTCTTCTTATGTCTCCAGAACACCATCTGCATAATGAGGCGAGAATACTCCCCATCAGGGAGAGAAATGAGATGCTGACCAAACAGTTCCTTGTGGCACCCCCTGCTCTCAGTATCAACGTTACATCTATTTAATTGATGTTTACTGGTGCGTGGTTTCTTGTGTATCGCAACTCTCTCAAGAGGTTGCCAGCGCATTATATAGCTTATCCAACCCAATTGTCAACCTCACCTACCCGTGGCGAATCCCGTTTCATTAAAAGCCGAGGCTCTAGCGACCCCGAACTCCTGAAGAATCAAGGGGGTGGGAGGGTTTTATGTGGTCATAACAAATCGTGAGATTGGTCGGGCTGGTAACTTTATTGTGCTTGTTACCGAAACGTACCGGATCTGCATCTGGCAAAGGATCATCAACATCGATAACACCCAAGGCCTTCGGGGAGTGTCCTTATCGCTACAACAACAACAGCAACGTTTGGAATTGCACGTTAGAAATGGCAGCTTGAAACTGATAAGCTTGTGCTGAAGTTTTGTCGTTTTTTCCTTCTGCTATCTCTTCGAAGCATTCGAATATTGCTGGCTGAAATTCAATGTAAGTGGATACCGCTTCATGACTTTGGCCCATCTTGTTGGGCAGACTCTTTGCAATTTTTGTCTTCGACTTTCTTTATATACCCAGCTGTACTTGTACACAGGGTATTATAACTTTGATTGGATAATGGTTGGTTGTACATGTATAAAGACATCGAGATAGATATAGACTTCCATATATCAAAATCATCAGTATCGAAAAAAAATTTGATTCAGCCATGTCCGTCCGTCCGTCCGTCTGTCCGTTAACACGATAACTTCAGTAAATATTGAGATATCTTCACCAAATTTAGTACACGAGCTTATCTGGACACAGAATAGATTGGCATTGAAAATGAGCGAAATTGGATGATAACCATGACCACTTCTTATATATATGACATTTTGGAAAACACAAAAAACCTGATTATTTAGTAAATAATACACCTAGAATGTTGAAATTTTACGTGTGGACTGATATTGAGACTTCTGATAAAAATTTGAAAAAAAAAAAATTTAAATGGGCGTGGCACCGCCCACTTGTGATAAAACCAATTTTGCGAATATTATTAATCATAAATCAAAAATCGTTAAACCTATCGTAACAAAATTCGGCAACCTGCCGCCTTTACTATAAGGAATGCTTTGCAGAAATTTAACGAAATCGGTTAAGGACCACGCTAACTTTTATATAAAAGATTTTTACAAGTTACGTTGACGAATAAAGTAAGCTATATCTTTCCAAAAAAGAGTTTTATATCAACGGTATTTCATTTCCCAAGTGGATTTATAACAATCAATAGAAAAACACTAAATTTTAAAAAATGGGTGTGGCACCGCCCCTTTTATGACTAAGCAATTTTCTATGTTTCAGGAGCCATAACTCGAAGAAAAATTTACATATCGTAACAAAATGGGGTACACATATTTTCCTTGGTGCAGAAAATAAAATAAAAAATAAAAAATAAATGTAAGGCGCGATAACCTCCGAAGAGATCTAAGGCCGAGCTTCTCTTCCAATTTGCGTCGTGCTCCTCTTGATTTTTCCCTACAAATTGGCCGGACGGGACCTACATGTTTTATGCCGACTCCGAACGGCATCTGCAAGGCAGATGAGTTTTCACTGAGAGCTTTTCATGGCAGAAATACAATCGGAGCGCTTGCCAGACACTGCCGAGGGGCGACCCCGCTTAGAAAAATTTTCTTCTAATTGAAAAATCTTATTTCTAAAATTTTGTGATAGGCGGAGCACGCTACCATCACACCACGGTGGCCGCCAAAATATTTCTAGTAAAAATGGACGGGATCGGTTGAAGACCACGGCAACTTAGATATAAAACAAGTTTAAAAGGGTCGTAGACTAGAATAATAAGCTATAACTTAGCAAAAAATAGTTTTGATTCAATGATACTTCACTTATTAATTTTTATTGTAAGAGGAAATGGAGAGACATTTTTCTTTTAAACGGGCGGTGCCACGTGTCATGTAGAAAACTAATTTATCTGAAATGAAATATACAATTAAAGTTCACGCTGAGTATATAATGTTCGGTTACACCCGAACATAGACACCCTTGCTTGTTGAAAAATGAAATGAGCCCAAATCCTATCGAAAAATCGACGGCGCGATATCGGTTAATAAATCGACCCAGTCTATTGGGTATACTTATGATCATTATACGGCTCCATATGAACTTAAACTCTCTTACAGCCTACGGGTGTATGTATTTTGTTGTTTTTCTTTGTACATCTATTTATGTATCATATATACCTACACACATCTTATCAAAACCGGTAACAACGAAGCGGGTGAATGCACATTTTTGCACTACTGGTCCACATTATCATCGTTATGTCCGTAGTAGTCGGCCGGTCAGTCAGTCGGCCACAACAACATGCACCATAAAATTTAAACCCGCTACCCACTTGTCCGTTAGACGTGATGTTGATAACACGTTATGGTAACACACCCGACGTTCGTGTGACCGTTCATTTGTTCAAATGATCCATATTCAACATCGAGACACGGTAAAGTTGACGACTCCAATGATGCCATTGCCACGCAGAGCGGACGAGTTGCCGTCTACATTAGATTTCGTACTTACTATTCAAAAACTTTTAGTGATGCTGATTCTCATCGTTCATCGTTTGCACCTTAAACATTTTATGGCTGATCTGTCTTTACTGGACATTGCTTGGACAGCCGTTACCAGCAATGCAACTTTCACCTTTCACGTAATCTTGGAACAAATAAAAACCGTGGCCGCACCGATCGTTCTAGTCAAAGTATTGCGGTTTTGTTTGCCGTTGCTGTTTGCGGTTGCTCATTACTTTGATCAAGTGTATTGTTGTTGCGAGGTGTGTGCGTGTGTGGTATGAGCTGCACTGGTGCAATGAAGGCGGTGCCTGATAATGTTGAACTCATATTTATTGACGGAAATGTACTGAGATGTCTGTGGCTCATAGTTATTTTGCTTATGTTCTTTTTGATCAAAAAGAAGAAGCTTGGCAATAACAACAATCATATTTGGTAATGACTAAGAACGGATTGTTTTGTGATGAGGTGAAGCAAGTCGTAAAAGACCGATATGGACAGATCCGTAAGCAAATAATGCACAGCAACTTTTTTAAAATATCGACAATTAGGTTGAGTAGCTCTAGAAGAGGGAATAAAAATGATGCTGATTACAAGCTGTTGTATTTGGATTCAAAGTAGTGACCTATTGACCTAGAGCTCATGTATTCCTAACTGTGAATAGTCAAGGATGCATTATTTTTTCACCACACAAAGGCAAGAGAAGGAGTGACTCCTACGAGGGCGTCTAAAAACCCTGCTGGCGGTGAAATGATATTATTTCCATATTAAAGAGATGGTTGGTGTCATGTGGGGACACATTGGAAGCGGGCATACATTTTGTATGTCGGGGTTGATTCTGGATAGGTAGTAAGAATTTAACATGTTACAGTATCCAGATCGAAGTTCAGCTAGAGTGACTCGCGTTTCCCTCGGGAGTGTGCGTTCCTCTTCCGCAAGTTTTGGCTACTGTTCTTTGAGTACTGGATTCACCGAGCAATTCCTGGCATAAAGGTCCGACGCCTGTTTGTGGAGTTCTCTGAGGACCTGCTTGTATTTTTTTGCTTCACACGGCTGAGTTCTCAGGTGCCGTATTTCCTCATCCTCCTTCGTTGTTGAGCGGAGCGCTCGTGTTCGAAGCAGGTGTGTTGAACATCGTCCAATTTTCTGCATCACATGCAGTTCGGGTATGGAAGTAACATTATCCGGTTAGAAATTGCGTCGTCAGGGCTTATTGGTTTGAATTCTTTGGTATTATTGCTCACAGCCTCAATTCGGGCGAAGACAATATGCCAGTTATGGAGTTTAGACTGCGCACCTCGTAATGACCCAACTCTTGAGGTTGTTGGAAATGAGATGCAAAAAAGTTATTATTTACTTAATGACGCTTGTCCATTTTAACGGTGTTGGCCATCCAACACATTGCGCCAGTACCTTCTTCGCTGAGCTAACTAACGTGCGAAGGGAAATTAATAAAAATATATCGATTTTTAAGAACTGATTATATCCGCTCATTAGATACGTGGGCTTGCGCTGTTGAAATAGATCTCGTTTGCTCTTCATGGTAAATAACCACAAAAGTCTCAATAGTCCTATGCAGAAAGTCAATTGGCGGAAGTTTCTAGGTATGAATAGAAATACTATAAGAGTAGAATCTCCAAATTTCAAATGGCAGTGAAAAACTTCAGTAAACGAGTTTTCTTAACAACTAAGGTGTCGCTACTGTCGACGTATACATGTCGGGTGTCTGATACCGCATGGATCAACTGCAGTTAAATTTGAGGAAGAAGCATTTACAGCGGTGATGGTCGGCGTTGATGAGATTCCGAACTGGAAGTCTAAAACAAGCTTCTCAGACACACTGCACTGATTAGATATTTGGATACATTCTGGTCTGACACACAGAAGAAGCAAGAGGTTATGAAACGTCATATATGCATAGCCCATCCAATGCCTATCCAATATGTTGCATACGGGGCTTCAGTGGACCTAAAATCTTTATTAAAATTAAAGGCGAAAAAACAGGCAATATTTCACTTCAGTTTCAATTCACTTCAGTTGGGAAGGCAGTTGAGCTTGTATGCTGAAGTTGCTACTATCAGCTCGTTTGGCATTCAATTGTGGCAAACTTTTACTACTTCTGCAGCAAGAGACAAACAAACCTCGATCTGTGCATACGAGTTCACTCTGTTGGTATGAAAGTTTAAGAGAGATACACAGGACGTAGATAAGCACCATGTAAACGAAGTAGACGACAGCTCCATTCGTGTTTTAAATTTTCCGTGCCCAGCTCATCTTATTATTATGGCTTGTGGCTTCGTCTAACGCATTAGAAAAATGAAGACAAACCTACTGCTAGGGGTTGCAGAGGAGATATTGTGTTGGGGTTTTTTGTCAAGAGCTAAATGTAAGCCGCAAGTTTATGTTGGCTGATCACTGAAGTGCGAAAGTTGCTGCGATGCGGTGAATGAAGTGCTATCCAGTGCTACTAAGGTTAGGGAATTTAACATCTACTCTGATAACCGAGCGGCCATCAAGGCTATCAAGGCATATTTTATAATTAAAATTATCTGGGTCCCGGGCTATAGTGATATCCCGGGCAACTGTCAAGTGGATATCTTAGCCCGCATTGGTACAACTGAACCGGATGAAGATGGCTGTAGGGATTCTACTTGCCACCTGCGGTTTGCTCGTCCATAGCAAGGGCGCTAGTCAGCTCAGCAAACGTTGGGCGGACACCACCTCTTGCAAGGTAGCAATATCTTTCTGGCCGAAAGTGGATGGCAGGAGGTCTGCCGAAATAATTGGGTTCCCTAAGGCTCACCTATCAATGGTCATTGGGGTTTTGACAGAGCACTGTCCCATGGGTATCCATGCGGTACGTCTCAATACACTGGAAACTCCATCCTGCTGCAGCTGTATTGAAGATGATGAGACGGAATCATAAAATCACTTTATGCTTGATTACCCAGCTTTTGACAGAACTAGGTTAAAGTACTTCGGTCGAGACTCACATGGATCTCTCGAGGATTTATCCAAGGTTGGGATCGGTATCTTTCAGAACTTTGTCGGTGCTACCCAACGATTCTCTAAAAAACTCCAGTAAACGAGTTTTCTTTAAAATTAAGGTGTTGCTACTGTCGACGTATACATGTCGGGTGTCTGATACCGCATGGATCAACTGCAGTTAAATTTGAGGAGGAAGCATTTGCAGCGGTGATGGTCGGCGTTGATGAGACTCCGAACTGGAAGTCTAAAATAAGCTTCTCAGACATACTGCATTGATTAGATCTTTGGATACATTCTGGTCTGACACACAGAAGAAGCAAGAGTTTATGAAACGTCATATATGCATAGCCCATCCAATGCCTATCCCATATGTTGCATACGGGGCTTCGGCGGACCTAAAATCTTTATTAAAATTAAAGGCGAAAAAACAGCCAATATTTTACTTCAGTTTCACTTCACTTCAGTTGGGAAGGCAAATGAGCTTGTATGCTGAAGTTGCTACTATCAGATCATATGGCATTCAATTGTGGCAAACTTTTACTACTTCTGCAGCAAGAGACAAACAAACCTCGATCTGTGCATATGAGTTCACTCTGTTGGTATGAAAGTTTAAGAGAGATGCACAGGACGTAGATAAGCACCATGTAAACGAAGTAGACGATAGCTCCATTCGTGTTTTAAATTTTCCGTGCCCAGCGCAAGTTATTATTATGGCTTGTGGCTTCGTCTAACGCATTAGAAAAATGAAGACCAACCTACTGCTAGGGGTTGCAGAGGAGATATTGTGTTGGGGTCTTTTGTCAAGAGCTAAATGTAAGCCGCAAGTTTAAGTTGGCTGATCACTGCAGTGCGAAAGTTGCTGCGATGCGGTAAATGAAGTGCTATCCAGTGCTACTAAGGTTAGGGAATTTAACATCTACTCTGATAGCCAAGCGGCCATCAAGGCTATCAAGGCATATTTTATAATTAAAATTATCTGGATCCCGGGCCATAGTGATATCCCGGGCAACTGTCAAGCGGATATCTTAGCCCGCATTGGTACAACTGAACCGGATGAAGATGGCTGTAGGGATTCCACTTGCCACCTGCGGTTTGCTCTTCCATAGCAAGGGCGCTAGTCAGCTCAGCAAACGTTGTGCGGACACCACTTCTTGCAAGGTAGCAATATCTTTTTGGCCAAAAGTGGATGGCAGCAGGCCTGCCGAAATAATTGGGTTCACTAGGGCTTACCTATCAATGGTCATTGGGGTTTTGACAGGGCACTGTCCCACGGGTATTCAGTTACCCGGTCCTCAACTCATTTTGGACTCTATTATAAAAAAAATTAGAAGTAGGGGAGTTATTCGCTTCGTTTCTTTCTGAAAGTCCCAGCGCCTTGAAGCTACACTTTTTATGCACAGCTGCTTTAAAGGTTCAGAGGAAAGTTAACGGTTTTTCTGGAGCGTTACTCGATATGTACCCCCTACCACCAAAAAAAATGTAAGCCTCACATTATTTAAGGATTTAGCTCAATATATTTCCGTCACAACTTTGTACTTCGGTGATTTTCATGTGGACAACCCTCCAGGGACTCATTATTTTATAAGTACGGTTTCACAGCATACGGAATAGAACACCTCCTTAGGTGCCCCAGAAGATTATTGTATTATGCATGTGTCTTTCATAATTTAGTGAATTGTTCTTCTAGTCAGAAGATGCGGATATACCCTGGAAAGCTGTAAGTAATGCCTGAAGTCACTTGGAGTTTTGAGTACAAAGCCTTCCTTCTATGAGTGTGAAGGCTATCTCAGCTTCGATTCATGTTTGCTCACCTTTTTTTTTTTTAAGATTTGTTTTATATTGCCTCCGCAGTTCTTTCATATGCAAAGGACTCACGAAAAACAGCCACGCCGGGACCTGCTTTTTCCTTCATTGGATAAGGAGACAGCTAAATGGTGCCTTAATATTCCTTCTCACTCAGATACACAGCAACTTGTAATTACTCTATAACTTCTTAACAACAGTAGACCAAATAACACTTTACGGAGGAGGAGGGATCCTGCCGATCTACGAACAAGTTTTCTCTCGTCTCTCAATATCAATGTCCTGATTTCTTTTACGTTCCCATGGCAGTATCACAGCGTACAGATTTCAGTCCGGTAAGGGGCTGCCAACTTTTGTAATACTCCCTTAAATCTGCGGGGCGTATTTTTGCACTTACTACAACAACAGCTACCGTCATCCGGTGGTAAAATCCTGAGGCAGATAAATAATTTTGCATGTAAATGCAACAACAACGATTTGAGCCAGATAAATCCAGATAGAAGTCTGGTTCAATTTGTGACCCAGATAATTTGTTAATTACTTCTTTTTAGTTTGGCAACGATGCCTTTAATAAACCTACTTTTTCAAAAATAGATGTCGCTGCTTAACCTTTCGCCGTATGAGTTAAATGAAAAACAGCGGCGACATCTGCCTATCACATTTCACGTGTGCGAAAATGTCGCGACATCTGCTTCTCAAGTCTCTCAATGATCCAGAGCATTCCCGTGAGAATTGAGCGTGAGCCGGAGCTGTAAAACTCACTGGAATACGGCAAGCATCAATCACGCAGTAAAAACTGAACGCAATCAACTATATATGGGATAAGAAACTATGAATTCATGGACATCAGATAAATACTAGCCATCATCACGTCGGGAGGATCCTGCAACAACACCAATTTGAGCCAAATAAATCCAGGTAAAAGTCGGTTCAATTTGTGAGCCAGATAATTTGTTTACATCTTGTCTTGAGTTTGGCAGCGCTGCTTTCAAGAAACCTAAGTTTTCAAAAATTGATGTCGCTGTTTGGCCTTTCGCCATAGGAACACAACGGCGACATCTGCCTATTACAACTCATGTGAACAAAAATATCGCGACCTCTACTTCTCAAGTCTCCCAATGATCCAGAGCATTTCCGTGAGAATTGTGCGTGATACGGAGCGAGAAAACTTACTTGATTATAGCTATGAGCTACTAGTAAAAAAGCCCTTTGATTGAAATCATAAATAAGGAATCTCGAAGGGTGGCACGTGTGTCGGCTCTAAGGGGAAGAGTAAGAAGGATGTATTTCTTAACATTATTGGACCATTGGGGGCCTGTTATACAGATAAGAGCCCTATCTAGCTTCCTACTATGTCTCTTGATCCCCGGCATAGTGAAAGACTCTAAATTTGTTCAAGGAAAATACTGTCTCAATAATAAAGCAGCAATTAAGACCAAGCAGAAAAAGGCATCAAATTTTTGTAATCTTTTCAAGAGGCAGATGTCTTTAAATCATGGGAAATTCACAAATTGATTACCACCTTTCAACGATTAACATTAAAAATTTCAATTCCCACCACAAATAATAACATGGATCGTTAGTGATGTGATATGTACTCGTACACATACAACAAGTACCAGAAATAATTGATGATCGTTACTTCCTGCGTCACCCAGTTATGAAGGCTCAATACATTTTTTCATTTATACAAAAAAAAAACGAAATGTAATAACAAAAGTACTTGTTTAAGCGCCAAATTCTTAATAGCTGTGTCGTTCTTGGAAGCAATCTCTCTTAGACGGATATTATGTGATGTTATGAAGCGTCCGCTTTGAGGGGTGATGTTTAAATTCATTGCTCTGCGCTTAAGTAGCAAAATTAATCTCGTTTAAAGGATGCACGTGATGTGGTGTAACAGTTTCTTTAAAATATTATTTTACTCCGTTTATTTTTTTCAAAGATGCTTGTATGTATGTTTATGTGTATTTATATGGCTTTGCGCGCGCGCGCGTTTTCGTTTGTCTCCTTTCGCCTTTAATGGCTGCACCTACACAATTGAAAAAAAGGCCTACATTCTTAAAATTGTTGCTCGCATCAATTGATTATCCCAGCCATAGATATAAATACAAACAAAGAAACAAGGAAAGAAGTCAAGTTCGGTATGAAATGAGCACTGTATACCCAGCTGTGGCTTTGAAGAAGTATTCATCTTAATATATACATTTCTTCTGTACGTGTGTTTGCGACTGAACTCCTAATAAACGATCAGACCTATTCAGGGGGATTTGAGGATGCTAAAGATTCATTATTTCGTCCGAGAAGTGGACCAGGGACTGACTTTTTTTAAATAATATACTCTGTGGTGCGATTTGCTTGGAATTCGGTATAACCGAAGATATTATTTTAGAAACCTTTCATTCCATATATTGGACCAAGGTCGATCTACTGTAAATAAAAAAACAGGTCGATTTGCTTGAAATTTGGTATTGTGGTACTTCCGTTATTTGAGAAACCTTCTAGGAAGTGGACCAGGGGCACCTTTTTGCCTAGCTTAATATTTGAGAAACTTTCCATCCGGGCAGCTGACCAGTGGCCGGCCTATTCGAAAAAAACTCCATTAATGGTGCGGTTTTCTTGAAATTTTGTCAATCAAAACCAGCGAAGAATCACTCTAGCCAATAAATGCTACTTTGGACTAGGTAGGCAATTGAAAAGTTATCGAATGAAAGACGACGCTCCGGCTAAGAAAGTGTTTCTATAGGAACCCGCCAATGGAAGCAGAGGAAGAGGGCGGCCCCACCATGTCCAGGAACATTTGCAAAATGATTAAACTCCCATGGTGTGACCAATTGGCACAAGTTGGCAGAGCGAAGAAGCGACTGGCGCGCCTTGTTGGACAGCCATAGCCATTTAAACGGCTAAGCGCCAATTAAGTAAGTAAGTACGTTTATTTAAATTTTAGACAGAGGTTCTCCTTGGACAAGCTTAATTTTTGAGAAATTTTCTTTGGGATGTGGGTTTGATAGTAAAATTGGGAATGGTATGGGAGTACCATTAGCAGTGCGAGTGGAAGCGGGAGTAGAATTGGGAGTGGGATCGGAAAGGAAGGTTGAGTATGAATAGGAATGAGAGCGGAAGTGGGAATGGGTTTGGTACTGAGAGGGAGATAGACGAAATAAGGGATGGGAAAGAAGAACAATGGAAGACAATGTTGAATGTATTCAAACCCATTTTCGGGCAGAACAAAGTTTTCTAGGTACTCTAGTCTATATTAACATACATTAAAAGCTCAAGTGGTCGTTTGACGTTCTGTGAAAAGAAGGAAGTTTTTTCATACCACCTTACCAAGTTTAAGGTTTGGCAATTTTTATGGATTAGCTGGTTTTGGAAATATGTTTCTGAGCAATTTTGATTGACTCGTATTTTTTTGGCACAAAGTCAAGTCATCATTTAAGAAAACCCTTACAAAAACATTTTTTTCATTTTTGTCCAACTCTGTTTCATCCGTTGGAACCTTTTTTTTGTACCGATATTATTTCGGGACTAATCCTAGATCAATTCGGCACCACTTCGGGACATTTTCTGGTGCTTTTACGTATTTTTATGACGATTTCGAGTCGTATCGGGATTATTTCGCAATAGTTCTCGAAATAATTTCGGAAGTACACATTTGGAAAATTTTTGGGGATACGAAAATATTTTTTTATTTTTCCGGGAAATCGGGATTTCTTTATAATCATTTCGGTATTTGTATCAGGATATCTTCGCAACTATTTCGGAACCACTTCTCGATTATGTGGAGATTTTTTCACGAAATTTCGCCAGTAATTTAAACGAAATCGCCACAAAATTATTCCAAAAACGAATCCCGAAAATATTTCGAAAATTACCGAACTGATCTTGAAATGATCCCTTTCTGACTTACAAAACAGGGAATGCTTCCGAAATAATATCGAAACAATTTAGATCGCTAGATATTCCCGAAATGACCCGGAAAACAATACTGAAATAACCGCAAACTGATTCGAATTCGAAAAATATTGTATTTCGAAAATATTCCCAAATAGTCTCTAAAACAGCCGCGAACTAGTTCAGAAACTACCAAGATAACGGTTCTCTCATACCGAAGTGATCTTGAAATGATCGCGAAATTTTGCCGCAAATAAAAAAGAAACGTTAGCGAAACAATATCCGAAAAATTTAAAAATGAACATGAACCGATCGCCAAATACTCCCGAAATTATCCCGAAAACCGTAATGAAATAACCCGAAAAGTAACCTATTTCAGGTATTATCAAAATAACGGTTTTGTAGTGATCTCGAAAGTTGTAAGGATTTATTTAACTCCCTCAGACCTTTAGGTCCCTGGTTACAAACACTCGTCTATCCTTGGTTATTGGAGTATTCACAGGGCACTGCCCGATGGGAGTCCATACAGTACGCATTAATATACTGAAAACCCCCAGCTTTCTGAGGTGTACGGAGGACGACAAAGTGGAATCAACCAGTCAATTTATGCTCAGCTGTTCAGCCTTTGAGAGGATGCGCCTTGTTCGTAGCATTCATTATTGTTGCTACGCAGCGATTCGCTAAATAAGTGGAAGCCATAAAGTGTCCAAGTAGGCTGATCCTTAACTGGGCAGCTGCCAACAAACCTATCCTAACCTAAACTTGTGTATCCGGCTAAGGTGGTTCTGCATTCTAATAAGCTGTTAATGTGGATGGTCGCTGTACTACCCGGGTCCAAGTAGCGCACAGAAAGTCATTTTGATGCCCTTTCATCTGAAAACAATTTTCGCTGGATGCTGTTAGTTTTTCCATAATAAGATTAAACTTTTTGATTGGGATCTCTATTCTTTCAGAGGCAAGTGCCTCGTAATTGTAGTAGTAATTGTAAAGATTCCTATTCTTGGCCTGTTTAGCATTCTTTATATCGTAAATCGACAGCTCGTATTGGGTTGTGTTACGGCATCCGAAGACTACCAGTTCAATAGTAATTTGGAACTGGTAGTCCTGTAATCTAATAAGACAGTTTCGTTTTATTCGATTAGGTCAATAACTCAGCTCTATCCCATCACCACCATCCAGTAATGTACTGCCATGGTAAGTTCGTTTGACTCATCGTTTCCCTCAATGTCCCTATACCGGTAGTGTCATGTTAGAGAAGTTTCCTGAGGCATGAAGTATATTCTTACAGTTAGTGATGGTCCTGGAAAATTCAAATGAGAGTGCTTGATGGTCAGATTAAATGCGTAGCTAGCTACCTATAGGCCCCCACTAAACGCAGTACTTCAGCTTGGAAGATACTAGGCGAGTAAGGAAGACGTACTTAAAGCCATATCTTTAGATGCTCAAAGAAAATGCCAACTCCCTTTCTGCACGCTCACCTTCCTTCGAAGCCCTTCTTAACGGAAACTGCAGATTATACCTCCTGTCAAAACATACCGAGGGCATGTGATAAGCTGATTTGGGAGCCACACTGAGAACCTTGCATATGGTACACTATTACCACACGGAGACAACAGTCAGATTAACAAAGTTTTACTGCCGAACAGTTTGCAGTTTCCCATACACAAAGGTTCAGGCGTAACTGGCTAAGCATCACGTCGAGTCCATCAGTTGGACTTTGGTGCCTGATATCACTCAAATGGCTACTTCCATTACCTTATTCGGTTTGTTAATGTTGTATTGTATGTTCAAGGCTATCATTCTCTTTCCGCATATGTTAGTACAGGTACGCAGAACCAAATCACGAGTTGTGGTTTTGGAACTCAGTTTCTGACATACGCTTATCTATGTAAGCCCTTCCCACCTAGTAGTGACAGCGGAATAAATGAGGCACATCTTCCGATGGGGTACAGTTCGAGCATGTGACCGAGATGAAGTACTTGGGAGCCACGTTCGACTCTAAGCTACTGTGGAGGAAGCTCGTCGACAAAACGGTATCAAAGGCTGCGAGTGCCCTCAAGAGCCACTATGGTGACCGTACAAAAATCAGTCACCAAGCTTCAACGCTTGGCGTGTGTCTGCTTTGAGAGATTCCGAGGGCGGCAATGGAAGTGCTGCCTCTACACATAATAATTGAGCAGGCAGCCGGGAGCACGTGGAAGAGGCAACGTGATACAGTCACAAAATATGGAGAAGTTGAAAGAGCAGATTTCACTCACCAAACTTCCCAGGGATGACACGATGAAATTGATTATGTTTGAGAAACGTTTCAAAAAAGAGCTAGGGAACAAAAGTACGCATAGTACGTCGATGGCTCAAAGACACCGGAGGGCATCGGAGTGGGGAACTTTGGCCCCAGAACCAAAATTTCCATACCACTTAGAAAATATCCGATCATTTTTCAAGCCGAAGTCATCACCGCAAGCCGGTGGGCAGAGATAAATCTACAGCGGGGATGCACAAATCAGAAAATTGTTATACTCAGCGACAGTAAGGCCGCGCTCGACGCAATATCTTTAGTTGACATCACAATAAGTCATCAACAGTTCTTGAGTGCGTAGAGGCCAATAACACCATTCGTTTGGCTTGGTGACCTACCCACAGAGGAGTGGATGGAAACAAACAAGCGCAAAGGCTGGCAATGATAGCAGCGGCCGTAACGCCAATAGGGCCTGAACCCATTATGCCGATAGCGTCACACACTAAAAGGAAAGAGCTCAGGCAAAAGGAGGCGTCCATCAGAGAACGACACTGCCACAAAGGACTTCGTCAGTCAAAGGCGATATAAAGCCATGATTAACCTTCCAAAAAACAGCTTTATGGTTCCAACAGGCAAACTCACAGGCTACTGCAGACTGAAGAGCAACATGTGCATGGCCTCTGCCCTCCTGTTTGAGAGCGATTCAGTTGCGAGACGAATACTAAAGATCCTTGAATCGCTACAATTAAAAAGTGGACGCAAACCGAGCGCCATTCTAGATTTTCTCAGAGAACTCCCCAAGGCCTCTAAGGAGCCTATTTCTTTAATCCAATCATCAACTCAATTTTCCCAAGCACTCTACTTCCCTTGCGACTTCAGCCTAGAGCTGTTCATGACGCTGCTGAATAGAACGTGCGCGCGATGATCTCTACGAAGAGAAGCAAGCAACCACCCTCGCTTCGCAGAAGAAGCTAATCATTTTGGTAAAGAAAGCCTACATCTATCTGGACTTGTCAATTATTACATCATTTATAGTGTGAATATACTTCGGCATTTGAGTATAAAAGCATCGACATACGTGTTTGTCTGTATGTCTCCCACAATATCTTCACATCCTCTATGAAACTCGAAGTTATGAATCGAGTTGGTTGGCTCTCCACATTTTTTCCAATGAAATTTGAAACCATACAACAAATTGAATACCTCTGTCTGAAAAAAGGTGCTCAAATCACGGCGATGCGGATGACGACAACGCCATGATTGCGTCGAGTAGTCGAGCCGCCGTTTTTGGTTAATTTTTGGTTATATGAAGCCGGTGCAGCAGACAAGCGCACATTCATACACCCACACACACATACACAAACTAAATCCCAACATTCTAAGCCTAGCATAGCTACTTTTTTTGCTCCATATAAAAATGCAGTCATAAATATTCGATATCTTAGCTCCACCCCTAAATCGAACGTTCATAATCTGTTTGTGCGCAGGCGCAGCTATTGAACGATCTTTTTATACTCAGTTGAGCAGAGCTCACAGAGTATATTAACTTTGATTGGATAACGGTTGGTTGTACAGGTATAAAGGAATCGAGATAGATATAGACTTCCATATATCAAAATCATCAGGATCGAAAAAAAATTTGATTGAGCCATGTCCGTCCGTCCGTTAACACGATAACTTGAGTAAATTTTGAGGTATCTTGATGAAATTTGGTATGTGGATTCCTGAGCGCTCATCTCAGATCGCGATTTAAATTGAACAATATCGGACTATAACCACGCCCACTTTTTCGATATCGAAAATTTCGAAAAACAGAAAAAAACCGTTAATTCATTACCAAAGACGAATAAAGCGATGAAACTTGGTAGGTGAGTTGAACTTATGACACAGAATAGAAAATTCGTAAAATTTTGGACAATGGGCGTGGCACCGCCCACTTTGAAAAGAAGGTAATTTAAAAGTTTTGCAAGCTGTAATTTGGCAGTCGTTGAAGATATCATGATGAAATTTGGCAGGAACGTTACTTCTATTATTATATGTATAAAAAAAAAAAAAATAAGAAAATGCTTTTGAAAATTAGCAAAATCGGAGAACGACCACGCCCACTTTAAAAAAAAATTTGTTTTTTAAAGTCAAATTTTAACAAAAAATTTAATATCTTTACAGTATATAAGTAAATTATGTCAGCATTCAACTCCAGTAATGATATGGTGCAACAAAATGCAAAAATAAAAGAAAATTTCAAAATGGGCGTGGCTCCGCCCTTTTTCATTTAATTTGTCTAGGATACTTTTAATGCCATAAGTCGAACAAAAATTTACCAATCCTTGCGAAATTTGATAGGGGCTTAGATTCTGGGACGGTAACTTATTTCTGTGAAAAAGGGCGAAATCGGTTGAAGCCACGCCCAGTTTTTATACACAGTCGACCGTTTGTCCTTCCGCTCGGCCGTTAACACGATAACTTGAGCAAATACGATATATCTTAACTAAACTTAGTTCACGTACTTATCTGAAGTCACTCTGTGTTGGTGTAAAAAATGGCCGAAACGGACTATGACCACGCCCACTTTTTCGATATCGAAAATTCCGAAAAACGAAAAAAATGCCATAATTCTATACCAAATACGAAAAAAGGGATGAAACATGGTATTTGGATTAGTTTATTGACGCAAAATATAACTTTAGAAAAAAACTTTGTAAAATGGGTGTGACACCTACCATATTAAGTATAATGAAATGAAAAAGTTTTGCAGGGCTAAATAAAAAACCCTTGAAATCTTGGGAGGAATACTGTTCGTGGTATTATATATATAAATAAATTAGCGGTATCCAACAGATGATGCTCTGGGTCACCCTGGTCCACATTTTGGTCGATATCTGGAAAACGCCTTCACATATACAACTACCACCACTCCCTTTTAAGAGCCCCACTAATACCTTTAATTTGTTACCCATATCGTACAAACACATTCTAGAGTCACCCCTGGTCCACCTTTATGGCGTTATCTCGAAAAGGCGTCCACCTACAGAACTAAGCCTCACGCACTTTTGAAATACTCATTAACACCTTTCGTTTGATACCCATATTGTACAAACGCATTCTAGAGTCACCCCTGGTCCACCTTTATGGCGATATCTCGAAAAGGTGTTCACCTATAGGACTAAGGCCCATTTCCCTTTAAAATGCTAATTAACCCCTTTCATTTGATACCCATATCTTACAAACAAATTCTAGGGTCACCCCTGGTCCACCTTTATGGCGATATCTCGAAACGGCGTCCACCTACAGAACTAAGCCCCACGCCCTTTTAAAATACTCATTAACATATTTCGTTTGATAGCCATATTGTACAAACACATTCTAGAGTCACCCGTGGTCCACCTTTATGGCGATGTCTCGAAAAGTCGTCCACCTACAGAACTAAGCCCCACGCCCTTTTAAAATACTCATTAACACCTTTCGTTTGATACCCATATCGTACAAACGCATTCTAGAGTCACCCCTGGTCCACCTTTATGGCGATATCTCGAAAAGGCGTCCACCTATAGAACTAAGGCCCACTCCCTTTTAAAATGTTCATTAACCCCTTTCATTTGATACCCATATCGTACAAACAAATTTTAGGGTCACCCCTGGTCCACCATTATGGCGATATCTCGAAACGGCGTCCACCTATAGAACTAAAGCCCACTCCCTTTTAAAATACTCATTAACACCTTTCGTTTGATACCCATATCGTACAAACAAATTCTAGAGTCAACCTTAATCCACCTTTATGGCGATATCCCTAAATGGTTTCCACCTATATAACTATGGCCCACTCCCTCTTAAAATACTCTTTAATACCTTTCATTTGATACACATGTCATACAAACACATTCCAGGGTTACCCTCGGTTCATTTTCCTACATGGTTATTTTCCCTTATGTTGCCACCATAGCTCTTAACTGAGTATGTAATATTCGGTTACACCCGAACTTAACCTTCCTTACTTGTTCTACTTGATTTTCAAAGAAATGCTCAAGTCTTTTTCTGTTTTTATAATTTTTTTTTTATTTTAGTATTTTGTTTAAGTTTTTTTTGTTGTTGTTTTATTACTCCTGTAGTGTCTGCACATGTGCATCACCTTCCCCCTTCAACGTCATTATGTCATTACGCTCTCTAATGGTCTTTATGTTACACGCGTTATCGGTTCCCACGGTTTCCACTTTCTTTTTTCTCCTTGATCGAGCAAGTAATTGCAACAACATACCATCGCACGGCTACGAGGAGGTCGTTGTCGGGGAGAAATATATTGAAAGGAAATCATTATAAACAAAAACAACAAAAAAAAATTGACAAAGTTGAAAAAATAAACGCTGACAATAAGGACCTGCCGCACAGATTTTAAACTATTTATTGACGGCTGCAGAGGCGACAGGATTCGTTGTAAAGATTTTTGAACCCAGTATATACATTTTTATATGAACAAAATAAATGGGAGGAGTAAGGAATGTTAGGCAGAAGTTGAAACGTTACGCAAGATCTAAAGACCAAAGGTGGACCGCGAATGGTACTAACCGTTTTTTCAACCTCGCCGTAAACCTACAGTATCATCAAGCGATGGTACGTAGTGAGTCATATCTGACGCTCCCACTTCTTGATGACATCGTTGCACTAAGTGCCATCAAAGTGCAGGAGCAAATAGTAGTATTTTCTAGTATTTCTTAAAGAGCCCTTGTCAGGCTAGGCTAGGTTAGAGTGGCCACCGGTGCGATCACCAGTGTACTTAGGGCCAAAAAGGTCCCATTGTGATACCACGTAGATCTCTCCCCTACTCAAACCAACAGGCCGATACAGCAAGCGTCAAAAGTTTCTTAGGTTCCAACTTAGCCAGATCACAAAGATCGTCAAAGAAGGGAGATCCCAGAGATTTCTTCCTCTTGTGCCAAAGCGCGGGACAATCTCACAGAAAATGTTTGACTGTTCTATCTCCTCTTCGTCTTTGCAGCTCCTGCATTAATCATTATAGGGAGCACCCAGCCGTTGTGCGTGCCTCCCGATTGCTATGTGCCCCCCCCCCCATCCAAGAAGAAGGTGACTTTTTGTACGCCTCGCATCCCATTGAGGCCACACGAGCTTAGAGTGGTAGCAAGACTCAAGATTGCTTCATCTCACACCCGCTTCCCTAAGGAAAATCCCTTTCAAAATGAGCTTATAGGTAGCGAGCGGCACGCTCAATCCCTTCCAGGACGACGAAAGAGGAGCGAATGTGCCCCTCTTGCAAGGTCGTCAATCATCTCAGTGCCCGGTATATCCGAGTGTGCAGACTGAGTGAAGTTCGCTCAGCGATCTCGTTAAGAGATTTGCGGCACTTATCTGCTGTCCTGGACCTACATGTGGCCGATCCAAGTGCTTTTAGTGCAGCCTGGCTGTCAGAATAAATACAAATTTGGTTATAACCGTGAGCAGCCTTCCCCAGGTGATGAGCAGCCTCATTTATAGCAGCCACCTCCGCCTGAAAGACGCAGCAATGATCGGGTATGCTAAATGATAGATTCCACACTAGTTGAGGTGCAAAGACACCGCAACACACCTTATTATCCAGCTTGGAGCCGTGTATATATCTGCAGCTTATCGCTCAGGTCCAGCTGCTCCTTCAACCAATAATCCCTATCTGGGATAATAACCTCGTACTTCATATTGAAAAGTACAGTCGGGGCGCAATAGTCCGACGAAGGCGAATTCATATACTTAAGGATGGCTGCATGAACATCCACATTGTCTCTACATCCGGATAACTCTCGCAGCCGCAGAGCAGAAAAGGCCGAACATTTCTTGGCCATTAAATCTATTGCCAACACATTAAAAATCGTGTCCAGGGCCTCCGCAGGGGTGGTGCGCAGAGCCCCCCCCCCTCACGCAGATTCTTTGTACCTCGAATGTTTGATTTAGTATCTAAGCTCGTCCACCAGACCACTGCCCCGTATAAAAGGATTGGTCTAACCACAACAGTGTAATATCCGACGATAGTCCCCATCTTCGCGCAGCAGCTCCCCTACACCTGTACAGTTCCCGTTGCTTTTTTCACACGCTCCTGAGCGTTTTCCCTCCAAGATAGTTTCCTATCCAAAATTACTCCTAGGTATTTGGCAGAGTCTCTCAGCGTCAGGGTCATACCCGCTAGCACCGGCAGCTTCAGCGCAGGTATCTTATATTTCCTGGTGAACAGAACCAGTTCAGTTTTGACTCAATTGATCGATAGACCTTTACTCCTGTCAGGCTAGTTAATGAAAAAACTAGCTTTGAAGCAGACGACCCGCTCACCCATAGGGATCAACGATAGTACATATACATGTCCGTCGTAAGAGTCGACTAAAATACAAAGATACAAAAGTTCACGCGCCCAACGCTTTTATTTAATTGTCTGAACAACGCCCTAGATTGATGAGGAGTGTGATGATTAGTACTTAGGACCTACATAATTATTTTCTATCTTTTAGTATTATTATTACTTCATGTAAGTATTGTTTTCAATAAAACCGTTAACTTAAAAAAATGTTTTTAATTATTTTATTATATAAAGTAGTTTGTTTTATGTGGCGGATCGAAATTCAACGCGGGTACGGCTTGCCTAGCACAGCGAGCCAGTAGCTTTGAAACAGACGCTCAAAGATTCAAATCTTAATACGACTTAAGGTTCCCCGCTCCTGTTACATCAGGAAGTGATCAGCGCTAAGTCAGCTCATCTGAAATCTGTTTTCCTCATATCTTACGATATTATAGCATCGAAGAAAAGTAATTCTGTGTTCAATGGTGTATCCTCTTGGCGACAGGTATCGTTAAGAGCATACTTCGATATCGCCAAAATCACCAAAGGGGCTAAACATCAATTAATGATAATATTAGTTGTGGGTAAAATCCACAAGCAGGTATATATTGCTCGGCTTTCCTCGGAGAAGCTCGGCCTAAAATCTCTTCGGAGGTTATCGCGCCTTACATTTATTTTTTTTTTTTTCTCGAATTCATAGTTTGTGCGATTTTATTCCTTTCACATGAAGCTTACGATCGGCATATGGCATCGCAGCAAGGTAGCGAGCGGCCTCTGCACTTTGTCGAACGTTCAAACGCTCTAAGATGACTAAGCTTAGAAAGTGAGTTAATATCCCCAGACTGACTGTCACTATTTTAACTAACAGCGAAAAAAATCTAAAAATAACCGCGAAAAAAGTCCCGAAATTATTTCCAAATATAACTACACAGGACTTAAAATTATGCCAAAATTGTCCCAAACAAAAGAAAGTCCAGAAAGAAAATATTTCAGTATTTCAGTAACAGTTCCGTCGAAAGTCAAAAGTTAACCCCAATACAATTCCAAAAGAAAACCAGACTCGAAACTCTCCCAAAAATATCCTTAAAAATTCTCAAAAAAATCACGAAATAATCTCCCAGCGATTTCCAAATGAACCCGAAATCGATCAGAAAGAGTGCCAAAGTGGGTTAAAAATTATCCGGAACTCAATGCGGAGGCAGCCAGGAAGCAAACGAAAATAGTTGCGAAGACAGTCCCAATTCAGAAACAGTTTGGAATCGATACCGAAACAATAGCGAAATAGTATATTACTTATCCCGAAATTCATTGTCCTTAAGTGATCCCGTATTAAACTCGAAATTATCTCTACTATTAGGGAAACTTTAAACTTTTTTTTAAATACAGCGTAAATTACCATTCGTTTGACATCCATGTTGGATGGGAGCTTCGGGATATACATGGGTCAGCATCTATTTCCGAGTTGTTCGCAAACGCGGAGGAGACGGATATTGTCTTGTTTACTTCTTCTCTTAGAAACTTTTTTGCATTTGCCAAGAGAACGGAGTTATTTCATTATGAAGGGCCTGGTTTTCGATAGGGTTTTTTTTTTTCGGTCGTGGAACAAACTTCTGATAACACTATGGACCCCTTCAATGTATGTGAGGTCTTTTTACGGGACGGTCATTTCAATCAAACCTTACATCCATATTGGCATATCTGCGTAGTTTTTTTGTTTTTTGAAAAAAATTAGGTGGCAAAAATCATGTAGATACACACTTACTAAATATGTATACAAAAACTCACATCTGGTCACCGCACATAATACAGTTGAATAATTAAATTGGATGGATTTACGCGCTGCTTGGCAGCGCTAACTACAGTTCGATCCGTATATAAGAGAAACACACAAAGTTTATTTAAAACCGGTATATACTTTTAGGCGCACACGATCAATTGTAATTAAAGATGTATGTATGGTGACCATTTTTGGAAATAAAATTGGGGCAAAAAATATATTTTTCCTATGTACATATATTTTTAGCTTGACAACAAGAAGGGTAGAGATCTTCAACTCAATGACTGATGGCATGTCATGTCCATGCATTTCGCCACTCACAAGAAATCGTCTAATCCATGTTATTTAACAACAAAGTTACAACAATCGTTGCCTCTACGATCTATTCTAAACGAAATAAAAAATTGAGAAAACCGATAGCGACCCTACAAAGTTTCTTAAGGCCTGTGGTCGATTCGATATTGGGCCATACTTAGTATGAGTAAAAGGCTAAAATTTTTGAGGTTCAAAATAAAACATCATAATTCAACTGCAAACTCAAGTGACATTTTCTATATGATGCAACCCTCTTGAATATACACAAGTTTTCTGACACCTGATGGCGCTACACTACTATAACTGTATGGTCTGCGCCAAATCTTGAAATGTTAACGATGTGTTCTTCACCATCGCGTCCACAGTAGGATGCTCAGAATCGCTTGAAAAGTAACCGTCGTGGTAATTTTCAGGCCCCCGGTTTTGCAAAGCATTGATGACCTGCATACGCCCTTTAATTTTTTTGGGGTAAATTCTTTTATTGTGTGGTCGTCCACCAAACAAATACTCTAGAGTATAGGATATGCTTAAAAATTGCTGTATATACCTAATGAGAAAGGGAGGACTATAGGCTTGAAGTACACCCCAGCATTCTTTTACATGCATAAACTGCCGTCGAAGCCTTCTTCACTCTCTCCTACACGTTGAGCTTACAGTCTACAATCGCTGTAGACAAGCGATAGATTCTCAGTTCTTTAACTAATCAGGATTGATCGGTGAAGGAGCTTCCTTACTTTAAGTACAGCTCACACCCTGCCTTTCGATGTATAGTGCATGCCGATACTGCTGGTACTGAGCCCAGTAACCTTCTCTGCAGATCAGAGCCAAATCGAACGAACCCTTGCTGTTGTTGTAGCGATAACTCCCCGAAGGTTTTGGGGAGTATTATAGATGTTGATGGTCAACCTTCTAGGCCGTCGCGCCATCCACCTCCTACTTCCTTGAAGAAGTTTTGGTCGACAGAGCATCGGTTGCTAAAGAAGCAGCATTCGTCAAAGGGAGGTGAGGTTGAGAATCGGATTGAAGAAGCTTTAAATGACGTTGGCAACCACTTGAAGCATTTGGGTATTTTAGTCGCCTCTTACGATAGGTATAGATGCCGCGGTTATGTTCTAAGCACACTAACCCGCTGGGCCCACGTTTTCTTCTTCAGTTGCTCAAAGTATCTTTCTGTCTCGCCTGCTTCTAGCGTGTCTTGTTGTTGTTGCTGTAGCAGTGCTTCGCCCCATCCAATACAATTAAAGAGATGGTTGGTGTTATGTGGGGACACATTACAAGCAAGACATATGTTTTGTATGTCCGGGTTGATTTTGGATAGGTAAGAGTTTAACCTGTTACTGTATCCAGATCGAAGTTGAGCTACAGTGACTCGCGTTTCCCTAGGGAGAGTGCGTTATTCTTCTGCTAGTTTTGGGTGTTGTTCTTTGAGTACTGGATTCACCGGGCAATTCCTGGCATAGAGGTCCGACGCCTGTTTGTGGAGTTCACTGAAGACCTGCTTGTGTATTTAGCTCCATACGGCTGTGTTCTCAGGTACCGTATTTCGTCATAATGCTTACGGACTCCTTAAGCCCCTGGGCGCTATTGACTCATCAATCAGATGTCTGTTGGGATGCCAAGGTTTCTGGGTATTCAGCAGGAACTGTTTGGTTACCATTTCATTTCTCTCCCTAATGAGGAGTATTCTCGCCTCATTATGTAGATGGTGTTCTGGGGACATAAGAAGAAAAGCCGTGGCGGTTCTGAGGGCGGTATTTTGCCAGGCCTGTAACTTCTTCCAGTGAGTAGCCTTTAGGCTTGGCGACCATATAGGGGACGCATAGCATGCAGTCGGCTGGCCAATTGCTTTGTAAGTGGTACTGAGCGTTTTTTATCTTTACCCCAAGTACTGCCAGCAAGAGATTTGAGGATTTTATTGCGGCTGTGGATTTTCGTTATAATTGCGGCTGCATGCTCCTGATCAAAGGTCACACCCAAGGTTTTGGGGTGCAAGACAGTCGGTAGCGTAGTGCCATTGGCGTGGATGTTCAAAATCGTCGACATTTAGGACGCCCATGTTGTAAATAAGGTCGCCGATGATTTAGTCGGTGATAATGTCAGGTTTCGCGAGGCGAAAAAACTGGAGAGATAAGGGAGGTAGCCATTTATTTTGCTGCAAAGCTCATCGATCTGTGGGCCTGGACCTGTTGCCATTATTGTGCAGTCATCGGCGTAGAAAACGATAGTGACTCCTTCTGGTGGCGAAGGTAGCTTTGATATATAGAAGTTAAACAAAAGTGGGGATAGGACACCTGTGGCCCGCTTGTTTAATTCTTCTTGGTTTGGATGTTGCGTTTCTAAATTGCACCGATGTCTGCCGACCACCCAAATAATTTGCGGTCCACCTTTTAAGACTTGGGGGAAAGGTAGACCCTTCCAGGTCTCGCAGTAACGTGCCATGCTTGACCGTATCAAAAGATTTTGATAGGTCTAGCGCAACGAGTACTGTTCTATGTTGGGGGTTTTGATTTAAACCGCAATTTATCTGGCTACTAATGGCATTTAGCGCGGTGGTTGTGCTATGTATGTTGATGATAGGCTAGTTGCAAATTTGCTTTAAAGTAGGGGAGTAGCGTGTCTTAAGTTTTTCCTTTAGAACTTCTGTTTCTGTGGCTCGTATCAAAAGTCATTTTACCAACCTCTGTGTACAAGATGTTCTCCCCTGCTTGTTTATTACCGCACCGTGACTTTCAAATTCAGACCTGCATGTGTTGTTGGTGCGGTTGGCCTTTCGAACAGTCCTGGGGATCGATCCTTTCTGCCTCTTCAAAGCAGGCTTATCGCCATCGCTTGATGACTAGTGGACATTTATTTGCAGAATCTTAACCGAGTTACTGTATTCTTTTGCAATTCATTTACAAAAGTATGTTGATTTTTTTATTTATAAGTATGTATAAGGATTATACGTACATATACAAACTTTTATACAAAATTCTTTACAAATTTTACAAAAACACCACAAATCTTAATAGCTATATACTAAAACTAGTTTTTTTTAAATACATACAAATTAAATTGTTTTTTAAATCATACTGAATATTTATCTTTTTATTTCAGGGCAAAGTGGCACAGAAGGGCAAGCATTTTCTTTGGGCTATTAAAATTTTTATTTCTATAAATTATGCGCACTTTTAAAACCCCTAAAAATAATTACTAAAACAATTTTACAATATCACAATAGTTAGGTATCTACTGTTCGTGCTAATTAATATAAGTCTATATAAAGTGCCGAAAAAAAACTTTTAAATAAATTTGGATGTTGAACTGCCTTGCATTATTTTTTCAATTGATATCCCTCCGTAAAGCCATAAGTGTCCGCCACTGTAATATAAGAAAAAAAAGTGTTATTTGTTGTGTTGTTGTTTTACATACATACAACCAGGGCCGAATTAACAAGTAGGCAGAATAGACAGTTGCCTGGGCCCCCGATTTTAGGGGGCCCCGAAAAATGAAAAAAAGACTTACAAAATTTTCTTACATGGAAAGAAAAATATAATCAGGGCCCGTATTACGTGTTACGATCCGTGATCGAAACTCTTTTTTTAAATAACATTAGCTCTGAAATGGTGTATCAGATTAATGGCATATGCGATTTAGCGACAAATAGTACTCGTTAGATCCATAACTTATTATAATTTTTAGAAATAGTTTGGCAATTGCATAGTTATCGTTTGAGTGAAAATGGTTTTCAGTCACAGATCGTAACACGTAATACGGGTCCTGAACTGAAAATAACTTTTACTCAAATAAATAAAACTCAATTGACCGCATTCAAAAGGCGAAGTCCGACGAACTAGACAAGGTTTCTAAACAGAACATTTCCTACTCATTTGACAAATTGTATGAGCGTGCAAAAAAGTGTATCGAAGTGAAACGAGAATATATTGAATAATAAAAAAGGATTATCTCAAAACGTACACTGGTTGTTTTTATTTTGAAAATGTTCGGTTATTTTCGGAATAGAGGGTGTAGAAGCCTTGAAGCCTAAATTTCAACTAGAATGAGGAATGAGTGAATGATTAATGATGGATGAAAACTAAATGAATGTATTGTAACGAATTTGGGAATTTCCTGATATTTTTTGTACGGATCGTTAGAAGAGAGTTTAGTTTCATTCCGTGAAAAGTTCAATGATTTCGAGGAAAAAGCAAAACAATTATTACCTTGTGTAGGTTATACAGAAATCGTAAAACGTAGTCATCGTAGAAAAAACAACCTAATGAGGGAAATGAGCCAGAAGTAGAATTTTCGCCTCGCGTTGATTTTAGGACAAAAGGTTTCCTCGAAATCATCGACAATCTTCACAGTGAAATCAAACGACGTGCGAAAGTGTATATGGAAGTTTCAGAGAGATTTGCATTTCTCATCAACTTTTCTCTAAGTGATGGAGACCTCCATGAAGCTATAAATAACTTAGTTATTTCTTATTCTAGAGACTTGGAAGAATTTTTTATTGAAATGAAACAATTCCAAAGTTACGTCAACTCCAGATACACTGATGCACAAAAACTCATAGTCCTTTGTATAAGATTCTAATGGAAGATGAATTAGACGATGTATTTCCTAACACAAAAATAGCTCTTGGCTTTTTTTTAACATTAGTGATCACAAATTGTTCTGCCGAACGATCCTTCTCGCAATTAAAAAGAATTAAAGCTGCTAAAAGAGCCAGATTTATTGAACAAAATCGATATTGATGAATTTGCCGAAAACGATGTCGTTTGTTAAAATGTAGTTAGTAATTTTATTGATATTATTACATTGTGACAATCAAATTTTTATGAAAGATATAAGTTTGTAAATTTGTGAAAAAGGGCCCTCAAATTGATGTTTGCCTAGGGCACCGTTGAGGGCTAATGCGGCACTGCATACAAAGAGGATTCGCTTTGCTTTGCAAGCGGTGCACCAATTGCATGGATTGCACGGATTGTAAAGTCACAACAACAATATAGACGCAAACAATTATATGCAAAACTGGGAATTCATAGTACCTATGCATATTTTCGTGTAACGAATTGTTGGAAATGAAAATCAACCCTGCTTCAACGGTATTTCGCTCACGAAAGTATTGAGCAATTGTTTCCATATTTTTTTATCATATTTTGTTATTTTTTGTGCAATTTTTTTACTGATGTTTGCTATAACTTCGCAATGAGGTGCTCTCTGGTAGTCTTGCATATTTTGTCGTAGGATATAAACAATCCGTGCATCTTGCAAGACAAAGCGGAATCGCCCTAATACATATTTTATCATCAAAATATATTTACAAATATCGTTCACACTTATAGCACAACATTCATTTAATTACGTCTTACTTACATTGGTAATCCGCTGAGTAACATTCGAAGAAATCGTATAACAATTTGCCTGAAGGCAGTTCCCAAGTACCAGTGCCACCATATTTTACTGGCAGCGATGCTTTATCGATATGCGACGCTAGCGATTTGAAGTCTTTGCCATGGAAGAAAATCTAAAAAATAAAGAAGAATTAATGGTTCAATTGAAATTAAATGTTTGCGTATTAAGAAGCTTTTTATTGATAATTTATCAAACTAGTTTTTCTTTCAGTTATTAGAATTTTTTTACAGGGTGGCCCTATCAAGATTAAGACTGCTACTATCTCTGGTTAAGCGGATTAATTTGGCGAATCGAATTTTTTACTGAATGTAGTCTATTCTCCCCTCAGCTTTCTCCCACTTCTTCTCTCGCCTTACTGTATCCTCACACCTATCTCCATTCCTCTAACCCTACCTCTCAATCTCCCTTTTCTCTCTCTGCATCCTATTCACGATATCCCTATCGCTCTCCTTCTCTTTCCTCTTTACCATTCCCTTTCCCTTTGCATCTCCCGTTCCTTTTCTTTTACCTTTCATTCTCTTCATCCCAGTTCCGCTCTCTTTGCCACTCCATTTCCCCCCTTTCCACCACTCCACCCCAAACCATAAATACGATTTTTCGAATAGATTGTTCCCTATAACAATTCTCAGGGAAAGAAAGATTGCTACGTCTGACCCTTAGTCATGTTTATCTGCAAATTTAAAAATATTTTCACTGATTTTCTGCTCCCCACTCCTACTCTTTGTCCCCCTCTCACACTACCTTTTATCCCCCATTTTTCTCCCACTTTCTCTCTTTCTTCATATCACTTACCGTATCCCTCATAGCTCTATCTACGCCTCTTCCTCTCTATCCCACTCTCCCCTTCTTCTTCCATTATTTAGCGCTCCTTACTTGTTTTTTTTTTTTTTTTTTTGTATGTGAGCCGCCCTGCTGACACTTTGTATGGTTCCGCCATGGTTTTCAACTTTCAGATTTGTTTTCCCTTCATATTTTTTTAAGATTTTTATTACTAATAGAATTAGGTCCTTGTAGTTCAACTGAGCCACCCTATACCGATACATTTATTTTAGTTGGGGTCATGTTATCGCTTGTTGGGGCGATACATTTATTTTTATTCTTACCCGTTTCCGCAGCTTCTCGCGTATGAATGGCTTGAAGATAGCAAATAACATATTGAAAATATATGAATTATTCACAATATGCACCGCTTTCAGACGCACACAAATACATTCTTGCACATAATCCAAAAGCATAGCAGCAAATGAGGGCGTAAACTGCATAACATGACTCATGGGTAGGCCTTCCATATCGATAATGACTATGGCACCACAAATTTGCGATAGCGGCTCAGCCATCGAACCTAAGACCTAATGAAAGGAAGAAGAATGATGAAAAAACTTGCCGTTTTTAAATAGTTTTAGAGAATGCAATATTTTGTACACTCACTGTCAGCTGTATGGTGCGAAAGAGATCAATTAGCGGGGCACGTGAAGGTTTCCATTTTTCTAAAAGAAAAAATGTCTATAACATTTTTGATTTAAATTTAGTTCAAACTTACTTCCAGCTTCAATAGCAAGTATGCGGCGTCCATGTTGATCTCTGTTTGGGAAAAGCGATAGCAGATCCTCCTCAAAAACATTTCGAACTTTGCTCGGTACGATATCTGAACAGGGTGCACCATATTTTGCTTTCATGTTGTAGAAGTTTTTGAGCTAAAAAAGAAAAAAAAATATTGAACAGAATATAAAATACAAGCCGTAACCGTGCGCATTTTGCGCAACCAATATAAAAGTTTCTTATCAAATATCAACAGAAATCAGCTGTTCTCTCAATCAATTAAAATGTACAGCTTTCGCTGCCATCTGGCGTATGAGAGCAACTGCCGGTAATGCAGTGCAAATATTCACAATAGTGCCATAGTACAAAAAGATTTCTTTGTGTGCTCACAATCGTTTAGTTAGTTTTAACAAATTATTTTAATAAAATATAGGTAAACAAGAGCACTACGACCAAAATTGCCCAAAGCTCGCTGATAGCCCGAATCTCCTTCTTTGCAACCAAAACTGTGTTTATAGAATTGGGTTCCAAAGAAGACCGAAAAAGATACCCGTATATAAAAACAGCAATTAGAAATAATATATACGAGCCTGACCCGTGCGCATCTTTCGCAACCAATATAAAAGTCTCTTATCAAATATCAACAGAAATCAGCTGTTCTATTAACTTACAGCTTGCGCTGCCATCTAGCGTACGATAGCAACTGCCGGTAATGCAGTGCAAATATTCACAATAGTGCCATAGAACAAGTAGATTTCTTATTTTAATAAAATATAGCTAAGCAAGAGCACTACGACCAAAATTGCCCAAAGCTCGCTAATAGACCGAATCTCCATCTTTACAACCAAAACTTTATTTATATATTTGGATCCCGTAGCTTCCTTGAATTGAAGCTTTGGAAAGTTGTTAAACGGTATCACTAGCCATTATTAAGTTTCTGCTGGTCAAATAGTGACAGGTTGTAAAATTCCTCGTGAATGAATGGCTCTTCTGCAATGTCATATAAAAAACCATATTGGCAACAGCCCAACGGGTTAAGGGCCTAGAATATAACCGCCTTAGACATTCCTGTCATAGGAATTGATTAAATCCACAGACCGGAAGGTTCACGGGGACAAAAATTTCTTCCCGCGGCGGTCGAGCTAGTACTTGAGCGTATCGCATTCAATCCATCAAACGACTGCCCACATCCGTACACTCCCCAGGCTTTCACTTAGTGTTTTTGCGGTTAAAACAACAATAACGGATAGTTCAATTATTACCACACTTTTGTTGTCAGTATAAAGTAACTTGAGGGCTTCCTGACACATGCAGAGTCTTCCAGACGGAGGTATATGCCCTCAGAAAGCAGATAGACTGCTCCAAGATTCTACGGTCCGAAACATCAATGTAAAAATCTTTGTCGCCAGCCAGGCCGCCTTAAAATTATTCGAATCGAATGTGATAAAGTCGGATGTAATGCGTAAGTGTTGGGCTTCGCTGGTGTCCATGAGGCATCGAAATGTCTCTCTGTGCTGGATCCTTGAACACAGCGATATTGAAAGGAATAATAATTGCAGATGAGATGGCAAGGAAAGGAACTCCAGAGGAAAACTGGGATTACTGCGAGGTCTACCGGTTCTTATTTCCATATTTACATAGTAACTAGCTTCCTTCTCAAGCTAAACAAATCTGCAGTGAGAGTACGCACGGGTGACAACACAGGTCAACGGATTATTGTATCAATGCTTCGAAGATGGC
This sequence comes from Eurosta solidaginis, assembly GCF_040869045.1. Lineage (NCBI taxonomy): Eukaryota > Metazoa > Arthropoda > Insecta > Diptera > Tephritidae > Eurosta > Eurosta solidaginis. The sequence continues at coordinate 242,165,886 of NC_090320.1, forward strand.
GCATACAAACAATTTTCCTCTGCAAAAGCTTGTCAACATGAGGAGGAAGAGGCGACAATTCATCACTTTCTTTCACTCCTGCTTAAGATCATCAGGGAAAGCAATTGGTTCGCTGACAACCAGTAGGAAGTAATGTGGTTGGACGATTGTGCCGTCACCCGGCACTCACTGAGTGCACTCAAAATAGACAAAAATGTTGCGTGGGAAATTCCATGCACGCTTTCTTAACCTAACCTACCTTGGAGGCTTAACATTTATATCTTCTGTATATCCCTCCTTTTTTTTTCTTAATTTGTGCACTTACCCTGTTCAAGGCAGATTCGGGATAGTAATGGCATGGACGCAGGAACATTTTCATATATTCATCATCCAACGGCAGCTTTAAGTATTTTTCATCTATACCAAAAAAATATTAATTAAAGGAAGCTGCTTTCACACAAACCCTTACCCTCTATCAGTTCACGTAGCTTTTTGATGGCCGGTTCCATTATTTCAGGCAACTCACGCAATTCTTCACGCGCTTTCTCTAACGCCCATTCTGGTGCTTCTTCCTTTTCCATGCGAATTACAGCTGTACCCAAATCGATGTACGGTACTTTATTATCATCGTACTGTACGCTATCGGCCTTAACCATCTTGTTGGTTAACGGTATAGATTTGCGAGGTTATTAAATCCGGATGCTAAAAAAATATAATGAATTTCAAAAAAAAATATTAAAAGCTGATGGTAATGAAAATGCTACAAAGATGACTCTAAGAGATAAACAGGGCCGAATTAACAAGTAGGCAGCTGCCAGGGGCCTCCGATTTTATGGGGCCCGAAAAATGAAAAAGACTTCTAAAATTTTCATACAAACATAAAATTCTAGAGAGTGAAAGAAAACTATAATCAGAACTGAAAATAATTTTTATTCAAATAAATAAAACTCAATTGACCGCATTCAAAAGGCGACGACCGACGAACTAGACAAGGTTCCTAAAAAGGACATTTCCAACTCATTTGACAAATTGTATGAGCGTGCAAAGAAGTGTAACGAAGTGAAATGAGAGTATTTCTTAATATATAAAAACAAGTAAGGAAGGTTAAGTTCGGGTGTAACCGAACATTACATACTCAGTTGAGAGCTATGGAGACAACATAAGGGAAAATAACCATGTAGGAAAATGAACCGAGGGAAACCCTGGAATGTGTTTGTATGACATGTGTATCAAATGAAAGGCATTAAAGAGTATTTTATGAAGGAGTGGGCCATAGTTCTATAGGTGGACGCCATTTAGGGATATCGCCATAAAGGTGGATCAGGGTTGACTCTAGAATTTGTTTGTACAATATGGGTATCAAATGAAAGGTGTTAAATATTATTTTATGAGGGAGTGGGCCATAGTTCTATAGGTGGACGCCATTTAGGGATATAGCCATAAAGGTGGATCAGGGTTGACTCTAGAATGCGTTTGTACGATATAGGTATCAAATGAAAGGTGTTAATGAGTATTTTAAAAGGGAGTAATCCTTAGTTCCATAGGTGGACGCAGTTTCGAGATATCGCCATAAAGGTGGACCAAGGGTGACCCTAGAATTTGTTTGTACAATATGGGTATCAAAAGAAAGGTGTTAATGAGTATTTTAAAAGGGAGTAATCCTTAGTTCCATAGGTGGACGCCGTTTCGAGATATCGCCATAAAGGTGGACCAGGGGTGACCTTAGAATTTGTTTGTACAATATGGGTATCAAAAGAAAGGTGTTAATGAGTATTTTAAAAGGGAGTGATGCTTAGTTCCACAGGTGACGCCGTTTCGAGATATCGCCATAAAGGTGGACCAGGTGTGACCCTAGAATTTATTTGTACGATATGGGTATCAAATTAAGGTATTAAGGAGGGTTTTAAAAGGGAGTAGTGGTAGTTGTATAGGTGGTCGCCTTTTCGAGATATCGCCATAAAGGTGGACCAGGGGTGACTCTAGAATGCGTTTGTACGATATGGGTATCAAATGAAAGGTGTTAATGAATATTTTAAACCGGAGTAATCCTTAGTTCCATAGTTGGACGCCGTTTCGAGATATCGCCATAAAGGTGGACCAGGGATGACCCTAGAATTTGTTTGTACAATATGGGTATCAAAAGAAAGGTGTTAATGAGTATTTTAAAAGGGAGTAATCCTTAGTTCCATAGGTGGACGCCGTTTCGAGATATCGCCACAAAGGTGGACCAGGGGTGACCCTAGAATTTGTTTGTACAATATGGGCATCAAACGAATTGCGTTAATGAGTATTTTAAAAGGGAGTGGGCCTTAGTTCTATAGGTGGACGCCGTTTCGAAATATCGCCATAAAGGTAGACCAGGGGTGACCCTAGAATGTGTTTGTACGATATGGGTATCAAATTAATGGTATTAATGAGGGTTTTAAAAGGGAGTGGTGGTTGTTGTATAGGTGGTCGCCTTTTCGAGATATCGCCATAAAGGTGGACCAGGGGTGACTCTAGAATGCGTTTGTACGATATGGGTATCAAATGAAAGGTGCTAATGAGTATTTTAAAAGGGAGTAATCCTTAGTTCCATAGGTGGACGCCGTTTCGAGATATCGCCATAAAGGTGGGCCAGGGGTGACTCTAGAATTCGTTTGTGCAATATGGGTATCAAACGAAAGGAGTTAATGAGTATTTTAAGAGGGAGTTGGCCTTTCTGGACCAGGGGTGACTCTAGACTTTGTTTGTACGATATGGGTATCAAATGAAAGGTGTTAATGAGTATTTTTAAAAGGGAGTGGGCCTTCGTTCTATAGGTGTTCGCCTTTTCGAAATATCGCCATAAAGGTGGACCAGGGGTGACTCTAGAATTCGTTTGTGCAATATGGGTATCAAATGAAAGGTATTAATGAGAGTTTTAAAAGGGAGTGGTGGTAGTTGTATATGTGAAGGCGTTTTCCAGATATCGACCAAAATGTGGACCAGGGTGACCCAGAACATCATCTGTTGGATACCGCTAATTTATTTATATATGTAATACCTGCCAAGATTTTAAGGGTCTTTTATTTCGCCCTGCAGAACTTTTTCATTTTCTTCTACTTAATATGGTAGGTGTCACAACCATTTTATAAAGTTTTTTCTAAAGTTATATTTCGCGTCAATAAACCAATCCAATTACCTCACCGTGTTTCATACCTTTTTTCGTATTTGGTATAGAATTATGGCATTTTTTTTATTTTTCGTAATTTTCGATATCGAAAAAGTGGGCGTGGTCATTGTCGGATTTCGTTCATTTTTCATACCAAGATAAAGTGAGTTCAAGTAAGTACGTGAACTAAGATCATTAAAGATATGTCGATTTTTGCTCAAGTTATCGTGTTAACGGCCATACGGAAGGACAGACGAACGACTGTGTATAAAAACTGCGCGTGGCATCAACCGATTTCTCCCGTTTCAACAGAAAACAGTTAACATCATAAAATCTATGCCCCTACCAAATTTCAAAAGGATTTGTTAATTTTTGTTCGACTTATGGCGTTAAAATCCTAGACAAATTAAATGAAAAAGGGCGGAGCCACGCCCATTTTGTAATTTTCTTTTATTTTTGTATTTTGTTGCACCATATCATTACTGGAGTTGAATGTTGACATAATTTACTTATATACTGTAAAGATATTAAATTTTTTGTTAAAACTTTTCTTTAAAAAAAAATTTTTTTTAAAGTGGGCGTGGTCCTTCTCCGATTTTGCTAATTTTTTTTAGGCGTACATATAGTAATAGGAGTAACGTCCCTGCCAAATTTCATCATGATATCTTCAACGACTGACAAATTACAGCTTGCAAAAGTTTTAAATTACCTTCTTTTAAAAGTGGGCGGTGCCACGCCCATTGTCCAAAACTTTACTAATTTTTTATTCTGCGTCATAAATTCAACTCATCTACCAAGTTTCGTCGCTTTATCTGTCTTTAGTAATGAATTATCGCACTTTTTCGGTTTTTCGAAATTTTCGATATCGAAAAAGTGGGCGTGGTTATAGTCCGATATCGTTCATTTTAAATTGCGATCTGAGATGAGTGCTCAGGAATCCACATACCAAATTTCATCAAGATACCTCAAAATTTACTCAAGTTATCGTGTTAACGGACGGACGGACGGACGGACATGGCTCAATCAAATTTTTTTTCGATCCTGATTATTTTGATATATGGAAGTCTATATCTATCTTGATTCCTTTATATATGTACAACCAACCGTTATCCAATCAAATTTAATATACTCTGTGATCTCTGCTCAACTGAGTATAATCACGTGTCACAATCTTTGGCCGCGATGTACTCCTAAACAACTGAACCTATTTTGAATTTGTTTTGCACTCCGTGTGTAGTTTAATCTAACTTGAAATATTGGATAGGTTATATCTCAATTTATAGTCGCAATATTATTTTATTGCAAATGTTTTTATTTGTTTATACGTAATAATAAAATGTTACGTATTCGCACCGGCACTCACATTTTCAGGGGTGCGGATATACTTCCGTGTAATTGGTTGGTGTTTAATTAAACAACGTGCTTATCAATAAAAAATATTATAGCGAATGATATCAAGTATAGCACATCAGCAGGACTGCCGAGACGGTGGAGGGGAGGGTTTCTGAGGGGGCCCGCGATTTAGAGGTACTATGACATTTTTTTTAATTCAGGAGAGTCTTTAGTTGTTCCATGTGCAATTTTTAAGCCGAATTTCAAAAGCAACGAAAATCTGCATTTCGTTTTAATATTGTAACGAATTTACTTGCAATTTCCCTTATTTGCAATATTCTACTAAGTTCGAATCACTAAACTAAATAAATAACTCCAATATTGAATAATGGAAAAATGGCCTTTATTAAAGTACTTCACAATAACACTTATACTTTGCAACTAGCTTGCTTAATAACCAAACTGACTGATATGAAACTCTACTATTGCCCGACAGATTGCGTGCTTAATCAAAAACTGATTGTAGCGCCTCTACCGGTGTCGCCTTTTATACTGTTCGGTTTACTAGTTAATATTTCCAGGCGGTTCTGTTCTAGAATCTACTATTTGGTTATCTGCTATAAGTTTCTCAGCTATAACTACAGATGCACAGCTCATGCGCGTGTGTTTGTGAGCGACACTGCCACAATTATAATTGCATACCCTTAGGAGCATCTCAGATAAGATATCTGCATGTGTTTGTGCATCTCTTCTCCACTGCGTGTACGTACATAGGTGTAGACAAAATGATTAAATTATTGATGTGCATTCACGTCACTGCTTAGCATCGGCTTAGAGATGGCAGTACCCCCTAGTGTTGCTAACATTCGTAACAATATTATAGTGAAGTGTGAAAAATAAAAATATGTATATATAAAAAGAAAGGCTAAAATGTGTGTTAGTTGGTCGCCGGTGTTTGAAGAGATGCGTCTGTCGATTTTGTTCAAACTTTCACACAAGTTGCGTAAACCTCACGCGGTGGTTCTGCATAGGTTTGGTTGCGATCGACGTACAGGGTCTCGAGATATAGGCCGAAACGTGGACCCGAGTACCCCTAGAATGTGTTTATAGAATATGTATAACAAATGAAAGCTGTTGATGAGTGCTTTAGTAAAGGGTAATTTTCATACCCCTGGGTGACAAGGGTCTCGAGATATAGGCCAAAACGTGGGCCAGTGAATGCCTAGACAGTGTTTATACAATATGGATATCAAATGAAAACTGTTGATGAGTGCTTTAGTACAGAGTAATATATTATCCAGAGACGGACTGGGACTGGGATTAGGACTAGGGCTGGGACTGAGACTCGGAGTGGGACTGGGACTGGAATAAAATACATACCACCCTCTGGGACAGGCAATAAGGGATGCAGAAGAATGAGGAGGAATTGAGAAAAGAGAGAAGTAGAAGGAGATTGAGAAAGAGATATAATGAGACGAAGATGAGGATAGATGAAGCGAAAAAGACCCTCCCCCCGGCCCCGTGAATAAAAGAATTAGGAAAAAGTGAAGAGGGGGGAGGGCGGAGTCAGACGGAAAAAGCTTATTAGAATGTATGCAGATAAGCCAAATTTAGGGCAGGACAACGTCTGCCGGATCTTCTAGTTGAATAATAAAAAAGAATTATCTCAAAATGTACACTGCTTGTTTTTATTTTGAAAAATGTTAGTTATTTTTGGAACAGAGGGTGTAGAAGCCTTCAACTCTATTTTGACTGCTATTCGTTCAGTGAGTAAGTCATTGCAAAGTGAAAAAGCCGATTTGAAAACGTGTGCTTTTTGTACGGATCGTTAGAAGAGAATTTGGGTTGATTCCGTGAAAAGTGCAATGATTTCGAGGAAAAAACAAACCAATTATTACCTGGTGTAGGTTATACAGAAATCTTAAAACTTACTCGTCGTAAAAAAAAACATCCTAATGACGGAAATGCTCCAGAAGTAGAATTTTCGCCTCGCGATGATTTTAGGTCAAAAGTTTTCCTCGTAATCATCGACAATCTTCACAGTGAAATCAAACGACGTGCGAAAGTGCATATGGAAGTTTCAGAGAGATTTGCATTTCTCATCAACTTTTCTCTAAGTGATAGAGACCTCCACGAAGCTATAAATAATTTTTAGTTCGTTTTTATTCTATAGACTTGGAAGATTTTTTCATTGAAATGAAACAATTCCAAAGTTACGTGAACTCCAGATATCTACACTGATGCACAAAAAATCACAGTCATTTGTATAATATTCTAATGGAAGATCGATTAGCCGATGTATTTCCTGACACAGACATAGCTCTTCGGATTTTTTTTTAACATTAATGATCACAAATTGTTCTGCCGAACGATCCTTCTCGCAATTAAATGAATTAAAGCTGCTAAAAGAGCGCTACAACGCGACAAGAGCGACGCAAGATGTTTGGTATACTTTGCATTGAGTCAGATTTATTGAACAAAATTGATATTAATGATATAATTGATTAATTTGCCGAAAAAAAATGTAGAAAATGACATGTTTAAAATGTAGATAGTAATTTTATTGGTATTATAACATTTTGACAATAAAGTGTTTATGAAAGATATAAGTTTGTATTTTTTAATCGAAAAAAGAAGGGAACGGTCGTGAAAAAGGGCCCCCAAATCGTTGGTTGCCTAGGGCCCGTAGAGGGCTAATGCGGCCCTGGAGATCAAAAAAATATATATCATTCATATACAATTATTATAAAACAAAGCACAAACATTTAATTATTTCATTAATATTAATGCGCTCTTAAAGAGTGAACAATATGCATTTATAATTAATTAATATTCAATTTTTAAAAGAACTACAAACAATGCAATAAATTAATGGTATTATTAGACTTTTTTCTTAATAATAGCTTAAGCGCTTAAGTCTTGTCAAACGAAATTGCTGTTTGCATGGTCATGCTTAATAGAGGAAATATTTATAATGGAACCAGTCTGCGCAAATATCAGGTATTTTATATAAAAACTACTCGTTTATATAAAAATTTTGCAAATAAATAAATATCGCATTTGTATTGCATGTGACAGGGATGTCATGCAGGTTTGATTACTTAATCTTTTATTAGCGATGAACAGCAATTAGTTATTAAGCTCACATAAATATTAATATTAATTAATATAAGTTCTACCCCTCAAAGATTCTAAGAGCACTCAATGTTTAGGAATCCGATATGAGTCCGAAATATGATCACATATATTGTGACAAATATTATCATCACTAAGCGATACTAGTATCACTAAGCCGATACTAAGCAGCCACTCGTATGTACGTAAAAAATCAATTATCATGTAAACACATACATAAAAGGCAGCAGAGAGATACTCGCAAACGCATGTCATCATCAGCCGAAGTAGTACTCACATATACATACGCATATGGATACAAACTACAAATATACATGTATATAGCAGTTAACCAAGCATTAAGTTCACGAAACTACTAGACCTTAGGAGAAATGGGTGAACGAGGAAACATAGAGTATCAAAGCAGCGTAAGCTGAGGCATGTCTAATCAGTTTTAATTTAAACACGCTATTGGTTGTGAAATATAATTGTGAAGTACTTTTCTCTTTTCTGTAGTTGTTTTTATTATTCTACATGCTTAATTTTTTTTGTCATAGTCCCAGCCCAAGTCCCGTTAGTCCCACCCCCAAAAATGAGTAACACTTTATGCGACACCAAAAGAGAATTTCCGATAATAGTAACACGGATTTTTTGCGTTTTAAGTCGGATATTTAATTTCGGTTGGATGTAAATATGTATCTAGGTATTATCAATTTATGTCTTTATTTCGGCTTCGCATCAATATTTATCCGTTTTGCCAGGTCGATTCAACTAAACCGAATATCACAATAAAAATTACTTTACTTTAAAACTCTCGCCAACAGCTTTCAATTGATATCCACAGTATATAAACACATTATTGGGGTACCCGGATCCACACTTGGTCCTCTAGACCAAAGTCACCCAAGGGTACAAAAAATACCCCGTATTAAAATACTCATCAGCAGCTACAAACATATCCTAGTATTACCCAGATCCACGTTTTGCTCTATATCTCAACTGGACCATACTCGTATTCGTCTATTTAGTGTTTGCGGTCAAGCTTATTGTTGGACATGTGGCGTAAGTTTGACGGGTATCTCATCGAACTGTCTGAGCAGTTGGTCTATGACCAGCTTCCACAGCTGAGGTGATAGCACTCCGCCCTGCGGCATACCCCTGCCCACTGATTTCGTGGCCTCATATTATAACTATTGTGAAGTAATCTTCCTATAATTTATCTCGCAGGGGATCCATCTGTTTATGGCTGGATGTACTTTAGTGTAGTTAAGACCACCTATGATCGCCCGCATAGAAACATTGTTGAAAGCCCGGCAATTTCCAGAGCTTTCTCTATTTATAACCACCCTATGATGTGTAGTGCGTACCGACTTTCAATTGGTGTACGCATGTTGTATTGTTGAGAGCTATCCAAGTTGGACTTTAAGTACACATCTATCGACCTCTCAAAGGGTTTGAGCTGATGATGATGAAATGATTTTAAATTTATGATTATTCTTGAACAAATTGATTTAGTTGTGCCAACTTAAGTTAAAAACAAGCATCTTATTATAAACGATTTGCGTCACTGCAGATCTAATCCACTAATTATGTAAATCAACCTTATGAGTGATTTAGAAAACAAGCACGTCAAAAAACGTTAAAGAAAAAATTGATAATCATAAAAAAGGACATAAATTTTACTTAAATATGCAGATTTGGGGCAATTAAACAGGGCATTATTGTCATTTGTCAAATGCCCGATGTCGGACGCAATTTCATTGACATATTACGGTTACAGCGAAAAAAAAATAATAAAACATGCACATTTATTACTTGCAATCGTTGTTTATAAATAAAATTAGAAAATTAAAATTAAATTATATATAATTGTATCGTCTTAATTAAATTACGTTTGCTATTCTAATAGACACCCATTAAATACCTAGTAGTATATTAAAACTTTTTTCTATAAATTTCCTATTTGACAATATAATTTATTATTCAAAAAAATATGAAATTAAAATTATTGTTAGTGTTTAAATGTAATACGAAGGAAAACTTTTAATCAATATAACTGAATAATAAATATGATTGAATGAATGAAAACAACTAAGGACTGTACTGTCTTCGGCTATGCCGAAGGTAATTTAAAAGTTTTGCAAGTTGTAATTTGGTAGTCGTTGTAGATATTATGATGAAATATGGCAGGAACGTTACTCTTATTACTATATGTATTATTAATAAAAATTAGCAAAATCGGAGAACGATCACGCCCACTTTTAAAAAAAAAAATTTTTAAAGTCAAATTTTAACAAAAAATTTTATATATTTACAGCATATAAGTAAATTATGTCAACATTCAACTCCAGTAATGATATGGTGCAACAAAATTCAAAAATAAAAGAAAATTTCAAAATGGGCGTGGCTCCGCCCTTTTTCATTTAATTTGTCTAGGATACGCCATAAGTCTAACAAAAATTGACCAATCCTTCTGAAATTTGGTAGGGGCATAGATTCTATGACTTTAACGGTTTTCTATGAAAATGGGCGAAATCGGTTGAAGCCACGCCCAGTTTTTATACACAGTCGACCGCCTGTACTTCCGCTTGGCCGTTAACATGATAACCTGAGCAAAAATCGATATATCTTTACTAAACTTCACATACTTATCTCAACTCACTTTATCTTGGTATAAAAAATCGCCGAAATGGGAAATTACGAAAAATGAAAAAAATGCCATAATTCTTTACCAACTATGAAAAAATGGATGAAAAATGGTAATTGGATTGGTTTATTGACGCAAAATATAACTTTAGAAAAAACTTTGTAAAATGGGTGTGGTTATTAAATAGAAGAAAAAGAAAAAGTTCTGCAGGGCGAAATAAAAAACCCTTGAAATCTTGGCAGGAATACTGTTCGTGGTGTTACATATATAACTAAATTAGCGGTATCCAACAGATGATGTTCTGGGTCACCCTGGTCCACATTTTGGTCGATACCTGGAAAACGCCTTCACATATACAACTACAACCACTCCCTTTTAAAACCCTTATTAACACCTTTAATTTCATACCCATATCGTACACACACATTCTAGAGTCACCCCTGGTCCACCTTTATGGAGACACCTCGAAAGGGCGTCCACCAATAGAACTAAGCCCCACCCCCTTTTAAAATACTCATTAACACCTTTCGTTTGATACCCATATTGTACAAACGCATTCTAGAGTCACCCCTGGTCCTCCTTTATGACGATATCTCGAAATGGCGTCCACCTATAGAATTAAGGCCCACTCTCTTTTAAAAATACTCACTAACACCTTTTATTTGATACCCATATCGTACAAAAAAAGTCTAGAGTCACCCCTGGTCCACCTTTATGACGATATCTCAAAAAGGCGTCCACCTGTAGAACTACCAACACGCCCTTTTAAAATACTCATTAACACCTTTCGTTTGATACCCATATTGTACAAACACATTCTAGAGTCACCCCTGGTCCACCTTTATGGCGATATCTCGAAAAGGCGACCTCCTATACAACTACTACCACACCCTTTTATAACCCTCATTAATACCTTTAATTTGATAACCATATCGTACAAACATATTCTGGAGTCACCCCTGGTCCACTTTTATGGTGATATCTCAAAAAGGCGTCCACCTATAGAACTAAGGCTCACTCCCTTTTAAAATACTCACTAACACCTTTCGTTTGATACCCATATTGTACAAACGCATTATAGAGTCACCCCTGGTCCACCTTTATGGCGATATCTCGAAATAGCGTCCACCTATAGAACTAAGGCCCACTCCCTTTTAAAATACTCATTAACACCTTTCGTTTGATACCCATATCGTACAAACATATTCTAGAGTCACCCCTGGTCCACCTTTATGGCGATATTTCGAAACGGCGTCCACCTATAGAACTAAGGCCCACTCCCTTTTAAAATACGCATTAACAACTTTCGTTTGATGCACATATTGTACAAACAAATTCTAGGGTCACCCCTGGTCCACCTTTATGGCGATATCTCGAAACGGCGTCCATCTATGGAACTAAGGATTACTCCCTTTTAAAATACTCATTAACACCTTTCTTTTGATACCCGTATTGTACAAACAAATTCTAGGGTCACCCCTGGTCCACCTTTATGGCGCTATCTCGAAACGGCGTCCACCTATGGAACTAAGGATTACTCCCTTTTAAAATACTCATTAGCACCTTTCATTTGATACCCATATCGTACAAACGCATTCTAAAGTCAACCCTGATCCACCTTTATGGCTATATCCCTAAATGGCGTCCACCTATAGAACTATGGCCCACTCCCTCATAAAATACTCTTTAATGCCTTTCATTTGATACACATTCCAGGGTTTCCCTCGGTTCATTTTCCTACATGGTTATTTTCCCTTATGTTGTCACCATAGCTCTCAACTGAGTATGTAATGTTCGGTTACACCCGAACTTAACCTTCCTTACTTGTTTTTATTTTGTTTACTTATTTTATACATTTTTACATTTTGTTTATACTATTTCATGTAATTTTATTTTATTTAATATTTTTGTTACTCCTACCAGTTTTTACAGTAATTATTTTAAAATTTTAAAATCAAAATTCAACGAGATTATTTCATTGTTTAAAGATACATTTTTTGTTTCTTCTGGTCCGTTTTTATGATGGAAGTACTTTAAAATTATTTATCTTCTTCAGGAAATCATGATACGAATGAATGTAGCTCTGAAGTTGTTAAACGTGAAAAATCTTTAAGAATGCGCTTAAAGAAGTATATTGTGTCTTGCGATAATTACCTTTTAAGTACTTCCTATAGGCTTAAGTTACTTATAATTAGTTTTAAGCCTACTCTGTAAGAAATTTGTTTTGATCTAGACTTAATAGAGTCGTAATAAATAAATAAATAAATTGTCTCCTTTTGCTACATGGTCAAGGTGATCTGAACTACATATGTACTATTTGTGGGGTTTCATGTTTTTAGCTCAATGAGTAGATACTTAAAAATCGATTGCAAAGCTCCACAATTCTCAATGGACTTTTTAATACCTCTAAATAACTCAATACCTGGCCGATACAGAAAACTCTTTTATCCTTAATATTATCACCTAAAAGAGCACAAAGTTTCTTTTAAAATTCCATGTCTCTTGGTTATCGGAAAGTTCCTTAAAACTCAAAAGCAAACTTTCCAAGATCGGATAATTTTTTTGAATTTTCACGCCCCTGGATCACGTAGCGAAAATTTTGTTCCTTACGCCCCGATTCTGAGCGTTACCGGTAAAATAGTACCCAGAACATTATGTAACCGAATATCGTTACCAGTTCTTTTATCCGCGATTCTGGCCCAAGTGGTAACGCTGTCATCACCGAAAAACTCACCAGTGTCTGTGGAGAAATTTGATGGGTAGTTTTCTTCGCTTTCACGGTTGCCACTTTGATCCATTTGGACCAAAATTGGTCTTGGTCCGCTGGTCCCTTTTCTTCAATTTTGGTCCTTTTTAGGCAGTAGCCACGATTGGTTGTTTTCTTTCTTTTTCACTCAGGTAAAAATTCACAATATTGCCCAAAAATTCGCCATACTTTCGTTAGCCCGCATATAATTTTGAATTTACTTCTACTCTCACCATAAAAAATTGCTCAATCAATAAAATGTACCAGAATAATAACATTTCACCAAGGATAAACTATGCCAGGCATTAAAAATAAAAATGTTGGCAAACACATTGTCGTTAATTGTTGATGAAATAACCGACTAATCAAAAAAAACTCTTGTTATATAATAATATTAATAACGGCTAGATATTTCGATCGGTTATACAACACTATGTAAAATATATGAAAATTAAAATTGCTTCTCGCCTAGCATAGCTTATAGCGAGCACTCTGCCGTGAGCCTAACACTTTCAAAACTTATACAAAGAAATTTGGCACGTTGATATTTAAATCTTTCTCACCCAGCTCAATGAGTTCAAGGAATTCCAGGACTATTGTGGTGTTAAGTATCTTGGCACAAGAAATATTTTAACTCGAAGACAGAAGGAAGCAACTGGTAAAGAGATTTGATTTCGGAAGAAATGTTTTGTATAAAATTATTCCCGTATCAAAACTCACACTTACTGAATCTAGGCTCTGATATGAAGTTTAAACGTTAAGGGAAAAAGTAAGCATTTATAAAAATAGCACTAACAAAATTGCCTAGTTTCATTTATGATTTACTGAGTTTTCCACATACATAGTTCGGCAACACCAGAACGCAAATTTTGAACCGTTTCTTACTAAAACCTAACTGCACTATACATTTTATTTCATTGCAATCAACAACATAATGCCAGAACCAAGAGCTTTGTGACAAAAACTAGGCTCACTACGTTTGGTTGGTGAAAGACAAAGACTTATTCTATGTCAAAATATAGTACCATTTTTGGTTGCATGCACATATATTTGTTTGTTCAGCTTGAATGAAAGGAATGTCTTCACTATGTTTAGTAAAATTTTATATGGAAACATCCTAAAATTTTGTATTTGATAGTAATAAAATAAAACAAATATGTGGCCCTTTTTTCGATGAATTTTGGTCCCAACTGAAAACATGGTGTGGCAACCGTGTTCGCTTTACCGAAAATGTCTCACTTGTAGATACGAGGTTAACGAATAAACGGGACGATGGGTATATTGTAATTTATTCTGTGAAATTACATAATGTAAATAAATATGTATAGCAAGAGGCAACACTTTTTTACTATTATCTTTACTTATTTGCGCTTACAATTATTTATTTTTCAGTTTTGCATTTTCTGTTGTTATTTTGATTTAACCACCTACTTTTGTGGGTAAAAAATTATCCGGCTACTTTCGCGGGTAGAATACCAAAAGGGTGTAAAAGTTGCCACATGATTTCGTTACCGTGGTGAAGAATGTTGTTACCACACTAGAATCGTGGCGTTAATATTGCATTTTATGGATTTCTTAAGTGTGTTCAAAAATCTAGCTAGAAATTAGCGGAAAAGCACCAAACGAAAATAATATAAAGGAAGTAATAAAATAGATATGTGAGTAAGATGCTCTTCAATTATTAAGTGTTTTAAATTTGATTGCTATGTTAAAAAGAGATTAACTTTTTTTAATTAAATACAAGGTGAATACACAGATTAGTAATTAGTTCTAACGGATGAATGGAACATTGCTATAATTGCATATTGAAACATAATATTATCACAGTTGTATTTCTGCTGTTGGATTGTTATTGATTTGCTTGAAAAAATAAGTCATTTTTAAATAATAGACTATTTCAAGTACAGAACAAAGTCAGCTTTAGTAAATAACTAAATTTTGTTGTTGGCGTAAATAAATATTGTTAATAAAATAGTAGCCACAATAAAGGGAGCGGTGGATGGGAGTGCTACCACGGTTATAGAATTTAGTATTAACTCAACATTTCGCACGAAACTCAGTGGCTCGGGATAACTTGAGCACAGACCATACAGTCACATAGTAGTATAGGATATTACATAGTAATAGTAATAGTAGTAGTAATTGAGGATATTACAGGACGAACAGACTGCCTAATTTCGTATCTGCCCTTCGAAGCGGTTATTAGAGTCACAATATAAGTGGATGGTTGGCGCAAAGAGGACCAAATGGCGGACGAGGAGATAAACGTGTACACCGATGGTTGCAAAGTAGTGGAAGGAGTAGGGTCTGCGGCATACTGTACTGATCCAGAAATGAAAAGATGTCACAAGCTACCAGAGCACTGTGTAGTTTTTTAGGCGGAAGTAGTACCTGTAACCAAAGCAGTAGA
The DNA here is from genome assembly GCF_040869045.1 of Eurosta solidaginis. NCBI lineage: Eukaryota > Metazoa > Arthropoda > Insecta > Diptera > Tephritidae > Eurosta > Eurosta solidaginis. The sequence goes on from NC_090320.1 coordinate 242,181,247, forward strand.
AACACTGAAAGAAAATAGCTTAAACTGCAGCCACGTCAACTTTTATATTGATGCCAGCGGTATCAGCCAGAATAATTCCAGAAAGAACTGTAACCTAGAACTTTTTTTTATCAACAACTACTAAGTTCAACTGATTATAAATTACGCTGAATCCATATTCGACGAAGAAGATAGTTATATGTGCCCTTGCATCAGGACACCCGCCAGCTATTTTCATAGCACAAGCCAAGGGTAAACATATTATACTACGTTTCCACCAAACTCAAACTCCATGTTTGCCATCTGTTTTGTGGAAAATATCTATTGGCAGGCATGAAATCTTTAATTTTCGCTGACGGATTATTGATGTCGAGGTCAAAGCACATCTTTTAATACCAATCGCGCCATTTTTTAGATCTATTTAAACAGTTATTCAAAACTGGTGAACACGATGTTTAGGTTGGGTGAGGCGGCTAAAATTTAAAGACCCAAAGATTCCAAGGGCCTAACAACTTGTTCCGGCCGCAGTCTTGCTAGGTCTTGTACTAGATCGTATCAGAAGCATCAACAGCGTAATACTCCCCTAAATCTTTCAGGCATGTTTTTGAAGTTACAATAACTTTGCACTGATCCTACCACCGGAATAGTGGAAAACTGTAACAAAGGATCACCGTACTTCTCCGATGATCGAAATTTGCAGAAATATTATCCAGTCACTAGCACTACAGCCCTGAAAGGTCAAGCTGCCGGGTCTCGTGAAAGATTATAGATACTTGACGTTCTACATTGATGAGCCCGATGCATGTGCGAACTTACTGAGCCGCCAATTCATCCCGCGCTAATAAACTGGTTTTGCAAGTGTTATTTATTTTTGTTGTTTTTAGGTTAGGTACCTGATAAGGATAGCTCACTTGGACAACACGGAGGACCGCATGCACCAAAAATAACGGTGATTTAGATCTAACCACTTAGAGAATCGTTTTGTAGCAACGATAAAGCTCCGAATGATACCGATCTCAACTTTGGATAAATCCTCGGGAGATGCAGGTGAGTCGCGCCCGAAGTACTTTCGCCTAGTTCTGGCAAAAGCTGGGCAATCAAGCATAAAGTGATTTTGTGATTCCACCTCATCATCCTCCATACAGCTGCAGCAGGATGGAGTTTCCAGTAAATTGAGACGTACCGCATGGATACCCATGGCACAGTGCCCTGTCAAAACCACAATGACCATTGATAGGCGAGCCTTAGTGAACCCAATTATTTCAGCAGACCTCCTGCCATCCACTTTCGGCCAGAAAGATCTTGCTATCTTGCAAGACGTGATGTCCGCCCAACGTTTGCTGAGCTGACTCGAGGCGCAGCTATGGAGGAGCAATCCACAGGTGGCCAGTGGAATCCCGAAATCCCTACAGCCATCTTCATCCGGTTCAGTCGTACCGATGCGGGCTAAGAGATCCGCTTGACAGTTACCCGGGATATCACTATGGCCCGGGACTCAGATAATCTTAATTGTAAAATAATTCGATGCAATAGCAAGCGAGGTCAGGCACTCAGTCATAAAGCCAGTGTACTACTCCTGGCGAGAGTCCCCATCTCTTTCCGATAGCGCCTCTGCAGTAGTACAAGGCAACGGCGGCCTTCCTGGCCTGATCTTCCACATTGGGTCTAGAGGACAGTTTCTTGTCCAAAACAGTCCCAAAATATTTAACCCTATTAGAAAGTACCAACGGTACCCCTCCAATCAAGGGAGTTCTGAAATCGTGCATCTTATATCGCCTTGTAGACAGAACCAATTCCCTTTTTCCCGGGTTGACCGCCAATCCACATGATTCAGCCCACCTAGCCATAGTATCCAGGTAGCCCTGCAAAACATCGCGCAGGGTGCCCAGAAATTTGCCTCTGACCAGGATAGCGAGGTCGTCTGCATAGGCAACCACCCGACAACCATTGGCTTCCAGCCCCACAAGAAGCTCGTTGACTACCACAACCCAGAGCAGAGGAGATAGGACACCCCCTGTGGCATGCCCCTCCACACCTTCCTCTTAATTATGGCCCCTCCCCACTACGCTGCGACAATTCTGCCGCATAGAAGTTTGCTAATAAATTTAACCAGAGCCGCCCCGACTCCTAAGCCCACCAGAGCTCTTTCGATTGCCCCCGGTAAGACATTGTTAAGAGCCCCCTCGATGTCTAAAAAGGCACCCAGAGCATATTCTTTGTGTTGTAGGGACCCCTCTATTTGCTTTACAGTAAAATGGAGAGCCGTTTCCGTCGATCTGTCCTTGCAGTACGCATGCTGTGAAGCCGACAGTAACCCCCGAGGTATCCTGTCCCGTAGGTACAGGTCAATCAACCGCTCAAACGTCTTAAGAAGAAACGACGAGAGACTGATTGGCCTGAAATCCCTAGGTGATACATGAGAGCTTCTGCCGGCCTTCGGAATGAAAATAGCCCTAACCGTGTGCCTAGACTTCGGGATATAGTTATGCCTGAGGCAGTTAGTGGTGGCCAACCAGCGGCAGGAAATCCCCAAAGACTTTTGAAGTTGCGCAGGAATTATTCCATCCGGGCCCGGAGACTTATAGGACTTGAACGACCCTATAACCCAAGTTATTTGACTTTTCCGTATTGGAATGGCAGGGACTTCTGCATGGCCAACGACCGCCGACCATGTAGGCGAAGATCCCTGTGCAATTGGGACTTCAGGGAAATGATTGTCCAGTAAAAGCTTCTGGGACTCCTCGCTACTGATCGACCAGTCCCCACCAACATCTCTCAGATACCCCAGAGGAGGGAGATTCCTAGAGAGTATTTTTCGAAGCCTCGCGGATTCATTGCAGCCTTCTACGTTTTCGCAGAAGCTTCGCCTTGAATCTCGCTTGGCTATCCTTATATCATATTTATAAATTCCCAGACTCACCTTTGTTGTATTTAAAAGAAGTAAAATCTTTTAAATGTCTTTAAAAAAAGTAAAATTCAACGGCTTAATTTTTTTTCATTTCACGTAAGAATTCCTACAGAAAGGAGAGAGCTTTCAAGCCTCTGTTGAAATCACAAGCCATTGATTTTGCTAATATCTTTTATTCGATAAAACTTAGAAAATTGTATTTTTGGTAGCTCATAAACAACGCTGCAGCGAATTACATTAGTTCCGAACTAGCGCAAAACTATATCATTAAGAGACGGTCCTAGCTCGTTGATGTCCTACAAAATGGCAACTGTCCATATGGTCCAATTAATATTGAGATGTCCTATGACTGGACCATATACTCCAGCTTAGCATTACAACAGAGTATTCCATAGAGTACTCCAGTATGACACAAGTGGACCGCATGATCCAACGATTTTTGCAGGGTAATTCAAATTCTATAGCCCAGACTTAAGTGCTGATGGTACAAGTGTGGGCACGAACTGTCCCACTCTGCATCCCATTAGCATCACTTCATTTAATCCCCCTGCCTCCCATTTTTCTCGGGAAATATAAACAGCTGTCATTTGTATGGCTTCGATATAATTGGAAATTCCAGATATATCGGTGTGAAGTTTTTAACGATTCCATCGTCCAAACCTGTATGATGTATTGTATCGTATTTGATAAATTGGGTCTTAGACCTAGTCTACATATAACGGGATTCTCTTCATTTTCGTACTTAACTCTTATTCGTTAATTGTATAACTAGATTTCCCATATAGATTTTCCCCTCGATAATCGGTAATTATGAACAAGCTTTAGAGCTGCGATTTTTTTTTTTTTCATAGAAAATGTTCCACCTCTAGAGTGTAATCTTTAATTGAAGGAACAAAATAAAAGAGACACGTTAAAATTTTACAGAAAATAATCTAGTCTCAACCCCAAGGTGTCAGACACGGACACACCTACTCTCAAGATACATCTTCATTAATAACAGGTACATTTACTGAAGATCAAATGCCAACGTTCAGCACAGCCTAACGTGGACACAGACCCACTCTTACAATTATCAACTGTAATCAACAAACGATAGGCATGTACTTAGACTTCTTTGTAAAACACTCGATTTTTAACAGTATTTTTAAACTCCATTCACAATTTTAGCGATGTGATCAACCTTTTGGCGGCCACCGTGTTGTGATGGTAGCGTGCTCCGCCTACCACACCGTATGCCCTGCGTTCACACCCCGGACAAAGCAACATCAAAATTTTACAAATAAGGTTTTCAATTAGAATAAAATTTTTCTAAGCGGGGTCGCCCCTCGGCAGTGTTTGACAAGCGCTCCGAATGTATTTCTGCCATGAAAAGCTCTCAGTGAAAACTGATCTGCCTTGCAGATGCCGTTCGGAATCGGCATAAAACATGTAGGTCCCGTCCGGCCACTTTGTAGGGAAAATCAAGAGGAGCACGACGCAAATTGGAAGAGACGCTCGGCCTTAGATCTCTCCGGAGGTTAACGCACCTTACATTTATTTATTTTTTATTTTATTTATCAACCTTTTCTTTTACTTTCCACAGAAGAGTATTTGAAATTTTTATGCATAGAAGAGAATGAGTAGTGAGGCAGTTTACCCATGTGGAAAGACCACGAGTAAACTATATGCCAACCTTCCATCGAAGAAGACCGCATTACTCCGAAGGGAATATATTATTGCCGACTCCAACAAAGAAACGAGTGCATAGCTTGATTAAGTATGCTTTATTGTCAACTTCCAAGAAAGTAAATCCGTCGTATTAAGGACAAACCAAAGGAATACGACACGAAACCACAACCCCCGCGATTCATACAAATCCTCAAGGTAGAACCTTGAACCTGACAAGCATCATACCGTGCATTGCATCAGATTACAACTGGCTTGTCCTACACCCCGCGGTACAATTTTTAAAGACCGTGATAGGGCTCGCAGGCGGTACACATCGTACACTCTGCTCTCTTTCGAGTAAACATCACTCCAGGATTGGTTAGCCTTATATTTCGTCACTAATACGATGACACCAATTTGTTACGGTTAGTGTGCACTGTTAGTTTAGAGTATGAAAATATAAATGATCAACATAAACTAATTTAACTAACAGTACAGGGACCTGTGGTATTATGATCGCCTTTTACGATTGGTATACCTACCGCGGGTATATTTTTGACCCGCAGGGGGGGAGTTCCCAGGGATGGAACATAGGTAAACGCGTAGATTATCTATTGAGGATTTATTGTAGATTACTACGATTTTCCAAAAAAAAAAATAATAATAAAAGCCGAAATAGACAGCATGGAATGTAATTCATATGATCTCCCGAATCTCCAAAATTAAACAGTTACGGATATGACTCTAAAGGGAAATCAAGTACCATAACTGTTTTTACTTCCAAAGTTATTAAAATATTGTTGGCAGAAATATAGCAAACAACAGCTCCGCTACTTTTTATTATGACTAAAATTTTATTCAAATTTTCAAGATTTGCCCAAAATGGAGTCTATCCATGCGGAAAACGAAAACAATCGTACAACAACCAGTTTCAAAGTTTTGACTAATCATTAAGATAAAGCATTTCAATATCAATGCCGAGGTTTGCCTTCACTTAATGCCAAAAGTCAAGGAAATTTACATATCATTCAAGCAGACAGACATCATAATTATATACCCAATCAAATCGTATAAACGAAAATGTACAACTAAGCATAAGCTCATTAGTACCTAGCTGTACCTATACACAAGCTATTATTACTTTAATAGTATAACAGAAGGTTGTAATGGTATATGGAAATCTCGAAATTGATGTTTATTGGAACGATTTTCAGTCGCTTGTCAAATTTCGTTTGCAGACAAATCGGTTTAGGCATTGTGCCATCTTCAGTGTAATTTTTCTTTCAACAATAATAATCAAATCGAAATAGATATAAACTTCCAGCATGGATTTCCAGATATGTATAAAACAAATCAGTGTCAAATGAAATTTCGATTGAACCATTTTCGTCTGTACTTCTGTCCATTCGTTAGCGCCATAACTTGAGCAAAAATGGAGATATTGTGGCGAATGTTGACATCACTAGGCTGTTAGTAAATAATCGCGCAACAAGAAAAACATGAAGCAAGCCACACTCGTGTACATGAATACATCAGTCATCATTTACACACATGCATACAAGGCAACGGAGAGATATTTCCACACACACATGTGGTCATCAGCTGAAGTAGTTACTCACATACACATGCATATGGCTATGCGAGAGGCGTGGACTACAGATATACATATATATAGCTAGTAACTAATCAAGCATGACATGCACCTGTTCTCGAAACAACTAGATCTTAGGAGAAGTATACGGACAAGGCAACAGAGAGTATAAAAGCAGCGCAAGCTGAGGAATGACGATTCACTTTTGATTTAAGCACGCTATTGGTTGTGAAGTATAAGTGTTATTGTGAAGTACTCTCAAAGTAGTATAATAAAGACCATTTTGCATTATTGAATATTGGAGTTATTTATTCAATAGTTTAGCGATTCAAACGTTAGCAGAAGGTTTGGAATAAGCGGAAATTCGTTACAATATCGGAATCCCCAAAATTCGCTACAATATCTTTTTTAAATTCGGTGAGAGAGCTCATCCTAACCCAGAATAAATTAGTATAAAAAATTAGCGTAGCGAAATCGAAAGCCCACTTTTTCGATATCGAAACTTTCGAAAATAAAAACGACAGCCCATTACCAAAGGCTGATAAATTTATGAAACTTGGTAAGTTGGTTCACTTTATGATGCAAAATAGCAAATATGCGTGCACCGCCCACAATTCATTAAAGAAAATTTGAAAGCTCTACAAGCCATTGAAGATAGCGTGTTGAAATTTGGCAGCGACATTCCATTGCCATTTTAAATACATACACCAAATAAAGAGGAATAAAATTCGTTGACGACCACTCCTATCTTAAATTTTTTTTAAGGTGAATCCTAAGAAAAAATTAGTCGTCCTTACCGCATGTGACTTGGTAGGGCAAACTACGAGATCTTGAAAATTTTTGAAAATGAGCGTGGCCAAAGGTGCCTTTATATTAAGTCGGTTTCATGTTTGTTTGCGAATTTCAGAACAAAATTTGGAAATTTGCAATCGATTTCTCAGTTACTTCCCGTGATGCTAGAGTCTTAAAACTCGGCACATATTTCAGGACCCGATTATATGAGGGAAAAAGTTTCGCTACGTGGCGCAGAGATCTAAAAAAATACTCCGAATTTTGAAATTTTTTTCTACGCAAAACTGTTCTTCGGGCAGTAGCATGGGATGATCTTGTGAGTTTTGCCAAATTTGTATACCCGCTGTACTTGTACACAGGGTATTATAACTTTGATTGGATAACGGTTGGTTGTACAGGTATAAAGGAATCGAGATAGATATAGACTTCTATATATCAAAATCATCAGTATGGAAAAAAAATTAATTGAGCCATGCCCGTCCATCCGTCCGTCTATCCGTTATCACGATAACTTGAGTAAATATTGAGATATCTTCACCAAATTTGGTATACGAGCTTATCTGGACCCAGAAAAATTTTTATATATATAACATTTTAGAAAACACAAAAAAACTGATTATTTAGTAAATAATATACCTAGAATGTTGAAATTTGACGTGTGGATTGATATTGAGGCTCTTGATAAAAACTTGAAAAAAAATTTTTAAATGAGAGTGGCACCGCCCACTTGTGATAAAATCAATTTTACAAATATTATTAATCATAAATCAGAAATCGTTAAACCTATCGTAACAAAGTTCGGCAGAGAGGATGCCTTTACTCTAAGGAATGATTTGGAGAAAAATTAACGAAATCGGTTAACGACCACGCCCACTTTTATATACAGGATTTTAAAAGGGTCGTGGACGAATAAAATAAGCTATATCTTTGCAAAAAAGATTATATCAATGGTATTTCATTTCCCAAGTGGATTTATAACAATAAATAGGAAAATTTTCAAATTTATAAAAATGGGCGTGGCACCGCCCTTTTATGAGTAAGCAATTTTCTATGTTTCGGGAGCCATAACTCGAAGAAAAATTAACATATCGTAATGTAATTGTGTACTCATATTTTCCTTATAGCAGAAAATATTTCTAGTAAAAATGGACGGAAGTGGTTAAAGACCACGGCAACTTAGATATAAAACAAGTTGAAAAGTGTCGTAGACTAGAATAATAAGCTATAGCTTAACAAAAAATAGTTTTGAATCAATAGTATTTCACTTATCTAGTTTTATTGTAAGAGGAAATGAGGAGACATTTTTTTTTAACGGGCGGTACCACGTGTTATGTAGAAAAGTAATTTATCTGAAATGAAATGTACAATTGAAGCTCACGCTGAGTATATAATGTTCGGTTACACCCAAACTTAGACACCTTTACTTGTTTTTGAAATAAACTTTTTTTCAAAACTGTGAATGAGGATACCTTAGTTGCAATACTTTTGAGTGTAGAAGAAGATAAATAAAAATCATATATGCTAACCCAGCTACAATTTTATGACTTAGCACAATTTACGCACTCAAAACTAATTTTTTCTCCTGACTTAGCACTTTTTACTCAATATGTTTCCCCATCACTCCTCTCCTTGGTCAGTGATAGCAGATGTAGGAAGTGCGGGTTGGAGGAGGAAACGGTCGAGCACGTTCTGTGCTCGTGCCCTGCACTTGCCAGGCTAAGACTACAGCTATTAGGAGTGATACAGCTGTCAGATCTAGAAGCAGCAAGTGGCTTAAGTCCTAGGAAGCTTCTAGTATGTGCCAAGAAGACGGAGTTATTTTATAACATAGGTCCTGGTTTTTGATAGGGTTTTTCAGTTTGGTCCTTAAAACAAACTTCTGGTAACACTACGAACTCAATCAGTCTAGGTGAGGTCCTCATGGACCGGCCAGTTCAACCTAACCTAACCTCCCCATTAATGATTGAAATATAACACTAAACCCATATATTTCACAAAAAATACTATTTATTTGTCAAACTATTTCTAGCGGTTCTGATCTGGACACTTTTGCCGGATAGTGCGCAGACAATAATTTATTTTTAAATTCAAACAAATGCTGTGTTGTGTCTTATTCCATAAAGACAACTGCCACATACTTTATCTATAATCTAAATGCTAAATCTCTTAATCGTTGTCAAGGAAGTAAACACTTGGGTGTAATTTTTGACTCCAAACTCTCTTTTTCTAGTCACATTGACTTCATTGTTTCAAAATTTGTTGCAGTGGTTGGGTTCAGTAGGCGTAACACCAGTGACTTCAAGGACCCTATGACGTTGAAGGCACTTTATATATCCTTGGTCAGAAGTGGCCTTGAATATTGCTCAATAATATGGAATCCTTTCTATGAATCTAACTCCTATAAAATTGAGAAAGTTCAAAAAATGTTTACAAAAATTGCTTTACGTATGCTTCACTGGCCAGACGGGTTCCCATCATATACCAGCAGGCACAAATTGCTTGGTCTTCAAGCTTTGCATGACAGAAGAACTTTTATCTCACTCATGCTTGCCTATAATGTAATAAACTTTAGCACTAATTGCTCTGATTTATATAATTTGTTCATTCCATATATTCCACTGCGTGATCTTCGGCATAATAGATTATTTATCTAAATAACTCATAAAACGAATTATGCTATGAATGAATCTATAACTAGGACTATACATCTAGCAAATCGATTCAGTAATATTATTAATTTTAATAACAGCTTATATAAGTTTAAGCTTGAATTGTTTTCTAAATTTAACGAGTCTGTAAGAAAGCATGTAGTTATCGACATGTAAGAATTGAAGTAGATTATAGTCAGCGCAAAGCATTTATCAAACACCAAAGGCATGTCTCAATTGGGTGAATCCAATTTCAAGGGGTTACCAGCGCAATATATAGCTTCTCCAAGCCAATTTTCAACCTCTTCTAACCCTGGCGAATCCTGTTTCATTGACAGCCGAGGCTCTGGCTACCCCAAGTACCTAATGGAACTAGGGGTGGGGAGGGCGGAATGGCCTAGAAGGTTTAATGCGGTCATATAAATCGTTCCCGAGATGGTCGGGCTAGTACCTTACCGTTTTGTTACCGGAAGGTACCGGATCTATATCCGGCAAAGGACCATCAACATCGGTAACACTCCCCAAAGCCTTCGGGGAGTATCTTTACCGTTAGTACGACAGCAACAACAACAAAGCATGTACTTTTAGACTGAATGAATTAAATAAGTAAATAAAATGCGCGCACAAAGAAATGACTAGTAATTCAGATTGATATTATTAACTGGTTGACTTAGCACATTTTTTTTTAACAGCTGACGACTTAGCACATTTACACATAATTGCCCACAGCACGTAAAAATGAAAACTAAAAATTTTTTTTTTTTTTTTTTTTTTGATCGATGTATTTTGAATTCAGTTTTAAAACTGCATTAAAATAAAATATTTCAAAAAAAGTGACTTAGCTCATTTTCACATTAAGCACCGATATGTGGAAATCTATATTTATTTCGATTCGGTTATGCCGTTACAATAAATCGTTATGTTACCGAAGTTAATATACTCTGTGTGCAAAGCACGCTGAGTACAAAAAATTACTAGGGAGTTCTAAATTTTTAGAACTTTCTGTACCAATCCTTACACCGAGCTTCACGAGTACTTGACAACTGGATGTTTTTTATACCTTTCATGACAATGAAATGGTATTTTAACTTCATCACGAATCTCAAAATTCTAAGTCCTTAAAGGAAAATAGATAGACCCACAAATAAGTGCACTGAAATGATCAGTATGAAGAGCAGAGCTGATTTAGCTATGGCCGTCTCTCTGTTTTTGTTTGCATAACTAGTCCCTCAAATTTTGAGACATCTTGATAAAATTTAGTGAGTGGATATATTTAGGTGTCCGATTAGACATTTGTCGAAACCGGCAAGATCGGACCACTATAGCATATATCCCCCATATAACCGATTTTTCAGAAAATAGAATTTTTGTCATACCTTCCTCAATTTATCATATTGAAGCTTCAAACTTCACCATATGCTTTCATATATTGCACGTATTGTTGTCTGAAAAAATGGATGAGATCGGTGGTATATATAGAATATATATCCCACACAACCCATTGTTCAGATAAGAAACTTTTCGTAATTAATGCCCCATTTTAATAGCTAGAGGCTTCAAATTTTCGCCAAATGCTTACGTCAGACTCGTCTTTCTTAATAAAGAAAAGTATACTATTTAACGTAAATTAGAAAATGATTATCTAATGCAAGCAAAGGCAAATCAAAACACATAAAAGTGTCATAAGATCATACGCCTAATAAATATATTACAAAAACGTACTGATCACTGCGTCATCTACAACATACATTACATCTCACGAGAGCCCCCTACTGGGCAAACAGCTCCCTCATGAGCATTTCGCGTCGGCTCCTTTATGAGCGCTTCACATCGGCTCCCTAATGGGCACACAGCTCCTTCCTTCAGAGATCCTCACGACGGCTGCCTGCTTGGGCATACTTATAAGAAATGATGCACAACAATCTATCCTACTTATAAATTTGTAGAATAAATATGTTATTTATATCGCACATACTACATATTTTAAGTAAATTGAACATTTTAGACTGTATAAATTTTAAATTGTAGACTAATAAATAAATTGTCGCATATATAGCAAATATTGTCGTCTGAAAAATTCGAAGAGATCGGTCGTATATATAGTAGACTGGGTTGGTTGCTAATTCCGCCCCTAAATTTAAAGATTATGTTGAGAGGGTTTCGGAAAAATGTTTTTTATTTTTTTTTATCCTTCGAAATACAGCCGAAAATGTTTTTTCGTTGTAACTTGGTTATTTGACATGCGATTTTTAAAATTGAAATGTCATTATTTTGGCCTTGAGAAGCTTCACATTTCCGTTTAATGTCCTTTTAAGCTATGAAGTAGTTTTCACATGATTAGGTCAGCTAACAAAACTCTTTCAATTTGCTGAACGCGTTAACAAAAAAATAAAATTTCGAAATGTAGAATTTCGAACTTCGTAAGCCGATATCTATTTTTTGGAGGCTAAGTTCGAAAAACGGAGATAGTACTTTGTTTACTTAAGCCCCAATCTCTACAAAAAAGTGGGTTTTGTCCAATACCCAGAAAAAAGGTTGGGGGTAAAATTTTGTTAGCTGACCTAATCATGTGAAAACGACTTCATAGCTTAAAAGAACATTAAACGGAAATGTGAAGCTTCTCAAGGCCAAAATAATGACGTATCAATTTTAAAAATCGGACGTCAAATAACCAAGTTACAACGAAAAAACATTTTCGGCTGTATTTCGAAGGATCAAAGGAAATTAAAAAAATATATTTTCGGAAACCCTCTCAACATAATCATCAAATTTAGGGGCGGACATTGTCAACTTTTTTTTTCGACCCAGTCTAATATATAGCATATGTCCCCTACAAAAATCACCGGGATCGGTGATTTATATATTATATACACTATATAAATTGCCATTTCTGCTACCTTTTCAACGGCTAGTATGTACATCTGTTCACTATATATTTCATATTTTATACACCCGATTATTTGGATATTGCGAATGGGATAAGATTATTGTTCAGCCCCATTCATGAAAGGTATTAAGTCTTCGGCAGAGCCGCAGACAGTCCCGTCCTTACTTGTTTTATTATACAATAATTCCATCTATCAACACATACTCCTGTTATTGGTTTTTAATGCAAATTTTTTAATGATAGATACCTATTCAATGACTTTTCTTAAGTATTCAATAAGAGTAATAAATGACTAATAAATAAAAATTACACACTTACAAGTACGTAGGCTTTTATGATTAGTAGGTGCTGTTCGATATCAGTGAGTGAGATCTTCGTTCAAAACAAAAAAAAAAAAATACAAAAATAATGCTCACAGGTGTGTAAAAATGTAAATAATTTATTAGCCAACTATTCGCATTGTTCCGTTCCCGTTTTGTTGTTTTTGCTATTTGTAGACTGAACAATTTGAAAATTTCCGCAAATAAGCCGCACAACCGAACTAAGAACTATAACAATTTTACGCCGTCGATACTCAATCACAACTATCTTAGACTTTAAACTTTTTATTTGTTTTCTTTCTTTTCTTAATACTTTTTGTTGTCATTTGCTATTTTGTTATCATTGGAACTTTTGTTTATAATTGATTCACATTAATTTTAAATAAAGTAATAAAATAGTAAGAAAAGCAACAACAGCAGCGGTCAACAACATTGCTCACATACCAAAGCACAGAAACCAAATAAGACATGTGTCTAAAATAAAACAAAAAAGAATTTGTAAAAAATAAGTAAAAAATTTGTATGTTACGTTTTGCATTTTCGTTCGATTTGAATCGAATAAAAATTAGGTTATTCACTTTGCTGAAGGGTTTCACTTGAAATATTTTCTATGCGACGGTCAAGTGTATTTGACGGATTTCTGGGTGGTGTATGTGCTATATTTGAATATGCTGCTGCTAGGGATGTGGCGAATGTTAGATTTTTGCGAATATATTTGGAGTAGGTTTAAATGTGCGTATGTGATTAACAACTGTCGGTAAATACGAGCCTGAATTAGGCTGTAATATTGAATATCACAAAAAGAGAATATCCTATTCTAAAACCAGTAAGAACGGGACTGTCGAAGACTTCATTCCTTTCATGAACGGGGCTGAACATTAAATAACCTTATCCCATTCGTAATATCCAAATAATCGGGTGTATAAGATATGAAATATATAGTGAACAAATGTAAAAGCATCAGCGATTTTTAAGATAAATAAACGATAAAAAGTAAGGAAGTCTAAGTTCGGTTGAAACCGAACATTACATACCCAGCAAACACAAAAAACCTGTTTATTTAGTAAATAATACATCTAGAAAGTTTAAATTTTATATGCAGACTGATATTGAGACTCTTGATAAAAATTTGAAAATGGGCGTGGCTCCGCCCACTTGTGATAAAATCAATTTTAAAAATATTATTAATCATAAATCAAAACCCGTTAAAACTATCATAACCAAATTCGGCAAAGAAATTGCCTTTACTATAAAGAGTGCTTCAAAGAAATCAGTGAAGCACCACGCCCATTATTATAAGAAAGATTTTTAAAAGGGCCGTGGATGAATAAAATAAGCAATATCTTTGCAATACAGATCTTTATATCAATAGTATTTATTTTCTCAAGTGAAAGTATAACAAGAAATAGGAAAAAATTCTAGTTTTTGAAAATGGGCGTGGCAAAGTTATCGTTCATTTATAGAAAAGTAATTGATATGTTACCAGGAAGATATAGTTTTTTTTATCGAAATGACATCAATTTTTAAGAGCGTGCTATGAATTTTTTTATCGAAAATTTATCGATTAACCATCAAAAAGTTATCGAATGTTTTTCGAAAAATTAACAAGTAATTATCAATTGTTATAGAAAACTTTAGATTTTTCATCAAATAGTTATCGATTTATTGTCAAAAAGCTGTCGATATTTTATCAATTTCACACAATATCGCCAATTGTACTACAGGGAGTTATTTCATATGATTAGTTCTTACCCAAAACTGTTTTTTTTTTTTTTAAACCATAATGCGCATGCGCGACCCTTCAGTTGCATTTTGTTCATACACATGCTCAAGCGATTATTAAGATCTTTTGATCACTTTTATTTTTATTTTTTTTATTGTTGTTTGTTGTAAACGTGACGGCAAATAATTTGGTGTTAATGGGCTCAAAACAATAACATTGTTTATATGTGACGCCATAAACTCTATGTATGCATGTACCTAATAAAAGAATACACTGCAAAAAATTCGATTAGTCTAAGAGGAGTCCGGGATGTGCCGCAAAGGATTATGCGACTAATACCAATTTTGGTCTCTTTGTATGCGTTGAACTGTTCCCTTTTGTTTGAGCATGGGACTAATTGTACCCATTTATACCCGAACGGGAACGATAGGACCTTTGCACCCATATGAGAACGAACGAATGACTAATCCCTTTATCCCAAAACAAAAAGTGTTAGGTTTCGTATAGTACGAGGTTATGTACATTTTAAGCGCAATATTAAAACTTGCAAGAAATTGTTAAATATATCTAAGTAAAAAAATTATTAAGTCGCCAACTCAGTACAAGAGATATGGGTGGACGATAATGGAACTTATGGTCCAAGTCATTTAGGTTCGGTTTGGGGCTCCGTATTCTTCTTAAATAATTCGAACCAATCTAATATATAAAATTCTTCTGTCACGGTTTTAGGGGCTTAACTCCTCCGAAACGGCTGAACCGATTCTCATGAAATTTTGTGAGCATATTGGGTAGGTCTGAGAATCGGCCAACGTCTACCTTTTTTTCGCTACGTGCCTAGGGTCTTGAGATCAAAACGTGGACCCGGGTACCCCTAGAATGTGTTTATACAATATGGATATCAAATGAAAGCTGTTGATGAGTGCTATAGCACAGGATAATTTTCATACCCCTGGGTGACTAGGGTTTCGAGATATAGGCCAAAATGTGGACCCGGGTACCCCTAGAACGTGTTTATACAATATGGATATCAAATGAAAGCTGTTGATGAGTGCTATAGTACAGGATAATTTTCATACAACTGGGAGGCTAGGGTCTCGAGATATAGCCCAAAACGTGGAGCCGAGTACCCCTAGAATGTGTTTTTACAATATGGATATCAAATGAAAGCTGTTGATGAGTGCTATAGTACAGGATAAGTTTCATACAACTGGGAATCTAGGGTCTCGAGATATAGCCCAAAACGTGGACCCAGGTACCCCTAGAGTGTGTTTATACAATACAGATATCAAATTGAAGCCGCTGATGTATGCTTTAGTACAGAGTAAGTTTTACACCGCTGGGTGACCACGGTCACGAGATATAGGTCAAAACATGGACACGGATACACCTAGAATGTGTGTGTATTATGAATATCAAATGAAAGCTATTTCTGAGAGATCTATAGTTCATTGACATATTCGATTTAATCGCATCAGCCTGGCAAAACTGATAAATAAATATGCATGCGAAGCCGAAATAAAAACAAGAATTAATAATACCCACATACCTATTTACATACGTCCTATTCGATTTGCCTGAAATTTCGCATCTAAATTTGCCTATATTAGTATTTACGATGCGTTTTTCAGGGAAGTATACCAGAGATGGACTGGGACTGGAATTAGGACTAGGACTGGGACTGAGACAGAGACTCGGAGTGGGACTGAGACTGAGACTCGGAATGAGACTGGAACAAAATACATACCACCCTCTAAAATAAAAATAAAAAAACCCTCTGGGACTGGCAATAAGAGATGAAGAAGAAAGAGAAAAACTTGAGAGAAGAGAAAAGAGAGAAGACTTAGAAAGAGATAGAATGAGACGAAAATGGAGATGAATCGAAAAAGAAGAAGGGAGGAGTGAATAAAAAGACTAGGAAAGAGTGTAGAAGGGTAGGGCAGAGTTAGACGGAAAATGCTTATTAAAATGTATGCAGATAGGCCAAATTTAGGGCAGAACAACGTCTGCCAGGTCTGCTAGTCACCTATAAATTTTTTATTTAACTCACTTCCTCGTCGCTTTTTTTATGTTTCTTAAAATGGGCTACATAGATTTCAATCTGACTAATCCCAATGGGACTAGAGGGGATCAAATATACCCCAATGTAGACAAAAGAGATTAATCTGAGGGACTAGTCGCACTATTTTTTGCAGGGTGTGTATGTATGTGTGTATGTGCATGTATGCCATCAGATACCGTATAACCATTAGTTAGCTTACGCCGATCATAAATATATTTTGTCGTATTTTTTGTAGCTATTAGTAATTATTGTTGTTGTTGTTAGTATTTTATTTTATTTTTTTAAGTTCATACTTTTTGTGAGCTGGGTGACTTTTAGATATTTTAAGGTATAAGTCAAGGTCAAACGGCGTGAAATGGCAAGTGAATTAAAAATGAATAAAAATTGCCTGGCGGTGTTTCTTCTATTTTGAGGTTAAATTCATTAAGTTTGAATGATTTTGAAATAATAATAAAAAAATTTTGTTGTTAATAAAATCTCTAAGAGCAATAATAAAGAAGTAAATAGTTATAGGGTAAGGGCGCTAGTAGTCGGTTAATAATATTTTTTTTACTTTGAAATTCCAAAACAAAATATTTTTCTGACAAATATTAGGGAATATTTGTATGAATTAAGCGGGGGTTGCTCTTATTGCTTTTAATTGTGAAATGAAAATAATTATTTGAGGCACTCCCACTCCCGTGATAAAAGGCTTTGAAGGGATTTACAAGGTATAATTGAAACAGCTGTCGCCTTGTCCGTCCCGATGTCATGTTGTTTACATTTTTCCCGAATTATTAATTATTAGGGAATAAATTTTGAATTTTGTAAATAATTTAAAATAAAAAATAATTTAAATCAAGCAGGATCTCTGTTTTTGAAGATAAGCAATGCAACGAATCAAGATCCAGTCACATCGTCGGCTTGGCCATATGGATGTGGATGGATGAAGACGCTCCGTCTCAGAAGATATTCTTGTCAGAACCTGTTTGTGAAAGCAGAGGAGGCGGGAGACCCTCACTCTGTTGGATGGACCAAATAAAGAGCGATCTAATATCCTTTACCATTCCAAATTGGGGTGGCCAAAATTATATAAACCGTTAAGCGGCAAACAAGTAAGTGAATCAGAAATTTTTTTAGAACTCGGACATAATTTTGGTGTATTCTTTAAACTCTAATTTCTTCTACAAATCTCAAAGGTTTGAGGTGTCTCTCCATCTAGCCGGTTATAATTGTCTTTCTTCTTCTTCTTGTAGCATTGTCGAAACTCTCCGAAGGTTTTGGGGAATGTTATCAATGTTAACGTTCCTTTGCCGCAAAGGAGTATCATGGAGACCAGATTTGTGTTTACCACTGCGAACAGTACATTTAGAATGCCGTTTAACCAGGAGGAGATCCTAACACCGTATCATTTTTACAACACGACAGAATCACTCTCTACAAATCTTCGAGTTGCGAAGGGACTCTGCTCATGGATATTTCTGCGAACAAGTAGGGCTTTTACTGCTGGAAGGCTTAGAGATATGCTATGGATATGGGCAACCTTTTGGCTGGTATGAATATGGTACAGTTCGGAAATAGCGCTTCTTATAATATTCCAAATGTCGCGAGAATGGTTAGCTTTGAGCACTACAACATTTAGGGTTTGTGGATTTTAGTCGCAGCTTACGACAGGCATGCCTTTCCGGTGATATATTCTAAGCCACATACCCCGCTGAGTTGCAAATTCAGGCATGGTTTCGTAATGCTACCATTCTTTCAAGAATAATCCAGGGTCCCAGTTTTATCTTCCTTGCTCCGCGTAAGCCGGAGTTTCTCACAGCAAAGTTATTATCGATGAACTGTCATTGTCTGAGATCGACGATGGCTCCCAAGCGCTGGACAATACTTCGAGCTGACCGATAGTCCGATATTACTACCTTTCCCTCTCTATTGCGTTCAGTTGCTCGCTCGTTGTCATTATTCAGGCAAACCAGCTCTTCATACTTCCACACCGAGATAACTAACGATCCGCAGCGCACCTGGCTGCGGCAAAGTGACAATTACTTCCCAAGGAGATACGGTGTCGGGAGGTCTTTTTACAAATAAAGACTAGTATACCCGCTGGCAGAAAACCATCCAATAGACACCGTCCACATAACACGCTGCAATAGAAGAGTTGACAGTTCTTTATCACGGACATCCCACGGCCCGTTTATGAAGCGGAAAAGTGGCGGTGCAGCGCCTAAGCCGCTCGGAAATAGATTATAACGTTCGACTTACTTCTTCTTACCAATGTCAGTTGAAAGCTGCTTTCTTCAATGACAATTTTAAATAGTACAATGAAAATCAGTAAAGAAGATCTAGACCAGCCAATTATACAACAAAACAAAAACAAAACCTAAGCATCTGATTGAAAACACATTTATCTGTACACACCTTTGTGTATGTATTTGTGGCGCGAAGTGTGCAAATATTGACGATGGGCAAAAAGATGACATCGTTGGTGGTAATTGAAATTTACTCAAAAACTGACCCAAATGTTTTTAGCGAAAGAGACTCAACTGGATGGAAGAGAGCTACAAAAAAATCATTTCAGTTAATTCACTTGAATATATTTTTTGCTACAAGTTTTTTGACTTAGCAAATAAAATGTTGAGCTAAGCTTTGTAAAGAGAATACTCGTCGCTTCATATGTAGGAAAATACAGTGAGCGTCAAACTAGCTTCTCTCCTATTAATTTTGCCTACAAATTGGCGGACCTACATATTCTATGCCGACTCCGAACGTCATCAGCAAGGCAGATGAGTTTTCACGTAGAGGCCTTTTTATGGCAGTAATACACTCAAGACTGCTTGCCAAATCACTGCCGAGGGGCGACCACGCTTAGAAAAACATTCTTCTAATTGGAAAAACTTGTTTCTAAAATTTTTATGTTGCTTTCCCCGGGGCATGAACCCAGGATCTTCGCTATGGTATGCAGAGCACGCTACCACCACACCATCGCGGCCGCCTCCTACGCGTTTCGGTATTATATTACACCGTCCTCAGACATTTTTCTTACAAAAAGAATGCAAATCTGACGTTTCTAAGACGCCCGATTTTAGAAAACTTTTAAATAACGCCCTGTATCAGAATTTGTTACAAACACGCTCTACCTGGGCTTAAATTCAATACATTTTGACGTAAGCTAGGCGTTTATGAAAAGAAATTCCCAAATAGGGCGGTCTTCAACCGATTTCTGAGATAGAAGGTTTTTGAAACGAATTAGTGGGTAATTTTGAAAAAAAAATCTCATATATGTGTTTTCGAACTGATAGCCGAGACAGGGTGATATCTCAATCAGGCGTCGAAATACACACATACCTTGACAGTTTCTATTACTTTATGTTCTTTTAATTACAGAGGCCTCCTTGTGGATGGTGCAAAATAGTACCAGAACGTGTAAATGGCTTACTAACCTGGAAGCTCAAATAAATATATTTAGAATATTGGTTCTACAGAAATCAACGAAAAATATTTTTCTATTTTGCAATGTTTGCTAATTTTTGACGCTCACTGTAATTTATATTATGCAGAATCAGCTTTTTTACGTTAAATGTCTTTTTGAGCTCTTTTTCAAGCTAAAAGCGAAAAGTATGTTTAAAAAAAATGTGAATTCATGGAAAATATTTTTGTATTTATTACCACTAAAAATTAATTGCCTCTGATTTAACCCCGACTAGACTCGAGTCTTTCTACAAAATAAATGGGGCAAACGGATTTTGATAATTTTTCTTAGCTTGCTGGGAGTTCCTACAAATGTGCATCATAAAGTCATTTCGGGGCTTAAATATCGGAGCCTAACCCAAACACAGAAAAACGCGAAACATTTTCTATACTTTTTTTGGCATAAAGGAGGTTACACGCCCCATTGAGAACAGTTACCTTTAATTATATTTTTGTCGTTATAACTTTAAATAATTTGTTTTAGACTAATGATTTCGGTTAGAGAGTGTCGCATAAATAAAGATCTAAACAATTTTGACAGTTGGCTGAGCTAACCTCTACGCCTACTGGGAACAGTTATTTTTAATAGCTATAGCTCTGAATCCATTTTACCTAGGTTACATAGATCCAAATCTTGGGGACATTTTTGTCATATAGATCAAGTTCAAAAAGCAAACTGTCGCGACCTTCTAATTACGTAACTTTTTGAGGATCACTTCGTGATAATTTCCGAATTGTTTTGATATATTACGATATCATTTTTGATTCATTGAACCACATTGAGCACTTGGGGATCCGAAACATTACGAAACTATGCCATATGATTCCGGGAATAACTCGGGATCATTACAGAATCTTTTTATATTGAAATTGTTTTAGCATTAATTTAGAATTAATTTCTCTCGCCTCCCTCAACACCGTCCTTTTTTATTTCATGTTCAGATCATGTAGTTTCTTTAACCATACAGGGTCTATTGTCACGACCTTTTTGGGATTTATTTGTAAATTACGCAACTTTTTCGGGATCATTTCGTGATAGTTTCCGAATCGCTTTTAAAATCATTACGATATCATTTTAGGTTCATTGGCTAAGCACTTTGGAAGCATTTCGAAATCATTTGGGCACTATTTGGAAACTATTTCGTGATTGTGTCAGAAAACATTTGAGATAATTGACGTATTGTTTTCGGAATCATACAAGGAATATTCCGACCAACTTTCGATATTTTTGGGATTATGTCGAAATTGTTATAAGATGCATTTGGAATTGCTTCAGGACAATTTTCATGACTATGGCTCTTTCGCGATCATTCCGGAACTATCTCTCGCTCATTTCGGGATTTAATTCTAGTCTTTTTTTTAACAATTTCGGAGTTACCTTCCGATCATTTTGGAATTATTTTGAACTATTTTGTCATATTTTGCTTCTGGAGCATTTCATGTATATATCCAGACCCTTGATGAATTGTTTTGGGGAAACTTCGGTGCTATTCAGCGATGATGCCGCAACTATCACTCCCTCATTTCGGCATTGATTTCGGGACTATTTCGGAGTCATCTTCCAATAATTTCCGTATTGAACTTTCAGTATTATTCTTAACAGTGCGATTTTCTTAAGCCTTTCGGGGAGAGGAACAACTCCGGAATCATTTGTAGGCTTGGTTTTTAATTAATTGCTTTCAGGATCGTATCAGGTTTATTTCGCAATAGTTTCGGAACTGTTTTTGGGGTCATTTCCGGAACATTTCGAAACTATCTTCATATCATTTCGGGAATATCACGATATAACTTCGGCGCCATTTCGGAATCTTTTAAGAACCAAATACTGCTCATTTCTGGATTTTTTCATAATTTCTTAATATACCGTAACTATTTCGCGATCATGTCCAAATTATTTCATGATATGGATATTTTTTCGGGAATAACTTCGTGGCTATTTTCGAGGTATCCACCGATGATTTAGTCATTTTTTTAATTGTTTTAATTAAGTATGATTTGGAGAAAGTAATGGTTTCCTTTTCGGTACTTTTTTCGGGACTATTTCTGGGTCTTTTCATGTGTATATCTGGACGGGGGTTGGGGGTAGTTTGTGGAACTTTTTCGCGATTATTTTGAATTTTTTCGGGATAACTCCAGAATTATTTTAAACATCGTATCGGAATGATTTACTAGGGATTATTGAAGATAGCTTGTAAACTATTTCTAAGTTATTTGTCCCCTTCTGGATTCTTTCCCTTTCTCTCCACTAACGCCCTCCCACTTATCCCCACTAAGAGGAAATTTGCACCGTTAATATTGTTCGAATGGATCGATGTATATTTTAGTCCGCGCCATAAGGTTTACTTGCTGACATCCGTCTATGGAAGCAGCGGAAGATTGAGACACCCACTTTGTTGAAAGGAATAGGCGGCATGCGGTTTCAGTTTCGTGGGTGTTTCCAAGTGGCGCCAGGAAGGGCAGCAAAGAAGCGACTGTTGCACGGCCAAAACTGTTTAGACGGTTTTTTTTTATAAGATCAATAATAATAAATTGATTAAAACTATCAAGCAATAGCTTTTAAACGCGGATGCGTCCCATAATTTTCTTATATCAAAATAATTTATTGTATATGCATATAATAACATTATAAAAACAATAACTTTATAAATATAGCTAAACACTTGCATTAAATGAAATTTATGGAATATTTTTGTAAATTTTAATTTTAATTGATTGTACATTTATTGCATGCATTGAATATCTTGCTAAAGTCATAATTTAAAACAAAATTGTTTTACTAATTATTTAGATTCCACATATTTATATGTACATTAGGGTGGGTCGATTTGTATGGACGAAAGTTAACCGATATCGCGCCATCGATTTTTCGATAGGATTTGGGCTCGGGAAAAAAAGTTCCACTACGCATACCCAAAAAAATAATTTTCGATCCTGCGAAATTAAATTTTTTTTTACTTTTTTTCGATTGTGATTTTTATAAGGTGTTTTTCATGACCTACTAAAAAAATTTTCATAAGTATACCCTGCCCGACCAAAAAATATCCCCTAAAAACGTTGCCGATAACAGTTTTTTGAAAAAAAAAAAATATTATTCAAATGAAAATTTTTTTAGTAGGTCATGAAAAAAACCTTAAAAATCAAAGTCGAAAAAAGTATCTCTTTACTTTTTAGCGCCCTGCAAAAATCGCGAGCACTCTATGCATGCATGTATGGAGTACTCGCTATGAACCAAGCGAGTGCTCCAAAATTAACCACAATTCATACAAAAAATATAGTCCAATTAACATTGCGATGTCCTAGGTCTGGACCATATACCACAGCTCAGCATTACATCAGAGTAATCCATGGAGTACTCCAGTATGACACAATTAACATTGCGATGTCCTAGGACTGGACCATATACTCCAGCTCAGCATTACATCAGAGTAATCCATGGAGTGCTTCAGTATGATACAATTGGACCACATGATCCAACGATTTGCAGGACACTTACAGACATATGCACTAGGGCATTCGATATTTAAAAAAAATTTTTTTCATTCGACAACCCATAAATTTTTACTTCAAGTCTGAAAACCAATGATATAGGCAATGACATTATATTCCTTTTGAAGAATGATAGAAAAACTATTCATCTTTTATTTGAAAAATACAAGAACAACAACATAATGTGCAATTGCTTTTTCACAAAGCTTCTGACAGAAATAAAATGTTTAATATCAGCCTTGCGTCGATAGTTACATATTTAGTTCAGAACGCTTCTTTTGGTACTTCTCCCGACATTGTTAGCCGTGTTATAACTGTCCATCCTTTAGTTAAGCATTACTGCTCTAGCTTTTTAAACGGTTTTATTTAGCTAAACTTGACAGGCTTGCTGGTTGGCTGGCTGGCTGGCACGAATTTTGTAACTGAAATTTAAGTAACCTCCCGATAAGCTACAAGATTGGATCTTGTAATATAGTTCAGAACCAGATGACAATGCAATAATAACAAAAAAACGCCGCTAGGTGGCGCGAGGATTGAGATATTAAAAAAATCGTATTTGTGGTCCGATTTGGTCCGTATTTGGAGCACATAATACATACATGAATAGAAAGCGACCTATGACGTCCGATTTGGCTCATATTTGGAACAAATATTACATACAGTCCTGTATAAGTGACATCAAAATATTTTGGAGTTGGAGGAGGGACAAGCATACGTGAGTTGGAAGGCTCGTTGGAACGCCTGATATATAACCTTCAACTACGTTGGGCGAACTTTTCCATCTTTTTTCGACAAAGTCTAATATACATACATATGAATAACTAATATATTTTGTAATAAATTATTTTTTTTTTTTTTAATAATCATTAAATTTTCAATCGAACTTTGATATATAGTAATTATTTGCATGCGAGTTCAATTTCCATCAAAAATTGCTACAAAAACTGTTATATAAATTTGAGCACAGGATGGCTCCGATATACATATCAGTAATTTTTAGATTAATTCAAGTATTTTACTGCACTTCTCAGAAAAAGCACTCTTTTGAAACATAAAAGTAATAAATAAAATTAAATTATGTTCTCTTAAATTATTTTTAGCAATTCTCTAGCTTTGATCCTGCAACGCTTAAGTAATGGCAATATTCCGTCAGATAAGTCTAGGAATATCGTCCCCAAGCAATAAAATTCAAACAATAAACGAGTTTTGGTTATTACATTTCTATGGCAATTTGAAAAAACACCCTAATTCGAGTTAAGATAATGGCGATACATAGACCTTTATCTGAAAAGCTAGCCACAATTCACCATTGTAACTTCCTATATTATGTAGCAGCCATTTGGCGCTAGGGCTATGAGTAAGTAACACAGGGAGATCTGTAACGAATTTCTGTTATGAAGCCAGAATATCACTTTTATCCTAACTCGAATTAGGTTGTTTTCTCAAATTGCCACAGATTTGTAGATGATGATTTCAAAGCATATATATAATCGATACGTTACAATAACAACTTACATATTTACACTTATTAATACATTTGTATATATTTAGTACGTATGTGTTCATTGTAGGTGGAGTAACAAAATCACGAAAAATGATTTCCTGCTGAACTCGCGCTGATGAGTCGCTGATCAAGGTAAGCTCCATTTCATTTACTCAAAACCAGTCAACTTTTGCATTGACGTACTTAGTACCAGCATTTAAGTTAAAATTTTGTAAGTCAGCAGTTTTAATGAATTTGTGTCAGTTTCATTATTTTATATTTATTTTTTTTTTTTTTCAAGTAATTAAATTAGGTTTTTGTAATATTCACATGCACTTGATAACCTGATCAACACGTGCATCCTCAACTCGCTGTGAACATTTCAAAATTCACTATTTACAGGTAGGGACCGAAAATAATTGTAATTACATCTTTGCTCATGGTAACGTTAAATTCAGCGAGCTACGCGTAACTATAAGATTGCTAGATACCAAGAAAAGTACTCAGCGAGTGCCCGTGAACGAAAGAAAAACATAAGAGCTGATAAATAGAATAAACAAAGTATAGGAAAGTGGGAAGGTAAAGAGTGTGAAACTTTAAATAATAGGAAAGTAAGGTAAAATCAAAGAAAATAAATAAAAAAGAGAAGGTAAAAGATGACGAAAGAGAATAAGAGGTATTAGAGGAAGTAAAGGTGTATGTATAGTGATCATAATAATGTTAATTATGATAACAATGAGCATCATCTTAGGATAAAAATTAAGAGTAGACAATGTTACCCTCATATTGCACTCTCAAGTTCTAACTTTTGAACTAGGACACTTAGCGCTAGGCAAAATGGCTCTTTTCCTATTCAGTGGAAAATATTTTGAAAAAAAAATTCACAAACTGACAGGAAATCTGAGAATAATCAACATTATTTAAAGAAAATAAAACACCATCAGAATTCGGTTGAAGAAGAATCTTAGAACTTGTTTTAATTAACGCCCTATTTGAGCTTAAATGCAATATATTTTAGCATTAACAGGGACCTTTTTGCAAAAAAAAACGTAAGACAGAGCTTTTTCAACCGAATTCCGAGGTAGCGCGTTTTTTGAAATAAATTCTGAGAAAGTGCATTTTTTTTAAATATTTTTTTTAATATCATTAAGTGATACTCACATCACTAATCTGATACTAAGTAAATAAAGGCACAACAACAATAAAGTAAGCTGCCACTCATGGTACGTAAACAAATTAATCATTATTTACACACATATGTACATACAAGGCAACGAAGAGATACTCGCAAACACATGTAATCATCAGCCGAAGTGGTATATACACACGCATATGGCTATGCGAGAGACTATAAACTACAAATATACATGTACATATATGGCTGGAAACTAAGCGTGAAGTTCGCGAAGTTACTAGACCTTAGGAGAAATGGATGAACGAGAAAACAGAGAGTATAAAAGCAGCGAAAGCTGAGTAATCAGTAATCAGTTTGATTTAAGTACGCTATTGGCTGTGAAGTATAAGTGTTATTGTGAAGTACTATCAAAGTAGTCTAATAAAGACCATTTTGCGATACAGAATATTGGAGTTATTTATTCGACAGTTCGTCGATTCGAACGTTAGCAGAAGGTGCATAATTATCAGGAACTTCCCAAAATTCGATACAATATGTATGTATTTATAATGAGCTTCAACGTTGAAGAAATATAAATCCAATCATGATCATGAAATTATGACTATAACGCAATCTTCTTCCCAGCCAGCATTTTTTAAAAATTTTGATCAAAAAATATTTAAATATCATACCCCAAGATGATTAAAAACGTTCAAATTTAAAAGCATTTTCTGTTCGAAAATTAACATATCGTCGGGAGAAAAATGTACCATAAATGTGATTATTCTTGAATAATCATTTATGATTCGTATTTCGAAACGCTTTTTATTCATATTTGATATCATTGTAAAATTGAGCTTGAATAGTTTTAGAGTAATATTTGACTGCTTTTCACTGTCATTTTCTGATCATATTCGTGAATATATTTCAATCGTTTTGATTGAGATTTTTGAATCATTTTTGAATGCCATTATAATGCATTTATTCTTCATATCTCATTCAAAATAGGATACTACATAATAATCTTTTTTCATCAGGGGAAGAAAGCATGTGAAAGTGAGCTTTTCGAACCACAGCTAACTTGCGAACAAACTTGACCGATATACACCTGCGACCACAACATCCAACATCAGCATTATCGTCTGCATCTTAAAATACGGATACGATACGGGATGTTGAAGCCGTATCCAGGTATGTCAAGATAGTTTCACTTACCTGGGGTTCAAATAGCTCACAACCTATGTATTGTACAATCATTATGTATTTCCTGGGAAGCTGAAGGGCAGAAATGGTTGGGGAAATCTTCGTTCACGAGCAGCATTACCTTATTTTTGTCTTGAAGAGAATCTTTTGCATAAATAATAAAATTTGTATATATTTTTTCTTAGCTTCATGATTGAAAAAATATGTGTAAGTGAAAAAAATAAAAAATTTTAATGAAAAGTAAAATTTCAACAAGTATAAAATTCATTATTCAGTCAACAAATATATTCATAAAAGATTCAGAAGGCTGAATGAAAAGTGATTATAAAATTTTGATCACCTAAAGTAAACACATTTGATTCAGATATGATTCCAAAATGTGATTGAAAAACTTTATTCAGTTTTTGATCATGAAAGATAAGCATATTTGATCATTCTTTTTGTTGCTTTTTATGAAATATTAAAATTTAGTCATTAAAGGACTTCAAAAATGATTCCAAAAAGTGATCGAAAAATGCTTTTTAGTTTTTCATCATCAAAATTATTCATATTTTGCTATTTCTTTTGTTCAATTGTATGATAACTCATTATTTAGTCAGAAAGAGTAATCAAATTGTATTGATATGTAGGGAAATTTAAAATTAAATCACCTAAATGCTGAGTGGGTTTGTTTAAATACTAATCGTTTCTGTCTCTGCTTTGAAACAGTTATATGTAAATGTGTTTTATATGCTTTAATGTAAATTACTTCTTACTATATTTGTATATTATACTCAAGCATGGCTTGCAGGTAATTGCAGCTTAGCCAATTATCACTTTTTATTTAGTTATCATATATTAAAATAAGATTATGTTGAAGACGTGCTGTCTTTATTTTCTTCGTATTACACTTCTTTTGCAACCGGATTGCACGATAATACAGCGAAGTCGACACAAATTTTACATACAACTTTAAATTTAAACAAATAACGAGATGAGTGTCCTGGTTAGGGTTTTCAAGGTCATTTATAAATACATACATATGTATATAGGTACAACGGTGGTCAAAGGATCTCTGCACAGTAAAGTAAACATTTGGTGTCAGGTAAGCTTGAACTGTCTGGTCAATAAAGACATCACATAGATTGTAACTTGTCCATAGTGTAAGTTCTGCCAACTTTCAACCAAAAATCTTAAGAATGCTTATTATGGGGGTCTGAAACTCAAAAAAAAAACATGCTTTTCAGAAGAAGATCCTTGTGGAGGGACTGTCCTCCATTCACTTAATGCAAGTCTCTTACTGTATGTCTCGTAGAAAGGCCGTCGTCCACACGATTTATTTAAATCATTTGTGGCTTCAGAAAAATTTATTTAAGGCACAATAACCTCCGAAGAGATTTTGGGCCAAGCTTCTCTTCCAATTTGTGTCGTGCTCCTTCTAATTTTTCCTACAAATTTGCGGGACGGGACTGACCTGATTTATGCCGACTCCGAGCGGCATCTGCGAGGCAGATGAGTTTTTACTGAGAGCTTTCCCTGGCAGAAATACACTCGGAGTGCTTGCCAAACACTGCAGAGGGGCGACCGCGATTAGAAAAATTTTCTTTTAATTGAAAAACCTAGTTTCTTAAATTTTGATGTTGCTTTGCCCGGGGCGTGAACTCAGGATCTTCGGTGTGGTAGGCGGAGCACGCCACCACCACACCAGGCGACTTACGGTTGCTATTAATAGCCTATTAGCCTCCAGTTTTTCGGCTGTTTTTAAGAGCTATAATATCCGAAGTGCGAACAGTAGCAATCCCGACCACCAGTCGCTAACACGCCTCATGGCCCTCACACCATATGCCAGCACAAAATCTATAGAACTGAAGCTCTAGGTGTAGCTCCGAAGACTTTCTGACGGATGTTTTTGAAGCGCTTTACTGCCGAGCTACAGCACAGGAACACCTTGAAGCCTTAGGGGAGTATCATTGCGTAACTAACACTCACAGACGATTGTGTTTGAAATTAAAGAATGAAAGTCAACCGATTTTAAGTTGAAAGATGTCTATGTTACAAGCTCAGTCCAAACTGTTTTCTTCCGGCCAGGGGATATAAGAGCTCATTACGGATGACCGCGTAGCTTCAGTTTTCAAACTAGTTCGGCAGTCCACTACGTTGGGGTAGTAGCACACTCGGTCAATTGTTTGACTGTCTTCACCACTTTGAGTGTTCTTGCGATGGACAAAGCCTCACCTGGTAAATATATGCGCCTACATATTCACATTTGTAATAAAAGCCGTAACGTTGTAGGTTGTATTTAAACTTAATTGATAGGCTATACTCTATGTGTGTTACTCCAAGGGACTAGTTGGCGTTAGGGCTGCCAACTTTAGGAAATGAGAGACCGGGAGGCTTGGGTGTTGAATGATGAAGTGTGAAAATCAAAACCAACTAAACGCCATTTTGTAGTTTCGCAAATATGTATACCCTGTCCGACCCAAAAATGTCCGCTAAAACGTTGTCGATAACAGTTTTTTGATAAAAAAAAAATATTTTTTTGAAAATTTTATAATCAAATGAAAATTTTTTTAGCAGGTCATGAAAAAAACCTTAAAAATCAAAGTCGAAAAAAGTAAAAAAAATTAAATTCCGCAGGCTCGAAAATTATTTTTTTGGGTATGCGTAGTGGAACTTTTTTCCCTGAGCCCAAATCTTATCGAAAAATGGATGGCGCGATATCGGTTAATAAATCGACCAAGTCTAATGGACACATTCAATCTATGTGAGGTCTTTATTGATCGGCCAGTTCAACCTAACCTAACCATACGTACATATATCTTCAACTTAAACATGACGTCGTTTTATCATTTCAAAGGAGTACTTAAACCCCTGGAATCTACTAAAGGACTTTGCATCACTGATTTCGCGTATTCGTTTAGCCAAACGGGGTATAGACCTTTAGAAAATATCGGCACCTTTTTCGGATAACTTGCTTTTTTAACAACTTGAGGACAATTTAGAAACCCGTTTGACTGGGGTCATTTTATTTGAATGCATTCTTCATTAATAACTTTTTGAAAAAATTATGGAGAGTGAGCATTTAAATTTATTATATAATATAAATATTAAATATTGATACCCCTTTTGACCATAACGACATGAACAACAAACCGCCTAGACAGTCTTAAATGAGTAGAACGCCGCCACCGCTGCTGACATAAAACGCCGATAACACAGGCCAACAAAAAAAATTTTATTCGGGTTCTATGTTTAATTCTATAAAAAAAATGCAATTACGAATCAAAAATATTTGGTTTTGTAGAAGTTATAGCGATTTGAAAATTTTGCATTTTTGCACCAGGCCAATCGCGCTATTTCGGTCGATAGAGGGCGGCGGGTAGCTACCTGATGCAGCGATGCATCGAAAAAAGATCTTTAAGTAGATCATACATACTCATCTAAAAAAAAAACCAAAAAAATGTGGCTGAGAAACAGTTAAAAGGAGATAAAAGGTCCCAGATACACATGATTTTAGGTAGATTTGGCAATTCGTTAAGTACATATTAAGAAACGAATTGGCAGGCCTAGCAATAGAGCATGCCAGCTACCTGATAGCGTTTATGTAAGTAAAATTTTTTTTAAGAAGCTGTAGTTTCTTGGGTCACTCGTTGTGGGCGACACTATGTTTTTGCATATCACAGAGGAATGATGTCTCCGAGAAGTTGTAAACGAGCGGCTAATTCGTTTTGCTGTATATGTGGCGAATGTATTAAAAGAAGACAAAAAAATTTTGATTCAACTAAAAACACAAGGATTTGCGAGACCTACCTAGCCTACTTTGGTCTACCTGTTAAAAACCAGGACAAAAAATGGGCTCCACATGTTTCATGTAACTCTTGCAGAAGCATTCTGGAGCGTAAGTTTATTTTCCCTTTTTTATTGTACTAACTGTTTCATATATATACATATATCTACATATTTATAATTGCATAATAACTGAAATTGTTATGAAATGCTTTAAGTTTTATTATAGTTTGCTACCAGGGTGAGAAAAGAGCCATGAAGTTCGCAGTGCCGAGGATTTGGAGGGAACCGTGTAATCATGACACTTATTGCTATTTTTGTGTAGTAAAACCACTGAAAGGGAAACGTTTAAGAAAACAATATATCCGGAACTACCATCGACATCCAACTCCAGTACCACATTCGGAACAAAATCCTGTACCTGATCCACCTGTGTTGGAAAAGACGGTTCTATCTTCTCTTAATAATTAAACAATTATATATATACTTTTAGTCTATTGTATTTTGTGAATCTATATTTCTCAGCTGATGAGTTTCTCTGTAGCTGAGCGGTTTTAGACATCGGCGCTTAAGAAGCCACTGCCTCTCAAAGACTCGGTAACAAAAAACTTATAAGTAACACATAAATAAGAATTAGGATAAAAAAAAAAAAAAAACAAAAAAAAAAAAGTATGTATGAATTAAAAAAAAAAAAACATGATTAGCCTGGTTTCATCGGGCCACTTGAGGGCAGTGCGCTGCCACAACGTCCGAGCAAAAAAAAAAAACAAAAAAAAAAAAGCAACTATTCCCTCAAGGCAGCTTTCAAACACCGAGTTCATCTGCATCCGTACATTGCGAATTTGTTCCTCAATTTGAACCAGGAATACCACATCTCATCAACTCTGAAGATCTCAATGACTTAACAAGAGAATTAAATCTATCAAAAGACAAAGCAGGGTTATTAGCATCGCGGCTTAACCAACGAAATTTACTTATTTCTGGTGTTCGAATATCTCGGCAAAGAAAGCGTCATGAAGAATTTTCTTGTTTCTACAGTAAGGAAGATGGACTCTGTTTTTGCTATGACGTGAAAGGTTTATTTGAAGCAATTGGTATTCCTTGTAATGCAAATGAATGACGCCTCTTTATCGACAGCTCAGCAAAAAGTCTAAAAGCAGTTCTACTACACAATGGGAACAAATTTCCATCTATTCCACTGGCACATTCCATACATCTCAAAGAAAATTATGACAGTATTAAAATGCTATTAACTGCAATCAAATATACGGAGTACAAGTGGGAAGTTATTGCAGACTTCAAGATGGTTTGTTTTTTTACTGGAATGCAAGGTGGATATACCAAACACTCCTGTTATTTTTGCCTATGGGATAGCAGAAATGATGCCGCCCACTATCGCCAAAAACATTGGCCTGAACGTAATGAGTATGGAGTGGGAAGATTTAATATTAAACACGAAGCAATTGTCGATCCTAAAAATATTGATGCCGCCATTGCATATTGAATTGGGCCTTATTAAACAATTTGTGAAGGCTCTTAATATTGAGACTAAAGCTTTCAAATATTTAAAATAAATAAATGTAAGGCGCGATAACCTCCGAAGAGATCTAAGGCCGAGCTTCTCTTCCAATTTGCGTCGTGCTCCTCTTGATTTTCCCTACAAATTGGCCGGACGGGACCTACATGTTTTATGCCGACTCCGAACGGCATCTGCAAAGCAGATGAGTTTTCACTGAGAGCTTTTCATGGCAGAAATACACCCGGAGTGCTTGCCAAACACTGCCGAGGGGCGACCCCGCTTAGAAAAATTTTCTTCTAATTGAAAAATCTTATTTCTAAAATTTTGATGTTGCTTTGCCCGGGAGTTGAACCCAGGGCATACGGTGTGATAGGCGGAGCACGCTACCCATCACACCACGGTGGCCGCCAAATATTTGCAGACTTTTTTTCCAAAGCTGTCAGAGGCGAAAATTAAAGCTGGAGTCTTTGTTGGCCCTCAAATAAAAAAAAATTATCAACTGCGATATTTTCCCGGACCTACTTAGCAATGAGGAGAAACTAGCGTGAAACAGTTTTAAGGCCGTAGTTCATGGCTTTCTTGGAAATCATAGGGATACAAATTATGATGAGCTGATAATTGGCATGATTACGAATTTTTCCGCCATCAGATATAGAATGTCGCTAAAGATGCACATGTTACATTCACATCTGGATAAATTCAAAGATAATATGGGAGCTTATTCAGAAGAACACGGGGAGCGATTCCATCAAGATATAATGGTGTTTGAGAAACGCTACCAAGGCCAGTATACGGAAAGCATGATGTGGGACTATATTTGGCCGTTAATAAGAGAAAGTGTTACCGAATATGGCAGGAAAAGCAGGAAAAAGCATTTTTAAAAATTTAAACTGTATTCTAAAACTAAATTTATAAGAATAAATCTTAAATTGATTTTTACTATACTAGAATAAATCAAATCTATGTCAAATTTTGATGAATTTTCGTGTTTTTCGTTTATCTCATTTTTTTCGAACAAAACCAAATCAAAAACTTTTTTATGTTCATATTCTTATTTCTAGGTGCAAAAGCAATACAAAACAAGTAAGGACGGGACTGTCTTCGGCTATTCCGAAGACTTCATACTTTTCATGAATGGGGCTGAACAATAATCTTATCCCGTTCGTAATCTCCGAATAATCGGATGTATAAGATAAGAAATATCTAGTGGACAGATCTGCATACCTTAACGATTTTTAAGATAAATATAAAATAAAAAATAGGTAGGTACTTTGTGTGAGGATGCAGTTTCAGATTTTTTGTGGTCTGCATGTAAAAACTATGACTACGAATAACGTATTTCAACAATATATAACGTAAACGTAACTATTTGATGAAATGTTATGAATTTTGAAGCTTCTAGCCGTAAAAAAGGGGCAAAAAATACAGTTTATTTGGGGTGTATAATATATGTACCACCGATCTCTATGATTTTTTCAGACAACAATATATGCTATATACGTAAGCATTTGGTGAAATTTGAAGCTTCTAGCTGTTAAAAGGGGGAAGAAATTGCGCAAAGTTTCTTATCTGAACAATCGGTTGTATGAGATATATATTATATACCACCGATCTCAATGATTTTTTCAGACAACAATATATAATATACACGTAAGCATTTGGTGAAATTTGAAGCTTCTAGCTGTTAAAATGGGGAAGAAATTGCGCAAAGTTTCTTATCTGAACAATCGGTTGTATGAGATATATACTATATATACAACCGATCTCTATGATTTTTTCAGACAACAATATATGCCATATACGTAAGCGTTCGGTGAAATTTGAAGCTTCTAGCTGTTAAAATGGGGCTAAAATTGCGAAAATATATATATATATACTATATATATATACTATATATACCACCATATATATACTATATATACCACCGATCTGTATGATTTTTTCAAACAACAATATATGCTATATACGTAAGCATTCGTTGAAATTTGAAGCCTCTAGCTCTTAAAATAGGGCAGTAATTACGAAAAGTTTCTTATCTGAACAATCGGTTGTGGGGGATATATACTATATATACGACCGATCTCATCAATTTTTTCAAGCAACAATATGTGCAATATACGAAAGTATATGGTGAAGTTTGAAGCTTCAATCTGTTAAATTGAGTAAGATATTACAAAAATCCTCTTTTTCTGAAAAATCGGTTGTATGGAGGATATATGCTATAGTGGTCCGATCCGTCCGGTTCCGACAAATGTCTAATCGGACACCCAAATACACCCGCTCACTAAATTTTATCAAGATATCTCAAAAACTGAGGGACTAGTTTGCATACAAACAGACAGACGGACATGGCTAAATCAACTCAGCTCTTCAACCTGATTATTTCGGTATACTTAATGGTGGGTCTATCTATTTTCCTTTAAGGACTTACAATTTTGGGTTTCGTGACGAAATTAATATACCATTTCATTTTCATGAAAGGTAAAAAATATATACATATATACGCCGTGTAGATTTCTTAATGCTACCTCAACTATTTACGTTCTAATGGAGCAAAATTTTTGGCATTTTTCCACCATACTCGTTAAACGGTAAAGTGAAAATTCGCCATTTTTGATACTCCTGTTATTTGACCGACTTTACGTGAACAAATTATTTAAACTCGTTTAACGTTGACAGCAGCCAGCCATATACATTTATGTCTGAACGGTATATTAGTATCTGTTTAATTTAATTTTATTTTATTTATTTTCAACGTTTTGAGTATTTTTTGGCAACATAACATAATAGCCAAGGCCAACAGGCAGTACCAGTCATTATGTATTAAACATTGTCCGTAAAACATAAACTTTGCAATAGCGTTGATATTAAATGGTAAACAAGTTTTAAAGGCATACAACTTTAATACGCACAATGATAAGCTAAGATTTTGTGTGTCTTACGACACACGGGCACATACATATGGGGTATTCCATCCCATTTCGACCAATTTTGAATCCGACCCCTTTAGAATTGGCTGAAAGTTTTTCTTCTTTTTCTAGCTTACGAAAGACGTTTTTCAGAATTTTTTCAAATTTTTTCATCCAACTCAAAAAAAGTTATGAATTTAAAAAAAAAAACCGTTTTTGTTTTCAAAATGCTGTAAATTTTTTAAAAATTTACCCTTTGGGATCTTTTTTTTTAAATTTTTTTTAAATATACTTTTCGGAAAAAATACAAAAAAATTTTAAAATTTTTTTTTTTTTGTAATTTTTCAGTTTTTCGAGATTTTTCGAATTTCGCCATTTTTTTTTTTCTCATAAAAAACTTCAATCAATCCTAAAATCATCCCCACTAATCCCGGAGTGGGCCGATGATTTTTTTTTTTTTTTATTTAATTGAAAAACAAAAAACTTTAAAAATTTTTTTGTATTTTTTCCGAAAAGTACATTTAAAAACAAATATTTAAAAAAAACAAGTAAGGAAGGCTAAGTTCGGGTGTAACCGAACATAACATACTCAGTTGAGAGCTATGGAGACAAAATAAGGAAAATCAATCTGGGGTAACCCTGGAATGTGGTTGTATAACATGTGTATCAAATGAAAGGTATTAAAGAGTATTTTAAGAGAGAGTAGGCCATAGTTCTATGGATGAACGCCATTAGGGATATCGCCATAAAGGTAGACCAGGGCTGACTCTAGAATTTGCTTGTACGATATGGGTATCAAATGAAAGGTGTTACTGAGCATTTTAAGAGGGAGTGGGCCTTAGGTCTATCGGTGGACGCCTTTTCGAGATGTCCCCATTAAGGTGGACCAGGGGTGATTCTATAATGTGTTTGTACGATATGGGTATCAAATGAAAGCTGTTAATGAGTATTTTGAAAAGGAGTGATCCTTAGTTCCATAGGTGGACGCCGTTTCGAGATATCGCCATAAAGGTGGACCAGGGGTGTCTCTAGAATGTGTTTGTACGATATGGGAATCAAATGAAAGGTGTTACTGAGCATTTTAAGAGGGAGTGGGCATTAGGTCTATATGTGGACGCCTTTTCGAGATATCGCCATTAGGGTGGGCCAGGGGTGACTCTAGAATGTTTGTACGGTATGGGTATCAAACGAAAGGTGTTACTGAGCATTTTAAGAGGGAGTGGGCATGAGGTCTATAGGTGGACGCCTTTTCGAGATATCGTCATTAGGGTGGGCCAGGGGTGACTCTAGAATGTGTTTGTACGATATGTGCATCAAACGAAAGGTGTTACTGAGCATTTTAAGAGGGAGTGGGCATTAGGTCTATAGGTGGACGCCTTTTCGAGATATCGCCATTAGGGTGGGCCAGGGGTGACTCTAGAATGTTTGTACGGTATGGGTATCAAACGAAAGGTGTTACTGAGCATTTTAAGAGGGAGTGGGCATGAGGTCTATAGGTGGACGCCTTTTCGAGATATCGCCATTAGGGTGGGCCAGGGGTGACTCTAGAATGTGTTTGTACGATATGGGTATCAAATGAAAGGTGGTAAGGAGTATTTTAAAAGGGAGTAATCCTTAGTTCTATAGGTGGACGCCTTTTCGAGATATCGCCATAAAGGTGGACCAAGGGTGACTCTAGAATGTTTGTACGATATGGGTATCAAATGAAAGGCGGTAATGAGTATTTTAAAAGGGAGGAATCCTTAGTTCTATAGGTGGACGCCTTTTCGAGATATCGCCATAAAGGTGGACCAAGGGTGACTCTAGAATGTTTGTACGATATGGGTATCAAACGAAAGGTGTTACTGAGCATTTTAAGAGGGAGTGGGCATTAGGTCGATAGGTGGACGCCTTTTCGAGATATCGCCATTAGGGTGGGCCAGGGGTGACTCTAGAATGTTTGTACGATATGGGTATCAAACGAAAGGTGTTACTGAGCATTTTAAGAGGGAGTGGGCATTAGGTCTATAGGTGGACGCCTTTTCGAGATATCGCCTTTAGGGTGGGCCAGGGTGACTCTAGAATGTATTTGTACGATATGGATATCAAATTAAAAGTTTAGTGAGGGTTTTAAAAGCGACTGGCCCTTAGATGTATATGTGAAGGCGTTCTCGCGATATCGACCAAAATGTGGACCAGGTGATCCAGAAAATCATCTGTCGGGTACTGCTAATTTATTTATATATGCAATACCACTAACAGTATTCCTGCCAAGATTCCAAGGGCTGTTGAACTTGTAGAACTTTTTCATTTTCTTCTACTTAATATGGTAGGTGTCACACCCATTTTACAAAGTTTTTTCCAAAGTTATATTTTGCGTCAATAAACCAATCCAGTTACCATGTTTCATCCCTTTTTTTCGTAGTTGGTATAGAATTATGGCAGTTTTTTCATTTTTCGTATTTTTCGATATCGATAAAGTGGGCGTGGTTATGGTCGGATTTCGGCCATTTTTTATACCAAGATAAAGTGAGTTCAGATAAGTATGTGGGCTAAGTTTAGTAAAGATATATCGGTTGTTGCTCAAGTTATTGTGTTAAGGGCCGAGCGGAAGGACAGACTGTGGACTGTGTATAAAAACTGGGCGTGGCTTTCACCGATTTCGCCCATTTTCACAGAGAACAGTTACCGTCACAGAATCTATGCTTCTACCAAATTTGAGAAGGATTGGTAAATTTTTGTTCGACTTATAGCATTAAAAGTATGCTAGACAAACTAAATGAAAATGGGCGGAGCCACGCCCATTTTGAAATTTTCTTTTATTTTTGTATTTTGTTGCATCATATCATTACTGGAGTTGAATTTTGACTTAATTTACTTATATACAGTAAAGATATTAAATTTTTTGTTAAAATTTGAATTTAAAAAAAATTTTTTTTAAAAAGTGGGCGTGTTCTTCATCCAATTTTGCTAATTTTTATTTAGCACATATATAGTAATAGTAGTAACGTTCCTGCCAAATTTCATCATGATATCTTCAACGACAGCCAAATTACAGCTTGCAAAACTTTTAAATTACCTTCTTGTAAAAGTGGGCGGTGCCACGCCTATTGTCAAAAATCTTACTAATTTTCTATTCTACGTCATAACGACAACCCATCTACCAAGTTTCACCGCTTTAACCACCTTTGGCAATGAATTATCGCATTTTTTCGGTTTTTCGAAATTTTCGATATCGAAAAAGTGGGCGTGGTTATAGTCCGATATCGTTCATTTTAAATAGCGATCTGAGATGAGTGCTCAGGAACCTACATACCAAATTTCATCAAGATACCTCAAAATTTACTCAAGTTATCGTGTTAACGGACGGACGGACGGACGGACGGACGGACATGGCTCAATCAAATTTTTTTTCGATCCTGATTATTTTGATATATGGAAGTCTACATCTATCTGGATTCCTTTATATATGTACAACCAACCGTTATCCAATCAAACTTAAT
The DNA here is from genome assembly GCF_040869045.1 of Eurosta solidaginis. NCBI lineage: Eukaryota > Metazoa > Arthropoda > Insecta > Diptera > Tephritidae > Eurosta > Eurosta solidaginis. The sequence goes on from NC_090320.1 coordinate 242,220,209, forward strand.
ATACTCTGTGAGCTCTGCTCAACTGAGTATAAAAATAGGTGGGTACTTTGTGTTAGGATGCAAAGTTTCAGATTTTTTGTGGTCTGCGTGTAAAAACTATGACTACGAATCACGTATTTCAACAATATACGACGTAAACGTAACTATTTGATGAAATTTTATGAATTTTGAAGCTTCTAGCCGTAAAAAAGGGGCAAAAAATACAGCTTATATGGGGTATATAATATATGTATGTACCACCGATCTCTTTGATTTTTTCAGACAACAATATATGCTATATACGTAAGCATTTGGTGAAATTTGAAGCTGTTAAAATGGGGCCGAAATCGCAAAAAAAAAATATATATATATACTATATATATACTATATATACCATCATATACATATATATTATATATATCACCGATCTCTATGATTTTTTGACACAACAATATATACTATATACGTAAGCAATCGGTGAAATTTGAAGCTTATAGCTGTTAAAATGGGGAAGAAATTGCGCAAAGTTTCTTATCTGAACAATCGGTTGTATGAGATATACATATACTATATATACCACCGATCTGTATGATTTTTTCAAACAACAATATATGCTAGCGCTTAAAATAGGGCAGCAATTACGAAAAGTTTCTTATCTGAACAATCGGTTGTGGGGGATATATGCTATATATACGACCGATCTCATCAATTTTTTCAGGCAACAATATGTGCAATATACGAAATTATATGATGAAGTTTGAAGCTTCAATCTGTTAAATTGAGTAAGATATTACAAAAATCCTCTTTTTCTGAAAAATCGGTTGTATTGAGGATATATGCTATAGTGGTCCGATCCGGCCGGTTCCGACAAATGTCTAATCGGACACTCAAATACACCCGCTCACCAAATTTTATCAAGATATCTCAAAAATTGAGGGACTAGTTTGCATACAAACAGACAAGCGGACAGACGGACATAGCTAAATCAACTCAGCTCTTCAACCTGATTATTTCGGTATACTTAATGGTGGGTCTATCTAATTTCCTTTAAGGACTTACAATTTGGGGTTTCGTGACGAAATTAATATACCATTTCATTTTCATGAAAGGTATAAAAACGGTGCCCGTGAAAAGATCGAAAATTAACAACAGGGCCAAAAGAATTCTGCGATTGTTTAGGAATAGTAAGGATATTAGTTGGCATCGAGACTCATAGGACGGGATCGGTTCAGAGAATCGTAATGAAATAAGCGCGAAGCGCATAAAGATTTTTTGAACCCGCTCCAGGCGGTTGATGTGAACTGCGTGGTAAGGCCGCCAAATGAAAGCCGCATATTCAAGTTTGGACCGCACAAAGGACGTATATAAAACTTTGATTGTGTAGGGGTCAGAGATGTTTGCGGAATGGCGTCTGACAAAAGCAAGCATTGAAAGCGCCTTAGAAATTGTGAAGCTGACGTGAGTGTTAAAATTAAACTTTGAGTCGTAGTATACCCCCAAGCCTTTAACTTCAAGAGTCGTTCGAAGAAAAGTGCCTTCAATATGATAGGAGGTATGAAGTGGCCTCAGCAGTTTACCATACGTCACTTACTTATATTAAGGAAAAGACGGTTCTTAACACACCAGATATAAAGCTTATTTATCTCAGATTGAAGAACAACGACATCATTATAACAACTGATCTCAGAATAGATCTTGAGATCATCAGCATAAAGCAGCAATTTGGTAGATGAGAAGCAAGAGCTAATGTCATTAATGAACAAGATAAATAGTAAAGGGCCCAGAATACTGCCCTGGGGCACTGCAGAGGTGGCCCAAAATGGTTTCGAATAAACACCGTCAATATTTACAACATTACTTATGTCGTGCAGGTAAGATTTAATCCACTGTAGGAACGTAGAGTGGAACCCATAACAAGCTAATTTCGCAATTAAAATTTTATGAGAAATTTTATCGAATGCCTTGAAGAAGTCTAAGTATATTGTACCAACCTGAAAATCCCGCCTAAATACCGCGTAGCAATCCTCAGAAAAGACAGCGAGGTTCGTTAATGTGGATCTGGCGGGGACAAAACCATGTTGATTGGCGCAAATCAGGTGCTTAATACTAAAGTAAAGCTTGTCATTGACAACACATTCAAAAAGCTTCGAAGTTGTAGACAATTTGGAAATAGGCCTGTAATTAGAACAGTTACTTTTGTTGCCAGACTTAAAAATGGAAGTGACGGATGCTTGTTTCCAGTCTTCGATAAAAATACCCGATGCCAATGATTTATTGAATATAATCATTAACGGTCGTACTAGCGAAGGACAATTTTTCAATAGAATAACTGAAAGATTGTCAACATCAGTTCTGGAGGAATTTTTAAGTTTTATAATCCCCTCAACTATGTCTGCCTCAGTGAGAGTAAGTGACCCAAATTTATTACCGGAGGGAGGCTTAATAAACTTGTGTATGTTATCTGTATCTTCCACAGTTAAATCATTATCTGTGATAAAGTTTGCCGAGAAGAAGTCAGCAAAGAGATTAGCAGCCTCATTAACAGAGTTGGCAATAATATTATTGTAGCATACTGATTTCGGTATGCTAGATACGCTCTTCATGGAGTTTATGTAATTCCAAAAGTTCTTCGGATTGCTCTTGATGTTTACCGCAAAATTTCTGGCGTACTTAGCATATAAATACTTATTAAGATTGTTAAATTTTTTCTTATAAACCATAAACAAATCATAAAATCGACGCTGATTAGTAAACTTATATTTTTTAAAGAACTTGTTTCTCAAATTTTTTAGATCTTTGAGCTCACTATTGTGCCAGGGAGATTTATAAATTTTCTTTTTATATACCGGCACGATTTTTTCGCAAATCTTATGAATTTCATTTTTAAATACATTGAAAGACTTTCCAACTTCACTTTCGCCAAGCATAGCATCCCAGTCAACTCCACGTAAAGCAGAATTTAAACGATTAAAATCACATCTTCGAAAATTGAACGATGTTCTCATATTTGATGTAGGAATACAGAAATACTCAAAGAACTGAATTTCAAGCTTTAAGGGTAGGTGATGCAAGTTTGGTGGCGAAATTGAAGACGCAGGTTCCGAGATAACAAAACTAATATTGTTAGTTACAAAAATTAAATCAAGAGTGCGATGTAAAGAATTATGGAAACTATTAATTTGAGATAAACCAACCCCACCAAAATTATCAATAAGATACGATTCATAAGAGCTGTTAATATTAGTAAGAGTTAAATAGAAATCGTTTTCAAGAGAGATCCAGCTAACATTACTTAAATTAAAATCCCCCAGTACACATAGCTGCGTTTCACCTAAACTTTGCTTAAGATTTAAGATATTATTTACATGAGCCTTATAAATACTTTCTGGGCTGGAGGGCGGAATGTATGAAGCACAAATGAGCAGTTGACCCAAAGAGCCATGAATCCGCACACAAAGTTGATCAAGAAGCGTATCACTAACACTAACAGTTAAAGAAATAAGCGGGGCCTGGATACCGACCCAGGCGGCAATCAGCACACCACCTCCTCTATTTAGGCCAGTATTTATTGCATCTCTATCCTTACGGAAAACATGATAAAGATTAGGATCAAAAAATTCAGCATCTAAGAAATTACTATTCATCCAAGTCTCAATGATGACAAATACATCATACTCCAATAAAGAACTAAATAGGCGCACATTTTCGGCTTGCTTCTAAGGCCAGAAACATTTTGAAAAAGATATTGATATATTTGCATGGCATGTGATTGGCACTATGAACTATGCAGTTAATGCTTATTTAGATTAGTATGTTTAATCACATACTCAATAATATCCTCAGGTTTGACCGGGGGTAAAAAAGAAGAAAGATGAAACCATCTGAAACGAGCAGCTACCCCAAGTTCAGTAGACACACAAGAGCCAATCACGCGCCTCCGTGAACGCCTATGATTGTTATTAACATTATTGTTGTTGTTACCGACATTGTTGTTGTTGTTGGCATTCTTGTTATTGTTATTATTATTATTGTCATTAGGCGAGCTAGGTTGAATGTCCGATCCCGACGATGTACTTGATTGCATATAAGGATTCCCACCACTAGCAGTAATATTTAACTCATCAGGGTTAACAGCAATAGCAACAGGTTTTTCCTAAGTGTGCGTTTCTTTGTAGATTTTGACGCTTTAGCATTAGCAGTATCAGCAGCATCTGATTTAACAGGATTCGTAGAAGTATAAGTAGCCTTGTTACGATTATAAACATCATCAGCTGAAGAAGCCAACAACAGAGGCAAACGGTTGAGCACCAGTCGAAGCAATAACAGTCCCATCGGCAGAAGGTACGTTGCATGACTCTTAGTAACATCTGTTAAAGAACATGTATTTTGCCCACTCACACCATTTGACAGTACGGATGGCGAAGTGCCGTTGACATTGCAAAAAATAGGTGATAACATTGTAGGTATAGGGTAAACAGAAAATGTATAAGACAACAGCAAAGACGAAAGCGCAGCTGTAGCAGCCCGTGGTTATTGTTCTTTGTATTTTCCATCACACTAACACAAGACAGCACTATGTAAGAATTGTAGGCCATTGGCATTGTTGATGTTATCACTGTTCCTGCTCCAACCCGCCATTCCTACATCTGCTATCACTGCCAAGTCGTCTTTAAACGCGTGTGATGTTAGAAGGCAGTGTCCAGTCAGAATACACGTCATGAGTCTACAGTCCTCTATTTTTAATGATAGAAGCAGCTTTGTTAGTCTAAGGTTCTAAGACCTTAACACTGCTGCAAATTAAGATGTTATCTTCCAGTGTTTCTACTGCTTTTGTTACGGCGAATACTTCCGTTTGGAAAATGCTACAGTGATCTATTTATTTCCGGATCAGCACAGTATACCGCAGACCCTATTTCTTCCACTACTCTGGAACCATCTGTGTACACATGTATCGGCTCGTGTGCCATTTGAGCACCCTTGCGCCAACCATCCACTTCTATTGTGGCTTTAAAAGCCCCTCCAAGCGCAGATTAAGAATTAGGTAGTCTGTTCGTCCTGTATTTGACGCCGCTGTACTTTTATAGCCGTATGGTCTGCGCTCAAACTGCCCCGAGGCACTAAGCCTCCTTGTTGTTAACGCTCTATTCTTTGCTACCAAGTCTACAGGTGGAATGTGCAGAACGGCATACAGTGCAGCCGTCGGGGTTGTTTTCAGTGCTCCCGTAATGCTAAACGTTGATAGCCTGCGTACCTAAGATCCAAAGCTGTAATAAAATCCTCAAAATATCTGGCGGCAACACTTGGGGTAAAGACAAAACGACGCTCATTACAAATTTTAAAGCTATTGGCAGGCCGTTTGCTGATACGCGTCGCCGATATGACCGCCAAGCCCAAAGGTTACTCACTGGAATTAAATGTAGGCCTGCCAAAACACTGCTCTCAGAATCAATACGGGTTGTTGTTGTTGTAGCGATAAGGACACTCCCCTAAGGCTTTGGTGAGTGTTATCGATGATGGTCCTTTGCCTGATGCAGATCCAGTACGTTCCGGTACCAAGCCCTACCATCTCGGTAACGATTTGGTATGACCACATGCGACCTTCTAGGCCATACCCCCCACCCACCCCCTAGATCCTTGAGAAGTTCGTGGTCGCCAGAGCCTCGGCTGTTAATGAAACAGGATTCTCCACGGATAGGTGAGGTTGACAATTGGGTTGGAAAAGCTATATATTTCGTTGGCAACGCCTTGAAAGGGTTGCGCTACACAACCCCTTGAATCTATTTGGAATTTCACAGCTCTCGTTATAGCAAAAAAATTAGCTGCTACAATATGAATTAATGAATCATTAACCGTGTTTCTTTTCACATGAATATGCAATTAAAAAAATGCTAATCGACATTTGCGCATAGCTCAATAAAACATTTGGCAGCACTGCCCCGCAAGTGTCAAAACAACTACACTACTTACATTTCACCTGTTGTAATGTAACTTGGAAGTACAGATTTTGTAAACATCTATTTCAAAAGTGTGGATAAAGTTGTGCACTTAGCAGTCCACGAAAAGTTTAAGTGCAGATGTATATGCACGTATTAAAAACACAGCTTATGATTAGTGGGCGTTTGCATTGCCGACTACAATATAGCAGAATATGCAGTTTAATGCGGCATCTACCAATGCTAAGTCGCAGCACAAATCAGAGGCTGTTTGGTTCATATTGCAGTTATTTAGGTAAATAACAGGTAAATACAGGTAAATGTAAAAATTTGCGAACGAGATGCAGATGTCATCACAGTTAGCTACGACGTTTTCCTGTCGCTAAATATATACGATACATACCTATGTAGCAGATAATGCTCTCACACATGGGAGAAGCAAGAGTTCGATTAATTGGGACTGGTAAAGGGGACTCAGTTATACCGGACATTAAGTGTGCTCGATACAGCTATATAAATTTTTGAGTGCGTTCCTTAAACCACGCATTGTAACCGCGATAGAACCAGCAGGAGGACTATCACTCAGACAACGTGGCTTTAGACCTAGAACATGCATTTTAGGTGTAGACAAAGGCTAGCATAGAATCAGAAAGGCAACATTAAATCCAGGCGAGCTCTCCTTCTCATCAGTGTCAGAGGTAAGAAAAGCTAGAGATAGGCAGACCTGATCGATGCCTAAGATGGCGCAAATTACACACTAACTACAGCCATGAAAGACTTGGTCCTGATCTATGGAACGGCAGCCAAGACGAAATTTTCAATCTAGATATGCCGGATGACACATTCTAAGTCGGATACGCAGATAACATTGGCGCAGCCATTACAGCCTGAAACACGGTAGAAGCACACTGGGTGATGCCATGATACACCCGAAATAGTAGCTAGATTCTCGCAGGCTCTATTTGGCAGCAGAAAAAAGATGTTTATATATAAATGGGTCTCGCTGGCTAACATCGAAGGGCTGAAGGCAAATACACTTCAAAAGACGAATAAATAGCTTTAAGGCCCTGCATACATTGCTTTGTAGCGATGAAAATAGTTTCCGCCTAGAAGAATCCTTAAATGTGATCATCAGAGCAATCCACATCGACCTCCCTTCTTAAATGTGAACGTCGGAGCAATCCACATCCACCTCCCCATGGTTTCCCCAGTGGGTTAGGGGGCTTAGAACATACCCACGGCAGTTATGCCTGTCGTAAGAGACGACTAAAATACCAAATTGATTCAAGGCGTGGTGCAACGCAACCCTCTCAAGGGGTTACTTACTTACTTAATTGGCGCTTAACGTTTAAATGGTTATGGCCGTCCAACAAGGCACGCCAGTCGCTCCTTCTCTCTGCCAACCGAAACCAATTGGTCACACCAAGAGAGTTTAAATCGTTTTCCACCTGGTCCTTCCATAGGAGTGGGGGCCGCCCTCTACCTCTGCTTCCATAGGCGGGTTCCAATAGAAACACTTTCTTGGCCGGAGCGTCATCTTTCATTCGATTGATTATTCGCTGTATTCCAGAGCTGATGTTGTTGCTAGTGTTGATGCTGGTTCCCAAATAAAAGAAGTATTTTACTATTCTGCAATTATTTCTGCCAACAGTAGCGTGGTGCACCATCAAACCCATCTTTACCACTTCTTGTTCCAGTTTGGAGTAAGCAGAAATAACGGCACGGGTGTTTAGGCCGATGATATTAGCCAGCGCAATATATAGCTTCTCCAACCCAATTTTCAACCTCACCTACCCATGGCGAATCCTGTTTCTTTAACAGCGGAGGTTCTGGCGACCCAAAGTTCCTCATGGATATAGGGGGTTGGAAGGCGGTATGGCCTAGAATGTTTCATGTGGTCATATCAAATCGTTCCCGTGATAGTCGGGCTAGTCCTTTGTAAATTACCTGGAAATGAAATGGTGCTATTTACGGGAACGTACCGGATCTGTATCCGGCAAAGGACCCCCCCCCCCCCAAGGCCTTCGGGGAGTGTCCTTATCGCTACAAAAATAACAACAACAACCTCCCCATGGTCGGGCTAGTGCAAGTTTCCAGATGATGCTAGTTTCCAGAAAGATCGAACGCCCCCCCCCCCCCGGAAGCAAAACGAAAGCGATTCCGGGCGGGCAAAAGAGGGATGTATTATATAGTCCATTGCAGTGCACGAGCAAATCGAGGGTTGCAAGATTAAAATTAAGAGTAAGATTAGTCCCAGTTTGAAAATTTAAAAAGCGTAAAATAATTACCAGACACCAGAGCCTACGAGCCTATGTTAATAATAACTGGTAATTGTACAATATAGCTTCTTTTGTGTACGTCTAATTACTTAGTTTCAATATAAACATATATCTATATAGATATAATGCAATTTTAATGATCGCATGTGTACTCAGGTAAGAGAATCTATTTATAATATGTTTCAATACAAATTTCTTATTAAAAGAGCTTATAGACCAATTTTATTTTTTATGATTAAGGTTACCAAGATATCTCTGATCTTTTACTGCGACTTAGCGAAATTTAATATGTCTGAAAACATATCTCATATAACAGCATAGTTAATTTGTATTCCAATGTTTACTAGGTCATTTCAGATGTACGAGATACCTACATATTAATACTTCGCAAAAAGATTTGAGTCATCTTGAGATTGGCATTAAATCAGAGACTAAGCAGATGATAAATAAAGCACGTACTTTTAATTTTAAATATTTCTATATGTAAATGAAGATATAAAAAATAATTATATTTAGTGGCGTAGTCGTGAAAAACTTTTATGTGACCACAAAAGGGGTATTCGCCTCGATGATTTAACAATTATTATGTGAAGTATGAATAAAGCAGAAAACTTACTTTGTTTTCATTAGGTCAAAATGACTTACATCAAAAATTTCCTTAAACTAAGCGTTCATTTGGGTGCCACAGGCGCTTTCATTACGTCACATAAATAACTGGAGGTCGATAAAGCAGTGTGTTTCAAAAACTAACCTCAAATTTTGTATCCATTTACTTCACATACCATTTCATTATTTCTACACCATTTCATTATTTCTAGGGGAATTCATTAACTTATAACGATGCGATTTGTTGAGATTTTAATTAACGATTTTGTAGCTTGCTATATCGATTTTACTATTCACTAACTTTGTTTTAACGACTCGAAATAAATGACATTTATATTTCGTTTTAATAGTAGAAAGGTGCCAGCACAGCTTAACGAAAGCTAAAAAACGTGAAAAACACAAAAGAAATTCCAAAAAGAAATATATTCCGTATACTTACCGCTTTTAAAAGTCATTATTGTGCAAGTTTTTACCTATTTTAACAAAAGGTAAGTAATGCGGTATTAATTTCATTTTTTTTCTCTGATTTCGCAGTTATTCTTGTGACTTGACCATCAAGTTGAGAAATAATATCATGAGCCAGTTCTGGGGTTAGTCGGTACAGCTTTCGAAACTCTGTTACATTCAAGTGGAATGTGTTATCTACTTCTCTAAGAAGGGGTCTGTCCACTGGCGATGGACTTAGTAATTCTTCATCTTGTAATGAAACGTACTCCAAGTACTCAAATGCCATTTGATTTACATATAAAGCAACTTTTCGTGCTTGAAAGTATTTAATTAAAGTTCCGATTTTCTTTTATAACTAAAATTGCCAGAAATATTATTTTCGTTATTTTTAACGCAGCCAATTTATTTGCCGCTTACTTAACAACACAGCTAATCGTCGATAAAAAAATGATACAAAATAGTTACTGAAAGCGAAATCGTTATAGTTATCGATTCGCAAATAAAGCGATGGCAAATGTCGTTAGAAAAGTTAGTGAATTTGCACTACAGTTCTAGTTGTAAATAGGAAAGCGTCAATTGTAAATTGGGAATAGTCAATTGTTAATACGAAAGCGTCTCTTCGAATATGCGAAAGCGTCTCTTCGAATATGCGAAAACGTATCTTCGAATATGCAAAAGCGTCATTTGTAATTGTAAGGCAGGGTTTTTCGGTATGAGTTTAAACTGCAGTTAAAACTGAGGACAGTTTAACCTTGCCACTTTGTTCGATAACTTTCAATTTTGCTGCTCATCTCAACTTAAGCGGTCGAAGTGGCAGTGCTAAACTCTAGTTAACTTTAACTGAAGTTTAAACTCGCAGTGAAAAATTGGTCCTAAATGTCTATACATTCACTACGTAAGCAAGATATCAGTGTCTGGAGCGGCTCGATCGGCGGACAGCTTGGTTCGTTTAGGATTAGCACATGCGCTGCTTAGGTAAGATCAGTTGTTCAATGTTGAAAACAGCATGCGCACCATTTAAACGGCTTTGTTTTGGTAGGCGACAATGTTCCATTCCATTCGATAATCGAGTTAGCGCTAGCTTATGCTTCTTCCAATGGTCACATGGAATAGCTACGTTTAGTCACGTTCTCTTCTATGCTGGAACATATTATCATTCCGTCGCAAAAAGGGCGGTTTCTTTTTCATTCAAAACGGTTTCGGAATATGACACTAAAGGTGGCACAACACTGAAACATTCATGGAGATTTTGGTGGTGTCTTAACCCTCTACAACTCATCACCTCGAAATAATTTTATTTCAATTAATCGGATAGATTCGTAAAAAATAGTCGGTTTTTAATTTTTTTTATTTCTAAGTTATTTATTTTGTATTGATACTATTATAAAAAAGGGAGTGTAGCCGACAGGCAAAAATGAGCAACAGTGGAAAGAAAATTATCAGAAAAGTTATTAGCGATTAGGAAAGGTGGAAACTTCTTTCTATTGGAACTTTCGCGTATGCTTCGTTCAAGGAGACATTTGCTATTGTCATTTGAGACATTTGCTATTGTCATTGAAATGAAGATTTTGCCGTATCTTTTCAAATTTGTTACAAGACATAACCTGTGGAATTAGAGTTGTGCCTAGGATGGAACTCCAATGGTTGGTTACCCTGGGTAGCTCGATAAGTGGCATACGATATCCGACACCAATAAACTGCCGGTTTTCTATCTCAGATACTCTAAAATTATTGTATAGATCTTTCTGTGCCAAATAGAGGGCTGTCTCATCCAAAATTTTTTTTATAAGTTCTGGTCGAAATAAGTAAAAAAAGAACTGAAGGGGAGTCTCAAGCTCCAAGATATCAGATGTCAATGAATCGTTTCCAGCAAACGACAGCCGCTCTGAGCTCAGCTCTAAACTCATTTTCTTCCAAAGTAACGGTAGCTTTTCAGTTTTTTGTCGCTTTGATGGAGGAGCTGAAGTACTTGTGATCTCTGACCGAAATGCGGCGACCTCTGCTACTTCTTCATGAATGAAGTTACGGTCGTCATCGTTCACGTACTCTACTAATTCATCCACATATAATTCGCCTTCAAAAGAGTCTTCATTCCGCTCTCCGAAATCCGACATCAAATCTGGGTTGAAATCAGGGTCAGCCAAACTATCATCATCAAAGTCGAGGCCATCTTCACTTGCGTAATCATCATGAAGGGGCGCAGGCAATCTCGCTGTCAGTGAAAGATCGTAGTCGACGAGACATCCTAAAAAAAAAATAACTAACCCATTCACGGTTTTCATGCAAGATATTTCCTCTTTTTACATAATGTAGCCTACAAGCAACAAACACTAAACACCACCCACTGACAAAATACTGAGGATATATCTAAAACAAATAGTGTCACAATAAACTCTGAACTCTTACCTTATATATTTCTAGAAAAATTATCCACAATATCCTCAAAAACTATTTTTTTTTTTTTTTTTTCAGTGTACGAAATTTTCCACTTCACTGGCAATATCACTTATTTTAAAAAGGCTAACGGTACTTTATGAGCAAACACATGTTTCGTAGAAAGAATGAAACGTAGACTACAGTCTACAATGCTTGACAAAAAGAAAAAATAATTGCTGCGTGAATTTACAAAGGTTAAATGGTATGTTGCCTATATTTTCACCTTTTTTGTTTCCACCAGTGCCTCCCAAAGGCCTGCACTGAGAGGCCTTTAAAAACTTTATTGTTTTCTGTGCTATGGTACTTCAACCCATTTGCATAACATGACCTACCCAACGAAGCCTCTCGGCTTGTGCTCTTTGTATGCATAGAGCTCAGATAGTTCATAATTAAAACATCTTTCAATAAACGTCGGTTGACATCACGGGAAGGAACATCCATTTTCTGGGGAATTTGTCTCTTAAATACTCCCAATGCCATCCCATCTTCTCTAGACACCGCCCATGATTCCAAAGGATAGATCATAACACATATGTATATTGAGCGACTTATAGGTAGCTACATACTTAGATCAAATACTAACTGACTCATTGTGATACAGAAAGTCTTATCCAACATATTGTTTTGGAAAAGTGTTGACCAGAAGGATTCGAAAGGTTTTTACAGAAACGTGCCAGATTAATGTCCGGCAAAAGATCGTTTGTATCTGTAAAGCCCTTCTCTACTTTTGAAAATTATTTCTATTATTGCAACGGCACCTCTTAAGAACTTGTTGACCAAACTAACTCAAATTTAGTCATTAATTCCCCAAAGTCTTCCACTAACCATAAAGCGTCATTTGAGAGAAATCTGATATTTATTTCAGCTCCCCATCGACTTTGCATCTTCTGCAAGCCGTCTGACTAAGAGCAGGCAAACCTTTTTGTTTTAACCCGTGCCTACTAGTACGTTGTACATTTTTTCAAACCGAATCCGTGCATTTGAGTCCATTTAAAAGAAAAGCTTGTGAAATCGGGCGAACTACGGGTCAATTCAACCGAAATTTCTGTAAATTTTTATCCATCGCAAATATGTAGCTGTTGAGTCACTTTGTTGATTCCGAACTGACCGTTTCAAGTCAACAAAAAAACGTCTCATACGCAGGCCATAGCTCTGCTAAATTAACAGTTATTACTCTCAACCTAAAAATACCAATGAAAACTGAAAAATAACAGATTCCTTTCATCATTAGTATAACAGTGAAGTCTTTTGTAATATGACAGAGATTTCTCTGGCAGCATGATCATAAGAACAAAGTAGTGAACGTAAGTTTTTTTTTTAAATTAGCTGAAGCATTTGCATAATATTGACAGTTTTTTGCTGTTGATATGTCCAATGAAATCAGTTTTAAATGAAAAATCAGTTGAGCTGTTGGAAAATCGACATTTTTTATACTCAGCTGATCAGAGCTCAGAGTATATTAATTTTGTTCGCATAACGGTACCTCGTAACGGCATAAACTAATCGAGATAGATATAGGCTTCTATGTATCAAAATGATCTGGGCGAAAAAAGAAAATCATTTAGACATGTCCGTCCGTCCGTCCGTAAACACGATGACTTGAGTAAATTTTGAAGTACCTTTATGAAATTTGGTAGGTAAGCTCCTGGGCACCCATCTCAGATCGCTATTTAAAATGAGCAAAATCGGACTATAACCACGCCCACTTTTTATATATCGAAAATTTCGAAGAAGTGCATTAATTCATTACCAAAGACGGATAAAGCGATGAAACTTGGTAAGTGGGTTGACCTTATGACGCCAAATAGAAAATCAGTAAAATTTTGGACAATGGGCGTGGCACCGCCCACTTTTAAAAGAAGGTAATTTAACAGTTTTGCAAGCTGTAATTTGGCAGTCGTTGAAGATTTCATGATGAAATTTGGCAGAAACGTTATGCCTATTACTATATGTGTTTTAAATAAAAATTAGCAAAATTGGATGACGAACAAGCCCACTTAAAAAAAATTTTAAGTCAAATTTAAAAAAAAAAATTTATATATTTACCGTATACAAGTAAATTATGTCAACATTCAACTCCAGTAATGATATGGTGCAACAAAATACAAAAATAAAAGAAAATTTCAAAATGGGCGTGGCTCGACCAAAATTTACCAATCCTTGTGAAATTTGGTAAGGGCATAGCTTCTATGACGATAATTGTTTTCTGTCAAATTGGGCGAAATCGGTTGAAGCCACGCCCAGTTTTTATGTACAGTCGACCGTCTGTCCTTCCGCTCGGCCGTTAACATGATAACTTGAGCAAAAATCGATATATCTTTACTAAACTTAGTTCACGTACTTATCTGAGCTCACTTTATCTTGGTATTAAAAAAGGGCGAAATCCGACTATGAGTTTTTCGATAACGACAATTTCGAAAAATGAAAAATATACCATAATTCTATACCAAATACGAAAAAAGGGATGAAACATTTTATTGTATTATATTGTATTGTATATTCTTTATTTTCTTATAAATACGTACAATTTTCCAAGTAGTACAATTTAAAAAAGTAACAAATTCAAATAAGAAAATAGTTAATGACATTAAATGCTTATTATAAATGTCATTTCCTTTAAATATAATTATAAATGCTTGTGGGGCGCATAATAATCACAAGATATAATTGCTACAATCCCTAGTTAAAGTAAAGACCAGAGAATAACTATTTTAAATAAAAAAAAAATACTATATTAAACAAAAAGAAATACTATAAATGACAAAGTACTTACATATAAAGCTAAAAACTTCATAAATATTACATAGCGGAATTTATACGATGGGTCGCAACAGAATTTCTACACCCTCGTGATTGAAACCAAGTAGCCACCGTTTCACTTCCCTCATAAACTTTAGAAAGTTTTCTAATGAGTTGTATTACAGCAGGTAATTTATTATACAGTTTACATGACACGATTATGTAAAAGTTACGGAAAAGTGTGGTCCGAAAACGAGGAATTTTTACACTTGATAACGGTCTACTTCTTAGGCTGTAAGGTTATATATCGGGCATTGTGAATACCCACTCCTTATAAAAAAAATTTTCAAAACTTTGTAATAGTACAAGTGTCGAATTGGAAATATGTTTAATTTTTTGAAAAGGTTCATAGAGTGTGATAGATGGTCTGCGTTACACATTTTTCAGATAAAGTACTTCTGTAGGATTAAAAGCGCATTTAACTTAATAGCATACGCTCCACCCCAGCAACTGATTCCATATTGTAATTTTGAGTGGACTAGCCCATGATATATCAATGCTAACATTCGATTTGAGCACAGCCTTTTTAGGTTAAAGAATGAGCGAACCGCTGACAACATGTACGGTTTCAAAGCAAAAATATGTGATGACCAACTTCGGCTTTGGTCGAATATAACTCCTAAATATTTAAAATTAGGGACCACATCAATTTTAAAGCAATTACTGTCACAACTTATTGTCTCGTCAAAGGTGTTGGCAGAGTTTTGATGAGTACAATTACTTGAACACATACGAAACCGCATACAGTTCGATCCGTGAAAGAAAATATCGTTTCTAGGTAACTCCTTTCCGCATTGATTAAAATACATCAACTTTGTCTTGTTGCTTACCACGAGTTTGTGGCTAGCAAACCAAGACCTCAGCATAAAAACATCGTGATTGATATCAGCAAAAAAATTAAATTCATTTGTAGATCCATATGCAATGGCAAGGTCATCTGCAAATGCCGTTACTTTACCAACAAATGGCAATGAGAATAGTGAGTTAATTTATATTAGAAACAAGATAGGTCCAAGAACCGAGCCTTATGGCACCCCTAAGGTAAGAGGTCTGGGTTCACTTTGAATATTTACGACTTTAACTTTCTGAATTCTATTCGTTAAGTATGACTTAAACCAACTAAAAACGTTGCCACGAAAACCAGCGGAGCTAAGCTTACTCAGTAGAATATTATGATCCACCATATCAAATGCTTTAGTAATATCTACAAACAGACTAGCGCAACACATTTTTTCGTCAATCGCCTTAAGTATAAAGGAAGAAAGGTCTAAAAGCGCATCTTCAGTTGAGATATCTGACATAAAACCAAATTGCTTGGGGCTAAAAAATTTAATTTTGTTGAGATAAGTTAACACCCTAGCCTTAACTGCCTTTTCAAAGATTTTTGAGATTGAGGATAGCAAGGATATAGGCCTGTAATTATTCTTGTTTTTTTTATCTCACGGTAGCACATTTTAAATCTTCTGGAAAAACTCCGGAGGTTATACTCAAATTAAATATATGCTTTAAAATATCAACGATATTAAAAGCTATGCTTTTTAAGGTCCCATTTGAAATGTTGTCACTGCCACTTGAATCAGACTTGCTCAAAGTTTGAATTATTTTAAGAATTTCTGATCCTGTAATTGGATCAAAGAAAAAACTATTACTGGGAGTTCTGAATTCTGTGATGTTTCGATTTTTACGGCACATGCAGATATTTGGATTCCTCATTGTATTAGAAGCTGCTCCTACATTTACAAAAAAATTATTAAGTTCATTAGCTACTACCAGAGTCTCCGATGTATCCACGCCATCCACACTTAACACAAGCGAGTCGGACCTTTTCTTATAGTTTCGGTTCATTATTCTATTTACAGCTGCCCATTCTTTTTTCGTGTTACCTTGTGCTGATAGAAAGAGATTTTGATAATATTTTTCCCGAGTTGAACTTATTTCTTTATTAAGATTATATGTCAACCGGTGGACACGGTTTCTCAGCTTAGTATTGGCGGGATTTCTTTTGCATTTTTTGCGTAACCTATTCTTCAGTCGGATCTTATGTAACAAAGTACGAGTTATCCATGGCTTGAGAGTTAAAGATGATGGTCTTGGCAAGAAACAAATACTCGAATTGTTAATGTGAACCGTGAGTTTATTCATAAATAAATTATATGCCTTGGCTACGTCTGTTTCACCATAAACCGTTTCCCAGTTTTCCTCGCGAAGATATTCATTGAGAACGTTAAAATTTATTTTCCTGGTACCTGATGGAGTATATAAATTGGTAATACGTCTACTTACATTTATGTTTTGAAGTTGAATACCAGTCATGCAATGATCAGAGATTTCGAAATCAATATTTATACCCATATGTATGTTTTCTTCCAAATTATTTAACCTACCATATACATGGTCTAAACAGGTTCCTGAATCTGGGCAGGTAGTCTCATGAATGAATGAAACTAGACCATGGTCCGCAAGAAGTGTAAGATAATTGTCTAATAAAACATTATGACTATGTAAGTCAAAATTAAAATCACCCATTATTGCTGCATTTTCTCTACTTAAAAAGAGAGAAAACTGCTCATGAAAGAGTTTAAAAGAAATTGAATGAAACCTATACAGGCAAATAAAAGTGTATTGAACATTGGATATTAGCTATGAAATTTTTATGAAATCAGCGCTTGATAAGCTAACGCATGTCACTTCATACTTATAGATATCCCGCACAAAAACACCAACACCTCCGGCAGAATACGAGTCATTTGCATTAGCAGAAAAATTATAACCAGGTATATTATAATCGTTAATTTCGTAGGAAAAAATCCAAATTTCTGAAACAAATATTATATCGGGAAGTTTAACAAGGGATTCAAGGTTGCAAACCAAGGAGTCAAAATTCCGTCTTAGACTTCTTACATTTTGGTGAACAACAGTAAAGATTTTATCTTCAGAGGTTAATAAATTAGAGTCATTGATGACACCTGCGATAGGGCTGTTATCAATAAAAACGGACCTTGAATTCATAAAAAGTTAAAAGTAAAAGAAAATAAAACAAAAATGTATAATAAAAGGTACAATTTAAATTGAAATCAGCAAGATCGTCAAAAGTTCTTATAATAACAGCAGTATCGCTTTCATTTTTTTTCATTAGCAGTCTCGATTTTTTTAACCATAAGTATTTAAATCTTTTTTCTTTTTTTACTTTGTTTGCAGCTGAAAAAAGAACTCTAAAATAACTTGTAAAGCTATTGTTTATGTATATATTTTTACTTCGGTCATCAGAAAAATGCGACGTATTTAACTTTTTCCTTGCAGTTCGTTTGGCCATCATGATTTTCATAATTTTTAGTTGGGCCATTTTCTTTTTGCCTTCGAACGATTTAAATTTTACGCAGACAATCTTACTGTCATTGACATTTGATGATTGGGATCGCCGTGCACTGACATGCTTAATGCTAATGTTTTCGATATCATCGTTCATTAACTCCACATTTAATGCATCACTGAAAATTTTCGCCATACATTTAATGGCAACAGTGCTTATCTGTAAACAATACACACACGCAAAGATGTTATGTACATGTACACAGATGCACACATTGATTCCTACGGGCTTGAGGGTTCGGTCAAACGTGTTTCGTACGACAAACGTCCGTACGTACGGCACACGTCGGTGGGTAATTGCCGCTTAAGTATTTCCTCGTACAAAAGCTGAAGAGTTTTTTTACCTTCATCCAAATTTTCGCAGTTTGCTGCTTTACGCTGCTCACCTGTTTTTTGTTTACCTTGCGCGTCTCGGTTTGCAGAACTTGGATGGGTTTTTTGACGCAAAATATAACTTTAGAAAAAACTCTGTAAAATGGGTGTGACACCTACCATATAAAGAAGAAGGAAATGAAAAAGTCCTACAGGGCGAAATCAAAAGGCCTTGGAATCATGGCAGGAATACTGTTCGTGGTATTACATATATAAATAAATTAACGGTACCCGACAGATGATGTTCGGGGTCACCCTGGTCCACATTTTGGTCGATATCTCGAAAACGCCTTCATTTATACAAATAAGGGCCACTCCCTTTTAAAACCCTCACTAATACCTTTCATTTGATACCCATGTCATACAAACACATTCCAGGTTTACCCCAAGTTCATTTACCTACGTGGTAATTTGCTCTTATTTTGTCCCCAAAGATCTCAGCTCAGTATGTAATGTTCGGTTACACTCGAACTTAGCCTTCCTTACTTGTTATAAAATATGGTTAACTTGACACCAGTGGTTTTTCTTCTGTTGAATTTAAGTAATAAATTTGTTCTCTTGACAAAAACAACTCGGTTGAACTAACCATAATGCGATCAATTTTACCGAATGTCTGTTAAATTAACCAAATCAAATTCAGCAAACCAAATTGGTTGATTTTACTAGCGTCGCTCCTTTCAATGTTTAGTTTTATGATAATCTGAGTTCATTCCCATCTCTCACTGGACTGTACTTAAATGACGGCACAAAAGAACGCTGCGGTCGAGTTTATGTTTGGATTTAAGGACATCTAATTCGCTACTTCTATTCCTCCTTATCGCGGAATGTTTGCTGCAAAGGTGCCCTCTCCGCACGTCCGGTTCAAAAGCTTAAATCATAAAATATAACAGACGATGAAACGGTCCTTGTGTCTTCATAGATTCGGCTTCCCCAAGCACAGCCTAAATCGCTAATTTTAAAGAAAAGCTGGTACATGCTCCTCTTTACCATTTCGATCGCCTCTTGGTATCATTGGGATTGAGCCAAATTTAATCAGGCATTTCGCAAGTAAACTGTGCTCTGAACTTTCAGCTTAATGACCTTTGGTCTAGCACAAGCACAACACACATTTCTACCTGCTATTACGCATTTCATTTCCAAATTTCACACATTTCGATGGATACATAGTAGTGTTTGTTGTTGTTGCAATTACGTCTATTTCGATTGTTGTTGGTGATTTTGTTATTGTTGTTATTGTTGTTAAGCTCACTTTCTGCGTAAGTGACCACTGTTATTGTAATGATAATTGCATTTACTATTTTCGTTTTTATTTTCATTTTGCTTTTCATGTCTTTGGCATCGGATTTGTGCTTTATTAAGCACAACTGTTGCGCATGCGTTTTGTTTATTGCAAGTTTTCTTTTTCATACTAACTGAGAATGGTTGTAGGTAAGTGTACATATGTGCATGAGTGAGCTTACGCATTAAATAGCTTTCTAATGAGCTAATGTACCTAACTATTTTTATACTCAGATGAGCAGAGCTCGCAGAGTATATTAATTTTATTCGCATAACGGTACCCCGTAACGGAATAAACTAATCGAGATAAATATATCAAAATGTTCTGGGCGAAAAAATAAATTAATTTAGCCATGTCCGTCCGTCCGTCCGTCTGTCTGTCCGTAGACACGATAACTTGAGTCGCCCACCCCGGCACCACTTTCGCATTACTTCAGGGTGGCGTTCCATATTTCTCATTTTTTAAGAGCCTACTGTTGTCCCTGCATCCAGGTTCCCGCTATTTGCTCTGAGTGTCCATTTAATCGCCACTGCTTCGCATGCGCATTTCTCTGCGCTCCCTCTCAGCATCCATCAGGCGTGTCATTACTATAAATGCCATTTTGCTCACTGCAGTCCAGCACTCTTTCCTGTTGCACATATGTGATGCTAAATTTCTCGTGGTAGGTTCCTCCCCAAAGACTCCATGCAAGGTGAGTATTTCTTCGTGGAAACGGGGGCAGTGGAACATAACGTGTTCTGCGTTTTCTAACTCCGTGGTACACGAGGATCTTCCTCTATCCTACGCTTCCATAAATACTCTTTGAAACCGCCATGTCCACTCATTATCTGCGTGAGATGGTAGTTCAGTTCGCCATGATTTCGCTCATTCCATTGAGCTACGTTCCAAACTAACGCCCTTTACTCGAGGCCTCCCACCGTTCTTGCCACTTAGCTATTGTTTGTGTCCTTGCTCTTTTATTGTCTTCTTCAGGTATCTTAATAAAATTTAGTATGTAAATTCCCGGGCACTCATCTCAGATCGCTATTTAAAATGAACGAAATCGGACTATAACCACGCCCACTTTTTCGATATCGAAAATTTCGAAAAACCGAAAAAATGTGATAATTCATTACCAAAGGCGGATACAGCGATGAAACTTGGTCGGTGGGTTCATCTTATGACGCAGAATAGAAAATTAGTAAAATTTTTGACAATAGGCGTGGCACCCCCCACTTTCAAAAGAAGGTAATTTATAAGTTTTGCAAACTGTAATTTGGCAGCTGAGTATGTAATGTTCAGTTAAACCCGAACTTGGCGTTCCTTACTTGTTTTACTTGTATGACTTTCGGCATTTCCCTTTTAATTATACTGCGGTCTCTACGCCTTAGGTCATATAATATTAATGTTGTACTTGCATTAGACTGAGTAAAATTTTTTTTTTTATAAACTGACTGAACTAACAGTCTCGTAACAACTCAGTTATTCTTTTTTGCCTAAACTGACGCAAATTAGAGGCGCCAAGGGATTTTAACTCGATTTTTTCCATATTTTCCTAGCTCAGTATGTGGTTTCTCATCTCTTTTGCTGTTATCAAGGGTTCAACTGCGAAACTTGATGAAAACGGAGTTGCAAGGTGGCGCTGTATGGCAGCCAATGGTGCTGGAAACTTGCATTTAATGGCACCAAAATAGACCAGATTATGTATATGAGCAAATCCCAAAAACTTTTACTTTTTTGGATAATCGGGTTTTACACACGGCCAAAAAACTTAAGGCCAGAAAAAAGTACAAGGGCATTAAGTTTGACCTTTTGTCTATCCGATCTGATAATTTTAAAAATCAGGGAAGTTGATAGTAAGTTTTTGCAGAACTTCGAAACGTAAAAAACGTCGATATTTACACTTTTTCAAGCGATACCCTTCACGGAGATTCTAAAGATATGGGCAAAATTAATGTGCCCCTCCAATACTCAAAACTATCGTCGATCAAAGTAGCGATACTTTTTTTTTGTCATTTTCAATATTGACAGTTTTTTGCTTATATGTAGCTTTTTGAGGCAACTGAGTATTGAAATTTGGATTATGCACGATAATAGCCTATCAGGGACTAAAAATACGTGGGGCTTCAAATTAGGTAGAAGCAGAAAAGTGGAAGCACTTGGTTGCGTAAATTTTTTTCAGGAGCATGTTTTTTTTGTGGGCACAGCTACAATTTTACTTTTATCACTTCATACCCGTTTCTTAATTTTTTCTCTACACCACAGTAGTATACCATCAATTGCCTCATCTTGGAATATTCACGCAAGGAAAGTTATTGATGTTTGTACATGGGGCAAATATACGAAATTTCCGATAAAAATTGGCAATCGTCAAAAAGTGCAAACAATTTTTTTTTTTTTTTGTATTTTTTTAAACCAGTTTTTATTTAAAAGTAAATGAAAATAAACACAAATTTTGTACAAAAATTAAAAAAAAAAAAAAAAATTTTTCTACACTTTTTGGCGATTGCCAATTTTTGGCGAAAATTTCGTATATTTGCCCAATGTACAAACATCAATAACTTTTCTTGAGCGAATATTCCAAGATGAGGCAATTGATGGTATACTACTGTGGTGTAGAGAAAAAATTAACAAACGGGTATGAAATATTTGACGGTTACCCGGTTTCATATTTTTGCCGATATCTCTAAAACCGTGTTTCGGGTATCAACAAAATTTTACCTAAATATACATCCTTGATAAATTTCAAGACAATCGGTTAAGAAGTGTTTAAATAAGTAAAAAAAATTAAGGTTTTCCGGGTTTATATTTTTATCAATATCTCCAAAACCAGATCTCAGGTATTAAAACTTTTTTACCTAAACATACTTTGTTTACATATCCATATGTTTTTAAAGTTTCAAAAGGATCGGTAGAAAGGTGTTAAAATAAATGTGTTGCAAACTTTGCAATAAAAAATTTTTGGCGGTTATTCGGTTTTATATTTTTAACGATATCTACAAAACCGGGTCTCGTGTATCAAACAAATTTTACATAGCTAACAGCTGCATATATCTCCATATTTTGTTAAAATTTCGATATAATCGGTACAGAAGTGTTGAAATAAATGTATATTTAACATTGCGACCTCAATTTATATATATTTTGCTCGATCTTTTGACTATATCTTTGTGAGGCATTATGTAAGACGAGTAACGGCGATGCACTATAGCTCCAATTTACCCCTCAATGTTCCTAACAAAAAGATATTTGCGTGATACCATGTTTCCAAAAAAAATTTGTTTCTCCAAAAAAAATCAAAGTTTGGCGGATTTCCCCATATGTATAGGTATATCAGCTTTGGAAGCAGTGCACGGACTTTTAAAAAGAGAATGTTGGTAGACGAGAAATTAAAATAGTGGTAGATTTTTTTCCAAGAAAACAATAGCTACAGTTTAGCACATTTCACGGAAATAACACTTTAAAAAAAACAAGTAAACAAAACAAAAAAATGCGTATAAATTTGTATATGGGGTATTCCATCCCATTTCAACCAATTTTGAACCCGACCCCTTTAGAATTGGCTGAAAGTTTTTCTTCTTTTTCTAGCTTACGAAAGACGTTTTTTCAGAAGTTTTTAAAATTTTTTCATCCAACTCAAAAAAAATTATGAATTTTTAAAAAAACACCGTTTTTGTTTTCAAAATGCTATAACTTTTTCAAAAATTGACCGTTTGGGATCTTTTTTTTCAATTAAATAAAAAAAAAAATTCTCGGCCCACTCCGGGATTAGTGGGGATGATTGCAGGATTGATTGAAGTTTTTTATGAGAAAAAAGAGGGGGAAATTCGAAAAATCTCGAAAAACTGAAAAATTACAAAAAAAAACTTTAAAAATGTTTTTGAATTTTTTCCGAAAAGTAGATTTAAAAACAAATTTTTTAAAAAAAAGATCCCAAACGGTCAATTTTTGAAAAAGTTATAGCATTTTGAAAACAAAAACGGTGTTTTTTTAAAAATTCATAACTTTTTTTGCGTTGGATGAAAAAATGTTTAAAACTTCTGAAAAACGTCTTTCGTAAGCTAGAAAAAGAAGAAAAACTTTCAGCCAATTCTAAAGGGGTCGGGTTCAAAATTGGTCGAAATGGGATGGAATACCCCATGTACATACATAGCTTATGCCGATAAGATACTTGCTTTTTCCTGTATTTCGAGCTTGAAGTACTGACGAAAATTTACCGAAACGTATAATTACAACAACAATTTTCCAATATATCCAAAATACTGCCACAAAATAACCGACTTCGGCATGTTATCGTTTACTTAACATTTTTTTTATTTTCGTTCATAATTATTTACAAAAAACTGATGAAAATAGCGCAGGAAAATATTTGCGTGCACAGTTACTACATTTATTTCATAAACAAATTTATTTCTTGTTTGAATTTGTGCACAAATTTTTCAAAATTGGTTAGTTTGGCTAGTGTGGCTAGTGTCACCTCTTAATGTTAATTGGGTGTGCTCGGCAATTAAATACGTTTACCTAATGATCGCAGTATTTAGTTTCAATGCGAATCTATTGAAATGTTGGTAGATTTTCGGGTTTTGGTGGTAGAAGTGGTAGAAAATGAAAATGGGCTAAAAAGTTGGTAGATCTACCAATAAAGTGGTAAAGTCCGTGCGCTGTTTGGAAGACATATTTTTGAAAAGTGTCACCAATCGTGTTGGAATTGGATTTTTAAAGCCAATAGTTTAATGGCACCCGCGCACGCATGTTGACGAACGCCTCGCCGTTATCCGCTTAAAATCGAAATTTGATTAGATCTTCGCCCAAGCTCCGACGGAGGAGGACGGTGAGGTGAAGCAGACATTCTACGAGTGCCTAAAACCATGATGCCCTCACCACGATATAAAATTCGTGCTTGGTGAATTTAATACCAGGGTGGACAAAGAAGATAATTTTTAGGTTCAGCCTTAACAAAGAAACCTCTCCTAATGGAATGAGACTTATCGACTTCGCCGGTACTCGAAATATGTACATATTTAGCATGAGACGCATCCACAAAAATATTTATCAAGCTATATGGATGTCGCTCGCTCGGAATACACGCAATCATACGGACCCGTGTTTTAGATGTGCGCACAATAAGAGGATCTGACATCGACTCTATTCACACCCGCCTCTGTGCGGCTAAAAGCAAGACACAAGAAAAGTTGGTACGATGATGAAAGCCGCGTTGCATCCAAAAGAAAGGACGTTATCTACAGGGCTACGTTAAAATCGAACGCTACCACAAGACGCCTTTACAGGAACGCTTTAAGTACGGGGCAAACTCCGATTATGACGAAGTCAGAATAGTAATAACGAGATTGAAAAACAACAAGGCAGGAGGCGCTGATGGATTGCATGCGAATCTATTCAAATGCGGCGCTAAGAAGTTCCTAAAGCGCATGCATCAACTTCTTGGCAAAATAAGGCCTGACGATTGGAATCTAATTTTTCTTTGCCCAATCCACAAGCAGGATGCTGCAAACTCCTCAATCTATCGCGGAATCAGCCTGCTTAGTATTGTATATACGGACCTGTTAAGTTTATTGTGCAAAGGATTGAATTCTACTGTCCTGTCCCAGCCATAAAAGGAGCTGCAGGTTATGCGAATGAAAGATCATGCTCCGGCCATGAAGGTGTTATCGGACTCCACCTATGGATGTACAGGAAGAGGGCGGCCTACACTCCTCTGTAGGGACGAATTGGGAAACGATTTAAATTTCCATGTTCTTACTAATAGGCACCAGTTAGCCCGACGAACAAACGACGGCACGCCGCCTTGTTGGACGATCATATCCGTTAGAACGTTCAAACGTCAATCAAGTAAGTCTCGAAAAGGACTACACTCATGTTCTCTCACTTAAATGTTTCTACTTGAGTATTCTTAAAAAAAATCACTTTTTGAATTGCTGTGCCATCACTGGACATTTTTCATATTGTCCTTAATTAATTTATGTAATTTCGTGTTGTGATGGTCATACAAATTTGATGTCTGTCTCTACCTCTCCCTCTTCCTGTACCTCGACCTCTTCCTGCAAACCTTTTTGTTTAAGGTCGTGCTGTCAAGATGTGTATCCTAACGTCCCCCCCCCCCCCCCCCCCCCCCCCCCAGCATCCAGTAGATGTATAATTTATAAGGCGTTATAACGCTAAAATTTGCCAGACTTCCTTTTTCTTATGATTTTGGCATCGAAGATTTGAGTATCGAGTACTTTTTCTTCGTTACTGTTCAGTACTATACCAAATACACTAAAGTCATAAAATTTTTCACCCGATACTTCACTTGATAACCAAGCTGACGTTAATATTTCAATAGCTACCTGATTATTTTGACAATTGAGTTAAACGAATTCAATTATCGTGGTTAGGCACTAGTCAATTAGAGCTCTTGTTGACCAACTATTCAATAAATCGATTAGGCGTTTACGAAAAGTTGTTCAGTTAAATACTCGATTTTCACTAATCGACTAGTTGTTTGTATATTCGATCAGTGACAGCTTCGACTATTCGAATAGGTTTTTTTTTTATAATTTTTTAAGAGGCCTGTTGCGTTAATTTATGTCATCTGCAGCTCACATATTTTGCACTTTGCTTCTTTGGCAGTCTCGAGAACTAGAAAAGATATTCCATACAAAGCTATGCTCGTTTCCGAAAGCTTATTTTGCAGGAAACAATTTCAGTTATTAGAATTTTTTTGGAATTTAAGAAATATGAAAATATTGTTTATGATAAAAAATGTAGTTTATAAATCGTCAGTATTCGAATAACGACAGTTAGTCGATTGAATGTTATGTTGAAGTCGTATACTAGTCGGTAGAGTTGTTAATGAATGCAATCACCCCAAATTGCAATCTATGCATTCCCATTCTTGAACCAATACTTTTATATTGAAGCCTATTTCTTTTTTTGAAATAATTAATAAATTTTTTAGAAATTTTTCTTTTTATTAGTTCAGACAAATTATTACTTTTTGCATTCCTTACGTTGTATAATCAATTTTAAAAGCATTAGGTACTCTTTTGGAATAACAAAATTGAAAGTATTCCGCAAATGAGTAATACTACTAAAAAGCAAAAGGAATGCAAAGGATTGTGGAATGAATTCCGTTGAGTTTTGCAGTCCAATGAATGCAATCCATGGAGTAACAAAAAAAGACGAATAATAGAAGGAATAATTAGTTCGGAATGTATAAAAGAATTGTGACAAAAATTTTTTATACATTATGCCGGACTAACAAAAAAGTATTGCAATCCTCTGCAGCTGAAACCAATTGAATAATAATTTCAAATAGAATGCATTCCTTAACAACTCTGCTAGTCGGTTTTCAATCAATGCACATATTGCTGCTGAACTAATCGACTAGTCGCCTAGTCGAATAATCGGTTGTAAACAAGAGCCCTTATAGTTGGGTAGTTGTATTTGAATGGGAAAAATATATACAAAATCAGTCTAATGTGCATTTATACTTTCAAACTTTTTAATAGCGCATCTTAAACTAATCGTACATCATTCACTTGACTTACCGAAATTAAAAATTTTGTTTACTTTTTCCTACTTGCAGTAAAGCTTCGTCTTTGTCCAGCTTATACAAATTATGCGTTTTATTTTTCTTTGTGATTTTTTTTTCGCTATTTCATCACCACTTTCTGTATCGCACTTGAACGCAATATGACACGCCTGCTTAGCCACGTGTAGAAATGCAAATTTATAACAATATATACATATATATATATTATAAACAAAACGTTTTTCTTTACACTTTGCAAAAATTAATTTGCAAAACTTGCACAATTTTTTTTATTTTTCTACGAATTTGCACCGGCAATGAAATCGTCAACACTTACAAGCTCCCTAAATTTTTTTAAACCTTGCAAATTCTCAAATTTCGTTTATCTGCAATTTTTTATTTATGCGACTGACTGCTTTAGATTTACAATTAATCTCTCTACCTTTTATTTTAATTGATATCCCCTTTTTTTATAGTTTTATTGCTTTAGCTACACCCCATCGTCGTCGAGATCACTGAGTTCGTTACGTTGTATTCACTTCAATTGTACGCTGCTAACTGGTATTTGACCGCTGGCACAAATTCAACTAAGTAGTAGCCGAAATGTGGCCTGTAATATCATGTGCGAGTGCCTCCTCGCTGTACTAATAGAATGCGATGGCGCAGCGTTACTTGTGTGGCGAAATACTCCGTGCTTTGGCTTTTTGTTGGGTTCTGCTCTGTGGGCTACTTGCCATATACACTAACACACAAACTCACGTATCCAACCTTCATATGCATCAGCGTCACATAACAATTTGAGCGCTTGAAGTTTGTGGGAGCACATTTAGATATGAAAGAAGCCTCAGTTAAGCTCGAGTTAGCGCTCGCGCCGTTCGACAGTGCAGGCTTTTTGTTTGGGTTTTTTTTATACTTTTGACATTTGAGTAAAATATATGTTTGAGCGTATGCCCAAAGCTTTCTGTTTTGATTGGGTTTTAAAAGTATTGCTTGAGTTGCAGCTTTGAAGCTGAGCTTAAGTTGTCATGCCCTACGATGATCGCGGTGGATCTGCAGGCGTTAAGCTTTGAAGAGCTTTTTTTTCTTCACTTACACAACATAACTCTTCCATGTAAAAGCTAAATTATTAAGTTAAGGTTAGGGTCGACTGTTGTTAGTATTTTTGTATATCCAAATCAAGCCAATATTTATATTTAGTTATTTATTAATGTGCCTAATGGTCCCGTACCTGAGCTTCGAAAGAGTTCTTGGGGCCACAATTAAGCTGGAGGGTTGGCGCCAGGGTGCAGAAATTACATAATATATAATTGACGTGTATACCGTTGGCTTCAAGTTAACGGGAGGGGTCGGGTCTTCTGTTTACTGTGACGATCCAGAAATAATTATATGCTACTGGCTGCCAGATGACTGCAGGTCTTTCAGGCGGAAATTATAGCTGTGAAGAAAGCAGCAGAAATTCTGGAGGAAGCGTGCTTGAACTGCAGTCGTGTCAATAATATATATATATGGGGTATTCCATCCCATTTCGACCAATTTTGAACCCGACCCCTTTAGAATTGGCTGAACGTTTTTCTCCTTTTTCTAGCTTACGAAAGACGTTTTTGAGAATTTTTTCAAATTTTTTCATCCAACTCAAAAAAAGTTATGAATTTAAAAAAAAACACCGTTTTTGTTTTCAAAATGCTATAACTTTTTCAAAAATTGACCGTTTGGGATCTTTTTTTTTTTAGTTTTTTTTTTCAATGCACTTTTCGGAAAAAATACAAAAAAATTTTAAAGTTTTTTTTTGTAATTTTTTTTCGAGATTTTTTGAATTTCGCCATTTTTTTTCTCATAAAAAACTTCAATCAATTCTGCAATCATCCCCACTAATCCCGGAGTGGGCCGATTTTTTTTTTTTTTTTTTTTGTTTAATTGAAAAAAACAAAAACTTTAAAAATTTTTTTGTATTTTTTCCGAAAAGTACATTTAAAAACAAATTTAAAAAAAAAAAAGTTCTCAAACGGTAAATTTTTGAAAAAGTTATAGCATTTTGAAAACAAAAACGGTGTTTTTTTTTAAATTCATAACTTTTTTTGAGTTGGATGAAAAAATTTGAAAAAATTTGAAAAAACGTCTTTCGTAAGCTAGAAAAAGAAGAAAAACTTTCAGCCAATTCTAAAGGGGTCGGGTTCAAAATTGGTCGAAATGGGATGGAATACCCCATATATATATGTATATATTGATAGTCAGTCGGCGCTTAATTCAATAATCTGACACAGTACTTCATCAAGAAGTGCTCTAGAATGTAGAAAGAAGCATTGGAAAAACTTCGTTCAGACCGACCACACATCTATGTAGGGTTCCTGGTCATAAAAGGATAATAGGTAACGAAAAGGTCGATGCGTTGGCAAACGATAATAGATGTCCCTATCCATTTGGAAGAAATCAAAAGAGATAAGAGTTGCATTTTGATCCATAAAGCTGGAAAGGCGTGGGCAAAAGCTCGGAGCTGCAATATTTCTAAGATTATGTTCAAATCCTCACAACTGGCTCATATCTCTGAAAAGAAAAGACTTAAGGCTCACGATGGGCATTAGACTGGGTCGATTTATTAACCGATATCGCGCCATCGATTTTTCGATAGGATTTGGGCTCAGGAAAAAAGTTTTACTACGCATTCCCAAAAAAATAATTTTCGAGCCTGCGAAAAAAAATGGCGAAATGGTCAAAAACTGTTATCGCCAGCGTTTTTACAAAAATACAAATCGACCCAGGTTAATGGGCATACTAACTTTTTTTTTCTGTGTTTCGTGGAAGGAGGATGCACTGACCGGGATATTTAAGCCTCACTGCGAGACTCTCCGAGTGTAGGTCTCCCTTCTTCCATGAAGGCCTACCCACTAAAACCTAACCTCCCACGGTCCGCGCAAATCCCCGTACCTGGGACCGCGTTTAGCATTACTTCGGGTACGGGTGCGCGCTATGTGAGCTCTACGGCTACTCTCACACTAATGGGCTAGGCATTCGTCTTCTCGTTTACTGATAAGTATATGCCTCACATATGTGCTGACATGTTATTAATGACACTGCCCGGGGATAGGTCACCAAGTACCTCTTCTACCCTCCTTCGCTAATCGGAGAAGTGCCTGCATTCGAAGAAGGTGTGGCGTACATCATCTATTTTCCCACATTACAGGCAGCTCGGGTATCAACCTTACCCATTCTGTGTAGCTATTTGCGGAAGTAACCGTGTCCCGTTAGAAACTGGGTCAGGTAAAAGTCTACCTCTCCGTGTGGTCGCTTCAACCATGGATTCAGTTCAGGGATTAGTTCCCTAGTCCACTTTCCTACAATGCTGTTGCTCCACTGATCTTGCGAGCGTCGGATCGATTCTTCTCGCGCCTGCATGGCAACAGAAGCTCTACTTGCTTGCGATTCGTTGTCGTATATTGCTTTTCTCTCCTCAGCGAGAAGATATATCGGTATGGTTTCCGCAACGACCAGGACAGCTTCAGCCGATACCGTGCGTTGAGCCGAAGATATTCGCAGCGCCCCTCTGCGTCGGACCGAGGTGAGGGCGACTCGGTTCTTCCGGTATTTCATTGCGTTCGCCCAGATTTCTGCACCATATAAGAGTATAGAATCCGAGGCTGATGCAAGCAACTTCCTTGTACATGGCTTTGGGCCACCTGTGTTTGCCATTAATCTACTCAAATGCACTTTTGTGCGCGCAGCTTTTTCGCAGGCTCCTTTTATGTGATCCGAGAAGTTGATTTTGCTGTCTAACCTCACTCCCAGATGTTTCGTTGAAGCGAGTGTTTCCATTGGCTGGTCCCCAACCATCATGTTCCTGGTAGTGGGAATACGTCTCTTTGTGAGGATGACGATCTCCGTGTTTACTGTTGTTAACTGGAGACCGTGCTCAGCCATCCACATATTTACATTACGCATGACCTGGTTTAATTTTAGCTGTGCCAGCTCGCAGCTTGGTGCTGTTATCACAGCTGCATACTAACTGGACACTGCACTCTGCTTATAAGTTAGGTCTCATCAGGTGTAGGAAAAAATGGTAGAACACGTTCTGTGTTCGTATCTTGCGCTCGCCAGGTCAAGGCTCCAGCTATTAGGGGCGGCAGAGTTGCCAGATCTCGAGTATTTGCCAAGTGAACGGAGTGATTTTATAACATAACTCCTGGCACTTGATTGGGGGTTATCCGTTTGGTCGTTAAACAAATTCTGGTAACACTATGGACATACTATGCGAGGTCTTTATTGACCAGCCATTTCAACCTAACCTACCTCTTCTTCAACCTTTATTGCTATCTTTAGCCCTACCTGCATTCGTTCTGTCTTCCAGAACTTACACAGACATCCTTCGATACCCCAGGAGGTAATTCTTGGAACAAGAGTTTCGTGAGCTCATTTAGCCACTTTTTTCTCTTTATACGGATCCTAACTAAAGAAAACATAAGTGCAATTCGGGAGAACGCAGTGGATAGAGCACCTAAAGACCTAAAACTTAAAAAGTGTTTGTGCTTCGTCTAGCGGCAATTCATATTGCACTGCCAAAACATCTCGATTTTAAGATACTTAGCCATATACCGAAGTTCTTTTATCCCCCTCTGTCCTCCACTGAAATCTCTGAAAAAAAAAACAGGCAATAAACTGAAGCCTATGTGGGGATTTAGGCTGACTCATCTTTCAATTTGCGTCGTGCTTCTTTTTAATTTCTCCTACAGGTCTTATGTAGTTCCGAACGGTTGCCACAAGGCAGATGCATTTTCACGCACATAAGCTCGCAGAAACATAAAGGCCATACAAAAGACGGGCGGAGGGGAAGACTTTTGTTTTTAAGATAAGCAATCAGCTGCCATAACGCAGTGTATTTTGAACCCATCTCTGTGGAATGAGTTTAGAGCCGAACACCTGAACTACCTCCAAAATCACAATGGATCTTAATAAAGGCCGCAGTGCATCGAGGCCTGGTGGAATTGTCGTTTTTCCCGAAATCCAGTGGGAGCGAAAAGTAGTCTGTTCACTATTTCCCTTTCCAGTACGTTGACTCTCTCTCTTAGTCTAGTTACAGTTATACAGAACTGGAAGGTCCAATGGAAGCTTGCCAAGGCTTATATTTTGTCGTCTGTAGGCTAACTGTTATTATTTCACCTCCGTATCAGCGACAGGGATTGATTAAGAAATATACTTCTGTTGCAGGTTGGGAGCCGGCTGCATCTATCAGCTGTTTCTTGCTCAAGCGCAAGACGACTTCGCGTCATACTACCTACTACGTGGTATTTGATATTGTCATCTAGGGTAGTGCAAACAGCCGGAACTATCAAGCGAGCGATTTCGTTTTCGTTTCGATTTTCGATCAAGAGACAGCCAGCTAGCTTGTACTACGGATGAATATGGTTGGAGGAGCACCCCAGTGGGTTAAGGAGCTTAGAATATTCCTGCTGTAGGAATGCCTGTCGAGGTAGTCGGGCTAGTACAATAACAGCAAAAACATATTTGCATTTTTATGACAGGAACACACTCGGACAAACCCCAAAAACTTGTTTGGCAATAGCGGGTATATCGGCTTGTATTGAAAGTATACTATCTTACGACTTTATCAAAGCTGAAACTGCAGCTACTGCGACAAAGCAAAGTTTATGAAAAATGCAATGAATATCGAACCTGAAGTCTGATGCATCGAAAAAAATACTTTGTTCGGATTGATAACTAGTTCCATTCTATAAAAAAAAACCTAATTTCATGATTAAGTTTATGCCTTTGTGCTAAATTATTGCAGGTGTTAGTTAATCCGTTAATAGAATCTAATAATATCGTTATCGCTTTCTAAGATTATTTGAGTACCTTCAAAGAGACCTTGTTATGCTCACATGAATGAGCTGGGGCCATTCGAACTAGATTCGATAGCAAACTCAATTGTGAGATCACTTCTCCCAGAGCGCATCTACTCATTGCTCTGACTGGAACGAGTCACAGAGCTGATTCTATACGAAAACCGACTTCTTGGCCATGTTTTGTCTCATACTCCAGTCATATTAGAAAGATCACCTCAGATTTTGTGATACAAAGCTGAAAACTTTCGTATGCCTTTATTTTGGCTTTGCAAAGGGAGACATTAAAAGTCACAATAAATCGCGTGTTAGCGTCTTGGGACAGGTGCTAGAGGTCAAAGGCAGCAAGTTGAACATGATGGAATTCTTTATAAGTTCAGCCTGAAGTACCTTTTCGTGGGTTCAACCATATCTGAGTTACAGCGCTCAAATTTTGGCTCTTCCTAGATAAGTGATAAATGGAGCTAATTCGTTTAAATTTTTTATTTAGACTAACTGTGAGGTTGCCAACAAGGATTGAAAGTTTTTGAAAAATGGGAGTGTCACCGCCCCTTTATATGTTCGTCATTTCAACAAAATTCGGATGCTGAACATTTCGGGATGGTTTCAGGAACACTTCGGGATTATTTTAAAAACAATTTTGAAACTATTTCGATGCAATTTTGCCGCAATTTTAGGATTTCTTCTGGATTATTTTCGGAATCGTTTGAGGGCTGTTTCGGAACCAATTCGGAACACTTAGGGATAATTCAGGATTCAGGATCTTTTCGGGACTTATTTCGAAACCATTTTAGGACTGTTCACTTCGGCACCATTTTCGGAGTTTTAGTTACTTGCTTAATTTACGCTTAACCTTTTAAACGGTTATGGCCGTCTAGCAAGACATACCAGTCGCTTCTTCGCTGTGCGCCAATTGGTTACATCGAGGAAATTTAAATCGTTTATTATCTGCTTCTTCTAGCTTCCTCCACCGCCCTCTAAACAGCCTGAAACACTTTCTTAGCCGGAGCGTCATCTTTCATTCTTATAACATGGCCTAGCCAGCGAAGCCGCTGCGTTTTAATTCGCTGGACTATGTTGATGACTGCGAAAAGCTGGTACAGCTCATCATTAAATCTTCTTCGGTATTCGCCTTCGCCAACGCATAGAGGTTTGTAAATCCTTCGAAGAACTTCTCTCTCCAACACTCCCAGAGTCGCTTCATCTGATGTTGTCGTGGGCAATGCTTCTGAACCATATAGCAGAACGGATACGTGATTTGCAGAGCATGATTTCCGCTTGCCGAGGGATGTCTTTACTTTCTCACTCATTTGCCTAACTACATAGTCCAAAGTAGTATTTATTGGCAGAAGTGATTCTTCGGAATCATTTCGAGACTATTGTAAACTCATCTCGAGACAACTACAATATGTCTTCGAGATTATTTCCGGACAGTTTTAGAACAGTTTTTGGATCACTTCAAGATTGTTTATGAGATATTTTCGGTATAAGTAGTTCCTAGATTTTTTATGTTTTGCGGGCGCACGCCGTCACGAACTTTTTTTTATGTTAAGGGATTTTGCCTCATTTGTTTATTTTGTTTAAAGTGGTGACAAGATAAATGTCAAATGAAACAAGGTTTGAAAAGTAAAAAATATATGAAAGTGTTATTGAATCCAGATACGTTCAGTGAGAATTAACCCGGTTTATTAATTACCTAAAGTAAAGTTACTACAAATGAACAATTCGAAACAAAATTAAATGAACGTGAAATAATCCTGAAGTGATCCTGGAATTGTTCCAAACTGGTACCAAAATAGCCTCAAAGTGATACTTAAAATAATCCCGATGCTATTCTAAAGTTGTCCCAAATTTATTGCGAAACAATTTCAAAATGACTCCAAAAATAATCCGGACCCGTTCCTCCAACTGCAACGAAACGAATTCGAGATAATCCATAAATTGTCCAGAAATGATACCTAAAATAATATAAATTGAAATGAAATGCTCCAAATTGGTCCCGAAGTGGTTTCGAAATGATTCCAAAAATGATCACAAAATGAAAAAATGGTTTCAAAATACTCCCGAATGGATCCCAAAATAGTACCGAAGAGATCCTCAAATTGTTCCAAATCATTCCCGAAAGAGTCTCGAATTAATTCCACAAATAATCTAGAAGTGATCTTGTAATTGCCACAAGCTTGCGTCGGA
Source organism: Eurosta solidaginis (assembly GCF_040869045.1). Classification (NCBI taxonomy): domain Eukaryota; kingdom Metazoa; phylum Arthropoda; class Insecta; order Diptera; family Tephritidae; genus Eurosta; species Eurosta solidaginis. The sequence goes on from NC_090320.1 coordinate 242,255,239, forward strand.
ATAGTTTCGTAAGGATTGTTAAAATAATCCCTAAGTGTGCCTGGTGTCATTCCGCAAAGTTCACGAAATAGTCCCGAAGTATTCACAAAATGGTCCAAGAATGTGCATTACAATTCCATACGCTTCTTAATTTGGTGTTAGTCCGCCAATCTGTCACGTATGAACAAAGGTGGCACTTGGCTCTGTATAAATTGATATGCATGGGCTCTTCCCTTTGCTGAATAACATGATGTGCCACTTTTAATTGAATGAACTGGTATGTCGTATTTTTATGAAAACAAGTAAGGAAAGCTAAGTTCGGGTGTAACCAAACATTACATACTCAGCTGAGACCTTTGGAGACAAAATAAGGCAAAATCACCATTTAGCAAAATGAACCTAGGGTAACCCTGGAATGTGTTTGTATAACATGTGTAACAAATGAAAGGTGTTAATGATTATTTAAAACGTAGTGTGCCTTAGTTCTATAGGTGGACGCCGTTTCGAGATATCGCGATAAGGGTGGGCCAGGGGTGACTCTGGAATGTGTTTGTACGATATGGGTATCAAATTAAAAGTATTAATGAGGGTTCTAAAAGGTAGCCCTTAGTTGTATATTTGAAGGCGTTGTCGAGATATCGACCAAAATGTGGACCAGGGTGACCCAGAACATCTTCTGTCTGGTACCGATAATTTACTTATATATGTCATACCACGAACAGTATTCCTGCCAAGATTCCAAGGGCTTTTGATGTCGCCCTGCAGAACTTTTTCATTTTCTTCTACTTAATATGGTAGATGTCACACCCATTTTAAAAAGTTTTTTCTAAAGTTATATTTTGCGTCAATAAACCAATCCAATTACCATGTTTCATCCCTCTTTTCGTACTTGGTATAGAATTATGGCATTTTTTTCATTTTTCATTATTTTCGATATCGGAAAAGTGGGTGTGGTCATATTCGGGTTTCGGTCATATTTTATACCAAGATAAAGTGACTTCAGATAAGTACGTGAACTAAGTTTAGTTAAGATATATCGTATTTGCGCAAGTTATCGTGTTAACGGCCGAGCGGAAGGACAGACGATCGACTGTGTATAAAAACTGGGCGTGGCTTCAACCAATTTCGCCCATTTTCACAGAAAACAGTTATCGTCATAGAATCTATATCGCTACCAAATTTCACAAGTATTGGTAAATTTTTGTTCGACTTATGGCATTAAAAGTATTCTAGACGAATTAAATGAAAAAGGGCGGATCAACGCCCATTTTGAAATTTTCTTTTATCTTTGTATTTTGTTGCACCATATCATTACTGGAGTCGAATGTTGACAGAATTTACTTTTATACTGTAAAGATATACATTTTTTTGTTAAAATTTGACTTAAAAAAAAAATGTGTTTAAAGTGGGCGTGTTCGTCTTCCGATTTCGCTAATTTTTATTTAGCACACATATAGTAATAGGAGTAACGTGCCTACCAAATTTCATCATGATATCTTCAACGACTGCCAAATTACAGCTTGCAAAACTTTTAAATTACCTTCTTTTAAAAGTGGACGTGGCCACGCCCATTGTCCAAAATTTTTCTAATTTTCTATTTTGCGTCATAAGGTCAACACACCAAGTTTCATCGCTTTATCCGTCTTTGGTAATGAATTATCGCACTTTTTCGGTTTTTCTAAATTTTCGATATCGAAAAAGTGGGCGTGGTTGTAGTCCGATTTCGTTCATTTTAAATAGCGATCTGAGATGAGCGCCCAGGAACCTACATACCAAATTTCATCAAGATACTTTAAAATTTACTCAAGTTATCGTGGTTACATGACTAAATTAATTTCTTTTTTCACCCAGATCATTTTGATATATAGACGTCTATATCTATCTCGATTAGTTTATGCCGTTACGGATTACCGTTATGCGAACAGAGTTAATATACTCTGTGAGCTCTGCTCAGCTGAGTATAAAAAAAAGAATTCGAGACGCAGTTTTATTGTAAGAATCGAAGCATCCTCATTTTAATGGGAAAACCCGATAACTCACGTTTTTACCGCCTTTTTTTATTTTACCGCACTTTTACGTATAAGTTCATAAGTTTCGCTTTATTTCACTCGAAAAATCCCCATTTTTACTGCCGACCATTTATATAACTAGTTTGGTAATTTTCCAAAACAATTTTGGTCTCTAAGAAATATTAGGTATGGTATCCTTGGTACTTAACGATCTCTATATTTAAAGCATTGACTACTTTTAGGCGTAGTAGTCATGCAGTGGCTACACGGTTTTTTTTTGTTATAGGAGACAACCGGGTTCATTGTCGTTATTACATACAACTGTTTATATTAAAAATTATAATATAATGAGCAGTATGCTTATCACACAACTCTTCTCGATTCCTTGTTGCCCACTCAAATCACCATTTATTTTTTGCTTCATTATCGTCTGGTCGTTGCTCCACATTTTGTGACATTTGTACGCTTGCAGTGTCGTTATCACAGAGAAAAAAAGTCAATACAAATTTTATGTATGATTTGTGTACCGCATACACTTTTTTTTTTACAAATAATTCAGCATTTTATTGATAAGCAATTACTTAGCAAAGCAGCAAGATTAAAAAATTAAAAATTGTGCTCATTTTGTTCCCTCGCATTTCAGTGCCGATTAGAGCTTTAAAACTATCGATAACCCAATCAATCGATACTTTAAAATAAAGCTTTTCTGTTTTAATGAGAATCCTGTTATTATGGGTCATCATAAGCTGCAGATTAGAGCATAAATCGAAGAGGTGGCAAGAAATGTATTTGCAATTCATGTAATTATCACAAATAAAATAATTAAAAAAAATTTTTTAGTTAAACGGTTTCATTGAAAACAAGTAAGGAAGGCTAAGTTCGGGTGTAACCGAACATTACATACTCAGTTGAGAGCTGTGGTGACAAAGTAAGGGAAAATCACCTTGTTGTAAAAAGAACCTAGGGTAACCCTGGAATGTGTTTGTATGACATGTGTACATGTGTATCAAATGAATGGTATTAATGAGTATTTTAAAAGGACGGGGGCCTAAGTTCTATAGATGGACGCCTTTTCGAGATATCGCCATAAAGATGGACCAGGGTTGACTCTAGAATTTGTTTGTACGATATGAGTATCAAATGAAAGGTGTTAATGAGTATTTTAAGAGGGCGTGGGCCTTAGTTCCATATGTGGACGCCTTTTCGAGATATCGCCATAAAGGTGGACCAGGGGTGACTCTAGAATTTGTTTGTACTATATGGGTATCAAATGAAATGTGTTAATGAGTATTTTAAAAGGGAGTGGGCCTTAGTTCTATAGGTGGACGCCTTTTCGGAATATCGTTATAAAAGTGGACCAGGGTTGACTCTAGAATGCGTTTGTACAATATGGGTATCAAACGAAAGGTGTTAATAAGTGTTTTAAAAGGGAGTGGGCCTTAGTTCTATGGGTGGACGCCTTTTCGGGATATCGCCATAAACGTGGACCAGGGGTGACTCTAGAATGCGTTTGTACAATATGGGTATCAAACGAAAGGTGTTAATAAGTGTTTTAAAAGGGAGTAGGCCTTAGTTCTATAGGTGGACGCCTTTTCGAGATATCGCCATAAAGGTGGACCAGGGGTGACTCTAGAATTTGTTTGTACGATATGGGTATAAAATGAAAGGTTCTAATGAGTATTTTAGAAGGGCGTGGACCTTAGTTCTATAGGTGGACGTCTTTTCGAGATATCGCCATAAAGGTGGACCAGGGGTGACTCTAGAATTTGTTTGTACGATATGGGTATCAAATTAAAGTTATTAATGAGGGTTTTAAAAGGGAGTGGCCCTTAGTTGTATATGTGAAGGCGTTTTCGAGATATTGGCCAAAATGTGGACCAGGGTGATCCAGAACATCATCTGTCGGGTACCGCTAATTTATTCATATATGTAATACCACGAACAGTATTCCTTCCAAGATTCCAAGGGCTTTTGATTTCGCCCTGCAAAATTTTTTCATTTTTTTCTACTTAATATGGTAAGTGTCACACCCATTTTACAAATTTTTTTTCTAAAGTTATATTTTGCGTCAATAGACCAATACAATTACCATGTTTCATCCCTTTTTTCGTATTTGGTATATAATTATGGCATTTTTTTTAATTTTTCGTAATTTTCGATATCGTAAAAGTGGGCGTGGTCATAGTCGGATTTCGCCCATTTTTTACACCAACCTTACAAAAACATAAGTACGTGAACTGAGTTTAGTAAAGATATATCGATTTTTGCTCAAGTTATCGTGTTAACGGCCGAGCGGAAGGACAGATGGTCGACTGTGTATAAAAACTGGGCGTGACTTCAACCGATTTCGCCCTTTTTCACAGAAAACAGTTATCGTCCTAGAATCTAAGCCTCTACCAAATTTCACAAGGATTGGTAAATTTTTGTTCGACTTATGGCATTAAAAGTATCCTAGACGAATTAAATGAAAAAGGTAGGAGCCACGCCCATTTTGAAATTTTCTTTTATTTTTGTATTTTGTTGCACCATATCATTACTGGAGTTGAATGTTGGCATAATTTACTTTTATACTGTAAAGATATTAACTTTTCTTTTAAAATTTGAATTTAAAAAAAATTTTTTAAAAAGTGGGCGTGGTCGTTATCCTATTTTGCTAATTTTTATTAAGCAGACATATAGTAATAAGAGTAACGTTCCTGCCAAATTTCATTATGATATTTTCAACGACTGCCAAATTACAGCTTGCAAAACTTCTAAATTACCTTCTTTTAAAATGAACCCCAATAGGCCCCGGGAGGATCCCCAAGGTGTCCCAGAAATTACCCCCAAACGGCCCCCAAAAAACCCGCGAATACTCCCCAAAATCATCTCAATATTACCCTAAGAAGCTTCAGAACTACACGCGAACTGGCTACGCATATGGGTATATTTTCAGGGCATCTCGATGGTTTATTTCTTTTATTTTTGAATAACTGAATAAAAACTAAAATTTTATTGTTATTCCATATTTTGTAAATATTGAATAATAACTCAACTCTTTATTTAAAATTTGCTAAAATAAGAATTGGCGGTTATCATCAATTAGAATATTTTGAATAACGAGAAAATGTTATTCATTATTCAAGAAATGCTTGAATAAAAAATAACTTTTTATTCATCAATAAGAAAATTTAAAATGATGAATAATTTTTTATTTTTTATATTGATTTGTTTCATTTCAAAATGACTCAACCCTACATAGAAGTACTTCTCAAAAAATCTCAAAATTTTACCTAATGGAGTACTTCAAAACAAAGCGAAAGCAGTTGCAATATTCAATAACTTTTTTAACAACATTTAACAACTGTAAATTAGCTCAACAATAATTTCAACCATTCTGCTATTCATTAACTTTTGTCAACCCCAAACTCGACCAAATAGGTCGTTATCGATTGGCCAATTGGCAATTTAACAATTAACTGCCGGAAATCAGCTGATTGGTACTTTTTAATACAATTTGTCACTTCAACTTCCGGCGCCGTACGAATTTGATATTAGTCCAACGATTTATAAAAAAAGCACAAGGAATTTTTATTATATGGTTCCGCTATTTAAATGTTCAAATAATATCAAAACTATTTAGCTTTGCTGAATCCTGCACAAAATGTGTGACCCTAAAAGTAATTAGTTGATTTTGTTCAATTACTTTTGGCCTTTTCGAAATTTTGACATTTCATTACCAGTCAGTTTAAATTTTCTTATTGATGAATAAAATGTTATTCATTATTCAAGAAATGCTTGAATAAAAAATAACTTTTTATTCATCAATAAGAAAATTTAAAATGATGAATAATTTTTTATTTTTTATATTGATTTGTTTCATTTCAAAATGACTCAACCCTACATAGAAGTACTTCTCAAAAAATCTCAAAATTTTACCTAATGGAGTACTTCAAAACAAAGCGAAAGCAGTTGCAATATTCAATAACTTTTTTAACAACATTTAACAACTGTAAATTAGCTCAACAATAATTTCAACCATTCTGCTATTCATTAACTTTTGTCAACCCCAAACTCGACCAAATAGGTCGTTATCGATTGGCCAATTGGCAATTTAACAATTAACTGCCGGAAATCAGCTGATTGGTACTTTTTAATACAATTTGTCACTTCAACTTCCGGCGCCGTACGAATTTGATATTAGTCCAACGATTTATAAAAAAAGCAAAAGGAATTTTTATTATATGGTTCCGCTATTTAAATGTTCAAATAATATCAAAACTATTTAGCTTTGCTGAATCCTGCACAAAATGTGTGACCCTAAAAGTAATTAGTTGATTTTGTTCAATTACTTTTGGCCTTTTCGAAATTTTGACATTTCATTACCAGAGATACCACTTTTCCTCACATTTAATAAATACTTAACAAGTACTGTAAAAAGAAGTTAATAAATCTTTCAATCGAAGAAACGGCAAAAGTAAGTGAGTCATATTTAGCTCATTTGAAAATATCATTAGCATCGAGTAAACAAATTAATCGATTTGCTTTTATCACTCTCATCACTAGTTGTAGGTTGACGGATGAAGTGAACAAATTTGGCTAGTGAAATCATTACTGAACTTTGATCAGCAATTTATGACATTCTTGATATATTGATAAGATAAATATGTATTAGAAACATATATTAGATTTATCCCATTGGAACTGTCGTACATCAGCGATACCATTAATAAATTTTTGAGTAGCGGTATTCACTAAGTTTTAAATATAAGATTTGTCGTCATTTTAACTAACGATTTTTCACTTATGTACATAACGACTTCATTTTTCAGTAACTCAGTTTCGACGTCATCCGCTAATCCGTTAAAAAAAATAACAACATTTTTCTAATATTTAGCAACAATAACTGCGTTGAAATTTACTAACTTTTAACGATGCGATTTTTTAAGATTTTAGTTAAAGATGTTTCGCTTACGATAACGATTGTGCTATCCACTAACTCAGTTTGAACACGGCTAATAAGGTGACTGATATTATTATTTTAAATGGAAATCCATCAGTGGAAATCCCTAACTTTTTTGAAGATTTTCGAAATCGGTAACTATAAAGATTTTGATATTCATTAACCACTTTTTATCGATATTCGTTAAAGTATCATTAGCTGATTTCGCTAAATTACAAAAGATAATATTAGGATTATCCAAGGCATTAGCTGGATTATTCTTCCATTTAAACTAATAATAAAGTTCAACTCGTTAGCCATGTTAAAGTTGAGTTAGTGAATAGCAAAATTGGCATCTTAAGCGAAAAACCTTAATAAATAAAAAACACGTGTCACAATCTTTGGCCGCGATGGACTCCTAAACTACTGAACCGATTTTGAATTTATTTTGCACCCCGTGTGTAGTTTGATCTAACTTGAAATATAGGATAGGATATATCTCAATTTATAGTCGCAATATTATTTTATTTCAAATTTTTTATTTGTTTATACTGTTACGAATATTAGCAAAACTAAGGGGTGCTGCCATCTCTAAGCCGATGCTAAGCAGCGCCTTGCATGAACATCCATAGATCAATCTTATGTATCTACAGAAACGAATCAATCATTATGTCTACACATATGTATGTAGATACACGCAGCTGAGAGCAACGCGCAAGCACATGCAGATATCTTATCTGAAATGCTCCTAAAGGTGTGCAATTGTGATTGCGGAAGTGTCGCTCACACAAGCGCATGGGGTATGAGAGAAGCTATAAAAAGTATACATCTGTGTTGTAGCTGAGAAATTTATAGCTAAACAAATTCTGGAAGCGCCTAGAAGATGCCACGAGGAAATCACAGAGTATGAAAGTATCAGCGGTAGAGGCGCTATGGGCAGTTTCGATTAAGACGCTATCTAGTGAGCAATAGCAGTATTATTTTGAAAATCAGTTTCATTTGAGCTATCAAGCAGTTTGGTTATTAAGCAAGCTATTCGTTGCAAAGTATAAGTGTTATTGTGAAGTACTTTAATAAAGGCCATTTTTCCATTATTCAATATTGGAGTTATTTATTCAACAGTTTAGCGATACGAACGTTGGCAGAAAATTGCAAATAAGGGGAATTGCAGCAAATTCATTACAATTGGTGTCAAAAGAGGAATTGTTGAATAAATTCCGAAGATTGCGAATACAACTTGGACATGGCAAAGTTGAGTGAGTTGAGGATCCAGCAACTGAAGAAGGAGTTGGAGAGCCGTGGATTGAATACAACCGGCAATACGATCGAACTTCAAGCACGGCTACGAGAGGTAATGGAGTCGCAAGGAATTGATGTGGGTGAGTAAGTCTTTTATCCTGATGGGGACGAGACAACAACAAAAATTGAAGAACGGAAGTCCGAGTCCAGTCGCAAGCGGCGAGAATAATGCGATATTGGCTTTGTTATCACAGATATCGGCAAAAATGGAAACCCAAGAAACACGCATAACAGAAATGTCATCACAAATATCCACAAATATGGCATCCCAACTAGAATCCCAGGAGAACAGTATAACATCCAAGATTGAAGCACAGGAGACACGTATATCCGAAATGTCGTCGCAAATGTCATCTCAGCTGGAATCGCAGAAGAAACATCTAACAGCGAAGATTGAAGCACAATTGGATGAACAGAAAACACACATGGCGTCACAAATTGCAGAACAATTAAAAGAGCAAGAGGCACGCATAATATTACAACTCGAAGCCCAGAAAGAGCGTATCTCAACGAAGCTGGAGGCACAGAAAACAAAAGTCTCATCGCGGCTGGAGGCTTTTAGTGAACGACAAGATAAAATGGAGGCCGAGATGGATGCTTTGAAAGATCGTATACAGGAGTTGCACCTAAATCGCCCAGCAGTTTCAACGAGTAATCCAAGAATAAAAACACCATCCTTTGACGGGTCTGTTCCTTTCCAGGTCTTTAAGCTACAATTCGAGAAGTTCGTAACAGTGAACAACTGGAATGCTGAAGATAAAGTTGCTGAACTGTTCATCGCATTGAAAGGGCCTGCAACTGAGATTTTACAAACCATTCCAGAGGGCGAACGGAACTGTTATGAAGCATTGATGGGTGCTCTAGAGAGACGATACGGAACTGAGCATAGGAGACAGATATACCAAATGGAGTTGCTGATCCGCTTCCAGAGGCCTGCTGAAACATTGCAAGAGTTTGCGTCGGATATTGAAAGGCTAGCACATTTAGCGAATGCGGACGCACCCGTGGAATACACTGAAAGGTTAAAGATTCAGAGATTTATAAATGGCATACGGGACGTCGAAACAAAGCGAGCTACATACGCAAACCCAAAGCCAACATTCGCAGAAACGGTGTCACAAGCTCTGATTCAGGAAACAGCGTCGCTTCTGTGTAAGCCAGTTTTTAAAGCACGCCGTGTGGAAGTAGAAAGGCCAGAGTGGGTAGACGCAATATTGGAGGCGCTGACGGGATCGCAAAAGCGGAGTGAAAAAGTTATCAAATGCTTCAAATGCGGGAAGTCCGGTGACATTGCACGTCATTGCGATCTTGATCCTAGTATTTCCAACAATGTGGGTGGCCGTAAACGCAAAGCTGAAGGAGATGAGCAAGAGCGTGTCAGATGTAAAGAACTAAAACTTGCCCCAGCTATTGAATGTCCTGTGATATCTGTGTAGCAAATTGGAAGAAAATCGAGCAGTATTGCCGTCGAAGGAAAGCTGGATGGCAAGGAGCGTGTACTGACTGTAGATACGGGCGCATCTCATTCCTTAATTCGATCTGACTTGGCCAACAGGAGAGTAAAAAAGTTACCTGGAGCAAGGTTGCGTAGGTCACTGGCGAGTATAACCAAGTCCAAGGAGAAGTGGTATGTGAGGTATTAATTGGAAAGGTCATGGTTCTACACAAATTCATTGTGGCGGAGATTGTTGATGAAGTCATATTGGGAGTGGACTTTTTAGTTGACCATGACATCAGGATCGATATGCGGAGAAAGATTATGCGCTATAAGAATCAGGATATACCCCTGAGGGGGCCCGCGATTTAGTGGTACTATGAAATGTTTTTTAATTCAGGGGAGTCTTTAGTTGTTCCATGTGCAATTTTTAAGCCGACTTTCAAAAGCAACGAAAGTCTGCATTTCGTTTTAATATTATAGTGAAGTGTGAAAAATAAAAATCTATATATATAAAAAGAAAGGCTAAAATGTGTGTTAGTTGGTCGCCGGTGTTTGAAGAGATACGTCGGTCGATTTTGTTCAAACAAGTAGCGTAAACCTCACGCGGTGGTTACTACATAGGTTTGGTTGCGATAGACGTACAGGGCCTCGAGATATAGGCCGAAACGTGGACCTGAGTACCCCTCGAATGTGTTTATAGAATATGGATAACAAATGAAAGCTGTTGATGTGTGCTTTAGTAGAGGGTAATTTTCATACCCCTGGGTGACCAGGGTCTCGATATATAGGCCCAAACGTGGGCCAGTGAATGCCTAGACAGTGTTTATGCAATATGGATATCAAATGAAAGCTGTTGATGAGTGCTTTAGTACAGAGTAATATATTATCCAAGGACGGACTGGGACTGGGATTAGGACAAAGACTGGGACTGAGGCTCGGAGTGGGACTGGGACTGAGACTCGGAGTGGGACTCGAATAAAATACGTACCACGCTCTGGGACAGGCAATAAGGGATGCAGAAGAATGAGAAGGAATTGATTGAAGAGAAAAGAGATAAGTAGAAGGAGATTGAGAAAGAGATAGAATGAGACGAAGATGGAGATAGATGAAGCGAAAAAGACGGAGGGAGGAGTGAATAAAAGTATTAGGAAAAAGTGAAGAGGGGGGAGGGCAGAGTCAGACGGAAAAAGCTTATTAAAATGTATGCAGATAAGCCAAATTTAGGGCAGGACAACGTCTGCCGGGTCTTCTAGTCGTTATATAAAAAATCGCATCGTTAAAAGTTAGAAAATTCCACCACAGTAGTGGAATTCATTAACTTTTTAACGTAAAAAAAGTACGGGGTACCAGCACCCAAGTTCCAGCCTGCGCTAACGCTAAAATTCCATCGCTAAAAATATATAAAACGGTGGATCTATTACGAACTTAATTTTGCTCATATCTAGATCTCAAACAATTCATAAAACGCGATAAAATGACCACCTTCTACACAGCTCGAATTTCATTTTCAGTTTCTATCACATCTTTACCTTAAACGATTATACGGATCAGTCTGTGTTGAATTTGGTAATCTGATAGTACCTTTCCCCATGGCCAGTAAACGGTGATAGAAACTTCTGGTATAGAGCTAGACCTTATCTACCAAATAACAACTAGCTCGATAGAAGCTAGATTTTCACTAGTTAAAAAATCAACAGTAGGTGTTTTTATATTTTAAATAAGCCATCTGCAAAAAACTGTTGCTAGCCTCAAGATCATGGACTATTACACAATATTTGTAGCATACTTTCAGGCAGGCTTTGTTGATGCAGAAGCCGATATTAGCCGTGTTTTTTTTTTACACGCGTATACGTTTACGCTTAAAAAAACGCTTATCCTCGCTTAGATAATGGATAGGACACCCATCTAGCGGCAGTGTTAAATAACTAGCTACAGAACAGGGTGTACCTAAAATCGGAGACACAAACCTCTGTTGGCCTTAATATATAACATATAGCTGAATCGGTTGCGATGAATTGTGGATACACACTATTTTTAGAGGTGGAACATAGAATTAGTGTTGAGGTAAAACATAGACACATATTTCAGTTACATCTGAGTATAATGCGTATTAAAAATTAGTAGTACTAATTTTATGCGCTGCAATTTCAGAGCTATATTTAAAGTTTGACGCTTAGCAGTCCATATAAAGTTTAAGCGTAAACGTCTATAGATGTAAAAAAAAACACAGCTAATATTCAAATCGTAAAGGCAGCCTTTTAAAACATTTTCATAGAAAAAAGTTGCACTTTAAAATTATATATTTTATCTTTTAATAAAAAGAAGTTTTCGTGACGAGAAAGAGTAGTGAATTTAGCAAAAAAACATGATTTTAGCACTTTCAGGTAAAAATATCTCGAAAAATGGAACCATTTAAAAGTTCTGAAATCGGATATAGACTCAGCGTACTAATAAAGTATTTACAATAAGTGAAATTTGGTTAGCTGGTAGCTTTCCTGCTATAGGAGCTCACTTCGACAGCATGATGGTCCGTTGTGATATCACATAAAATATAACGGTGACGTAGATATAGTTACTCAGAGAATCGTTGCTAGCAACTATATAGTTTCTATTGAGACCGATCTCAACCTTGGATAAATCCTCCGGAAATCCAAGTGAGTCGCGACCGAAATACATAATTTCGGCTAGTTCTGGCAGAAGCTTGGCAATCAAGCATAAAGTGACTCTATGATTCCACCTCATCATCCTCCATACAGCTGCAGCAGGATGGGGTTTCCAGTATATTGAGATGTACCGCATGGATTCTCATTGGAGAGTGCCCTGTCAAAGTCCCAATGACCATTGATAGAACCCAATCATTTCGGCAGGATCGTGCTAGCTTGCAAGAGGTTTTGTCCGCCCAACGCTTGCTGAGCTGACTCGAAGCCCGTTTGTGCAGGAGCAGACCACAGGTGGACAGCGGAGTCTTGAAATCCCTACAGCCATATTCATCCGGTTAAAATGTAGCGATGCACGCAATAAGATCCGCTTATCACTATGGCCCGGGACCCAGATAATCTTAATCATAAAATATTTCGATGCAATCGCAAGCGAGGTCAGGCACTCCCAGGCCTCCCTCGCTTGGCCGTGATAGCCGCTTGGCCATCAGAGTAGATGTTAAATTCCCTAGCCGTAGTAACACTAGAAAGCATTTGATCCGCCGCATCCTTAATCGCAGCAACTTCCGCTTGTAAGACGCTGCAGTGATCAGCCAACTTAAACTTGCGGCTTACATTTAGCTCTTGACAAAAGACCCTCTCACCAACCTTTCCGTCCAGCTTCGACCCATCCATGAACAAGTTAACTGCTCCCTTTCCGTATTCCCGGGGGAATAACTGGGGTGAAGGTTGCACATGGACCAGTTATCGGCATACAATAGTCCATTCTGCCAGGGATAAAGTCGAATCTGATAAGAAGGCTAGAGTGACCAAAGTCAAAAAGCCCATAACCCATATCACGAAACGTTATCTCCAATGGTGGCGTGGCCGCCTTTTCCGCAATATCTACTGAATGTATGTTCAGCATGACATTTAATGCCAAGGTAGGTGTGGTTGTAAGTGCGCCGTTTATACCAATCACCGTCGTCCGTTGTACTGACACAAATATTTTAGTGGTGTTCGCCGTGTCCAATGCATTCCACAAGACCAGCACTCCATAGAACAGAATCAGCTTGACTACCATCTCATGAAACCAGTGTACTACTCTTGGCGAAAGCTGCCTTTCGTCTACATTTGGTCTCGAGGAAATTTTCTTGTCCAAAATCCTTCCTTCCTTAATTGGCGCTTAACCATTTAAACGGTAATGGCCGTCCAACAAGGCGCGCCAGTCGCTCCTTCTATTTACCAACCGGCGCCAATCGGTCACAGCAAGGGACTTTAAATCGTTTTCCACCTGGTCCTTCCAGCGGAGTGGGGGCCGCCCTCTACCTCTGCTTCCATAGGTGGGTTCCGATAGAAACACTTCTCACTCTTTCATTCGCATAACATGGCCTAGCCAGCGCTACCGCTGCGTTTTAATTCTCTGTACTATGTTGATTTCTGCGTTGAGCTCGTACAGCTCGTCGTTAAATCTTCTTCGGTACTCGCCAACGCGTAGAGGTCCATAAATCTTTGGAAGAACTTTTCTATCGAATACTCCCAGAGCCACTTCATCTGATGTTGTCATGGGCCATGCTTCTGCACCATATAGCAGGACGGGAACGTTAAGTGACTTGTAGAGTATGACTTTCGTTTGCCGAGAGAGGACTTTACTTTTCAATTTCCTACCTAGTGCAAAGTAGCATTTATTGGCAAGAGTGATTCTGCACTGGATTTCAGAGCTGATGTTGTTGCTAGTGTTGATTCTGGTTCCCAAATAAACGAAGTCTTTTACTATTTCGAAATTATGGCTGCCAACAGTAGCGCAGTTGCCAACAGTAGCGCAGTTGCCAAGGCGCATATGAGCTGACTCTTTGTTCGATGGCAGCAGGTACTTCGTTTTGACCTCATTCACCATCAATCAGACCCATCTTTACCGCTTCTTTTTCCAGTTTGGAGTAAGCAGAACTTACGGCGCGGCTGTTTAGGACGATGATATCAATGTCATCAGCATATGCCAGTAATTGCACGCTTTTATAGAATATTGTTCCAGAGCGGTTAAGTTCTGCAGCTAGTTTAATTTTCTCCAGCATCAAGTTAAAGAAATCGCAGGATCGGCGTTCACCTTGTCTGAAACCTCGTTTAGTGTCGAACGACTCGGAGAGGTCTTTCAAAATTCTGACTGAGCTGATGGTGTTACTCAACGTCATTTGCACAGCCGTATAAGTTTTGCGGGGAAACCAAATTCAGACATAGAGGCAAATAGGCAGCTCCTTTTTGTGCTGTCGAAGGCGGATTTAAAATCGATGAGTAGGTAATGTGTGTCGATTCTTTTTTCGCGGGGTTTTCCCAAGATTTGGCGCATTGTGAAAATCTGGTCAATGGTAGATTTACCAGGTGTGAAGCCGCACTGATAAGATCCAATCAGCCGATTCACAGTTGGCTTCAATCTTTCGCACAATACACTTGACAGAACCTTATATGCAATATTAAGAAGGTTGCTTCCGCGATAGTTGGTGCAGTTTGCAGTATCCCCCTTCCTGTGGACTAGACAAAGAACACTTAGATTCCAATCGTCGGGCATATTTTGCGAAGAAGCTGATTCATTGCCGCCATATTTGAATAGCTGCGCAGGCAATCCATCTGCGCCCGCGGCTTTGTTGTTTTTCTTGTCCAAAATAGTCCTTAATATTTAACCCTATTAGAAAGTACTAGCGAATAAATGCCAAGGTAGTCTCAAAACAGCACCAAAGTTAATCCGAAAATAGCTTAAAGTGGTCCCTTAATAGCACCGAACTCAATTCAAACAATTTTGAATAGATGACGCGAAATTGCAGTAAACAATGCCGAAATTATTAGCATATTCTTATCTCTTTGCACTGTCTTTAAAGTTAATTTTTAATAGCTTGAAATTAATTTTTATTAATATATACTTTGAACCTCAAATATTTTGGCACAAGGAATAACAAATCCTATAAAAGGTTATCTGTGTGTGCATATGTACTCCCATTTGCATATGCATTTTATAAATCTACCGATAGGTAAGTAGAATGATATGTGTAAAATGTGAGTTTTAGATGATGTCCATACGGCACCTTATTGAAATTCTTAGAGAGAGCTTTTATACGCAACGTTTTCAGTGGTGAGACAAAAAAAACTAGTTTTCTCGACGATAAAAAACGGGTGATGAATTGAGTTCTTTTCCTCCTCATCCTGACAGTTTTTGCAAAGGGAGCTTTTTGGTGTGCCCCACCTTCGGAGCATCGGTGCAATAGCGCTGAAGTTTGGTTTAGCTTGAGAAGGGCGCCAGTTGCTTTAATATCCAAACATGGTTATAAGAATCTTGAGACCTTGCAATCATCCCGTTTGGCTCACAGAATGTCCGTTGTCATTATCTTATATTCATCGATTTTCCTCATAATATAATCGATCTGTGGCCGTACAAAGCT
Source organism: Eurosta solidaginis (assembly GCF_040869045.1). Lineage (NCBI taxonomy): Eukaryota > Metazoa > Arthropoda > Insecta > Diptera > Tephritidae > Eurosta > Eurosta solidaginis. Next base: position 242,270,949 of record NC_090320.1, read on the forward strand.
GTCCGTCTCGCTTATGTTTATTTTACAACCTTTCCTGGTCATTTCATCCGCAAATTCATTCTCTTCAATATCGCTATGCCCAGGGACTCAGCAAAAGGAGATATTGAGATGTCTCACGCATTCCAGCGAAGCTCGACAAAGATCGCCACATGCCTGTCTGAAACCATGCTGTCCTGGAGCAGTCTGGCTGCTCGCACAATAGCATAGACCTCCGCCTGGAAAACACTGCATGGGTCAGGAAGTCGCTTTGCTTTGAGTATAGCGCAGCTCCAATTCCTTTTTCTATTTTCAAGCCATCTGTGTAGTTTGTAATACCACTACCACTGTCTGGGTCTTCTTCTCATTCCTCTCTCAAAGAATATTTTTTATTGTCTGTACTTGCAAATTAACAACCGCTTTAATCTCGTCTTTCAATATCAACTAATAGCGTCGCGTACTTGTATTTGGTTGATTTCACCATGTTAGATTTTCTAAGTCATAAAGCACCTTTCGCGACCAATCCCTGCATGAGTGACAACAAGTGAAAAATTACGTTTAAGCGTTCCTGAGATGCATAGAATTATATTCTCAGGCATGCTAGCCTTGGCACCTTCACTACCCTCGTTTTATTGCACATTTTGTCTAGCGCTTTCCACCACACAATAAATAGCACCTTCGCTAGTATCGGTCGAATGACTTTGTTGTACATGCCATGGATGATATGTCCCCAGTTCCTCCCGATAGTCCTTTTGCATGTGTAGTATACTGTTAGAACTCTGTTCGATGCCGCAAAGTATTATTTCAGGAATTAAGCTGTGATCAGAATCGCAAATTCGTCAGCGTATGCGAGTACCCTCGTTCCTTCTGCCCCGAAGCTTTGTATGATTTTATAAACTACCAGTATCTATAGAAGAGGCGCTAGCACGCAGCGCTGGGGATGCCTCTGGTAGACATTTTACCTACTGAGCCAGATCCGTTGCTTCGACGACCCTACTCCTGAGCATAGAAACGATCCATGCACCATATAATGTTGGGTTCCAATTTACTACCTTAGGATTTAATAAGTTTATTTCAGATGGATTTTCATGTCATATGACGAAGTCGTTAGGGGAGGCCAGTTCAAACTTACCTAACCTCGTCTATAAAATCTGCTTGAATTCCTTGATTAACGATCTTACTATCTATTATCGATCGAGTTTTTAGTACAATGACTCGCTGGGTACAACCAATACATTAATCAATAAATATATTATCGATAAACATTATATACCCTTTGGCCTATTATGACTCCTTTGACTGTTCTTATCGAATGAACATTTTTCTTTCACATTTTTGTATTCTGAATTTAACGAACGTGTTAAATTGTTATATTTAATTAAATGTTGTTGTCACGGCATTGTTTTTGTAATTTTTTCAAGTAAATACGTACGTAATATTCTGCAATACGAATGCAAGCACCTTACGAACTTTTGTCATTATCGATTACGCCAATATGTCTTTGTTGTTTTGTCAGTATGTTTCATAGTTCTGATTTGCTGCTATTATTGTTGCATTACTTTATTAAAAAATATGTACTTTACTATATTATTCATATTTTTATTGAAATAGTAAACCAATTATTTTCAGCGGTAAATACGTAACTTCCATATGTAAATTAGCGAGCGTCAAAGAAATGATTCGCGGGATGGTCCAGAAGGTTCCATGTGGTCATATCAAATCGTTCCCGAAATTTCAGGCTTATACCTTCACGGTGCTTGTTACTGGAATGTACTGTATCTCTATCAAGCAAAGAATCATCGACATCGATAACACTCCCCAAATTTTCGGGGAGTCTCTTAATCGCTACAACAACAACAGCAACGAATAAGGTACCTGAGATTTAGTTATATATATATACTAGAAGACCCGGCAGACGTTGTCCTGCCCTAAATTTGGCCTATCTGCATACATTTTAATAAGCTTTTTCCATCTGACTCTGCCCTCCCCCCTCTTCAACTTTTCCTAATCCTTTTATTCACTCCTCCCTCCGTCTTTTTCGCTTCATCTATCTCCATCTTCGTCTCATTCTATCTCTTTCTCAATCTCCTTCCTTCTTTTCTCTTCTCTCAATTCCTTTTCATTCTTCTGCATCCCTTATTGGCTGTCCCAGAGGGTTGTATATATTTTATTCCAGTCCCAGTCCCAGTCCAACTCCTAGTCTCAGTCCCATTCCCACTCCGAGTCTCAGTCCCAGTCCTAGTCCTAATCCCAGTCCCAGTCCGTCTTTGGATAATATATTACTCTGTACTAAAGCACTCATCAACAGCTTTCATTTGATATCCATATTGTATAAAAACCGTCTAGGCATTCACTGGCCCACGTTTTGGCCTATATCTCGAACCCTAGTCACTCAGGGGTATGAAAATTACCCCCTACTAAAGCACTCATCAACAACTTTCATTTGTTATCGATATTCTATAAACACATTCTGAGTACCCCGGGTCCACGTTTCGGCCTATATCTCGAGACCCTGTACATCGAACGCAACCAAACCTATGCAGTAACCACCGCGTGAGGTTTACGCAACTTGTGTGAAAGTTTGAACAAAATTGACCAACGCATCTCTTCAAACACCGGCGACCAACTAACACACATTTTAGCCTTTCTTTATATATATACAGATTTTTATTTTTTACACTTTACTATAATATTAATACGAAATGCAGATTTTCGTTGCTTTTGAAATTCGGCTTAAAAATTGCACATGGAACAACTAAAGACTCACCTGAATTAAAAAAAATGTCATAGTACCTCTAAATCGCGGGCCCCCTCAGAAACCCCGGGCCCGGGGCTAATCCCCTCCCCCCTCCACCCACCCTCTCGGCGGGGCTGGTGATATGCTATACTTGATATCATTCGCTATAATATTTTTATTGATAAGCACGTTGTTTAATTAAACACCAACCAATTACACGGAAGTATATCCGCACCCCTGAAAATGTGAGTGCCGGTGCGTATACGTAAAATTTTATTATTACGTATAAACATATAAAAAAATTGCAATAAAATAATATTGCACTATAAACTGAGAAATAACCTCTCCTGTTTTTCAAGTTAGATCAAACTACATATGGGGTGCAAAACAAATTCAAAATCGGTTCAGTAGTTTAGGAGTCCATTTGCGCCAAACATAGTGACACGTGATTTTTATATATTAAGATATATATACGCATATATGCGTGCGTCAATACGGCATGCATTTTATTATACAAAACGAAAGGATAGAAAAGATGAGGTAATGCAAATAGAAAATGGGAAAAGAAAGGGAAAGATGAAAAGCCAAAACGGAAAGCAGACGGTGTGTTATCGGTTAGTTATCAAATTGTTAATGGATTCTTATCGGCACATTATAAATTTGTTATTGACGAGCTATAAACAAGTTATCGATTTTATCGAAAATTTATTGAAACCGATAACATTTCGATAACAAGTTAATGTTTTCCGCTGACAAATCGATAGGTTTCCTATAAATTGTTTTACTTTTCGATAATAAATCGATAATTTTTTTTTACAAAAACTGATAATTAGTCGATAACAAAATTTTTTCGAAAAAAAAATCCATAACTTTTCGAAAATAAATCGATATTTGTTCGACTTTTCTATAACAAATCGTTATCTTTTCGATGAGAAATCGTTAGCTTTTCGATAATAAGCCGATAACACGTCGATAATTGTATGTTGTACTCTTTAGTAACAGTTGTTATCAATAACAAGCCAATAATAATAACAGCCCAACAACTTTCTAAGCTCATTAATGGATTTTTCCGAAACCTGCCAAATATTAAATGCCGAAGTTATTCCAGTTGAGCCCGAAATGTTCTCTAACACTTTCCCAGTATATTTGTATGTACCTAAAACGATACGGCAAAAACTCAAAATAGTCCCGAAATAATCTCAAAATACTACCGGAATAATTCCGGCATTACTACAAAGAAGCCTCGAACTATACCCAAATATTCCAGAACACACATTCCCACATAACTATACGATCGGGACTTAGTCTGATTTCTCTGGTTTACCATGCCTAAAACCTATTTCGATCGCAAAATAACATTTTAAAAAACTAATTAGCAATAAATCACACTAAACGATCTCAGGGATGGTGGGAAAACATTTGATTAATTTATTAATCGCTATAAAAACCGAAAAAAAATAAGTAAAAAAGAAACATCTCACTGAGAAGGTCCTTTTTTGTGCTTAGGAATCGGTTGTTATTTGTGATGAATCGAATTGCTTTTTCTGGTAAACCGTTAAATGCAATATCTGATCCTGGAGGAAAAAGTTTCAAGAATCAAAAGCTGAGTAAAAAAAAATGTTGCGAAAGAAATAAATGCTGGTATTTGAAGAACGCCCTATCTCAGAATCTTTCGAAAATATCTTATCTCAAAAGTATATCGAATAACGAAATATCTTAAAACTCAGTTGAGGAGTACCAAATAAACAGCCCTAATCCTAATTACTTTATAAATAGTGCGGTGTTCAATAATATTCCGAATAAGATTCTGGAAAACTTTGCTAAAGTATGGTGCTAATTTTTAAATAGAAAATCTGGGCTAGGGGTTTCCTAAAACAAGTTTTAAGATATAGTGTTTTCCAACTAACTGTTGAAATAAGGCGTTCTTCCACATTATTAAAACGCCAACTTCGCATATAAAGAGGTTCGCTTTATCTTGCAAATTGTGCACGGATTGGCCACATTGTAGAGTCACTACAACAAAATACACGCAAAAAATTATATGCCATCCCAGTATGCTCAAACCTACGTATATTTTCGTGCGACGAATGGTAGGAAATGAAAATCAACCCAGCTTCAACGGTATTCCTATTGTGACGAATATTAGCAACACTAAGGGATACTGTCATCTCTAAGCCGATACTAAGCAGTCACTTGTATGTACATAAAGCAATCAATCATTATGTATACACATATGTACATACAAGCAGCGGAGAGATACTCACAAAAGTATGCAATCATCAGCAAAGTAGTTCTCACATATACACACGCATATGGCTATCCGAGAGGCTATAAACAAATTCACGTGCATATATCTGAGATACTCACAAAAGTATGCAATCATCGGTGGAAGTATTACTCACATATCCACGCGCATATGGCTATGCGAGAGGCTATAAACGGGCATCTGTAGTTTATAGCTAGTAAGTTTATAACTGGTAACTAAGTAGTAAATTCTAGCAGAAGAAACGCCTAGAAGTATGCGAACAAGACAGCGGAGTGTATAAAAGCATTGTTGAATATTGGATTTATTTATTCAACAGTTTAGCGATACCAACGTTAGTAGAAGGTTGCAAATAAGCGGAATTTCACTAAACTCGTTACACTATCAATCCTCTCATTTCGCTCACGAAAAGATTGGGTAGTTGTTTTTATATTTTTTCGTCATACTTTATTATTTATGTGCCAATTTTTTGACGCTTCGTACTGATGCAAGCTATAACTTAGCAATGGGGTGGTGCTCTCGTAGTATTGCATACTTTGTCGTATAAACAGTGCATGCAATCCGTGCACCTAAGACAAAGCGAATCACCCTAATGTAATAAATGGAAAAGCACCCTATACCGGCGCCTGCTTGGCAAACTCCTATATATCTCAGAATTCCTAGATAAAAGAATGTCAAACGAGGTGGTATTTCACTCAACCGTCAATATCCTTTTAAGCCGCAAAATATTTGGTTGTGCATTTTTTTAACATTGCTAAAATCTTACCAAATTTGCTTTCAGAAGATATACTCCACGACACGCTATCCTTGCAAGTACCAAACACGATTTTAATTACAGGCAAAGCAGCGATCATCTGACAGGAATATCATTTAATATTTTATCGACCCGCCCTAATATAGTACATGTACGCCTGTATGAGTATATGAAAGTTCAGTATCCGTTCGATATACGAATATCTATCATATAAATAATACGTTTTTTTGCAAACTTTTCATTCTAACACTCATAGCACAACGTCCAATCTTCAGCTATTGCTTAGTGATGTACTCATTAAAGTAATTATCAATACATTCTGCTCAAAGAGTGATGCTTACTGATAAAGGGGTAAACGAGTTGGAGTTTCAAAATAGAACGACTCAAGGTTAATTTCCCAGCGACTAGTTGGAACTAAAGTATTCACTAGCATGGAAATTGAAAAGTGGGAGTTTTTAATGAATGAGTAGCTTTTAAATGAGTAGGTTTTGATTTAAGGGCAGTGACTCTTCCCGGTCTTATCAAAATCATCTTAGATATGCGAATGACCGGCAAGGAAATTTCAGCGTGCACATCGAGACGTCGCCTAGTGAATTGTGACTTCTCTGGTGCCTAAAACATGTTCAACTCCAGAACGAGGTACTAGTAACACTACCGTCCTCCAATCGAAAAACACACTTCCATTATGTGATGAAAGACGCGCGACATACTTTCAGGGTTTTAGATGCGCGTACGAACCGACGACCTCAAAAAGAATTAGATCACTATTCGTCGCAGCCAAGATCACCTGACTTAACGATTAGCGGTTTGAGGGTACAAGGCAATCCGAAGTAATATAAATATGAGCGATGATTCTTAACTCTGTCAGTCATTACATGTGGGGGAAAAAACGTCGTTGAATAGAAACTTAATCTAGAATCTGACGGCAGGATACTCGGCAAGTCTTCTGCTAAATGATTTTCTAATCTCTATTTTTCATTTAAATGCAAGTTTTTTACATTCTATTATAAAATAAGTACTGTTGATGTTCATTAAATGAATTATCGATAAGAGTAGTAAAATATAATTATATTTAAAATATATGTACATTAGACTGGCATGCAAAAAAAAAGTTGTAGAAGTAAAAATCCACGAAATTTCTGGAAAATCAAGTGAATCTCTGGAGGTCACACAGAAAAGCTCGACTTAAGGGCTCACTATGCCATGACCATGAGGTGGCGCTGCTAGCGGTTATCTGTCTTGTAGCAATCGTTTAGCTATATGAATGTGTAGTATCCAATCCCGCCCTTGGGTGATTCCCTTTGATAGGGACGCGCTATGAAAAAATCACTTCCAAGTAAAAGCAAAGACAATCGGTGGATGATTATTCTGGAACACGTTTTATGAACTGTGATTTTAGGGCATAGACCTAGAATGCAAGGGCCTTAAAAAGAAAGGTGATGCCAATTTGCTCTCATTTAAACTTCGTGATGTAAAAACTTAGTGATGTAAAAACTAAGTAGAACAGTCGTTATCGGATGCTAAATTGGTTTTTAAAATGTTTACAAATCGCATCGATAAAAGTTATTCAATTCCAGTGCTGGTAAATAGACTATCGATCAGTGGTGGAATTCTCTAACTTTTTAACGACATTTGCCACCGCTATATAACGAATCTGTAAACATAACGATTTCGATTTTGATTAACAAATTTTTATCGATATTCGTTAATTTACTCGGCTATTGACAGTAAATAAAAGAAGAATATTTAAATTTGTTTAACGGAATTAGCTATGAAGCCATTTCACCTTCATTTAAACTCAATTAAATTGTTAACACGTTATCGATATCGAAATTGAGTTAGTGAATAGCGCAGCTGTGATGACACGTGAAAACCCATTAGTTAATTATCGACAAGCCGCATCATTTAAAGTTAGCAATTCTTTAACTTTTATAACGACATTCTCATTAGCTATATAACGAATCGATAAATATAACAAATTCGATTTTCAATAATGATAGTTAGTGGAGTTCACTAATTTTTGACGTTACGATTTGTCGAGATTTTAACTAACGATTTTTCGCTTACGATAACAATTGTGGTTACGAAATTGAGTTAGTGAGTAGCACAGTCGTTATGGCTAGTAAAAAACCGTTGGTTAAAATTTCGACAAGACTCATCGTTAAAGTTAGCAACCTCGCCTACTGGTCGTAGATTAAGGAATAGCGTTAAAAAACTGAATATCGAAATCAGTTTAGTTATCGATTCGCTAATATAGCGATTAAGATAAGAGTTGAAAAACAATACAGATCTTCACGTTATGCCATATCCTGGAGAAGACTTACAATAACAGAAAATATACGCACCAACGTATCAACTTAAAGGCGGGTTTTGACCGCGCTAAAAGGATCTGCTATGTATGAATTTAAGTCCCGTGCAAAGTTTATAATGTTTATGTATAGAGAGCGAGGAGACTTGGATTATTGGTTTGGAACGGCCAGAGTAAAGTCGGAGATTGCTCTTTTGTAGGTTGACCGGTAGTCGGTGACAGTTGAGAGAACGATCACGAGATTACTCGAACAACGGTATAAATATCATTGAAAAGTTTGCCAATACACTGCCGAGAGGCGCTCTGTTTAGAAAATGTTTTCTTCAGTAGTTTATGTTGCTTTTCTCAGGAATCGAAGCTATTATGTCCGGTGTGGTAGGACAGCACTTAAGAATCTGGTCGGAATATTTACTAGGTCTAAGGCTGCACTGAGGAAATCCAATCGAGATACTCTCGAGGTAATTGGTGTACTTTCGATTCGACCTTGGGGACTCATCTTCAGGGTCCTTATGGGGTAATTTGTGGGATCTTTCGGGAGGATTTGGGGGGCTCTCTTGGAGTCGTCTCGGGGCCATTAGAGCGGCATTGCGGTATAATTTTGGGGACGCTCTCGGGGTCGTTACAGGATCATTTGGGAATAACTTCGAGGTCGTTAGTGGTCATTTCAAGGACTCTCTCGGCGTCTTTTGTGAATCATTTCGGTATGATTTTGGATTCTTCCTCGGGATCCTCCAGTGGTCATTTGGGGATCTCTTCGAAATAAAGCCGTAATACTTTATTTTATCATTATGTTATATTTGGTTCCTATCGCAATCAGTTCTTTTCTTCATATTACTTTTACCAAATCGTTGTTTCCCATGTGCCAGGCGTTCCGTGGCGGCTCAAATTTTTATTATTCTGTTGTTTTATTTGTTGTTTCGATATGAAATATTCTCTAAAGAATGAAATTACAAATTTTAAGTAGCCTTTGAAAGTTAATTTATTTCAACACATGTCGTACTTTACACCCTTTCTTATCAGCAATATTTTTAATGATCCAAACAATATTTCTACGTACAAATGTACATTGATATAGTATATAAATATAAACACACAACAATGGAAGATATTGAGACTGTGTAATCGAATACCTAAAAATACAAAACAACAAGTAAGAGCGGAACTGTCTTCTGCTGTGTCGAAGGCTTCATACCTTTCATGATTGGAGCTGATCAATAATCATATCCCAATCGTAATATCCGATTAATCGGCTGTATAACAGGAGTAATATATGTACATATGTATGTATATAGAACAAATGAGCGTAAGTCACATTTTCGATAGGTAAGGTTAGGTTGAACTGGATGGTCCATTAGGCCCTCACATAGACTGAATGGGTCCGTAGTGTTACCATAAGTTTATTTTACGACCAAACGGAAAATCCCTATCAAAAACCAGGACCTATGTTTTAAAATAACTCCTTACTATTGGCAAATACTAGAAGCCTTCTAGGACTTATGCCATTTGATGCTTCTGACAGCTGTGTCAGTCCCAATAGCAGGAGTCTTAGCCTGGCAAGCATAGGGCATTAGCACAAAACGTGCTCGATCGTTGCCTCCTCCAACCCGCACTTCCTACATCTGCTCTCACTGATCAAGCCTAATTTAAAGGCATACGACGTCAGAATACCCGTCATGGGTTTAAAGTCATCTCTTTTTAATAATAGACGCAACTTTGTTAGTCTAAGGTTGTAAGAGCTACACTTCGAGACTTTACAGCATTGCGCTTGGACCCACGCCTTTTCCGCTTGGTCGATCATATGCACATCTCGCCTTCTCTTAATCTGGCCCAATCTAATTGGGTCGTCTACGGAGCAAGCTTAAAGCGATGCGCCCTTTTTAGCCAGGTCATCCGCTTTTTTATTCCCATCTATACCCTGGTACCCAATATAAATGTATGCTTACAATTGAAACGAAATTTAAATGTCAACTATTTTGAGTCGTTAAAACTAAGTTAGTGAATGGTACAATCGATAAGGCAAGCAACAAAATCGTTAAATAAAATCTCGACAAATCGCATCGTTATAAGTGAATTCCACTACAGGTCTACAGTTGAAATGTGCAGAATGACATACAGACATTTTCGATAAACATCAAAGTTTTACGTTCGTTGTTGTATTCATGAGATAGCTATAACCATTATTATCTTATCTGAATAATAGTTTGTATGTGAAATATACTATTTGTATATACAACCGATCTCTACAATTTTTTCAGACAAGAAAATATGGTCAATACGTAAATATTTGGTAAAAGTTGGAGTTACCAGCTGTTAAATGGGACAGATATTACGAAAAGCTTCTTATCTTATGAATCGGTTGTATGCGATATAGCTATATATTGTAACGAATATTAGCAACACTAAGGGGTACTGTCATCTCTAGGCCGATGCTGAGCGGTGACGTGAATGCACATCAATAATTCAATCATTGTGTCTACACATATGTGCGTGCACGCAGCGGGGAAGCAACGCACAAACACATGCAGATATCTTATCTGAGATATGCAATTATAATTGTGGAAGTGTCGCTCACAAACACATACGCATATGAGAGCTATACACATACATCTGTAGTTATAATTATAACAGATAACCAACTAGTAGATTCTAGAACAGAAGCGCCTAGAAGATGCAACGAGGAAATCAAAGAGTATAAAAGGCCTCAACGGTAGAGGCGCTACAATCAGTTTTGATTAAGCCCGCAATCTGTCGGGCAATAGTAGAGTTATTTGTTGTGAAGTACTTTAATAAAGGCCATTTTGCATTATTAAATATTGGAGTTATTTATTCAACAGTTTAGTGATTCGAACTTAACAGAAGGTTGCAAATAAGACGATTTGCAAGTAAATTCGTTACAATATATACAACCGATCTATACGGCTTTTTCAAACAACAATGTATGTCATATGCGTAAGCATTTGGTGAAACTTGAAGCATTTAGCTGCGAAAATGGGGCAGAAATTACGAAAAGCTTCTAATCTGAGCAATCGGTTTGTATGGAATACATGCTATATAAACAACCGATCTATATGATTTGTTTGGACAGTAAATTATGCCATATACGTAATTATTTAACGTAAGCATTTGGTGATATTTGCGGCGTCTAACTGTTATAGTTGGACAGAAATCACGAAAAGCAGCTTATCTGAAGAGTGGGTTGTATGGGATATATGCTATATATAGACCAATCTCTATGATTGTGTTAGAAAACAGTATGTGCAATATATAGAAATGGCATGATTAATCGGAAAGGTTGAAATAATCGAATAATTTTGAGCAACGATTTAATTGTATCGTAGACTTTCTTTAAATTAATTGCAATTTTCATCGATTTATTGGAAAAATAATCTTTTTTTTTAATATTTTTGGTATTTTTTATCTGTGCTTGGCAGCGTTGTTTCTTTGTTCTTTCTTACATCACTAAGATTCTTCTTCACTAACATTGCGCAAAATGGCTCCCATCAAAAGTAAAGCGTTGAAATATTTTATTAAAGAAAAAAAAACAACCTGGTTGTGTATAATTTTTGTAACAAAAAGTTAAAATTTTCAAACAACAAATCAAACATGTTCCAGCATTTAAAATTGAAACATGCAGCTGAAGTTGATAAGTTTAAGGTAAGATAAAATAGTTAATTTCCTTCAAAGAATGGGTGCGTAATGTATTATTTTATAGCATGATTCCAAAACAAACGACGATGACAGTGAAACCATTGATAAAAATAATGTGTATACTGTGGTCGATATGACAAATGAATGCGAAGGTAGCGCAGATGAAATGCCGAGTAGTAGCGCCAGTCAGCAAAGTAGCCGGCCAAGTCAGTTGAGTAGCACCGTCAGTTAGCCATTAATTTTAAAAGCATTTACCAACATTCAAAGCTATTTCTCCGGTACAAAAAACAAGAAAATTACACATGGAAACATGCACATGATCGTCAAAGATAATTTGCCGTTTACCTTTGTCCGAGTTATGTTTTGTGTTCATTAATTATTATATTATTTTTTTCTAAGAAATTTAACTTTTATTAAACGTGCTGGTTTCTTAGACTTAAAAAAAATAAATGTAAGGCGCGATAACCTCCGAAAAGATCTAAGGCCGAGCTGCTCTTCCAATTTGCGTCGTGCTCCTTTTGATTTTCCCTACAAATTGGACGGGCGGGACCTAGAAGTTTTATGCCGACTCCTAACGGAATCTGCAAGGCAGATGAGTTTTCACTGAGAGTTTTCATGGCAGAATTACAATCGGAGCGCTTGCCAAACACTGCCGAGGGGCGATCCCGCTTACACAAATTTTCTTCTATTTGAAAAACCTTATTTCTAAAATTTTGATGTTGCTTTGCCCGGGGTGTGAACCCAGGGCATACGGTGTGGTAGGCGGAGCACGCTACCATCACACCACGGTAGACTTTATGAAGCAAAATTTCCCACTTTACAAAGTCCCAACAAGGAACACGATAAAGGCTGAAATTGATAAACCGTATGAAGAGGAGAAAAATGTGTGTCATTGCTTTCAAATCTGCATTGTGTAACCCTGACCACTGATATATGGGCTAATATAGACATGAAAAGCATGTTGGGAATAACCGTTCATGGGTTGCTTGAAACAAAGCCATTTAATGGTGTGTATGAATTGAGTGAGTCCCATACAGCTTCCCATATATCTGAGATTTTGTCCGATGCAATGAAAAATTGTTCTATTCAGGAAGATAACTTTAAGGCTGTTGTCACAGACAATGCAAGCAATATTGTCAATGCAATATATGAACCATTCGGAAAAAAGCGTCATATTCCATGTTTCCTCCCATACGCTGAATTTGGTTTGTTCGAATTCATTAGATATTTCTGCGCTACAAGGCATTATTTTAAAATGCAAAACAATTGTGAAATGGTTCAAACGCAGCGTTAAAGCCAATGACGACATGCGAAATGTGCGAGCAGCCGCTGGCGTACTAGAGGGTAAATTTTTGAAACTTTTAGTATTCCACGTATTATATGATCGAACGGTTCATCAAACTTAGCGCCTACGTCAGCCAAATTTTGTTAAATTACCCGGATTCTCCGCCCATGATAACGTCAAGAGAAAAGGATGAACTAATGGAAATATGCACATTTTTAAGACCTTTAGAGGTCATGACAGTGCAGATAAGTGGCGAACGACAAGGAACTCTCAGCCAAATAATACCTCTAGTTCATTGCGGTCATGAGCAAATTTCGGAAATTCACCCATATCAACCAGCAGCACAAAAACTGACACAAGAAATTTTAAAGCAATTTGATAAAAGATTTGCGACCATAGAACAGTCTTTCCTCTTAGCTGCATCCACTATCTTGGATCTAAGTTTTAAAAGGGTTAATTTTAAGGATCCGGTGGCTTTGGCGTCGGTATTAAGATACATTCGTGCTGAAATAACCGCAAAAGATGTCAATATGGAAACAGCAAGTGAGTCATCGGTGATCATGATTTTGACTTCTGGGCTCCACACAAAACTCTCGCGCACAAAAAAAGAGAGCATGCGACGAAGTGCAACCTCAAGGCGAGCTCACTTTTTATTTAAACTCCCAAGTTTTGCCACTTAAATCGAACGTAGTAGATGCTTGGGTGGACATAAAAACAGTTTATCCCAAGCTCTATGAAGTCTCTAAAAATTATTGCCACTTGATTGGAACATCAGTGCCTGCAGAACAGTTGTTTTCCAAGGCTGGATCCACCGCAACATTAAAAAGAAACCGACTAACAACTAAACGGCTGTCAAAATTATTATTTCTACAAACTTGGCTAAATAAAAAATAGAAGAATTTTTTCAAGTAAATTGTTTTTAATTATTTTAATACATTATCGTAGCTTTTTGAAACAGGGGTCTCAATTGTCTAATCATTATACTAGCAGACCTGGCAGACGGGCGGAACAACCTAAATTTGGCCTATCTGCATTTTTTAATTAGCTTTTTCCGTCTAACTCTGCCCTCCCCCACCCCTCTTCACTTTTTCCTGATCCTTTTATTCACTCCTCCTTCCGTCTTTTTCGCTTCATCTATCTCCATATTCGTCTCATTCTATTTCTTTCTCAGTATCCTTCTACTTCTCCCTTTTCTCTTCTCTCACCTTCTTCTCATTATTTTTCATCCCTTATTGCATGTCCCAGAGGGTGGTATGTATTTTGTTCCAGTCCCACTCCGAGTCTCAGTCCCAGTCCATCTCTGGTTAACTTCCCGGAAAAAAGCATCGTAAATACTAATATAGGCAAATTTATATACCAAATTTGAAATTTTTCTAAAAAAAAATCATAACTCAAGAATGGCTAAACCGATTTGGGATTTCAAAATCAACTAACCATCATCTCTCCTTCCTGTATCTTTCCTAAAAATTTCATGGCAATCTTTCTATCCGTTCTCGAGTTATGGAGTGACAATCAAAATGTACACTTCTTTTTATATATAGATTTTATAAATCGGCAATTAATCGATTAATTCTTATTAATTGCAATTAAGACAGTCAATTATTTTACTTCTGCAATTTATAATATGATTTATTAATACATTATTTTTATTTTTTTGACATCTCTAGCTATATACGAAAACATTTGCTGAAATTTTAAGCTTCTATCTGACAAAAAAAAACCTCTTTTCTGAACAATTCTTTATATGGTTGATCTATGTTATAGTGAACCGATCCGGTCGACTGCGACACATGTCTCATAGGAGACCAAAATATACCCGCTGACAGAATTTCATCGAGATTTCTGAACAATTGAGGGACTATTTTGCTTTCAAACATACAGACAGATGATATAGTCCTCAATCAACTCATAACGTCATCGCGATCGCTTCGGTATACTTATTGGTGGGTCTATCTCTTCTGTTCTAAGAACTTACAATTTTGAGATTCGTGAAAAACTAAATATACCATTTCATTTACATACATGAAAGGTATAAAACACTATATATATTTGTATGCATAAGAGTTATGAAACATTAAGTTGAACTCTGGACATTACGAACTATCCGTCAAGTGACGCATACACTAAATACGATATTTTATAATCTATGTTTACATATTTATGTATAATGTGTACAATCAGTACAAACTATATCATACGCGCATTTCAAGAATAGAATTTTCGAAATATACCATGGCGTCGTTTGCTGCTGAAGTCTAAATGCGAACTTAGTAGTTCGTATATCAAGGGAAATTTCGGTGAGTGATTGGCTGTTTTCAACACTTTGTATCAGCAAACCACCAGCGCAAAGTTCTTGCATATTATTAGCAAATATTATACAAATTAGCCCAACTAACCTTTGAAGCATACAACGAACCAGGACCGCATTAACCCTCAACGGGGCCCTAGGCAACCATCAATTTGGGGGCCCTTTTTTCACGTCCGGTCCCTTCTTTTTTCGATTAAAAAATACAAACTTATATCTTTCATAAAAATTGTATTGTCAAAATGTAGTAATATAAATAAAATTACTATCTACATTTTAGACATGTCGTTTTCTACATTATATCATCAACATCGATTTTGCTCAATAAATCTAACTCAATGCAAGGTATACCTAACATCTCGAGTCGCTCTTGTCGCGTCGTAGCTCTTTCAGCAGCTTTGATTCTTTTTAATTGCGAGAATAATCGTTCGACAGAACAATTTGTGATCATTAATGTTAAAAAAAATCCGAAGAGCTATTTCTGTGTTAGGAAATACATCGGCTAATTGATCTTCCATTAGAATCTTATACAAATGACTATGAGTTTTTGAGCATCAGTGTATCTGGAGTTCACGTAACTTTGGAATTGTTTCATTTCAATGAAGAAATTTCCAAATCTCTAGAATAAAAACGAAATAAGTTATTTATAGCTTCGTGGAGGTCTCCATCGCTTATAGAAAAGTTGATGGGAAATGCAAATCTCTCTGAAACTTCCATATACACTTTCGCACGTCGTTTGATTTAACTGTGAAGATTTTCGATGATTTCGAGGAAACCTTTTGTCCTAAAATCATCGCGAGGCGAAAATTCTGCTTTTGGACTTCTGGAACATTTCCGTCATTAGGTTGGTTTCTTCTACGACGAGTACGTTTTACGATTTCTGTATAACCTACACCAGGTAATTGCTTTGTTCTTTCCTCGAAATAATTGAACTTTTCACGGAATGAAACTAAACTATCTTCTAACGATCCGTACAAAAACCACACGTTTACAAATCTGCTTCTTCAATTCGCAATGACTTACTCACTGAACGTATAGCTCTACGCAGACATCAACATAGTCAAGCGAATTAAAACGCAGCGGCTGCGCTGGCTAGGCCATGTTATGCGAATGAAAGATGATGCTCCGGCCAAGAAAGTGTTTCTATCAGAACTCGCCTATGGAAGCAGAGGTAGAGGACAGCCCCCACTCCGTTGGAAGGACCAGGTGGAAAACGATTTAAACTCCCTTGGTGTGACCAATTGGCGCCGGTTGGCGGAGCGAAGGAGCGACTGGCGCGCCTTGTTGGACGGCCATAACCGTTTAGACGGTTAAGCGCCAATTAAGTAAGTAAGTAAGTAAGTACTCACTGAACGCATAGCAGTCAAAATAGAGTTCCATAAAATCAACATGAAATCAAATTCGAATATTTGAATTTTATTCGCGATACAACATCGCCTCATAACGAGTATCAATATTTTGTGATTCATCATCAGCAATGATTTCTAGAGCCTCTAATATGATATCAAATGAATCGTTAACTGCATTCGTCGCATTCGAATGTGCTTCCAAGAGTGTAGTTGACAATGTCTCCAAAGTTTTCTCATTGTTTATTATATTTTTTAATACGCCCCAACGATAGATGAAAGCGGAAAAAATTATATAATGTCTGCATAATGGCGAAAAAAATCTACTGCTTGAAAACAGCTCTTCACAGCATGCTCTTCAACCAAATTAAGGGAATGCGCGGAACAGGGAACATAGATCGCATTCTCATTCAAACTCAATATTCTAGCCTGCACACCTTGATACTTTCCGGACATGTTTACTGCGTTGTCATATTATTGTCCTCTACAATTTTGAATATCTAAGCCACAGTCTTCAGTAAGAAACTTTAAAGTTTGATTCGCTAGAATTTCACCAGTATGACCTTCCAACTGAAGAAAAGTTATAAACCTTTTTTATTATTCAATATACTCTCCTTTCACTTCGATACACTTCTTTGCACGCTCATACAATTTGTCAAATGAGTCGGAAATGTCCTTTTTAGGAACCTTGTCTAGTTTGTCGGTCGTCGCCTTTTGAATGCGGTCAATTTAGTTTTATTTATTTGAGTAAAATTTATTTTCAGTTCTGATTATATTTTTTTTCACTCTCTAGAATTTTATGTTTTCAAAAAAATTTTAGAAGTCTTTTTCATTTTTCGGGGGCCCCTAAAATCGGGGGCCCCAGGCAACTACCTATTCTGCCGCCTACTTGTTAATCCGGCCCTGCAACCAACAATAACAACACAAGTTAGTTGCAAAAATAAATGTTATTGGTTGAAGAGCAAGAATCGAAGACCGAAGTATAGGAAATCAGGTGTAGCTGGCCGGTCCATGAGGACCTCACATAGACTGAACAAGTCCGTAGTGTTATAGGAAATCAGGGTTCGATAGACACCTAAAAAAGAAAATGTGCGAAAGCAAATTTGTTTTAATAAACAAAGTTACAACCAGTTCTTTTTTTAGGAATTTCAATTAAGCTTAAATTATGCGCGATCGCCAATTCGCAGTTGCTGTCGCTGTCGCTAACTTTGGCGGTGGCGCTGCTAACGCAACTTCTGTTTCCGTCTCTGTTTAAATGTGGTGTGGGCATCAACACATGCACACATATGCACATTTACCAATTTTGAGTTGTAGTTCTTTGTATGGAGAAGCACTGATAAGAGTCAGTTTCATAAAAATGTGTTGCCTTGTTTTTGTTGTTGTTTTCACTAAGCAAATCAAGTGAAATATGAGAAAACATGTAAAGAGTCAATAACTATACAAGCATTTATTTCATACACAAAATTCAGTTAAGAATTGGCTTTTGCTGCGATCCACAGCGAGTAATCGGTTTTATTGTGTGCAATAAAAAAGGGTAACTTGTTTGGGGATCGGCGATATTTGACTGAGCCTATTTGACAGCAAATACTTTGCATAAAAGTGTGATCAATGTCAATGTTCGTTTAAGAGTGTATGTCGGTGTTGGGGTTGTTGTTGTTTTTGGTGTTGTTATTTGTACTGGTGTTGGTGGTAGTATTGATGTTTGTGTTAGTGTTGATATTGGTGTTGGTGTTGGTGTTGGTGTTAGAGTTTGTGCTCATGTTGATTTTGTTGTTGGTGTTGGTGTTGGCGTTGGTGTTTATGTTGTTAGGGTTGATGTTGTTATTGATGCTGGATTTGTTGCTAGTATTGATGTTGATGTTGGTTTGGAGTTTTTGTTTGTGTTCATGATTATGTTAGTGTTGATGTTGGTGTTATAGTTCATGTTGGTGTGGGTGTTGGTGATGGGCATGGTGTTGGTAATCGTGTTGGTGTTAGAGTGTGTTGCGTGTGATGTGTGTGATGTTGATGTTGATGTGTATGTTGATGTTGGCATAAGTATTTGTGTTGGTGAAGGTTATCGTTAACCAGCTTTAACACAACCAGCATCGTCAGTCTTGATATCCAGCGAAAAATGGCCCCTGTCACCAAATGCTACTTTCGAAATTAATGTCCTTTCTCGGGAAACGAAGATCATGGTGAATGATCCATGAATGATCCATGACAACAGCAAATGAAGCGCCTCGAACAGTGTTCCAGAGAAAAGTTCTTCGAAAGAGTTATGAGCCTCTTTAATTATGAGTTTTTTGCAGACTTCAAAAAAAATTTAGCACCCGCCTTTGGGAGCAGAGGAATAGAACGGCCCCCAATCTGATGTATGATCTGATGGAAAACGATTTAAACTCTCTTGGTGTTACCAAATGTTAGCAGTTAGCACCAGTTAGAACAATGCTGAAGCCACTGGCGTAACTTATTATACGGCCATAACCAATTATATAATTAGAATCGTTTATATGCAACCCAATAGAAAGAAAGCCCGTAAAATTTATCCCAAAAAATACGCGAGCAGGCAAGGTTTCAAAGCCAGGAGGAACTCCCGTTACGCCGAAAACGATGACCTGGTAACCGACGTCTGGAGATTCTTAGGTACACTACACTTCGTTCTTAAGCGGAGGCAGAGATAAGGCACCACGGCAGATATCAAACCCATAATGACTATGACGAGATACGAATATTAATACCCAGATAAAAACCAATAAATCCGTGGGAGCTGAATACCTGCATAGCTACTCAAACCAGCCACCTTTGCTTTGACTAAGTTTAATTTCACCGCAAACTTCATACGGCTATGCGAAATAACTTTTTGAACATCCCGTTCAAGTCGTTCGAAACTAAACGAGGTGTCATACAGTTACCCCCTATTGTGCGTATTGTGACGACATTAGCATCATCGGTCTAAACCATGTCGCCGTAAGTTCCTTTACTCCAGGCTGGAAAAAGACTGTTATGGTGGACGAGAACAAAACGAAGTGGCCCGCACTACACTGAAATTACTGATTGGAAAATGATTAAGTTTCGTAATTGGCTCAGAGAAGACGCAATTTGTGCTTGTGTTTTATAGGTTCATTCCCTATGGAGACTGGCGTCAGTTAATTACTACTTGGCTCTCACTTAGGGTGAATATCCTCTCGCGAAGATATAAATTCTGAAATGTTTCATATTTCAGCCCTGTATAAAGTGGGTATTCTGCATTCTGCGTATACCTATTTTAGAGTTGTCGCTGTAGATGGAGACGTTTCGACGAAGTCATGAAAATCATTTATCCTGCTAGAAAATATGGTTGCTGTCAGTAGTGGGCAAAATGTTGAACTGCTTAGCCCCATCTCTACAAGGACATCCCTTAATACTGAGCAAAAATCAAGGGCAAGTGATCTGATCACAAGTAACACGACAAAAGACGTATACAGATCCTAGTTTAGTATATAGATCCTAGTTTTAGTTACCCTACACCAAAGTAACTCATTTTTTAGATAATTACTTCATAGTCTTTATACCAAATATATCACCCTTAAAATGCATACATACTTACTAGACTGGGTCGATTTATTAACCGATATCGCGCCATCGATTTTTCGATTGGATTTGGGCTCAGGAAAAAACAGTTCCACTACGCATGCCCAAAAAAATAATTTTCGAGCCTGTTATCGCCAAAGTTTTTGAAAAAAAATATTTTTTGGGTTTGGGGAGTGTTTTGGTCGAAAAATTTACCCTTTCGCCATTTTTTTTTTCGCATGCTCGAAAATTATTTTTTTGGATATGCGTAGTGGAACTTTTTTTCCTGAGCCCAAATCCTATAGAAAAATCGATCGCGCGATATCGGTTAACTTTCGTCCATACAAATCGACCCAGGTTAATACTTACAATGTACCTTCACATTATAACCCCAGCTATCAGCGACATTGTAGGCATACTACTTAAGCAGACCGGCGATCAGCAGCGATCAACGACCACAGCAACAACGATCGCATAGAACACTCTGCGCGCTCAGCACGCTTAACATTTGATAACGTGGGCAGCCGCTGATTCTCTGTTTACTGTGACGCTTAGCTGTCGATTGCTGGCTGATTGCTGGTAGTCACTTAATATTTATAATTGTGAGTCGAACGTGCTTTGCTGAAAAACAGTAAAGTAAATTTTAGTTTAGTCAAACGTCGTGTCGGATGTGGAAGTGCATGCGCTGATACTTCCAAGACAATTGAGAAAAAAAATAACTTAAATCTTGCCGTTAAAATTTAAAACAAAATAACAGTCATTTGAAGTGGTTTATAATATAGCTCATAAGGAAAAATTTCATATACATTTAAAAAAGAAGAATTGAAACAAATTGCAGGTGATTATTTTGCAAATGTTTGAAATTCTTAACAGCACGCAATGCTTACTAGAAAATTGATCTTCAAGTGAACATTATAATCAAATTACTTAAGGCTTTTTTACTTTTTAATGTACGCGTGCGTTTTATGCGTTTTGTGATTTTGTGTAGTAATTTGATTATTTGCATTTCTTGAAAAATTTTTTTTCCCTCCATATAGAATTCCGTGTGCAATCAAACGTAATCATATTATTAAAAAAAAAAAAAAACTTTTGAATTTTTTTAATCCATGGTGCTAGAATGCAGGATATTATAGAACTGGGGAAAAAGTAGTGTAAGGAAATAGAGATAGATGTAGATTGCTATATATCGTGACTATCAGAAAAAACAAATCGTTTCAACGATGTGCAGCCATCCGTCGGTCTTTAAAGGCCAATTAATAGTGACTTATCCATAACCAGATAAAACAGCTGATCGAACCTACCTTATGGAAATGAATGTAATCGATTAATGGTGCCATACCATAACGCTAACGCCATAACCATTCCATAGCCAACCAATTGGTTTTTAGTTTTTCGCCATATCCAACACCTAAACATATTTGAGTTGGAGAATTTATTAACTTTTTGTTGACTTTATTTATTGTTTTGTATACATTTTAACTTAGATATGTCCTAATTTTTTGTGGTATATGTTTGTATTTTTTTTTTTTAGTTTTCTTCATTTTTATGAAATTTCACGATTTTTAGGTTAAGGCACCATTAATCGATCACATTGGAGATGGTTATGGATATGGGTATGGTTACGACTACGGCGTTAGGGTTAAGGAAGTTTAATTGGCCCTTAAACCATAGTAAATGCTCTCAATGAATGCAGGGTGAAATCAAAATTCAGACAATCTTCATTAAATCAAAGTCGTTTAAATTGTCGATTAGCTACAGAGACGTAAAGAGCAATAGAAATTGTCAAACTGGCGATAGGTAATTCACCACATTATCTACTTTAATGCCCGGCTTTTCAGTTTAAACTACAGTTAAATTTGACTGGAGTTTAACCTTGCCACTTTGATCGATAACATAAAATTTTGCTGCTCATCTCAGCTTAAGCGACCGAAGTGGCAGGGTTAAACCCTAGTCAACTTTAATTGTAGTTTGAACTCGCACTGAAAAACCGGGCAAAAGATTAACAAAAAATGCGGTGTTTTCGTTAAAAGTTCACATAAAAGTTATTGCAAACGTTAAAAGAAATAGTTAAATTGTGATTATTACATCAAAATGAAGGTTTTCTAGCTTCGGAATTGACGAAATTCATGCCACATTTCCCCAATGGTGAATTACCTACCCGCGATTTGATGGTTTACAGTTTCCCATTATTCGTTCTGTTGTTGGTTCCCTAATTAGATAAGTTATTAAAATAAAATAAATGTAAGGTGCGATAACCTCCGAAGAGATCTAAGGCCGAGCTTCTCTTCCAATTTGCGTCGTGCTCCTCTTGATTTTCCCTACAAATTGGCCGGACGGGACCTACATGTTTTATGCCGACTCCGAACGGCATCTGCAAAGCAGATGAGTTTTCACTGAGAGCTTTTCATGGCAGAAATACACCCGGAGTGCTTGCCAAACACTGCCGAGGGGCGACCCCGCTTAGAAAAATTTTCTTCTAATTGAAAAATCTTATTTCTAAAATTTTGATGTTGCTTTGCCCGGGAGTTGAACCCAGGGCATACGATGTGATAGGCGGAGCACGCTACCCATCACACCACGGTGGCCGCCAGTTATTAATAGGGTGTAAAAAAGTTATCAGTTTCCTTCACAAGTGCTCATAAAGGTCCAAATACATTCGAATTTTGCGTCGTTTCAACGCTTATGGCCGAGACACAATAAAGTTTTTCATTTATATGCGTTCAACGCAATCTTATGCATTCCAGTAACATCGCCACAATCAACCAAGATGTAGCTTTTGTATATATGAAGGAACTTCAGACTTGGCAAAAGAAGTTTATTTCGCATTGCCCATTCATATACAAAACTTAGCGAAGCATTGTTATAAACATTTTAACTATGCAAGAAAAATACTTGCCACCATATTATGTATTCTATTCATTTGTTAAATCGCAATTTTTAAATGTGAAAAATGTTTTAAAAGTACCAACGAAAGAGAAAAATAATTACACTTGCAAAGTGTGAAAGCACCCTTAGCCAAAGAAAATGTCAAAGTCTTCTTCTTATGCTTCGCTTGCAACAAAAGTTGGAGGATGTGTACTTTTTCATGTCAGATGGCGCTGGTGTCGCTCGATATGCCGTTCTGCATAAAAATACGTGCATCATGATGCATAAGATTGTGTTAAACGCATCTATATGAAAAACGGCTTATGTAATAGGGCTTTTACGCTGCGTCAGCAGCTGATTTTGAACACGCACATCTTGATGGGTATGTTCTCAATCCTCCGGCAACGCAACGAGAACGCTAAAGTAACGTAAAAGGAATTCAAAAACTTACATTTTGCTGGCGTCGTCACTGCATTTCTTTTTAGCTTTTGAATTTTGCTTGAATTTTAAATTGATTTTATAAAATTTTCAATAATACTATGTTCAAACAGAAAAATAAATTGAGGAAATTTCGATTTGAATTGAGTGCTGTTCATACAACTCGATTTAGCTTACACAATAGTAATTTGATAGCTGGTTGGCTCATCTCTACAGCAAGAACATACCTTTGTTCAGACTGTCAAAATGTGCGTGTTGGTATTAGGCGAATGAAATGGAATGAAAACATAAAACTTTGAAATTTTTGTGTGTTATAAGAAAATGTGTTCAATGTTTTGGTTTCATTTTGAGTTTGCCATCTTCTTTTGACAATCCCTACTCCAGTGAAATGAAAGACATAAAATCAGCTGATGAGATGAGCCAACCATATAGTTCAGCCATGCGCAACTGACGTTTAAATCTACTCAATAAACACACTATACAAGGTTGCATTTGCAGTTTGAAACAATTTATTACGCAATTCTTTTTAAATTGGCAATTTGTTATTACAATTTATTATATGATAAATTGCGTAATAAATTGCCCAAATAGTATAAATTGCTAATTTGGTGTGTGTTTGAACCTAGTATAATGTCTTCTTTTTCGAAAAAAAAAAATTACTTTTCTTGGTGACAAAAAATCGAAATTTGAGTTTTTCTTTTTTCGTTAGATGTGGCAGGAAACCTTCCAAACTGCGTTCTTTCAAAACGATTGGGCCTTAAGAACTTGTAATAACGAAAATGCTTTTCACCTCACTTATTTTTAGCCCCAGAGCTAATTCCGGTAAAAAAATTCAAATTTTCTTCTATTATTTACCGACAACAGCTGATCAGTCGGCGAAGTCATTTACTTTTAACGATACGATTTATCGAGATTTTAACTAACGATTTTTCGCTTACGATAACGATTGTGCTTTCGACTAACTCAAATTCAACATCACTCACATGGTGACCATATAGATATTGTAATAGTTTTAACATTGACTTGCAAGTAACTGATCACACGATGACGGGTTTGAAAATATTTGGAATTGTTTTCGACAAACCAAAAGCAAATCGCGTTCAGAAATCATATACCAAAGTTAATTTCCCTATGCTGAACCATAAGCTATGTTTCGAAAGTTGGTCGAATGTCCTCGCTGAAAATGACATATCAGTAGCTTTTTACATATTTTTAGATAACTTAAACGCGCACATTCTCAACTCTTCGTATACTGTAAATAATCGTAAAAAAAATGTGAGACTTAAGCCTTGGATTACTCGGGATCTCCTACAGAAAATAAAGCTCAAAAACCAACTAAGAAAAAAGTGTGCTAAGTATCCTAGTAATAGAAGGCTCCGCACTAGATACAACAAAATAAGTAATAGCACCAATAAGGCCATACGACGGACGCGGGAAAACTTCTTTCGAAACAAGTTTAATTCAGCACTTGGTAATATTAGGAAAGAATGGGAAGTTGTCAATAATCTTCTTAATCGAAACGGTGAAAAATATAATGAGCGAATAGCATTACAAGCTGGAGGTCAGTCGATTACGGATGCTGTGGAAGTAGCTAATAAACTTAACACGCACTTTACAACGGTTGGGAACACAGTATTAACTAAGTGCAATTGTCGGTTTGCGATCCATTTACCATCGGGCCAAGATGCTCGAAATAGCTTCTTTTTTGACCCTATCACAGGTTTCGAAATTATAAGCATTATAAAAACCTTAAAAAACTCTAGTTCATGCGGTGAGGATGGTATTTCCAATTTAATTTTAAAAAAGATATATTTTAATGTGGTTGATATACTGATATACTTATTCAACACCAGCATTACTCAGGGTATTTTTCCCGATAGTTTGAAATGTGCGATTGTAATTCCGATCTTGAAAAAAGGGGATAAACAAGATGTTAATAATTACAGACCTATTTCACTACTCTCGGCCATATCTAAAGTTTTTGAAAAGGCTGTTAAAACCAGAATTGCTAATTTTCTAAATAAAGCGAGCTTTTTTAGCTCCATGCAGTTTGGCTTTCGTTCTGACCTTTCAACAGAAGACGCTTTGCTAGATTTTTGCACCAACGTCTACAAAGCTCTGGATGAAAAAAGAAGTTGTGCTGGTCTCTGTGTGGACATAACAAAAGCTTTTGATATGGTCGATAGGGGTATACTATTGGATAAACTATATAGTGCAGGATTCCGCGGTGTTATGCATAAGTGGCTTAAATCGTATATATCGGGCAGAACACAAAAAGTTAAAGTAGAATGTAGCTACAGTAGCTTACAGCTTGTTAATCTGGGCGTTCCCCAGGGCTCAGTTCTTGGTCCAATATTGTCCTTGGTCTATATTAATTCAATATTTAAGCTTCCATTAAGAGGCAAGGCCACTGCAGACGATCTTGCAATTGCGTACAGTACACCGAATTACTTTGAATTAATATGTGACATTAACCATGATATACATTTGTTACGAACCTGGTTCGCTTCACACAAACTGATTGTAAGTAGTAAAACTAGACTTATGTATTTCAGTCATGTTCTCAAAGAACAACCAAGTTATGATGTCATATTTCACTCCGCAGTGTGCTCTCGCTTTAACATGCACCATATAGCGTGCACTCAAAGTGACGCGATGAGATCTTTTGATTGTAATAGAAACTGTAGTGAGAGATGCTTCAGGGTTGAAGTTGTTGAGAATTTCAAGTACCTAGGAATTATAATAGACAACCGCTTGAGTTGGTCTGAGCACATTAATGCTCTAAAAAAATACTTTCTATATACCACTCGTCACTTTTATCGTCTGAAAAAGGTATGTTCAATATCCACTCTAAAAACAGTTTACTACGGAATATTTCAATCTAAACTGCAATATGGTATCACATGCTGGGGCGGCGCCTCGGCTAATAAGCTGTCAGCAGTGGTAACAATTCAAAAGGGTATTATAAGGCGAATCTGTAGTGCAAACTATAGGTACCATTCTATGCTATATTTTAGGAAACTAGATATATTTCCGTGTCGACATCTCTATCTTTACAAAGTTTTAAAAACATTCTTTATACGGTGTGGCTACCTGGAAAGCTTTCCTTCGGAAGTCTACAACTTACGATGAAATCTACTTCCGATGGTACAAATTCCGCATACTAGGACGTCGCACTTTAGAAGTTTTTACACATACACGTCGTGCAAATTTTTCAACTCCCTTCCTGCCACTGTACAGGTAATAAGAAATGTCAACTTATTTAAAAAAGAAGTTAAGCTGTATCTTTTTGGTTATAATCACTTTAAATTAGAAACGATGCTGAGGATGACCCTATAAACCGTACATACCTTAGGAAGCTGCAAATATTTAGTATTGATTCTCTTTCATATCTTTGATGATTTAATTGTATAACTTAAATTCTTTATGAAATTTTTATTTTTGTACACCCCACACAAAACAATATACCAAAGCTAGGACTGGCATTTAGAACTATGTTAAACTTTAATATAAAAAATGCCATATACTTTTCCTATGCTGCATAGTAATTTGAAATTATTTAATGTAATATTGTAATCTTAGGTTAATAAGTATGCATCTGGAAAATGTTTAATAAAATACAATACAATACAATACATTTATTGAGTAAACATTTAAGTAAAATGGCTTTCGAGCTAATGCCGTTAAGCAAACATAAATTCATCTATTATTTAACGACAATAGCTGATTGTATATTAACGAATATCGATAAAAAGTTGTTGTTGAAATCTAAAATCGCTACATTTATCGATTCGTTATATAGCGATGGTGAACATCGCTAGAAAGTTTACAGAATTACAATACTGTCGTGGAATTCACTAACTTTTTTGACGATTTTCGGGATCGATATCTTGGCGAAGCGTTACCTCTAACGGTTATGATAATCAGTTACCACTTTATATTTGTTAAACTTTGTTCAACTATTGTCGCTTAGCTATAGAATATTGTTTTACGATTAACGACGTCATTAGAGATTCCATTATTCGCACAATCGTTGTCATAAGCGAAAATTCAAACACAACAAATGTCAACGTTAAAAGTAGTAGAGTTCGCTTAAGTTTTTAACGGCATTTTATTTAAACGATATTTTTAAAGATGTTGCTATTCAGTAACCAAGTTTAAACGATAGTCGTTTATTTATAAACAGCTATCGTCGCTTAAGAAACGATGAATATTTTGAGTTTTTCAGCGATATTTGTTGTGATGACACTTTTCTTCAATCACTCGACAACCGATTTTTCTCCTCCACGTCGGTAGGTTACTCACCCCATCTTTCAGTGAGTTTTACAGCTCCGGCTCACGCTCAATTCTCACGGGAATGCTCTGGATCATTGAGAGACTTGAGAAGCAGATGTCGTGAAATTTTCGCACACGTGAAATGTGATAGGCAGATTTCGCCGCTGTTTTTCATTTAACTCATACGGTGAAAGGCTAAGCAGTGACATCTATTTTCGAAAAAGTAGGTATATTAAAGGCCGCGTTGCCAACCTAAAAAGAAGTAATTAACAAATTATCTGGCTCACAAATTGAACCAGACTTATATCTGGATTTATCTGGCTCAAATCGTTGTTGTTGCATTTACATGCAAAATTATTTATCTGGCTCAGGATTTTGCCACCGGATGATAGCTTCAGACTCGGATACTTGATCGCTCCAAATCTCCTTGCAAAACTATCGAGTAGAAAAAATAAGTAGCGAGGGGCGTCCACCTTTTACAAAATTTGTCTAATGTGGGTTAGTTATAGCGCCATTTGAGTCAGTAACATTCAGATAGTTCAGCACATCATCTCCACACCAAGGCGACCATGTGTGCCTTAAAACCTGGCAATGTAATCGGTCGGTCCATAGCAAGTGCGGCGGTGCAATTGAGTAGCCTTCATTTTTCTAAGGGAGGTCACTTGGGAGGGTAAAGACCCTTGCTACTTCGTTACTCTAAAAGTGCCGCACTTCTTTCAACCAAAAATTACCACATAAAGTTATGTCTCGATTATATCTAAATCAGCGCCATTCCCTTTATTTCTATTTAAAGCTGAAGGACCCTCTCCACTTGTTGCTTCTATAGCAGAAAATTATTCGTGGTAAATTCTTAAATATATACTTATTTTAACTTAAAGAGATGGGCCTGATAGGGCAGGACTCACTTTGAAATATTCATGATTCAGTCAATATTCGTGACTTGTCAAATTAGCCAACTATCAGAAACACTAGTGCGTCAGTGGACCAGCTAATTGATTCATGGGTTTTGTATATGTATATTTACTCAGTTTATTTAATATGAGCGAATATGAACATTTCAATATAAAATGTGTTGAGTTAATACTAAAGAATAAAAAAGAACAAAAAAGAATAAGCAAAAACAGAGTTGCCAAAATGATAGTAAATTAATTCAGTTTGTGGCGTTACCACTTCGTTTCATACATAACATTTTCCTTCCTCTGCAGGAGTTAAGGTGAGAATGGAACTCTCGGGTTCCTTTGTCTGGTCGACCACCGAGGGGCTGCCGGCGTCTCGCTTAGTTCCGGCTCTCTTTCCGGTGTCGCCTGCCGTGCTAGTGTTGAATGCGATGGCGGTGTATCGTCCTGTATTATTGTAGTGTTGGGAGTAGATAACCCTTCCAAATCTTCTTCTGATCCCAATGATATATTTTGTGGTGATTCTATGGGTGCTTCGACTTCTTCGTGGTTTTCTACTATACCCGATGCAGCTGTGCCGTTCTCTTTAGCTGCAACCCTCGTTTCATGATGATTCACTTCCGGTGTTGCTTTATCGGGCCCCGCGTGTGACTACCGTATTTGGTCTACATGTCTTTTTATCATTTTCCCATTGAATTGTATTTGATAGTGAAGATCCCCTAGACGGGCGTGTATTGTTCCTTTGAGCCACTTAGCAATTCGCGGGTTACCCGACAGGAAGTATACGTTTTGATTTACCTTGAACTCTTTTCCCTTTTTCTTGAGATGCATGTATTGTTTTTCCTCTACTTTCCTCGAGATTTCCTCTGGTCGAATCAAGTCCAATCGTGTTCTTAGGAACTATTCGTGGTACCCATTGCTTTCAATGCGTTCTTGACCGTCTGTACGCTTCGCTCTGCTTGTCCATTAGTTGCCGGGTGATACGGTGCTGAGTATTTGTGATATTTAACACCGACGGTAGTCAAGAAGTTGTTAAATTCCGCGGACGTGAAATTTGTTCCATTATCAGATACAACCGTTTGAGGAACGCCATAAGCCGCAAATACGTCGTCCAGCAAAGTAATTGTCGCGGCCGCCGTAATTGATTTTGTGATTTTCACCTCTAACCACTTGCTGTACGCATCCGAGATTATCAGTAGCATTGCTCCTTCGAACGGCCCCGCATAGTCAATATGAATGCGTTCCCACGGTCCCTTGGGATACTCCCAATGATGATCGCCACTTTTCTCGGGTTTGTTTGCCGGTTTTGCACATGATTCGCATTTGTTCGCCATGTTCTCGATATCATTGTCAATGCCCGGCCAGTATATGAATGAGCGGGCGATTCCTTTCATCTTGACAATCCCTAGGTGTGATGTGTGTAAATTGTCAAGCAGTTTGGCTCTGTACTTTGGTGGAATGACGACGCGATGCTCGAACATCAAACATCCTGACGATAGCTTGTAACTCACTTCTGGGGACTTGTATCCTGTTCTCTCTTTTCCCTTTTTCTTGAGATGCATGTATTGTTTTTCCTCTAATTTCCTCGAGATTTCCTCTGGTCGAATCAAGTCCAATCGTGTTCTTAGGAACTATTCGTGGTACCCATTGCTTTCAATGCGTTCTTGACCGTCTGTACGCTTCGCTCTGCTTGTCCATTAGTTGCCGGGTGATACGGTGCTGAGTATTTGTGATATTTAACACCGACGGTAGTCAAGAAGTTGTTAAATTCCGCGGACGTGAAATTTGTTCCATTATCAGATACAACCGTTTGAGGAACGCCATAAGCCACAAATACGTCGTCCAGCAAAGTAATTGTCGCGGCCGCCGTAATTGATTTTGTGATTTTCACCTCTAACCACTTGCTATACGCATCCGAGATTATCAGTAGCATTGCTCCTTCGAACGGCCCCGCATAGTCAATATGAATGCGTTCCCACGGTCCCTTGGGATACTCCCAATGATGATCGCCACTTTTCTCGGGTATATGAATGAGCGGGCGATTCCTTTCATCTTGACAATCCCTAGGTGTGATGTGTGTAAATTGTCAAGCAGTTTGGCTCTGTACTTTGGTGGAATGACGACGCGATGCTCGAACATCAAACATCCTGACGATAGCTTGTAACTCACTTCTGGGGACTTGTATCCTGTTCTCTTCAAGCATTGACCTGTTTCCAGCAGTTTCATTATTTTACCCAGTCGCTCGTCTTTTCTGGATTCGTTTGCAATTTTGTCGGATCTTAATGGTAATTGGTTGATTTGGCGAATCACAAAGTTGTCGAACTCGTCGTATTCGTCTGGATTATCCGTATATGCCTGCCGCACATGTCCCACCTGTAATGCTTGCTGTCGTAGAGGGTGGGCCCGTGAAAGATAGTCAGCGTTTGCCTTTGAATTTTTATACACCACTTCGAAATCGAATCTACTAGAAAGTCTGCGTAATTAGCCATTCTGCTAATGCAAAGTACTGGTAGAGACTTGTCTGGTTGTAAAATTTGTGACAACGGTTTATGATCTGTGATTAGCGTGAAATGACGCGCGTACAAATATTTGAAAAATTTCTGAACTGCCCATACTATTGCCAGTGCCTCTTTGTCCATCTGTGGGTATCGCTGTTCTGCAGTATTTAGTGTTCGACTTGCGTATGCAATGGGTCGTTCAGTTCCGTTCTCTAAGCGATGTGATAGTACCGCTCCCAACCCTGTTTGACTCGCGTCCGTCGCTAGTAGAACCGGTAGTGCCGGGTTGTAGGGTATCAGGACTTGTGGAGAAACCAGCGCATGTTTTAGATACTCAAAGGCTGAATTTGCCTCTTTGGACCAGTGAAATTTTTCGCTTTTCAGCATATCGCGCAATGGTTGCGCTCTCGTCGCCAGGTCTGGGATAAATGCACTATAGTAAGTAGCTTTTCCTAAAAACAGCTGTAGCTCCTCCACATTCGTTGGTTTGGGGCTAATCAGTACAGCTTCAATGTGTTTGTCAGATTTATGCACCCCCTGTGTGTCGATGCGATGGCCTAAAAACTCCACCGATGGAGTAGCAAAAACACACTTTGACTTATTTAAGCGTAGACCATTGCATTTGATGCGATTTAGCGTTGTCGCCAAAACCCTCAGCAGCTCTTCAAAATTTTCCGCGAACACCAAGATGTCATCAAAGAAATTTAAAACGTTTGGCACTCCTTGCAGGAGCGTCTTCATTTTTCTTTGCCAAATAGCTGGAATATTTGCTGCCCCATATACCGCACGAGTCGGTCGTACTAGTCCGTGTGTAGCTGTGTTTAATGTCAAAACATGTGCGAAATCATCGTCGATCGTAAGGTGTGTATATGCGTCGGTTATATCCAAGTGACAAAATATCGCCACTTTTTTCATTTTATTGAACAAGTCTTCCGCTTTAGGAATCGGATGTTCGTCAATAATCATTCTTGGATTAACCTTTGGCTTGTAATTGCCAGTGATGCGAATATCTCCATTTTTTTTCGCGACTACATGTGTTGCTGAAGCCCATTCCGAATGCTCTACTCTCACGTAAAAGCCAGACTGGATTTTGCGATCTATTTCCTTGGCATACGCCTCTCTCAATGC
The DNA here is from genome assembly GCF_040869045.1 of Eurosta solidaginis. Lineage (NCBI taxonomy): Eukaryota > Metazoa > Arthropoda > Insecta > Diptera > Tephritidae > Eurosta > Eurosta solidaginis. The sequence goes on from NC_090320.1 coordinate 242,303,202, forward strand.
CATTGGTATTTCGCGTGCTCGTGCGAACACTGGTGTGGCTCCCGCCTTCAGCTTCACTTTTGCAGGCGGCCCTCTCAACTTACCCGCTGTCGTGTCAAAGACTTCTTCGTAACTTGCAAGGAGATGTTGCAGCCGTTCTCGTTGATTTTCTGAAAGTTTTGGCGCGGTTGAACTTATAGAGTTAATTTGCCTGGCTGACGAAAATAGCTCCGAAAAGTTAATTTCACGTGAGAATTGTGAGATCCATTCTCTGCCGCAAAGTGTATCGAAATCTTCTTGAACAACATACAGATTCAGGCGCCGCTTAGTCCTCCCCATTGATGCGGTTACTACAACCCTACCCATGCAGTTCACTCTATGCCCCGTGTAGCTTGTAAATCGTCTATCTGTTTTTAATAATCTAAAATTCGGTTTTATAGTGCGAAGAGTTTTATAATTAATAATGGCGCATGGGGCACCCGTATCAAGCTCCATCTGTATTTGCTTTCCATCGATATTTACGTGAAGCATTTTTCTGTCTACTGCTTTACATACATTAATGCTGTTCAGCTGCTGAACTGGTTCGAGCTCATCCTCTGAAATCTGGTCTAGTTTTGCCTTGCACACTTTTGCAATGTGGCCCAATTTTCCACATGAAAAACATTTGGAGCTACTGAATTTGCAGTCTTTTCTGCTGTGTTGGCCCCCACATCCGTAACAATTTGCGGATTTTTCTGTTGGCTTCTTGGTCAACTTTTCAGCATTTGCATTTCTTTTTGTTTTGACTGGTTCGTATCCCAGTTTAAACGTTGGTTCACTTGGCTGTTACCACTCTGTACACTTCAGATCTGTTGTTGCACTTTGTGTTAGTTCGATTGTGTGCGCAATTTCGTATGCCTCAGTAAAATTGTTTGGTTTTTTACTTATAACCTCATTGCAAATATAGCGTGACTCCACGCCATACAGTAACTGCTCTGTTAACATCCTATCCAAAAAGTCGCCATATTCACAATATGCAGCGCCCTTTTTTAAACGAAGTGCGTACTCGGCAATCGATTCGCCTTTTTCTTGCTTACTTTGTCTAAATTTGATACTTTCAGCATACTTGTTCCGTGAGCCCTCAAAATGGCGAATTAACACGGTTTTTATTTCATTGTATTTCAGCGAGTCAGACGTCTTTGGGCTAACAAGTATTTTTAGTGCGGCGTTCCGCTCTGCCCCATATGCACGAGTACGAATTTGTGTTGTTCCTCTTCTGGAACTTGGCTCAGCTGTAAGGCCCAATCTACGCGTGTGAAAAAATCCTGCACTGAGGATTTGTCTTCTGACTTTTATTCTGCAATACTAAACGGTGGCGGTTTGGTTGCTGCCCGCTGATTTGCATTTGCCGCAGCACTGTGGGACGCCCCCTCTACAGCCTCGCGAATTGACCCTGCCAATGCATCCATCACCCTCTTCAAATCTTCCGGTGTGAGGCTCATCTTTTTAATCCCACTTTTGACACCACTTTTGTATATGTATATTTACTCAGTTTATTTAATATGAGCGAATATGAACATTTCAATATAAAATGTGTTAAGTTAATACTAAAGAACAAAAAAGAATAAGCAAAAACAGAGGTGCCAAAATGATAGTAAATTAATTCAGTGTGTGGCGTTACCACTTCGTTTCATACATAACAATGGGATGATTCAAAGTTGGAAGAAAAGGCTGGTGGAGAGGTTTTCTGTCAGGAGCTCATTGTAAGCCGCAAGCTCAGACAGTAAAATCTCTGTAGTGACTTCCAAGCGAAAGTCGCAGCGATAAGAAATAATGTGGATGAGATGCTATCCAACGACAAGTGGTAGTTGAGGCTACTGTTGTGTGGGCGAACCGGTAAGAGAGTGTCTGACCTCGCTTGCTATTTCCACGGTGGCCACCGTGGTGTGGTGGTAGCGTGCTCCGCCCACCACACCGAAGGTCCTGGGTTCACGCTCCGGGCAAATCAACATCGGCAGTGATTTGGCAAGCGCACCAAGTATATTTTTGCCATTTAAAGCTTATCAGTGGAAACTCATTTGCCTTGTAGATGCCGTTCGGAGTCGACATAAAACATGTACATCCCGTCCTGCCAATTTGTAGAAGCAATTTAAAAACTCGACCTAAAATCTCTTCGGAGGCTATCCCACCTTACATTTTTGTTTTATTTTAAGACTAGAATTGTTGGGATTAGGGGCATGGTGATATCCCTGGAAAATGTTAGGCTGATCTCTTGCAGTTCCGCTTGCAACTTGCGATCCTTCTCGTTAAAAGTGTATGAAATACGGTCTGCAAAACTTGTTGTGTTATTCAAGGCTCATTCGTATTTGGCGGTTGGGGATCTGATGTGCCACTGCCCAATGAGAGTAGATGCTATACCTCTGAGTGTACTGGAAACCCAACCTGCTGCAGCTGCATTAAACTACAGACCTTTATGTCGTCCAACCTCACAGTGTCGAATACACACGGATCTAATCAGCGGAATAAAAATGGCCATTCGAGTATACGACATAATGTCTCAGCTACTAATCACATTTTCACAAAATCCGATGCTACCGTTCAGCACATCCTGACGCAGTTTCAAATATTTCAAAATAAACAGTGACCACATACTCCACTCTTGCTATTATAAATTGTTATCAACAAGCGATGACATCTGCTTGGTCTTCATTTACCCACCAGATATCTCCGCACAATTAAGATAAATATTTTCTTTGAATTTAAGCAGAAGAAATATTTGAACAATGTATGCAAAGCTTAGAATAAGTAAAGAAGTCAACAGAGCCTCCAAGAACGAGCTTTATTACCCACTTTCTTAACGAAGAGACCGCTTGAATTCGAAGAGAATAATTTATTGTCAATTTCAGCGGAGAATACCTCCAGTGAGAATGCTTTATTGGCAACTTCCCCAAAAGTGAACCCTCAGTGGCGAAACCACATACCCCCCCCCCCGATTAGCCCACTAGGGGGCCAACGCAAGGACAGGATATGAGGCCTGTAAACAATCACAACTGCTTTTCCTGCTCCTTGCGAGAAAAGTTTTTAAAAGCTACCATGATAGAGTCGCGCAAGTGATACACCGCCTCTTACAACCAGTATAACCTACCGCGGTCATATTCTAACCCCGAACCCGTAGAAAGAACTTTGTATAAAATATACATATAATTTTAGTTAGACTAGTCGGTATCGCAATGAAATGTTGCGATTTACCTTCGAGCAGATTTATGCCGAGCTTCTATTCCAATTTGAGTTGTGCTTCTTTTAATTTTCCTTTCAAATTGGTGTGACGGGGCCTACATGTTTTATGCCAACTCCGAGGCAGATGAATCTTCAATAACATTACCGCTGCTTAATTGAGTGATCAAATTAAGTGGCGTCAACGTTAGCCACATATCAGAAAACCAGCTCTAATCCTATAGTACTTTCTAAATTTTTTAATTCTTCGCAGTTCACACATACATGCACATATTAAGTACAATAATGTCGAATGCCAACAGTGAAGAAGCCTTCAATATACGTATCGGTTACTTGAAACCCGAAACTGAGGAAATTGCCAAAAATGAGCTGCGTGAAACGCCCGAGGTGAAGGAAGCCGCCATTAAGGAGCTACGTGAACTTTTACATGCCGCCACAGATATTAATTACAAGGACGATGATGAGTTTTTGGTGATATTCTTACGTGCTTGTCATTTCTATCCACAGAGTGCGCTTGAGAAGGTAAGTTCAAGTAGAAAGTATGTCTGTGGGAGGCAAACAAAATAATTAGTAAGTTAAACTCTAGTCTAGCTATTTAATAGAAAATAAACCCCCCAGCGGGTTAGGGGGTTAGAATATACCTGCGGTAGGTATGCCTGTCATAAGAGGCGACTAAACTACCGGAGTCAGGGGGTTTGTGTAGCGCAGCCCTTTCGGGTTGCCAGCGATATACATATCGTCTCCAAACCCAAGGTGGATCCTGTTTCATTAAATGCCAGGGCTCTGGCGACCCCGAACTTGTCATGGATCTAGAGGTGGGAGGGCGGAATGACCTAGAAGGCATGTGGTCATAACAATTCGTTCCAGAGATGGTCGGGCTTGGTACCTGAACGTACCGGATCTGCATCCGGCAAAGGACCATCAACTCGATAACACTCCCCAAGGCCTATCGCTACAACAACAACAACAACATAGAAAATAAACTAGTAATTAGATGAAAAAAACAATTCAAACTCGAAATTTTACGCAAATTAAAGCGTTTGTATTACGGTATGGTTAGAAATAATACTAAATATGGGTTACTCGTATAATCAAACATGCCAAACAGCTCTCGTACGCGAAGGTGAGCATTGTACGCACGTGTGTTTGCACCTACAATATTTAAAAAAAAATTTAAAGCACAAAAAAGTAATGCAAATAGCGATTATTTACTATTCTTTGTTTTCTTAGCACGTCAACACAGATATACAGTGGGCGGCAAAAGTATTGTCCATAAATGTATACATATACATTAGGGTGGTCGTTATAAATTTGAAAACAAAGGTCCAGTCTCTTTCCAACATTTTCACATATATATTTTGGTCACGATTGGAAACGGTTAAGACGTGTTGTACTGGGATCAAAGTTCGAATTGCCCTACGAAGAACAAAAGTGTATCATCAAACTGTGTCATCAAGATCCCGATACAAATTTAGCACGTAAATTCAAGAAAAAATTTCTGATCCTGATATTTATCTGCATCAATTTCGGCGGCCACCATAGTGTGATGGTAGCGTGCCTACCTACCACAACGTATGCCCTAGGTTCACACCCCGGGCAAAGCAACATGAAAATTTTAGAAATAAGGTTTTTCAATTAGAAGAAAATTTTTCTAAGCGGGGTCGCCCCTCGGCAGTGTTTGGCAAGCGCTCCGGGTGTATTTCTGCGATGAAAAGCTCTCAGTGAAAACTCATCTGCCTTGCAGATGCCGTTCGTAGTCGGCATAAAACATGTAGGTCCCGTCCGGTCAATTTGTAGGGAAAATCAATAGGAGAACGACGCAAATTGGAAGAGAAGATCGGCCTTAGATTTCTTCGGAGGTTATCGCGCCTTACATTTATTTATTTTTAATTTCGGATCCACAGAAAGGCTCTGTTGGTTACATAGATTTTTGACAGCTAACCCTTTTACACTTGGTTGTTCGATATTTGCCAACTATTTACCACACCACATAAATTTTTACTTTAAGTCTGAAAAATAATAGGCGTCAAAATTCCAAAATGATTGGATCACCTGATTTGTAATTGACTATCGCTATCTCATTCTGCATCTCTTTCTATCACCCGCTGAAGATATGCGCCACCATATTGAACACCGTGTCAAAACGCTAAAAAGTAGCCATATTGAACATCCTGTCAGGCAGTTGACAGATAAGATATCACACTTAGTTATCATTCACAATGGTTGCTGGTATCCAAAGCAACGGGTGGATACCATAGCAATCGGCGCGAGCGGCGGTAGTCATGCTTTTTCGCTTGATAGCCGGTCTATTTGATCGTGGCCAACGTGATTGACAAGCACTAGTGTGTTAGTTTTGTGAGAATGAGAAATGAGCAAGTTCGCGGAAGAAAAAGATTTTACGTTGCGGTTTATTGAAACCTACGGATGCTTACCAGCATTGTGGAATGTAAAGTGTGAAACATATTCCAACCGTTTTTTTTTTTTTATTTTCTTTCTTTTTTTCCACCAAAACAAATGCAGTTACAAGCAATAAAAAATCGTCATCCAATGACATGTTTACGTCCACACGCTACGAATTTTCAATACAACTGGCGCTTGATGCTTTCTGCTTGTGTGGTGGCGGGGCAAGCGACAATCACCCGATACGCACACAACCACCCATTGCTATGGTTACCAGCATAATTTTATGTACTGTTGCCAGCCAGCATTTGAGTTTACCGTGTTTAAGGCCGCGGCACAATGACTTTGTTCATATAGGTGCGTTTAACACAAGCTTATGAATTCCAATAACATCGCCACAATCAACCAAGATGTTGCGTTTGTAAATATGAAGGAACTCAGACTTGGCAATTGAAGTTTATTTCGGCAAGGCCCATTCACGTACAAAATTTCGCGAAGCACTGTTATAAACATTATCTCTATACAACAATAATACTTGCTAAGATATTTTGTGTCGTATTAATTTGTTATATTGCAATTTTTAATTGCGAAAAATGTTAGAAAAGTTACCAACCAGTGGATAAAATAATTGCACTTGCAAAGTGTGCCAACACCCTTAGCCAAAGCAAATGTCAAATTCTTCTTCTTATGATTTGCTTGCAACAAAATTTGGGAGTTGGCTACTTTTCCATATCAGATGGCGCCACTGTCGCCCAATCTACCGTTCTCCATAAAAATACGTGCAATCTACTCATGATGCATAAGCTTGTGTTAAACTCATCTATATGAAAAATTGCTTATGTGACGGAGCTATTGCACGATGAAATGTGCGTATAATGCCTGGTTTTTCAGTGCAAGTTTAAACTCTAGTTAAAGTTGACTAGAGTTTAACCTTGCCACTTTGTTCGATAACATACAATTTTGCTGCTCATCTCAGCTTAAGCCACCGAAGTGTTAGGGTTAAACTCTAGTCAACTTTAACTGGAGTTTAAACTCGCGCTGTGAAACCCGGCATAAGTTATACAAATTGTCTAAATTATTTGTCATACAAAATTTGACAGTTCATTTACACACTAGATAAATTTATACGTTTACACAATTTATAGCTAATTTATAAGGTTAAATGAGTCCCCCTAATTAGGAAACGTTTGTGAATAACAAGCACTCTTTCATGTGTACACATAGGTTGAGTGCTGCCAACTCTTATAGAACTGATCCGAATCGTTCCAGTAAGATCTGATCGTAATACAGCGCTGAATGGCTCATTGAAGCGCTCTTTATAGTATTGCCAACAAATTTCATTTTCTGACTTTCCATAGAGAAACCTTTATTATGATCCCTGTGTAGGGTTGCCAGACGTCCCGGTTTTAGGCGATTTGTCCCGGTGTCCCGTTCCAACCCTAAAATATCCAGGTTTTTAAAAAGCCATGACCCCTACCAACTATTTGGTTTGCTTATAATGTGTGCTCCAGCTAGTCTGAACCAACGACCGACTTTAAAAATTCTAGCATCGCTAGATAGTTGCACATTGCACAGTACACATATGTATATCGATTATCGATATTCTTCCTAATTAGCTAAAAATATATGACTGTTTAATTGTATTCTTTTATAGTTATGTAAAAAATGTTCCATTCACGAAACCTAGTATTTAAACATACATACATAGTTACATATATACCTACTTATGTATATGAACCACTTTAAAGATGAGGCGGCCCCCGTGGTGTGACGTTAGCGTGCTCCGCCATCCACACCGAGGATACGCCCCGGCAAAACAACACCAAAAATTTTTGAAACAAGATTTTTAAATTAGAAGAACATTTTTCTAAGCTGGGTCGCCACTCGGCAGTGTTTGGCAAGCACTCCGAGTGTATTTCTACCATGAAAAGCTCTAAGTGAAAACACATCTGCCGTGCAGATGCCGTTCAGAGTCGGAATAAAACAAATAGGACCCGTCCCGCCAATTTGTAGGATAAATTAAAAAGAGCACGACGCAAATTGGAAGAGAAGCTCGGCATAACATCTCTTCGGAGGTTATCGCGCCTTACATTTATTTATTTTTTTTTTTTTCTTTAGAAGTATTTATTTTGAATTGTAGTTGTGATTAGCTGTTTTAGAGTACCTGAAATGTATATCATTTGTTTATGGTTTTATTTTTGTGTTGTGTAAATAAAAAATAATACTTATGTGCGTAAATAAAAAGAAATGTTAATGGGTTTTGGTGGGGTGGGGGTTGGATGTATACATACATATCTTGAATTTTCAAAGTGTCCCGTTTTGCCCCAGGGGGACCTGGCAGCCCTATCCCTGTGCGATACCCTTTAACCCTTTTCAATCGGTACGCACATTTATATGTGACGATTTTGACCTCGGTATTACTGTTTGAGGTGATGAGACTAAAAAAAACAGGTTATTTAATTTATAGGAACCACCCTAATACACGTATACATATATGCTATTTGAAACAAAAATAAAACATTGAAACCTAACAGAGTTTGAAAAGACATTGGTCATACCATATATACATAAGTAAACTGAAACGTAGCTGGAATCAGTAGTGATGTCACAAAAAACTAACCAAAAGTCATTTCTTTGAGAAAGAAATAAAATCGATTTATAGCTGGTTCTGATCGGTTTTATGAAAAGTATCTCCCACCACTCGCTCATGTGCTACATACGTCGCCTGACTTTAAAGATACCCACTGGAGGAAGCTACAGACCTCTGCGCTCAGAACTACCACACCATAACGGAGCACAACGAAATGCTTAAGCCCCCATTACTGATACTTAGCATAGACTTGACTTGACTTGGCGTAAACTTGGCAACTTAGCCACGATTATACTCCACTTGGCGCATAAAATCTGGCATCATAATCAGCGTTGAAATTTATTTTTAAATAAATGTCAATTTGTATGACAAAATGTCAAAATGAAATGGAAACAAACAAATGGCATCTCAAAATGTAAACGTCACTTAGAACTTACATAGAAAATCAAAATTCAACAGACTTCTAAGTCAAGTTAAGTTTTGAGTAATCAGTAACATGCAATGTTTATTTAACAGAACTGTAAGTGACAGTTCGCAAGCCAAATCAAGTCTATGCTAAGTATCGGTAATGGAGCCTTTAACGGAGAGTTTCTTTTGAATTTCCAGAAACCTGGGCATCCAAACAGACAAGGGGCACATCTACGTATGCACTGTTAAGAGCTATTTAGTCTAAAAGAGACTGAGAAGATCTTCAACCTCATTCACGCAAAGCCTGTAAATTCTTATGCCGAGTTCTGCGCGGTAAACCCCATTCTAGGTGCTGAATAAGCAGATCAACCGAAACTGCTCTTCACTCTGTGGTACCTGATACATTGAAAGGTCGCTCAATCTCAATCTCAAGTACCCACTGGTGGCATTATTGAATATAGCAGGTGCCTTTAATAATGTTATCCGCAGGAAATCACTTCGATTTTAAAAAGCCGGTAAATCGACGCATGCCTTACTGAGTTTATCCATACACTGGAAATATTTCAAGAGGTATTCTTCACAACAAGTTACAAAATGTCGAATCGTATTCCACCCGAGATTGGCGGCGAAAGCATGGCTTTCAGCGATAAAGTCCACAATCTAAGGATCATGCTGCAACAACAACTTCGTTGTTATCATGTAAAAGAGCAATTGGTATCTTGTGGGGCTTTCCCCCCATACTAGTACTTATTTGGATTTATACAGCCATTGTACGCTCAATTCTAATCTATAGTATTCTGGCTTGGTGGCCGGCATTTAGAAAGGTCACAAGCTTCCATCACTTGCAATTAGCGACGCTCTTGCCTTCGCTCCGACGACAGTTGGAGAAGGAAGAAAGTTATAGTGCGATGATTTTGAGGCCCAATGCTCCAGTTTGAATGCCAGCACTCACAGATGTTTGCACTCTCATAGCAGCATTTCCTAGGAATTCCATATTGTGCATTCCAACGCGACAAGAATGGACAAATCAACAAATTATTTACCGATGGCTCTAAGTTTAACAGGAAGGTGGGGGGTAGTATCTCTTCACCGCACCTTGGACTAGAGATTTCCTTCGAATTCCTTTTTGTGTGCATCAAGCTGAATTGTTAGCAATACGCTGTGCTCTAAAACATTTTGATCCTGTGCCTAAAGACGACAAAGTCGACGACTGAATGACACAGATCTCTCAATGAGATTGCACATTATGAAATTAATATAGACACCAGGACACAGAGATATTAAAGGCACCTGTAGAGCTACTGAACTGGCCAGAAGCGGTACAACGTCCACATTCTTCCGATCTATCAAGGTTAAATTAGCCTTCCGATGATAAAGGACGCAATAACACTCTTCTGAACCTGAATAGGTCAGGTCTATCGTCACCGGTAGCGATTCTCACTGGTCCCTCTTCGATACTTAGGCACTCACGTCGCTAGAATGGCCATCTAAGCTTACGACTACTGCCGCAGCTGCTGATGTATTAGGAAGCAGCAAAACGTGCAGCGCCGTCTGTGTCACTGCCCGGCACTAAGTAAAAGGAGGTTGGCTGCTCTTGGTAAACCGTTTTTCAATGATATTTCGGAGGTATCCAAACTCAGAATAAGAGCGATTGATTATTAGTTGAACGAAGTGGTTCGTTGCGCGGTAGCTGATGCAGTAAGGGTTACTTACCATTTAGGGCATCACAATGGGCCCATTGGCGACCTTAGTGTCGGGCTGGGATGCAACTTCTTGGCCCAGTAACCAGTAACCCAACCTGGTGAAACTATAAAGCAATGTCCTTGAATCGATGCGCCAAGTGCTAGAGCTACAATGCAGTACCTCAAAATCGATTCGTTAGCCTGTATATCGGAAAAGAAAGGAAAGCTAAATTCAAGTGATTAGTAGCTTTTAACGTTAACCATAACAAAGTCAAAATACGAAGACAAGAAATCAGTATTCAGACTGACTCTAAGTATCAGTTGGTAAGTGGATGTCGATGATCGACGAAACTACTGTTTTATAGCGACTCTGGGGAGAGGTTGATAGTCGCTTAGGTCGGCAATTAACAAAAGCAACAGGGGAGATAAGTAATAAAATAACTTATTCAGAACAAAGCCTTATCGGAGCAGTTTGCTACTCTCAGAGGCTTTCCAATCACAAACCCCTGTTTTTATGTTCAAAAGGTCTTCTTCACTAAATTTGTTGTTGTAATGATAACACTGATCGATTGACGCATTACTGTGGTCACGTAATGTGAACCGATTTCTTGTAGACTGGCTACACTTCAAGCGATAAGGCTGACAAAGTTTATACAAATTGATTTTACACATACACAATGTATGATAACTCGCCAGAGTTAATCAAAGGTTAAATTTAGTTATATAATTCAAAACATATTTTCCAGATCCATTCAGATCACAACTGATCTACTTAATAGCTGTGTTTTTTTATACTCAGCTGAGCAGAGCTCACAGAGTATATTAATTTTGTTCGCATAACGGTACCCCGTAACGGCATAAACTAATCGAGATAGATATTGACTTCTATATATCAAAATGATCTGGGCGAAAAAAGAAATTCATTTAGCCATGTCCGTTCGTCCGTCCGTCCGTCTGTTCCTAAACACGATAACTTGAGTAAATTTTGAGGTATCTCAATGGAATTTGGTATGTAAGTTCCTGGACCTCATCTCAGATCGCTATTTAAAATGAACGAAATGGGACTATAACGACGCCCACTTTTTCGATATCGAAAATTTCGAAAAACCGAAAAAGTGCGATAATTCATTACCGAAGACGGATAGAGCGATGAAACTTGGTACGTGGGTTGATCTTATGACGCAGAATAGAAAATTAGTAGAATTTTGGACAATGGGCGTGGCACCGCCCACTTTTAAAAGAAGGTAACTTAAAAGTTTTGCAAGCTGTAATTTGGCAGTCATTGAAGATGTCATGATGAAATTGGGCAGGAACGTTACTCCTAAATTGGATGACGAACACGCCCACTTTAAAAAAAAAATTGTTTTAAGTCAAATTTTAACAAAAAATTTAATAACTTTACAGTATATAAGTAAATTATCTCAACATTCAACTCCAGTAATGATATGGTGCAACAAAATACCAAAATTAAAGAAAATTTCAAAATGGGCGTGACTCCGCCCTTTTTCATTTAATTTGTATAGAATACTTTAAATGCTATAAGTCGAAAAAATTTACCAATCCTTGTGAAATTTGGTAAGGCATAGCTTCTATGACGATAACTGTTTTCTGTGAAAATGGGTCGGTTTAAGCCACGCCCAGATTTTATACACAGTAGACCGCCTGTCCTTCAGCTCGGCCGTTAACTCGATAGTTTGAGCAAAAATCGATATATTTTTACTAAACTTAGTTCACATACTTATCTGAACTCACTTTTTCTTCGTATTAAAAATGAGCGAAATCCGACCATGACCACGCCCACTTTTTCGATATCGAAAATTTCGAAAAATGAAAAAAATGCCATAATTCTATACCATATACGAAAAAAGGGATGAAACATGATGATTGGATAGGTTTTTTGACGCAAAATATAACTTTAGAAAAAACTTTGTAAAATGGGTGTGACATCTACCATATTAAGTAGAAGAAAATGAAAAAGTTCTGCAGGGCGAAATCAAAAGCCCTTAAAATCTTCGCAGGAATACTGTTCGTGCTATTACATATACATATAAATAAATTAGCGGTACCCGACAGATGGTGTTCTGGGTCACCCTGGTCCACATTTTGGTTGATATCTCGAAAACGTCTTCACATATATAACTAAGGGCCACTCCCTTTTAAAACCCTCATTAATACCTTTAATTTGATACCCATATCGTACAAACACATTCTAGAGTCATCCCTGGACCACCTTTATGGCGATTTTTCGAAAGGGCGTCCACCTATAGAACTATGGCCCACTCACTTTTAAAATACTCTTTAATACCTTCCATTTGATACCCATGTCATACAAACACATTCCAGGGTTACCCTAGGTTAATTTTCCTACATGGTGATTTTCCCTTATTTTGTCTTCAAAGCTCTCAGCTGAGTATGTAATGTTCGGTTACACCCGAACTTAGCTTTCCTTACTTGTTACATCTATATACGTTTACGCTTAAACTTTATATAGACTGCTAAGCGTTAAACTTTATCGACTCTTCTCAAATTGCTGCGCATAAAATTAGTACTCCTAAATTTCAATACGCATTATACTCAAATGCAACTGAAATATGTGTCTATGTCTCACCTCTACACTAATTCTATTCATCGCAACCGATTCAGCTATAGGTTATACACAGCCATACAACAGAGGTTTGTGTCTCCGCTTTTCGGTACAACATGTTCTGTAGCTAGTTGCCGCTAGATGGGTCTCCTAAGCATTACCTAAGAGAGGATAAGCGTTTTTTACGCACAAACGTAGACGTATATACGCGTAAAAAAACCCCCGGCTAATATTCAACAAATCCAGTCTTGTTGCGAGTCGCTCAATCGGTAAATCGTTTCGTCATCTCTTCTTTGTATTACCTTTGATCAGCTGAAAATTCGAATTCCAAGCCCTTCTCTAGATCGAAGTGGAGCCGTAAGGCTTTCATTTCGCTGCACTACATTCATACCTACCAGGAATATCTTCTGTGTATCATCAAGTTGAAGCAATCGCACGGTAACATCGCTTGACTTAGAAAGGCGCGGAGGAGTCGTCTAAAGTTTGGAAGAAGAAACCTGAATTCAAGCATTGCTGAAAGTAGAGAGTTTCTATTGGTAAGGTCGATTTGATATCGACGAAAAGTTCAATGTGTAAAGTTAATATAAATTATAATCCCACTTGCCGCTTACATCGGAGAGCATTTGCAATAGCTGCGTAGTGTTCTTCTTGGTTTCTAAAGCAGGTTCGTTCGGCAAAGTTTTCTTGTGATACTGTGATCACCTTTTTATTTACGCAGGCATATATATATATGTGTGTGTATTGACTGCCATAAGATATTGGTTCAAGTCGTCTTTAGGAGCGCGTACAGTATGTATAACCAGGACAATGGAACTATACGTGTAATCGGTCACAACCTAGATATTTTCATACTAGAACATTTATGTTCATAAAACCATATTTCGGACCGTGGGGAGCACTTACATCCGCCGATAAATTGAAAAATGTTTCTTTGATATAGTCCTTTCCAAGAAGTTCGTCCACAGGAGTGAGTGAATATACTCAGCGGCCAAGTCTCTTCCCATCACAAATACGATAAAGAACTCATGGTATCGTCTCCTACCAATATTTTTACAAATGCCTAGTAAAGGCAGGGCTGACGCACATAAACCGCTCAGTCGTCAGTGGTCACTATGTTCACAATTCCACAACGTGTTTGCAACTTCATCTGTTCAATGAAAGCAAACACCTATCCAGATGCTTCTGAGGCTGTTGATAATATGAGCTTTGTCCATTTATACATAGCTTTGACGCTTCTTGTGGGTTGAATAGCCGCTACACGTTAACTCCTGACCCTTGACATGTTTTCCACAAAATAGCCTTGAAAATTGCAAATACCTTAACTTTGAAGACCGATAAGTGCAACCGGACACCATTGTAACCAGTACCAATTGTTGATGGAGTCCTGTGGCACTGCAAAAGGCACGGGAGACTATGCTGCAGCCCTTAGCAATATATACTTTGCTTTACACCATGCGGCGGACCTCGAGAGCATTTCCATATTTACAAACGAAGAGTCTGGGGAAGAGCAGCATTATATTTACATCCAGAGCTTAATCGATTGACAACAGTTAGCTCATCAGATGCTTCATGGTGCAAATGTCTGGGAATCTGAAGTCGGGTTAACCGCCAAGGCATAAAATATAAATCTAAGCTTAGTTTTAATTTTGTAGGCAAATCGAAATTTTGGCTCTTACGAGCACTTTAACCCGCCGGGCAGGGGCAACTTTCTGGCTACATTTGACGGCAAACATCATGAAAATATAATACTCTCATATTTACACGATGAAGTGACATAAGGACAACGACCAAAAGGTCAATTGACGATAATTGACCCTATGACCTTATGACCATTCTTTATTTGACTTTTTGCAAATTTGTGTGCCCTCTTATCGCTTGGGGAAAAAGACGATACCACATATAGCAACATAAGATAGGAAAGATTAGGCGCTTAATTGAATATGTTCTTCTTAAAGGAATCATGATCGATCCAACATCTGAAACGCAATTTTTTATTAAAAATTTTCACTAACATTCATTTGAATAAATAATACCTTTTCTTAAAAAATCCACGCTCGACCCAGTGAATTTGGTGAAAAAAATTGTTTCTTTTCATTCGATTGTACAAAAATATAGCGAAAACAATAAAACGTTATTGTAATTAAAAAGTTGTCACCATTTTAATACGTGGAAGTGCGAAACAAAATAATTGGCCTTATGGCCGTTTGAAAAAAAGAGTTGATGTTATCACGATTTCAAATTTGACGTTGTGACCATTTCATAACTTCCATTGACTTTGTGGTCAACTGATGTTATGGCCGTTAACCTTAAGTCACCACTCCTATTTACATACTTACATGGCGACTCTCTTATAAATAAAGATAAATGCAAGGTGCGATAACCTCCGAAGAGATTTTAGGCCTTGCTTCTCTCCAATTTTCGTCGTACTCCTGGTAATTTTCCCTATGAAGCCCGTGTTAAAGTTGACATAGTCATAACGCCAAAGTCATAACTATATTTTTGCTTATCCATATCAAATTTGCATCAGTTGTTGGTGCCTTAACCAAAAATCGTGAAAATTTCATAAAAATGAAGAAAACGCAAAAAATTACAAACATATACCACAAAAAATAAGTATCTTAGTCAAAACGTATACAAAACAATAAATATAAATCAACAAAAAGTTAATAAATTCTCCAACTCAAATATTTTTAGGTTATAGATATGGCGAAAAACCAAAAAGCAATTGGTTGTCTATGGTATGGTTATGGTTTTAGCGTTATGGTATGGCACCACTAATCGATTACATTGATTTCCATAAGGTTGGTTCGATCAGCTGTTTTATCTGGTTATGGTTAAGTCACCATTAACTGGCCCTTAAATTGGCCGGACGGGACCTACATGTTCTATGACGACTCCGAACGGCATCTGAAGGTCAGATTAGTTTTCAATGAGAAGTTTCATGGCAGAAATACTTTCTGGGTGTTTACGACATCGATTACAAAATTGTTGATGATACTTTGTCCGAGAGTTGAATCTAGCACCCTCGGTGTAGTAGGCGGAGCCCGCTACCGCTGGAGATATGTGACGAAATTGAGTAACCAAGTAAGCCCAATATGGCGTAGTGACCCCTATAAAGCTATCACACTACTGGGTATATATTGCTGCGTTGTACTAGAACCTCCACTTCTTTACTTGTCATATAAATCCATATATTCTCTTAATTGGCATACAGAACTCATCGCACTGCCAATAGTTAAGTTATTACGTACATTTGTTAAAAAATTTTGTTAACCCGTTGAATAGCCTTGTCAATAAGTTGCAAGGTAACTGTCGGTGTGTCAACAATATAGCTGACGTGAACTACATACAGATTCAACAAAGATGGCATTTAGAATATACATACGTACATACACATGTGTATATATAAAGTACATATATGTTTATATCTTTTAATGTCTCATTTGACCTAAACTTATGGAAGTTAGCAAGATTATTTAAAACTTTAAAATTATAAACAAAAATTGCATGCAAATTGAGGTCTTGGTCAAGAACAACATAAATATAACGTCAAATTGGCTTCCGCGCAGATGCAGTAACGCTACAAATAACAACAAAACAAGTAAGGAAGGCTAAGTTCGGGTGTAACCGAACATTACATACTCAGCTGAGAGCTTTGGAGACAAAATAAAGGAAAATCACCATGTAGGAAAATTAACCTAGGGTAACCCTGGAATGTGTTTGTATGACATGGGTATCAAATGGAAGGTATTAAAGAGTATTTTAGAAGGGAGTGGGCCATATTTCTATAGGTGGACGCCTTTTCAAGATATCGCCATAAAGGTGGGCCAGGGGTGACTCTAGAATATGTTTGTACGATATGGGTATCAAATTAAAGGCACTAATGAGGGTTTTAAAAGTGAGTGGCCTTTAGTTGTATATGTGAAGGCGTTTTCGAGATATTGACCAAAATGTGGACCAGGGTGACCCAGAACATCATCTGTCGGGTACCGCTAATTTATTTATATATGTAATACCACGAACAGTATTTCTGCCAAGATTCCAAGGGCTTTTGATTTCGCCATGCAGAACTTTTTCATTTTCTTCTAGGTGTCTCAACAATTTTACAAAGTTTTTTCTAAACTTAAATTTTGCGTCAAAAAACCAATCCAATCACCATGTGTCATCCCTTTTCGTATTTGGTATAGAATTATTGCATTTTTTTCATTTTCCGAAATTTTCGATATCGAAAAAGTGGGCGTGGTCAAAGTAGGATTTCGCCCATTTTTAATACCAAAATAAAGTGAGTTCAGATAAGTAAGTGAACTAGGTTTAGTAAAGATATATCGAATTTTGTTCAAGTTATCGTGTTCACGGCCAAGAGGAAGGACAGACGGTCGACTGTGTATAAAAATGGGCGTGGCTTCAACCGATTTCGCCCATTTTTACAGTTACAGTTACCGGCATAGAAGCTATGCCCTTAGCAAATTTTACAAGGACTGGTCAATTTTTGTTCGACTTATGGCATTAAAAGTATTCTAGACAAATTTTATGAAAAAGGGCGGAGCCACGCCCATTTTGATATTTTCTTTTTTTTATTTTGTTGCACCATATCATTACTGGAGTTGAATGTTGGCATAATTTACTTACATACTGTAAAGATATTCAATTTTTTGTTAAAATTTGAATTTAAAAATTTTTTTTTGTAAGTGGGTGTGTTCGTCATCCGATTTTGCCAAATTTTAGCACACATATAGTAACGTTCCTGCCAAATTTCATTATGATATCTTCAACGACTGCCAAATTATAGCTTGCAAAACTTTTAAATTACCTTCTTTTAAAAGTGGGCGGTGCCACGCCCATTGTTCAAAATTTTACGAATTTTCTATTCTGCGTCATAAGGTCAACCCATCTACTAAGTTTCATCGCTTTATCCGTCTTTGGTAATGAATTATCGAACTTTTTGGTTCTTCGAAATTTTCGATATCGAAAAAGTGGGAGTGGTTATAGTCCGATTTTGTCCATTTTAAATAGCGATTTCATTAAGATGCGTCAAAATTTACTCAAGTTATCGTGTTTACGGACGGACGGACGGACGGACATGGCTAAATGAACTTCTTTTTTCGCCCAGATGATTTTGATATATAGAAGTCTATATCTATCTCCATTAGTTTATGCCGTTACGGATTACCGTTATGCGAACAAAATTAATATACTCTGTGAGCTCTGCTCAGCTGAGTATAAAAGTAGCTTCCGTTCAACAAGCAAATGTTTGCACAATAACAACATTTATGACTCAAAATGATTTCATAAACGTCATAATTTTTTTTAATAGATAAAAAACTGTTTAACCACCGCCCATTAATTGCGGGAAAACACGCAGGCATATATTCAATAAAAAGTTGGCTTTTTATCTATAAAAACAAAAATTGTTATCAAACTTTTATTTATGGCCTGCGAATTAGTTAACATTTATCAAAAATGGTCAATGGTCAATGCTTAATTGCTTTGCTTAAATTTTGTGGAAATATATAAACACCTTTTGTAAATGGGGCATTCCATGTCACAAAGTTTTTTAATAATTTTTTTCTCTCCAGCAAATCGGGAGATAGAATTTTTTTAATGAAATTAGCGAGGAATTACAAAATTTGTACACGGTGATGGTTTCTGGGACATGTTTTGCTGAATTTCACTTCTTCATCAGCTAGCTTTTTGGGAGTTGGGTTTTGAGCTCGAACCCTCCAACATTCATACTTGATACTGGTGTAGAGGCAGATGCCTCTATCCACTCAATAATTTCAATGTCGCGCTGCCCGCTTTGTAATTTGTCTCTAAATGTGCTTTTTTCCTGCTCTTACTTTTCTACACAATCAGTTACATATGTATGTCCATTAGGGAGGAGTGATACCCTATAGATTTTTGTTTTATACTCAGTTGAGCAGAGCTCACAGAGTATATTAAGTTTGATTGGATAACGGTTGGTTGTACAGGTATAAAGGAATCGAGATAGATATAGACTTCCATATATCAAAATCATCAGGATCGAAAAAAAATTTGATTGAGCCATGTCCGTCCGTCCGTTAACACGATAACTTGAGTAAATTTTGAGGTATCTTGATGAAATTTGGTATGTAGGTTCCTGAGCACTCATCTCAGATCGCTATTTAAAATGAACGAAATCCGACTATGACCACGCCCACTTTTTCGATATCGAAAATTACGAAAAATGAAAAAAAGCCACAATTCTATACCAAATATGAAAAAAGAGATGAAACATGGTAATTGGATTGGTTTATTGACGCAAAATATAACTTTAGAAAAAACTTTGTAAAATGGGTGTGACACCTACCATATTAAGTAGAACACAATGACAAAAGTTCTGCAGGGCGAAATCAACGCCCTTGGAATCTTGGCAGGTATTACATATATAAATAAATTAGCGGTATCCAACAGATGATGTTCTGGGTCACCCTGGTCCACATTTTGGTCGATATCTGGAAAACGCCTTCACATATACAACTACCACCACTCCCTTTTAAAACTCTCATTAATGCCTTTAATTTTATACCAATATCGTACAAACACATTCTAGAGTCACCCCTGGTCCACCTTTATGGCGATATCTCGAAAAGGCGTCCACCTATAGAACTAAGCCCCACGCCCTTTTAAAATACCCATTAACACCTTTCATTTGATACCCATATCGTACAAACATATTCTAGAGTCACCCCTGGTCCACCTTTATGGCGATATCTCGAAAAAGCGACCACCTATAGAACGAAGACCCACTCCCTTTTAAAAATACTCATTTACACCTTTCATTTGATACCCATATCGTACAAACAAAGTCTAAGTTGCGATACCTCGAAAAGGCGTCCACCTATAGAACTAAGGCCCACTCCCTTTTAAAATACTCATTGGCACCTTTCTTTTGATACCCATATTGTACAAACGCATTCTAGAGTCACCCCTGGTCCACCTTTATGGCGATATCTCGAAAAGGCGACCACCTATACAACTACCACCACTCCCTTTTAAAACCCTCATTAATCCCTTTAATTTTATACCCATATCGTACAAACACATTCTAGAGTCACCCCTGGTCCACCTTTTTGGCGATATTTTGAAACGGCTTCCACCTATAGAACTAAGGCCCACTCCCTTTTAAAATACTCATTAACACCTTTCGTTTGATACCCATATTGTACAAACGCATTCTAGAGTCACCCCTGGTCCACCTTTATGGCGATATCTTTGAAAAGGCGACCACCTATACAACTACCACAACTACTAAAACCCTCATTAATACCTTTAATTTGATACCCATATCGTAAAAACAAATTCTAGGGTCACCCCTGGTCCACCTTTATAGCGATATCTCGAAACGGCGTCCACCTATGGAACTAAGGATCACTCCCTTTAAAATACTCATTAACACCTTTCTTTTGATACCCATATTGAACAAACAAATTCTAGGGTCACCCCTGGTCCACCTTTATGGCGATATCCCTTTATGGCGTCCACCTATGGAACTAACGATTAAAAAAAAAAAAAATGTAAGGCGCGATAACCTCCGAAGAGATCTAAGGCCGAGCATCTCTTCCAATTTGCGTCGTGCTCTTCTTGATTTTCCCTACAAATTGGCCGGACGGGACCTACATGTTTTATGCCGACTCCGAACGGCATCTGCAAGGCAGATGAGTTTTCACTGAGAGCTTTTCATGGCAGAAATACACCCGGAGCGCTTGCCAAACACTGCCGAGGGGCGACCCCGCTTAGAAAAATTTTCTTCTAATTGAAAAACCGTATTTCTAAAATTTTGATGTTGCTTTGCCCGGGGTGTGAACCCAGGGCATACGGTGTGGTAGGCGGAGCACGCTACTATCACACCACGGTGGCCGCCGTGGTGGTGGAACTAACGATTACTCCCTTTTAAAATACTCATTAACACCTTTCTTTTGATACCCATATCGTGCAAACAAATTCTAGAGTCAACCCTGATCCACCTTTATGGAGATATCCCTAAATGGCGTCCACCTATAGAACTATGGCCCACTCACTCATAAAATACTCTTTAGTGTCTTTCATTTGATAGATATGTCATACAAACACATTCCAGGGTTTCCCTCGGTTCATTTTCCTACATGGTTATTTTCCCTTATATTGTCACCATAGCTCTCAACTGAGTATGTAATGTTCGGTTACACCCGAACTTAACCTTCCTTACTTGTTTTTTTTTTTTTGTAATGACCTAGCAATGAAAAGTTTTCTTTATAAGAATTAACCAAAACCACCAAATATTATTTTCGTAGGATGGCGTTTTGAGGTGCCCCCAGCCCCAAGAAGTTGAGCAAAATAATCGCGATTTTACAAAGCTCATTACTTACATATTTATTTTATTTCTTTTTTAATATACATACATAATTTTAATAAAATAAAATTTAAAACTAAAAACGACAAATTTTAAATGGTGTTCTACAGTTTTTTGTTGATAATAGTATGTTTCTACTCAAGTTTATAAGTAAGAGTTTTACAGGCACATTGGAAACATGGAGATTCGGGTATTAGCGAGCTTTGGGCAATTTTGGTCGTAGAGCTTTTGTTTAGCTATATTTTATTAAAATAATTTGTTAAAAATAAACGATTGTGAGCACACAAAAAAAATATATGTGTACTATGGCACTATTGTGAATATTTGCACTGCATTACCGGCAGTTGCTACCATACGTCAGATGCCATAATTTATTGATAGAACAGCTGATTTCTGTTGATATTTGATAAGAAACTTTCCCTTCAAAAAACGCGAGTACTCTATAAATAATGTAAGGAATACTCCTTTGGGAGTATAGGACTGCTCCAAATCTAATCTGTGTTCATACAAAAAATGTGGTCCAATTAACATTGCGATGTCCTAGGAGAGGAGTAGGTGATCCCACTCTCGCTTTGTTTGTGAGTATTCCATAGAGTACATACGTGAGAGTACATTCCAAAGTACTTTCACTGTAGTACTCCATGGAGCACCCACAGAGGATCATATGCCAAAGTACTAAAGAGGAATTGTGTTGTCGGAAAGAATTATCAGAGTGAATTTAATTTAAAATGAAAGTAAATGAAGAGGGGCAATACAACTTATATATTTTATACTACGAATATTCTTATGTTATTTAGCATTTGCGTGAATAAAGAAAATAATATTTCTCTTTACTATAGTATGCATACATAAAAGCAGTGCGCTGTTGCATTTTATCAGAGTTGCCAACGTTAAATTTTATTATCAGTTATTTGTATGCAATATATTACTTTTGGTAACTCTGTTCGATCGTCATCGTGTTGGGATCACGGTCGTTAAAAAACGATCAATGATCGGGTGATGGTGGTCCGCAAACGCATTGCAAAGGAGTATTGTTAGAGTACTCCAACATGAAGAAAATGGAACACGTAATCCAACAATTTTTGCAGGGTTTATATTGGTTGCGCAAGATGCGCACGGGTCCGGCTCGTATGTTTTTAATCGAAATTGTGTGGAATATTTTCGGGCGCGTTTAACAGAACTGTGATTAGTAACATAGGATAATTTGTTTTAGAGATGCGTTATTAGCAATGCTTCCGCTGTTTTTTACATTTCGAGATTTTTTCAGTGTTCTCTTGTTTAAGGCCGTGGTTAAAAATTGTCAAACCTTTTAGTTATTTTCTTAACTATTTGTTTTTTGATAAAAAAAAATGCAAAAACAATTCTATTGTTTCTTGATTTCAAAGTCTAAACAAAAAACGAAAACATGAATCTCACTTTCTTACTTACTTAATTGGCGCTTAACCGTTTAAACGGTTACGGCCGTAAAACAAGGCGCGTCAGTCGCTTCTTCTCTTTGCCAAGCGGCGCCAATCGGTTACACCAAGAGAGTTTAAATCGTTTTCCACCTGGTCCTTCCAGGTGAGTGGAGGCCGTCCTCTACCCCTGCTTCCATAGGCGGGTTCCCATAGAAACACTTTCTTGGTCGGAGCGTCAACTTCCATTCCCATAATATGGCCTAGCCAGCGCAGCCACTGCGTTTTAATTCGCTGGACTATATTGATGTATGCGTAGAGCTCGTACAGCTCAGAGCCGCTTCATCTGATGTCATGGTCCATGCTTCTCCACCATATAGCAGGACGGGTACGAAAGTGACTTGTAGAGTATGATTTTCGTATGCCGAGAGAGGACATTACTTTTAATTTGCCTACCTAGTCCAAAGTAGCATTTATTGGCAAGGGTAATTATTCGCTGGACTTCAGAGCTGATGTTGTTGTTAGTGTTGATGCTGGTTCCCAAATAAATGAAGTCTTTTACTATTTAGAAATTATGGTTGCAAGAACATAGATCTCAGTAGAAATAAAAATAATTTTCGTTTTTTCTATTTTTGATAACTCCTGCTTTCGGAAATACAAATTTTAAGTGTAGACTCTTAGGATATTAAATATGGTTAGTTTTCAAACTTTTCAAATTTTTATACTCAGCGTGCTAGACTTCCATATATCAAAATCATCAGTATCAAAAAAAAATTTGATTGAGCCATGTCTGACCGTCCGTCCGTCCATCTGTCCGTTAACACGATAACGTGAGTAAATATTGAGATATCCTCACCAAATTCGGTACACGAGCTTATCGGGACCCAGAATAGATTGGTATTGAAAATGAGCGAAATCGGATGATAACCACGCCCACTTTTTATATATATAACATTTTGGAAAACAAAAAACCTGATTATTTAGTAAATAATACACCTAGAATGATGAAATTTGACATGCGAACTGATATTAAGACCCTTGATAAAAATTTAAAAAAAAAATTTTAAATGGGCGTGGCACCGCCCTCTTGTGATAAAATGAATTTTACAAATATTATTAATCATAAATCAAAAATCGTTAAACCTATCGTAACAAAATTCGGCAGAGAGGTTGCCTTTACTATAAGGAATGCTTTGAAGACATCGGTTAAGGGCCACGCCCACTTTTATATAAAAGATTTTAAAATGGTGGTGGACGAATAAAATAAGCTATGTCTTTGCAAAAAAGATTTTTATATCAATGGTATTTCATTTCCTAAGTGGATTTATAACAATAAATAGGAAAAACTTCAAATTTAAAAAATGGGCGTGGCACCGCCCCTTTTATGACTAAGCTATTTTTTGGTGTTTCGGGAGCCATAACTCGAAAAAAAATTAACGGATCGTAATAAAATTGGGTACACGCCCCCATTTATATAAAAGATTTTTAAAAGGGTCGTAGACGAAAATAATAAGCTATAACTTAGCAAAAAATAGTTTTGAATCAATGATATTTCACTTATCAAGTTTTATTGTAAGAGGAAATGGGGAGACATTTTTTTTAAACGGACGGTGCTACGTGTTATGTAGAAAAGAATTTATCTGAAATGAAATGTACAATTGTAGCTCACGCTGAGTATATAAAGTTCGGTTACACCCGAACTTAGACACCTTTACTTGTTTTTATTTAAAAATTTGGGAAAAACTTAAGTAATATGACCTCAGGCCGCACAAAGCGACAGCTGTCTCGATTATACCTTGTAAATCTCTTTAAATTAGTGGGAGTGGCAAACCAGTTCTTAAAATGAGCCACCAACAACAAAGCGTAGATTTTGTACAAACTAACACACAAAGTATGACTGTGCAAATATTAAATCTATGTTAGAAATCAATTGGGAACAGTTGCACAGAAACAAAGGCATGGCTTTGGTTGAATGTATTTGTCAACAGATCAACCACTGCAGGTAACCGGGTTCGGATCCAGAGCAGTTCTTTAAATGAAGCACCAACAACAGAGGCATGGATTTGGTACAAGCTAACATACAAAGTATAGGTGTCCAAAAAGAGTAAATCTATGCAAAGAAGGCAATTGGGAAAAGTGTTCTAATTTTTCTTACAAACTCCGAACGCACAGTGGTCGGTTCCATAGGCCAAAAATAAAAAAATCAAAGTGAAAACTTTTCTTTTTTGTTTTTAATGGTGAGTTCAATTTATACTTATTATTAAGAATTCATGAGCTTAACACCGGCCTATAATAATTGAATATTTAATTATTATGTGTTTCTAAGAGAATCTGCAGATTCCACTTATCCAACTTCCCGGAGATGATACGAGGAAGATAATTAAGTTTGAGAAGCGCTTCAAAATAGAGCTGGGGAACAAAAATGTACGTGGGACACCTCCAGGAATGAAGCGCTTCACCAGGAACACACTATAATATGGTACACCGATGGCTCGAAGACACTGGAGGGCATAGGAGAGGGGATCTTCGGGCCCCGAACCAAAATATCCCTACCACTCGGAAAATATCCGAGCATCTTCCAGGCCGAAGTTGTCGCCATAAGCCGGTGTGCAGAGATAAATTTACAGCTATACTCAGCGACAGTCAGGCTGCACTCAAGGCATTATCTTCGGTTGAGATTAAATCATCAACAGTCCTTGAGTGCGTGGAGAGGTTAAACAATCTAGGAGTCAATAACACCATCCGTCTGGCATGGGTACCTGGACACAGAGGAGTGGATGGTAACGAGCGAGCGGACGAGCTTGCCAAGTTGGCAGCGGCCGGAAATCCAATAGGACCCGATCCTATGGTGCCAATAGGGTCACATACAATAAGGGAGGACTTATCTTCGGTTGAGATTAAATCATCAACAATCCTTGAGTGCGTGGAGAGGTTAAACAATCTAGGAGTCAATAACACCATCCGTCTGGCATGGGTACCTGGACACAGAGGAGTGGAAGGTAACGAGCGAGCGGACGAGCTTGCCAAGTTGGTAGCGGCCGGAAAGTCAATAGGACCCGACCCTATGGTGCCAATAGGGTCACATACAATAAGGGAGGACTTTATATAAAAGGAGGCGTGCCTCAGAGAACAACACTGGCGCGAAAGTCCAGGACTTCGGCAGGCAAAAGCACTAATAGGAGGGTACAACTCGAAGCGATATAAGGCTATGATTAACCTCCCAAAAAGTAGCCTTAGGATTGTAACAGGTATACTCACAGGTCACTGTAGGCTAAAGAGCCATATGCATAAATTGTGCATATCAGCTAGTAGCCTCTGTCGATTCTGTGATGTCGAAGATGAGTCTGCAGAACACATCCTGAAGGAATGTGAGGCAGTCGCGAGACGAAGACTTAGAATCCTAGGATCATCCAAACTAGAAAATAGTCACATACACTCTCTGAAGCCGGGAACCATTCTGGATTTTCTCAGAGAACTCGGCCTGGATGAAGTAAAAGAATAGAAAGAGAATTGAGGGCACAATAGGCCAATAGGTCGCAGTACTTAACCTCACAACATCTATCTATCTATCTTTTCTAACAGAAACTGAAAATAAGGAAAGAAACATTTACTGGCATATTGCCATGGTACCATTTCGAAAACCGCCACGTAATCATCATCAGGCAATTTCGTAATGTTATCAAAGGTTTCACCGATCTGTGTGAAATTGGTATAAGTGTCTTTAGCTTCTTGTGTTTTTTTTTTTATTATTTAAAATTTCACCAGTGCCTTTATTAATGTTTATTTGCACAAATATTTCAATTTCAGCTAAAGTTTTAGTTGGGTTCTTCACCGATCCTCACGTTGGGACTTATTATTAGTCAAAGTTTTAAGATTTTTAATATCAGTTGCCACTTTCAGCCACTAACTATGTTTTACGACATTTTTTTGATAGCATCACCCTGATAAATTATTATCGTATGTTATATGTGCTCCCCCAGGCCCGGGGTTTCTAAGGGGGCCCGCGATTTAGAGGTACTAGGACATTTTTTTTAATTCGGGAGAGTCGTTAGTTGTTCCATGTGCAAAAGCAACGAATATTGATAATGACTTTTTGCCTGGGCCTGAGGAGACAATAAAAACATCAAACAAATATGTGTTTCTCAGGGGGCCCGCGATTTAAAGGTAGTAAGAAATTTTTTTTAATTCAGGAGAGTCGTTAGTTGTTCCATGTGCAAAAGCAACGAATATTGATAATAGGGGGACTCATGATAGCATATAAACTTATAAGGTGTAAAATTATATCCATTTACACACGCGGTTATATGAACGCACCTAGTAATACTCTTGATAAACTTGATTGTTTTTCAGCTGTATTATTTCCAAAAAAATTTTTTTGATTGTTATACAAATTAAAAAATACCAAGATTAAGTGAAAAATCAAAACTAAAACGCCTTTACTTGCTGATGTCGGAGATTTTTGATGAAAATGCCGTCTGTAATGTCTGCAAGGTTGCATTCCTTTGAGTTTACCGCGTTTACACAATGAAATGTGCGCGTAAATTTATACAAATTGTGTAAATGATTTTTCATACAAAATTTGACAGCTCGTGCGTAAACTAGATAAATTTATACGTTTACACACTTTATAAGGCATTTATACGGTTACATGAGTCCCCCTAATGACTTTTTGGCTGGGCCTGAGGAGATAATAAAAACATCAAACAAACATCTGTTTCTCAGGGGCCCGCGATTTAGAGTTACTAAGACATTTTTTTTTTTAATTCAGGAGAGTCGTTAGTTGTTCCATGTGCAAAACCAACGAATATTGATAATGACTTTTTGCCTGGGCCTGAGGAGACAATAAAAACATCAAACAAATATGTGTTTCTCAGGAGGCCCGCGATTTAAAGGTAGTAAGAAATTTTTTTTTATTCAGGAGAGTCTTTAGTTGTTCCATTTGCAAAACCAACGAATATTGATAATGACTTTTTGCCTGTGCCTGAGGAGACAATAAAAACATCAAACAAACATGTGTTTCTCAGGGGGCCCGCGGTTTAAAGGTACTAAGAAATTTTTTTTAATTCAGTAGAGTCTTTAGTTGTTCCATGTGCAAAAGCAACGAATATTGATAAAGATTTTTTGCCTGGGCCTGAGGAGACAATAAAAACATCAAACAAACATGTGTTTCTCAGGGGGCCCGCGATTTAGAGGTACTAAGACATTTTTTTTTTTAATTGAGGTGAGTCTTTAGTTGTTCCATGTGCAAATTTTAAGCCAAATTTCAAAAGCAACGAATATTGATAATGAAATGTATGTTTACATGAATCGGAAATCTAAAAGTTTTCGTGGTGACACAATACCACCAACTCTGTATCAAAGCCCAGATTATTTAAACGACTTCGATATCGATACCGTGAATAATGAGTTTTTGCGATCTGAAGAAGTCAACGAAATAATTCGTCGAGGTCATTAAAAGTGTCCTGTTATTTTTCCACGTGATTGTAATTACGAGGCATTTCCTACCTCGTTGTTAAACAGAATCTTGCCAAATGGAGAGAAAGTGGAGTGTGACTGGTTAGTGTGGAATGCCAATAGCAATGCTTTTTATTGCCTACCATGTCGTCTATTAAGCACCAATACTTTAAATCGACTTAAAATTTATTCTGCGGATATTCGAAATTCCAGGTATGGAAGAAGCTATAGGATAAACTGCCATCACACGAAAATACTCAAGATCACATTAAATGTTATATTAAATGGCGATCTTTAAAGGCTAAAGTTGATACACTTATCAATGAACAGCTAATCACTCAAACTCAAAAGTGGAAAGAAATTTTATAATTATAATTTTGGCCACTATTTTATTTTTGGGTGAAAGAACCCTAGCTTTCAAAGGCCAAACGGTGGACATTTTTTGGGCATCTAAGATCTCATAACCCATTATGATCCGATACTTAGAGATCATTTGGAGAAAGTTAGGATTTCCCCAGACATTCAGAACGAGTTTATAGAAATTTGTTCAAAGCACGTGAGGGAAACTATATTAGATCAAGGCAAGAAAGTCAAGCATTTTGCTGTTTCGCTGATGCTACGCCTGATGCTAGTCACGTTGCCTACGTTCATTTTGCGCTAACTCCATTTCAATTCGAAAGCAACAAATTTTACAATTCAAGAACGGCTTTTGGCTTTCGTGAATTGTAACCAAAAAACTGGTCAGAAAATCGCTGATTTAATTTGCCATATTCTAGGTAAACATGAAATCCCAATAAAAGATTGTCGTGCACAAGGGTACGACAACGGCCCCAATATAAAAGGAGCTTCAGAGCACTACGTCACATTATCGACAAAAACTCGAATGCTGATTACTCGCCTTGTGCAACCCACAGTCTCAATTTATGTGGTGTTGATGCTGCAGAATGTTCTACGGCTGCAAATACTTTCTTCGGAGTTGTACAAAAATGTTTTACTATTTTCAGCAGCACTCCACTATTTTCAGCAGTACTCCTGAAAAAAAATGTACCGAGCTCTCTCATAGTCTTTCAGCCAAAAGCGAAATTTGACTGCGCAAGCATACGGAGATGTTACCGACATTCTCAAGTACATCAACAAGTTCGAATGTATATTGCTGTCCTCAATTTGGTTCAAAATACTGACTACCATTAATGAAAGAAACGTGGTCCTCCAAGCTAGAGACGCCACCATAGATGTTGAGGTTCGACATCGAGATGCCTTATTAGCTGATTTGAAGTTGATCACGAACCAATGGGAAACAATTTTAAACGAATGCAAAACCCAAAAAACGTTCTGAAGATAATTTAAATGAGATGATTACGGACGATTCAGAGTCTGATTTTAAAAA
Source organism: Eurosta solidaginis (assembly GCF_040869045.1). NCBI lineage: Eukaryota > Metazoa > Arthropoda > Insecta > Diptera > Tephritidae > Eurosta > Eurosta solidaginis. The sequence continues at coordinate 242,332,643 of NC_090320.1, forward strand.
CAATACATTGCTTGTGATCGTTGATTCGGTAATCACTGGCATTACTGAACGATTTGCAGCTATGAGAAATTTGAGCGAGACGTTTTCCTCTTTGTGGCAATTAATTTGTAGAAAAGTACAAGTCGGACATTTCTCAAAGCTTAGAATGCGATATAATTCACTTGAAACACATTTACGTTGCAAATTTTAATAAAGGTCTGTCACCATCGGAATTGCTAAATGCCATCTACATATGTAGGTTCAAAATCTGTATACGATTTTCTGCAACATTTGTGTTGTTTTACGTATCTTTTGCACTATACCTGTCACTGTAGCTAGTGCAGAACGTTCCTTCAGCGTCCTTTCAAGAATCAAAAACTTTCATAGATCGTGTTCATATCAAGAGCGAGTTTAAGGACTTGCCACGCTTTGTGTTGAATCCGTTTTAGCAGGACAATTAAATTTTGATATTATTATAAAAAAAATTTTGCAGCGAAAAAAGCAAGAAAATCCACTCTTTGATATCCGAACCTTCTATATTGAATAATTAAAATTTATAATCATCATTAAATTTATCAGAAATGTATTAAAATATTACCAAAATAACTACAAAAGATTATTTGAAACAATATGTGGTTGTTAAAAAAGAATTTTATTTCTACGTTACAATAAAATAGTATAAACAGTAAATATTCTGTGTTAATTTTATTTTCAGCTCTTAGTCCAAAAATCATTTAGTTGATGTGGCAAATATTCTTTTTGATGTAATCCATCAATAATGATTCATGAATGAGACATCATCAATTCAAATTAATCAAATGTATTATTGGTTCTTTTATAGGGGGCCCGTAAATTGTTTAGTCCCGGGCCCGGTTTTTTTCTCTACGGCCCTGGATACAATAACTTTAAGGATCATAGTCTTTATTTTGCTTTTAAACTATATGGATAATGTTTTTTATGTTTTTTCATAATTTAAAAAAAAATTATAAGTTATCTGTTGATTTTCTTTATACAATTTGACCAAAATATTTAAGCCTTAAAAATCGATCACGCAAAATCCATCGGTAGGTTGAGTTGTCACGGAATGCCCCACATTAAAGTATTTGAGTTATAAAAAATACCTAAGCCCGATGCGACTTTAAATAAGAATTAAACTTGAACTTACCACTATGGCTCTTTAAACTAAGATGAAGAATGTAATATTGTATTAGGTTGGGCTGGTTAAGACAAAATGACACACTAAGTCTAGTTTGTATTGGTATCTATTACTTATTATTGTCCCCTACTGTTGCAGAAAAATGTAAGACTTGCTGCATTAAGACTTCAAAATATTTCTGAGTTGAAGATTGAAGGTTATAAGAAATTTCATGGGAAATCCCATTTTGCAACTACGTAATGTAATGGCTCTTGTACTCAGAATGTAACATATCTTTGAGGTATCCATTGTGGACAGAACTCTTTGGGTCCCAAAGTTTGGGAAAAAGGGAATCGATATACTGATCTTAAAAACGGAAACTGGTATCTACGGGGATGCTCACCATTTTTTGGCAGAAATCCATACACTAGAAGTTTGCGGTAAAGAATGCCTACAAATAGGTTTTTACTCGAGTAATATCCTCATTATGCCAGACAGCCTCGCAGTTCTACACAATTACTTCTATATTAGTGGATGAATGCATTGTAGTCCTTAATGATCTGGGAGCCAAAAACAAGGTTTTGTTAGGATGGGTTCCCGGGTATCAGGGAAATGAAGGTAATGAACGGGCAGACTACCTAGCCAAGCAGAGCCCTGCTATGGACTCACAAAGGCACACACTATGAAAACCATAAGTAGTAGTAGTAGGAAATCAAAGCAGTTGATACAATAGTGAACTGAATGTCCAGGACAAAGACAGGTCGAATTGTTCACACTACCAGCAACGACAGTATTAGACAAAAATCACTAATCCAAATCAATCTCATGTTTTGTGCGTTGGAGGATTAAACGCCGGCTCATATTCTCTACGGATACGTTGCTCTGGCAAGGTAGAGCCTGTTGTTGTTGTTGTTGTAGCAAGAAAAGCCATCGATCATTTCAATATTAACCTAACCTTTCTGAGAAATTTTAAAGAACAAGTGCTAAAAGAAAAAATGGATACCCAAAAGGATTTCTTCGTTAGAACCGTTATTTTTTTTTTTCATCTACTTCAAAATCGTTCTCCACTTCCCCGCCAACTATCATAACGTAACATATAACCTATAATGAGTTTACAGGCGTTAAGCCTTTTTATTCCTTTGGTAAAAGAGCTCCCTATAGGAATTTATAGTGTTCTGTTTTGTTTTCAAGACTAAACAAGTAAGGAAGGCTAAGTTCGGGTGTAACCGAACATTACATACTCAGTTGAGAGCTTTGGAGACAAAATAAGGGAAATCGCCATGTAGGAAAATGAACCTAGGGTAACCCTGGAATGTGTTTGTATGACATGGGTATCAAATGGAAGGTATTAAAGAGTATTTTAAAAGGGAGTGGGCCATAGTTCTATAGGTGGACGCCTTTTCGAGATATCGCCATAAGGGTGGACCAGGGGTGACTCTAAAACGTGTTTGTACGATATGGGTATCAAATTCAAGGTATTAATGAGGGTTTTAAAAGGGAGTGGCCCCTAGTCGTATATGTGAACGAGTTTCGAGATATCGACCAAAATGTGGACCAGGATGACCCAGAACATCATCTGTCGGGTACCGCAAATTTATTTATATATGCAATATCACGAACAGTATTCCTGCCATGATTCCAAATGCTTTTGATTTCGCCCTGCTGGAATTTTTCATTTTCTTCTACTTAATATGGTAGGTGTCACACCCATTTTACAAAGTTTTTTCAAAAGTTATGTATACCTTGCGTCAAAAAATCAATCCAATCACCATGCTTCATCCCTCTTTTCGTAGTTGGTACAGAATTATGGCATTTTTTCATTTTTCGAAATTTTCGATATCGAAAAAGTGGGCCTGGTCATAATCGTATTTCGCCCATTTTTAATACCAAGATAAAGTGAGTTCAGATAAGTACGTAAACTAAGTTTAGTAAAGATATATCGATGTTGAAGTTATCGTGTTAACGGCCAGACTCGGAAGGTCGACTGTGTATAAAAACTGGGCGTGGCTTCAACCGATTTCGCCCATTTTCACAAAAAACGGTTATCATCATAGAAGCAATGCACTTACCTCAAAATTTACTCAAGTTATCGTGTTCACGGACAGACAGACGGACGGACGGACGGACATGGGTAAATGGATTTCTTTTTTCGCCCAGATCATTTTGATATATAGAGGTCTATATCTATCTCGATTAGTTTATGCCGTTACGGTACCGTTATGCGAGCAAAATTAATATACTCTGTGAGCTCTGCTCAGCTTAGTATAAAAAAGGTCTAGTCTACTCAATAGAAATAAGCATTGTTTCTGCAAATTTGTAGCCACTCGTAGGCTATCAGAAATTCATTATAACCATCTCATTTATTTATTTTCTCCCCTTTCAGATGCGTACAACAGCCTCATTTCGCAAGGATAATGCTGCCCTCGTCCATGGTCTAGTCATCGAACAACTAAAAGACAAATTCATCAAATACGGTATTGTGAATGTTTTAAAGAATTGTGATCAATTAGGACGTCGTATATTAATTGTAAATTGTGGTGAGCTTTGGGATCCCAATTCAGTTCCTTCCGATGATGTCTTTCGCATGTTATATATGGTACATATTGCTGCTCAACTTGAGCCTGAGACACAAATTCGCGGTGTGGTTTGTATAATGGACTTTGATGGTCTATCAATGAAGCAAGTCAGAGCTTTGTCGCCCAGTTTTTCAAAACGTCTACTCACCTTCATACAAGATGCAATGCCTTTGCGTATGAAGGAGGTACATTTTGTGAAGCAACCGTTCATCTTTAAAATGGTGTGGGCACTCTTCAAGCCATTTGTTCGCGAGAAACTCAATAAGAGGGTAAGTGGGTGGAGTACATAAAATTTAGCTTAAGTTACTTCAAGATAGCTCCGAACAAAAATCTAGTCTAAGCAAAATGGATCCGTCTATCCTTTTTATATTAAAATATTATCATGTGCTTAGCAGAGTCCTTACCTCGCCCTATCCAATTGGTGCGATCACACACTAAGTGTCTACATCCTCTAGCAGAAGTCCAAGGAAACTTGCAGATATATGAGTGTTAGAGCTGTTGATTCCACATTAAAATTGAAAAGAAGTTTGGTGACCAGTGACAACACATTTTTCAATCCAATTCAATTCAATTCGTGCATGCAGGAAATTTGTACATTTCGTATGCCGGGCTTGGGTATAAATGGGCATTTTCTCCACTCCATACCATCGGGATATATGCCAATTTGAAGCTATCTTTCTAATGTTGTTGTTGTTGTTGTAGCGATAAGGACTCTTCCCGAAGGTCTTGTGGAGTGTTATCGATGTTGATGGTTCTTTGCCGGATGCAGATCCAGTACGTTCCGGTATGTTATGACCACATGCGACCTTCTTGCCCATTCCGCCCTCCCACCCTCTAGATACATGACGAGTTCAGGGTCGCCAGAGCCTCGGCTGTTAATGAAACAGGTTTCGCCACGGATAGGTGAGGTTCACAATTGGGTTTTGAGAAGCTATATATTGCGCTGGCAACCAGAAAGGGTTGCACTACACAACACCTTGAATCTGGTATTTTAGTCGCCTATTACGACAGGCATACCTACCGCGGGTATATTCTGACCCCCTAAACCGCTGGGGAAATATCTTTCATGATCTTTGTTAGGCGCGGCGTCAATGAAAGGCTGGATGCATACCGTTCAGCCCGGACATTTGTCGCGCTCAAATTACCCTTTTTGCCCATCTAGATGCGTGCTCCCTAAAAAGGTCGTGTTACTGGAATATGGACCATCGCGAAGTCTTGTCTATTTCCATTTCTCGTTCAGGGCTATTTGAAGTGGTTCTTTTGTGCTTTGCTTATTGTAAGGCGTTATATTTTCCATTATTACTCCTCCCAGCTTACCATGCGTTATGTCTGGTTGAAGACCTTCCACTCGGTTTTCCTAATCGCCGAGAGCTTGATCGACCACAAAGTAGTTTTTTGCGTGGACTCTGTGATTCGCGGCACTATATACCTGAACATGTCCCAGTTGGTTTTCCTGGCGTTATTTTTGGGTGGTCCGTTTAGTAAGCTCCTCATGGAACTTGGGGGTGGGGAGGGAGGGATGGCCTGAAGGTTTAATGTGGCCATATAAATCGTTCCCGAGATGGTCGGGCTAGCACCTTAATGTTGCTGTGTTACCGGAGCGTACCGGATTTGTATCCGGCAAAGGACCATCACATTGATAACACTCCCCAAAACTTTTGGGGAGCAATCTTATCGCTACAACAACAACAACAACAGGAGACCGTCCATCGGGATTCAAGGGGTTGTGTAGCGCAACATATAGCTTCTCCAACCCAATTGTCAACCTCACTTTCACTAGCAGACGAGGCTCTGGCAACCCCAAGCTCCTCATGGAACTTGGTGGTGGGGAGGAAGGGATGACCTGAAGGTTCAATGTGGCCATAAAAAACGTTCCCGAGATGGTCGGGCCAGCACCTTAATGGTGCTGTGTTACCGGAGCGTATCGGATCTGTATCCGACAAAGGACCATTACATCGATAACACTCCCCAAAGCCTTCGGGGAGTAACCTAATCGCTACAACAACAACAACCGTCCATCTGGACACCAGATCTTCTTCTTCTTGAATGCGCTGACGGTCGATCGGCACACCAACGGAACAAGCGGATTTCATAATTTGGGAAAAATTTAAACAACGTGACATAAGGACGGACAAGGCGACAGCTGTTTCGATTATACCTTGTAAATCTCGAAACTTGGTTTCTCTGAAAACCGCCATACAAACAGGCATAACTTCAACACATAACTACATACGAATTATGTGATGTAATATATGCGAAAAGAAAGAAATTGGAAAACTTTACAACAACTAAAGCATGACGTAGCTGAATGCGTTTATAACCATTTCAACTATCGTAGGAGTGCGGGTTCGACTCCCACTCCCGGGAGAAAAGGTTTTGAAGAGATTTACAAGGTATAATCGAAACAGCTGTCGCCTTGTCCGTCCTGATGTCACGTTGTTTAAATTTTTCCCAAATTATTAAATAAATTATAAAATTAAAAAATTGCTTGAAATAAATGTTTTCATACATTTAAAGCGATACTGGCAATCCCCGGTTAACTCATATAAGTGAACAAGCGGATGTTTAACTTTGTTCAGTTTCTGGTTTACAGTCAAAGAAAATAACAAGAAAGGCCTTTTGTGTTTTATGCGGACTTTTCGATATTTTATTTGGTTCGTCTTCAATACAACCCTTTTTATTTCAATACAACCCTTTTTAGCCCGTTTTCCATTAACATCATAGAGCTTGCCGACTAAGCAGGGCTTTATCACCAACCGCGTTACTTTGGCACGTCTCCACTCTGGATACCGTCTTTTACTTATGCAGATTAACCGTAGACTCCCAGCACTATTCGAACTATTTTGACTTTTTTCCTTAAACCAAATCATCTAACACCACTCTTGCTTGGGCGTCAACCGAAATAGGATTTGATTAAATTCAAAATATTTTTTGGTAACTGAAAAACCACTTCCTGCGGCGGTGAAAATGTTTGTCAGGATAATAACACGGTTATGTTTCTATGACAATAGCTTCCCCGAAGATTTTATAGAATGCTGTTTTCAATTAAAAATAGTTCGAGTCGCCTTCGTGCTTAAACCCAACTGAAGTGGAAATGAGCTGTGATGTCTTTCTTGGTGGATTCCAATCTCATTTTGATTGCATAATTTAAGAAATTATTACCAAATAAATAGCTACATATAATCATCTTTATAAAATAATGTTTCTTCCTTTTCTTCCAGATGCACTTCCATGGCGGCGATATGAAATCACTGCAAAAATTCATTTCGCCCGAAATCCTGCCCGAAAATTACAAAGGTACATTGCCAAAAATTGATTATGGTGGCGCTGATTGGTTCCCAGCAGTTGAGAAGCATACTGATTTTGTTAAGGAATGGTCCGAAATGGGACCAGCGAAATGGTAATCACCGCGAGATTACCACAGCATATAAATGATGCTGTCGTAACCAAAGGCTGTACATTCCTTCTCATTTCGTTTTATTTCTTCTATGCCTTTTTTGAAGAGTAAATTACTTTTCATTTTATTTTAAGGTACAAAAAAGGCGACAATTCATTAAAATGTGTTTATACAAAATTTTATACAATAACTTTAAACAAAGAATTTAAGACACTGTTTCAGCTTAATGCGTATTTTCACTTAGTTTGTAAGGCATTATTCCACTTTTTCATTATACATATAAAACACTGTTTAGTGCAAATAAAAATGTTTTTAAAAAATTACTTTTTTTCATTTATTTATTATTATTGTATTTTCCTTCATTTTTATTAACTTTTCTATACATATTTGTATTGATTAATTCAAATACAACAATTATATTGTTACTTCTTTCTTTTTTTCACATATCGCTCATTTACTTCAATAGTGTCATAACTCAAAAAACACCATTTTCCAGGAGAGCCATTCACAGATTTTAACTGCCATATGTTGAGCATATTAAGGCATATTTTCATTTTTATAGCACGTGGTAAATTTTTAACTCATCAGAAAGATTTTTTTATACAACATAGATCATGATATTGGGTACGTTTATATGTTATTAACACAAAAGTGGTGTTTTTTGAGTTATGACACTATTGAAGTAAATGAGCGATATGCTAATAGTCATGAGAATGAAAACATTGCTAGTTTTCTCTATTTAAAAGGACTCATTGAGACAAAATATTAAAATAAAATAAAAACAATAATGTAGCAAGCTGCCTTTACGGGCATGACACATTGATTTTAATAACAAAATTTCAAACCAAGATTAATTTTTGCAATTATATTTTGAAAAATTACTATACCTTTTAGGTAAATAAAAGTCCGCAGGTGTACAAAAAATATACATATTTTTCTATATACATACATGCATGTTACTTATAGCGCGTTATCATTGATAAATTACTAGAATGAAAGTTAAACTTTTCGTAAAACTTACTTGATAACTATATTTGTATGAGAATAGTGCAATGAATTACAATCATTCCTTTTTGTTATCTTCTTTCTTATCGGCAGTAATTGTACACTACATACTTTGAATATCATACTCTTCGTTTTTTTTTTTTTTTGTGGATTACCCATTACTAAATTAATTAATTACAAAATATAACATTGATTTCAATTTCATATTTTTGGGTTTTCCAATTTAATTAGCAAAATGAATAACAAACTAAGTTTAATTAATCAATCGATCACATATCAGCTGATTCAAAATCAATTAGAAATAATTTAAAATTAAAGAAACGAAAAATAAAAATTCACATAATTGCGTATTATTATTTTTTTAATAAACAGGGGTAAAGGTGCTTATGGTAGCGTTTAGGTGTGCTCTGTTGCAACACAGCAGCGTCCTGCTTTTGATTTATTCGTTGGTCGCACAAGTGAAGTACGCTTAACTGCATGTGAGTGAGAAGAATTAATGTATGAAGGTATTTCAAGATATTAAGCTTATAGAATCATTGTTTGTGGATCTTCTATGAAGTCGCGGAAATATTGCAGCCATTTGGCAGCAACAGCGCCATCAACAGTTCTATGATCTGCACTAAGGGTCACGTTCATAACGCTTACTTCTTTGAAACTGTAATTAAAGCGCATATGAGTAAAATTTTATATATGTATATGCATTGGTGCATGCATACCCTTTAAGACTATCGGGATCGAGTACCAATTTCTTTGTTGTGGCGCCAATTGCCAAAATGCATGATTGTGGCGGATTTATGACAGCACAGAATTGTGAGACTCCTAAAAGTAAAAAAAAAAAATAAATGTAAGGCGCGATAACCTCCGAAGAGATCTAAGGCCGAATTCTCTTCCAATTTGCGTCGTGCTCCTATTGATTTTCCCTACAAATCGGCCGGACGGGACCTACATGTTTTATGCCGACTCCGAACGTATCTGCAAGGCAGATGAGTTTTCACTGAGAGCTTTTCATGGCAGAAATACACCCGGAGCGCTTGCCAAACACTGCCGAGGGGCGACCCCGCTTAGACAAATTTTCTTCTAATTGAAAAACCTTATTTCTAAAATTTTGATGTTTCTTTGCCCGGGGTGTGAACCCAGGGCATATGGTGTGGTAGGCGGAGCACGCTACCATCACACCATGGTGGCCGCCGACTCCTAAAAGTATGCAATATTAATAAAAGTTATTTAGGAAAAATGTCACCTTAAAAAAAGTATGGGGAAAATGCTATATCGCACACTTAGATCAATAGGGATTTAACTCAAAAATGTGAAATTTCGAAGTAATAAGTATCTCCAGACTTTCCAACTCAATACGCACCGAACTGTATACTCGGGTTTTTAATACCTGCACTTATCAACCAGAAAAGATTTTGCAAAAATTTAAAATTGCATTGGCGCATATAGGAAAGACAGTGGTAATAGTGCAGTTTACGGTACCCACCGAAATTTGGGCCAAAATTTTCGATTGAGGTATCAAAAGACGCGTATTCACGTCTAGATCAAGAATCCGAAAGCGGAAGTTAACTTTTTTTACCCGTTCAAAACGAAAAACCGAAAAAAGACCAGCGGGTCCCCTTTCTGCGTTGGCGGCCTTCGGCCGCGCTTATAAAAAATAACCCTTGGCTACACCATGCCAAGTCCGGGTGTGTGGTATAACCGTGGCTACCGCCACGGTGATGCACAATTTTTTTTTGTGGGTACAAACAACAACACGCACATTAAAATCGCCAACTTCAACTGCAAATATCTCCGGACAGAGATAAAATTTTTCTTTTCCGCCTTCGGATTATTGTTCTCGAGATTAATGCGCGTCTTTTGATACCTCACTCGAAAATCTTGGCCCAACTTTAGGGTGGGTACCGTAAACTGCACTACTACCAACACAATTTTTTGAATTGATCGCTGTTTTGATCTAGGTATACGATGTGATCACCCGGTATATCAAAATCGCAAAACAGAAAATTTAATAAACGATAATCGACGGTTGAGTGGAAAACGCGCTTTCTTAGAAAATACATATTTCGCAAACGTTTTATCCAGTAAGCATCTGAAGAAACTCCATTTAGTTGAAGAACGCCATAACTCAAATTAGATTCAAAAACACCCTTGAAACATTTTTAAGATACAGCGTTTTTAAGTATGTTCTAGTATATGGTATTCTTCAACTTTTTGTGGAAATATCGCGTTTTTAAACATTTTTTTTTTTTCATATATAAAATTCTCAACTTGACCTTACACCGCAATGACTTAAAGAACCCTCCTGCCATTCTTCAAAGCTATACTCACCCATCATGCCTAGGTTGGACACGCAGACAGTACCACCCTGGAATTCTTGAGGCTTCAATTTGTTTTCTCTGGCTTTGGCAGCTAACGATTTTGTCTCCTTAGAAATATCGATAACACCCTTACGGTCAGCACTAAAAACTATTGGCGTTATTAAGCCAGTTTCAGTTGAAACGGCCATTGAGACATCGACATTATCAAACCTGTGAGGGAAAAGTTTACAGTTTTAGTGTGAACGCATAATTCTATACAAACAAAATTTTCTGCCGCCACTCACTGTCTTATCACATTCTCCATCCAATATGAATTTGATTCCGGCACTTTGCGACATGCTGTGGCAGTGGCTTTAATAATAAAATCGTTCACTGAAACACGCACACCTTCCTTCTCATACTTTTTGTTTATCTTTGCACGCAACTTGAGCAACTAGAAAGTAAAAATTTGGGCAATTTTTTTAAGCTATATTAACAAATTTACATTCACTTACATTCTCCATATTACATTCCATAGTAACATAATAGTGTGGTATTTGTTGTTTCGATTCCTTTAGTCGTTTTGCAATCACACCACGCACGTTCGTAACTGGTATATCGATGTAGCCGCCTTGTGGTACTATAGCTCCTGGCGCTCCTGCTGCAGGTGCTGCTGCGATGCCTGCAAGATCAGTAGATTTTATTGACCCAAAGATGCCTGTGCCTTTACCTGCATGCGTAATATTCAACAAAAAAAACCAATTATTAGTAAGCTATTTAGATGGTTAGATTTTAACAATAGGATTTATAAGAACGAAACCTTGCAATCGAAGATTCTGTGCTTCGGCCAATTTTTTAGCCATGGGACTGGCATAAACACGTTCACCTCGTTGCTCAACGGCAGTCATGGGCTTACCACCGACGGGTGCAGCAGAAGCAGGTGCATTTGCAACTGGTGAAGGTGGTGGTGGTGGTGGTGGTGGTGCAGCTGCTGCTGGTGCCGCAGCGGCGGCAGGTTTTGCAGCTGCAGGTGCATCATCAACAAAGTCCTTGAATGCAGCCACGTCCGCTTGTTCCGATACAATAATACAAACAAGTTTACCAATAGCAACATCTTTAGTACCGGCCTGTACAACAATTTTTGCTAAATAACCTTCTTCTGGTGTTTCGAAGCCCATTGTTGCCTTATCAGTTTCAATTTCAGCCAGCAAGTCACCTAAGGGTGGATACAAAAATTGTTTAGTTTAAGTTATGCTCATGAAGTATTTATTGATTACCTTCATTCAATTTATCACCCTCTTTTTTTTCCCAACTTATAATGGTACCCTGCTCCATGGTTGGTGAGAGTGCTGGCAATGCCACTCTAATGTGCGGTGGTAGGTCGGCATAAGTACGCGCGAAATTCGTGCTCCACATATTTATTGGCTTCTGGACTACGGCTAAACGATTTTTTGGGGTAAGGCTGGAAAGTAGAAAGAGAAGTTTAGGTGATGTCCGTCCCGTGGAGAATATCAAATCCGTCTGCGTTTTAAAATTATGTTACAACTGCAATAAAATATCTTTGACGGCCGGAACTCGGCTTAATTTGCATCGGGTTTTAACTGAACCAAGAAAATAAAACATGACACTTTCTAACACTTAGCCAACTGCAGCCACACTCCAAAATTTGGTAAAGTACCTTTTTTGATTGCCAAAGTTAAAAAGCAAATTTGAGCAATAGCTGTTATGAGACGATAGGAGTCATTTCTCTCACTATGTTGACAGGGTGGGTTTGTAGTTCCAAGGGGGAGCACTACATCGCCTGTTGTTGTTGTTGTTGTTGTAGCAATGCTCGCCCCACCTAATAGCCGCGACCGATCACAAATTGTCATCAATATCCTCTAACGGGAGTCCAAGGAAACTTGCCGTTTCAACAGGGGTGGACCATAAGGAAAGGGGTGTTAGAGGCGTTGGTTCCACATTACAATTAAAGAGATGGTTGGTGTCATGTGGGGTCACATTGCAAGCAGGGCATACATTTTGTATGTCGGGGTTGGTTCTGGATAGGTAAGAGTTTAACCTGTTACAGTATCCAGAACGAAGTTGAGCAAGAGTGACACGCGTTTCCCTGGGGAGTATGCGTTCCTCTTCTGCGAGTTCTGGATATTTTTCTTCAAGTACTGGATTCACCGGGCAATTCCCGACATAAAGGTCCGACGCCTGTCTATGGAGTTCACCAAGGACCTGCTTGTGTTTTTCCGCTTCCTACGGCTGGGTTCTCAGGTGCCGTATTTCCTCAAAATGCTTACGGAGATGACTCCTTAGGCCCCTAGGCGGTGCTGGTTCGTCAATCAGATTCTGGGTATTCAACAGAAACTGTTTGGTCAGCATCTCATTTCTCTCCCTGATGGGGAGTATTCTCGCCTCATTATGCAGATGGTGTTCTGGGGACATAAGAAGACAGCCCGTGGCGATTCTGGGAGCAGTATTTTGGCAGGCCTGTAGTTTCTTCCAGTGGGTGGTTTTTAGGCTTGGCGACCATATGGGTGACGCGTAGCACGTAATCGGGTGGCTAATTGCTTTGTATGTGGTCAAGAGCGTTTCTTTATCTTTTTCCCAGGTACTGCCAGCAAGGGATTTGAGGATTTTATTACGGCTCTGAATTCTTGGAACAATTGCGGTTGCGTGCGCACCAAAATGTAGATCCTGATCAAACGTCACACCTAAGATTTTGGGGTGTAGGACAGTCGGTAGCGTAGTGCCATCGACGTGGTTGTTCAATATGGTCGACATTTGGGGCGTCCATGTTGTAAATAAGGTCGCGGAAGATTTAGTCGGTGACAATGCCAGGTTTCGCGAGGCGAACAAACTGGAGAGATCAGGGAGATAGCTTTTGATAGGTCTAACGCTACGAGTACTGTTCTATGGTGGGGATATTGATTCAAACCGCAATTTATCTGGGTGCTAATGACATTTAGCGCGGAGGTAGTGCTATGGAGTTTTCTGAAGCCATGCTGATGAGGGGCTAGCTGCAAATGTGCTTGGAAATAAGGGATCAAAATGGCTTCAGGCGTCTTTGCCACTGGCGATAGGAGAGATATCGGACGATATGACTCACCTACGTTAGCTGGTTTCCCAGGCTTTAGTAGCGGGACCACCTTGGCCATTTTCCATTTCTCGGGTATGACAAAGGTGGAAAGAGACAGGTTGAAGACATGCGCTAAATATTTGAAACCCTCTTTCCCTAGGTTTTTAAGCATTGGCATGGCTATGCCGTCTGGGCCCACTGCTTTGGATGGTTTAGCGCGACCAATGGCATCCTCAACCTCTCTAGCGGTGATGGTAATTGGTGACGCGCTGAGTTTGTGTTTATGTGCGTGTCTATTGGCTCTCCGTCTATCTTTGTCGACCGTATGATGCATTATATATTGTCGGCAGAAAGCGCTCGCGCATTTTTTCGCATCCGACAGCACCTTATCGCCAAAGGCGATGGAAACTTTGTCTTTGTGCTTAGTCGGATTCGATAGGGACTTTACGGTGGACCTACACCGGTAGAGAGGTTACAACCTCTTAGGTGCTTTCCCATTTCGCCCGCTTGTGTTCGTCCACAAGCAATCTGATGCGTTGGTTTATATCCCTTATTTGGGGGTCGCCTGGATCAAGCTGTCTTATAAGGTCGCGTTCCCGCGCTAAGCTCGCGGCCTCCGCCGGGAAGTGGGGCCGGATTTCGGGAATTCTCCCGGCGGGAATGAAATGTGCCGAGGCGGATTCAATGACCTTACGGAAGGCACGCTCCCCTTGGCGGGCATCAGTCGGGATAGGGAGGGCAGCAAAGCTGCTGTCTGTTGCAGATTTATATTCTTCCCACTTTCCTTTTTTGAAGTTTATGAAAGTGCGTTTTTCGGTGACGATGAAGTCGGCGGTACGCTCGAACGAAATAAGTATGGGCAGGTGGTCGGATGCCAATGTTACCATCGGCTGCCAGTTGACGCAGTTTACGAGTTCTGCGCTCACGATTGAGATATCTGGCGAGCTATGACAGCTTCCTACCATACGTGTGGGGGCGTCTCCGTTTATTGTGCAGAACGTCGTTTCGTCTATTTGATCCGCCAACATCTCACCCCTACTGTCCGCCCGCAAGTTTGGATGCCATAGGTCGTGATGGGCATTGAAATCGCCTAAGATAATGCGATTGTTGCCAGTGAGTAAGGCCTCGGTATTAGGGCGGTATCCACTGGGGCAACAGGTGACAGGAGGGATGTAGATGTTGATGATTTCTAGATTTGCATCGCCTGACCGGACAGATCGCCTCCGCCTTGATTGCGCAATATAAAAGTTGTTACTTTATCTTCTGTATTCAAAATGAATCGAAATGAGTTTCTTCAAAAGGACCATCATGATGAGCTCGGTCCTAACAAGAAATGGATCTAAAAGAACAGAGAAAATATTCTACAAAGGGTTCTAAAACAACCGAAATTTGATTTGTAACTGTCCTCTCTCAGGAACCCAGAATCGAATGCCAAAGATTGGAAAAATTAACAGAATTATGCTCCTAAAAAACTAGAAAGCTTATATAGAGAAAAAAATTTGATTCTAGAGAGACATTGCGTTACTGAAGAACCAGACTCAGTTCTAGTAGTCCAAATAAATCGAAGGTCGCGACTTCAATACTGCCGAAAATTCTATTCCGCATGCGGTAATTTCATTTATGGTTGTTTTTGATACGAATCCTGTACGACGGGGGACTAGAGATTTTTTTGTAATTTGCTTTCCTTTCGCGAACCCGAGAGTGGAGTCTCATCTTACGAAAGACATGCCTTAAAATTCCAGCCACCATTACGTTTGGGCATTATTAATCTGCATATACTGTTAGATTTAGTTAATCCCTTTAGGTGCATAATGGGTGTAAATTCGTCATAGTTTTAGCAACTTGTATCATGAAAATGCAATATTGGTACCCAGGAGAATAAGAAAACCTAACTTATGGAATTTAAATCGCGCTTTTATGTTTTCTTTGAGCATTAAATAAGTTTTAGATGTATCGATGTTAATGGTCCTTTCCCGGGTATTGATGCAGTACGTTCTTGAAAATAACACCAATAGGGTACATTCCCCAAATTCTCGGGAGCGATTTTATATAATCACGTTCCACCTGTGCTGATTGATAAGCGCAATACACAGCTTCCGCAACCCAATTGTCAACCTCACCAACGCAGGGCGAATCCTGTTACATATATGAATGTATCATACATATATTTAGCAGGCGAAGCTCTGGCGACCCCAAGTTTCTCATGGAATATGCAGATTGCGTCAAGGGCAGCAAAGTCCCTTCAATTCATTTGCATCACGATGTCAATCATTGCTCTGGATATCGCAACAGGCTGGATACTCTCCAACTAAACCCTGACATCGTCAACTTGGTATAAGAGTAAATTTAAAATCATATTACAACTTTATAATATGTTAGTATGTAAATGTATGCATAGGACACAAACAAATCCACAAAGACTACAAGTGTACATACATATGTATACGATATACATAGTTTATGTCTGTTCACATGTGAGCGAGTAAGAAAAAAACCTTATTGCCGATTGTTATCACTTGCTAATCGTGACGCCATAATCAATTAGTGTCGATAAACTAACTTGATTCCGAAAACGCACCATCCGGTGCCTTACGATAAAATGTGTAGGGTTTGCTCTTGAATGTTGTTGTTGACTCGGAACTTAAGGTAAAAAGAAATATTGCTTTTATTTCCCTATTACATATGACATTCAAGTATTCTTTTTCAGTTATTTGCAACCCACCAAATCCAATCATCATTCGACGTTACACAATCACAATTTCTAACCTTAAAACGTCATTGACGCATCCGCTCCTCACAACTTATCAGCGATAAGACAATGGTATATTAGTTCTACTTTTTTGGACGCACCTGAGAGTTAGTAACTTCCTTGCTGTTTGCACACCTATTACACGTAAGGCTGCACGTGCTGGTCTAACTTTGGATAAAGCTGTTCCACGCAGTATCATGAGCTCGTTGCGTGCTGCAATTGTCCTCAACATCTTGACGTACTTGAAAACAACTTTTTTAATTTAAGTCCAACACCGATTTTAAACAACAAATCAATGTAAAGCAGCTAATATCGTTTATCACTTTTCTTTTTTAGCTGCAAAATGCTGTCTACTTTATTAATTCAAACAGAGTTTTTTAATTTAGTAATATTCGCGCTCCAAACACCGACCTTTCTCGGAAGGTTACATACACACAGCAAAAATTAAAGAATACTCTTTGGCAAAAATTGTTTTGAACTAAATGGTAGAATGATGTGGGAACGTCAAACTAAATAAATTTTCTGTGGGCAAAGAATGTCAAATTATTTGACATTTTCTGCAATGAAACGCGATGCACGGTAGAACCGTTCTAATTTCTGTTCGTCAATCAATGACTCAGGTTGGAAGCATACGTAACGTAACGTTTTATGTCATGTAGCACCATTCCTCTACACCTTAAGGTGGCATCAGTCAAAACTTTATGCACAACTTTTACTTTGACAGCAAAGTTGAAACATACGAACTCGTGAAAGTTAACAGAATGAATGCTTCGACTTTGTTATGGAATCGCATTTACAGTGGAAGCAGTGGCTGGGGCGGGTCCTTGCCAACCTTACTGTTCCTGCGCCATAAACAGAAAAAAAATTCCTATCATGCCTATCAAAACTCAACTGTCAAAAAGCGCAGAGACGACGCAAAACGCTTATAATTCAAAATAAAACAACATCAGGCCGAACCGGATGTCACGGACAGACCGTTAACATTCAAAAAATCCACTTAAAAAAAAAACTCAAAAAAATCTAGCGCAAAAGGAGACACAGCTAACCCAACCGGAAATGACCGGTTACTAACTGATAAAAATTAAAACAAAAAGCTGAAAATTAAAATGAAAGCAAAAAGAAAAATAAACAAAGAGGGCCGAATATATATAGGGGGCGCCGCGGGTGGTGTTGCGACGCCCGGTGCTTATCCCACCCTCAAAATCCATGGCCACCGACGCACCTAAAATTTCGGTGGCCCCTTACCTGGTAACCCTACGTGCCTTCTAAATAAATGGCGACGCCAGCATTCCCATATTATTTACAAGTTTATTTAAATTTCATTATTACTATCGTATATATGCATAAAAGAAATATTTAAAGCTATACCAATATGTATGCCACCCCCTTTTTTCTTGACAAGGGTTATAAGCGCTTGGTGTGAAAAAAAAAATTGTAAATAAACGTGCTTATGAATAGTAGATATATTACATACAAAGTAAAAATTTGGTTAAATGCCCGTTTTCGTTTCATTCACAAACTTATTCTAGGGCTTTACAGTTTGGATACAAATTCCGATAATTGGGGCCCCCTTACAAAATTAATATGTTGTTGTAGTAGAACTTATTTTTGAGTTTAACAAAATATCAATTCGGTATAACGCATTGTATAATGACACTAATATGTAATATATACTAAGAAAATTTGTTATAAACGCAATTAAGATTAAACTTGGGGTAAATCATACTCCTCGAAGAAATTGTTTCACATATTCAAGTAAAACATAACTTTTAAATTTATAGGAAAATTAACGGAATCGTTTTACATGTTCAGGTAAAACGTGTACTTTAAATTCATAGAAAAATTAACGAAATCGTTTACATGTTCAGGTAAAACGTGAACTTTTAAATTTATGGTAAAATTAACGACATCGTTTTACATGTTCAGGTAAAACGTGAACTTTTAAATTTATAGTAAGACTAACGACATCGTTTTACCTGTTCAGGCAAAATGTGAACTTTTAAAATTATAGTAAAATTAATGAAATCGTTTTACATGTTCAGGTAAAACGTAAACTGTTTCGCATATATCAGTCAGTGCTGGTATTCGTTTTTTTTCTTGCTTCTAAGTTAATTAAACCTATCTACTTAACTTTACGTTAACTCTACCTTTTTTTTTTGCATGGTATAATAAGTTAACTTTACTACAATGCAGCTTGCTCTCTTTAACTTAGGTATATGCATGTATATATGTATTACGTGTTAAGATTCTATACTAGGGTGATAGCCTTGAATTTGAATATGTCTGTATATTAACAATATATGTTGTTGCAGAGTAAAAAAAAAAAATTTAAAGAACAAGGTTGAGACTAAAAATACGTATGTTTAGTTCAGTATTGGAACGAACTCACCGCTTTAACCGCCGATATTCGTTGTCGCAATTGGGATGGCCGCAGGCCGATGTTCGCTGCCCTGTGGTTGTTATTGTAGCTGCTGTTGTTTTAGCCCGTATGGTCGTAGCTGATAAGGTTGCGGCTAGTATTGTTGTAGCCGGTATGGTCGTAGCTGATATGGATGCGGCTAGCATTGTTGTAGCCGTTATGGTCGTAGCTGATATGGTTGCGATAGCATTGTTATAGCCGGTATAGTCGTAGCTGATAAGGATGCGGCTAGTATTGTTGTATCCGTTCTGGTCGTAGCTGATAGGGTTGCGCTAGCATTGTTATAGCCGGTATAGTCGTAGCTGATAAGGATGCGGCTAGTACTGCTGTAGCCGTTATGGTCGTAGCTGATAAGGTTGCGGCTAATATTGTTGTCGGTGGTGCCCGTGATAATAGTAGGCGCCGTTGGTGGTGGTTGGCGCTTTGGGTCGAGGTAACCGAGTGAACCGGGTGGCGATAAAGCTTCGTGCTACCCTTTACGAGCCAGATGACTCGGCTCTTTGACGTTGATTGTATTACGCGGCAGCGTACTGCTGGCCCTGGAGGCAGAGGTGGTGTCAGACGCTTTTCGCAGATGGTAGGTTTCTTTGTAAACGTAGAGGAAGGGGTTTATCTCACTAGGTGTGATTGTGACCGCCGACCTACTTCAACTGGATCTTGTGTAAACGCAACACAACCGGTGCAAGGTTTATTACCACCCAAAATAGACGCGTAAAAACGAGATTTGTGGGAAAGAACGGTTTCGGTGCTTTGCGCTATCGACTCTTTCCTAGTTTCGGGACAATCACCTGCTTACGCGCACAGCCGGCGAGGATGTGTTGTGATTAGTTGAATATCGTTGGGGATGCGCCGTGAGCAATAAGGTTACCAAAGCAGTATAGTTGAGTATCGTTGGGGATGCGAAGTGAGCAATAAGGTTACTAAGGCAGTATATTAGCGGAACTTGACGCCTTTGCTGCTGAAGTTATGCCCCTAGATGTTATATATCCCGTTTGTATAATTGTAGGGTCGCCAAAATTTCGCTCACGCAATTTTCCACCTTTCCTCTTTTCTTTTTTCCCGGAAACTCATGGTAATTTTCGCTAGTGATGGACGGTCTGTTTTTTTCCTTGTTTTTCGATACTTTTTATCGCAACTTTCGCCCCATCACTAGGTGTGTTCGCACGAAAACGCTCCCAAGTGTACTGTAACCGTAGACCATAACAGCAGACCGTAACAAACCTGTTTCCCTTCGAAGACCTGACGATGAAGCGAACAGGAAACCGGATCCTCTGTGGGAAGCCACTGCCAGGGGCCTCCGATGCCAATCAACGTGGGGCACGACTCACCCCTGAGATAAGAGTCTCAAAGTCCTACTACGAAGCTAGCCGGGCAACATAGGTCCATCAAAAAAAAAGGTTAAGTCAAGTTGGGAATTAATTCTGTTTCCTAGTTTGAAAGGGCTTTGCGGCAATTCGACATTTGTTATGGAGAACTCGTCAAAACTCCGAAAGATGATTTCTAGTGGCTATCGCCCCCACAGAAAGGCAAAACAAAAAAAGGGGAGACATTTTGATATGGAGAACTCGTCCAAACTCCGAAAGACTAGTGGTTATCGCCCCCACAGAAGGCCAAAACAAAAACAAGGTGTAGACATTTTGATACGGAGAACTCGTCCAAACTCCGAAAGGCTAGTGATTATCGCCCCCACAGAAGGCCAAAAAAATATATTTGGGTAGTCAATGGGAACGCTGACATCCCATGCCCCGAAGGCACTCGGGCTAAAAAAAAAGAAAAAAAAAACACAAACTCATTCATTCTTGTCCCTAGTGCTCCCAACCGCAACGCATAAGGGGGTCTTAAGGACCTGCCTCTGGGACTGGTTGGGGCCACTAGGGTCAATGTCCTACACACACAGGTTGGTCCCAACACACCCAGCTGCAACGCAGAGGCGGTCTCTGAGGACGCGCTAGTGGGACTGGCTGGGGGTGCTGAGGCCTCCCGTTCATTCACCCGGGACACCCCTTCTGCCTCCGCCGCAATGGGTGGAGCGGCTTCAATGCCCGCTCCCCAGACTGGTGGGACAGGAAGAGGTGCCACTTTGAATCCCAGCTCAACCCGTCACAATCCAGGTGGTATTCTGCGGTACCACCTGAGACGTGGCTGAGCTGGGGTCCTACCATTCGCTCACACACTCACACCAGACAAACCAAATTCGGCAAAGAAAAGTTATAAAAAAAAATTTTAACATTACAAAAAAAAACCCAATTAGCGGACAAAATTATTCCAAGCCGACTAACGGACCACATTCCGGGAAAATAAAATCCCAATTACAAAAAAACTAAGTGCGTTCAGCACTGCCTCACCGGGTGAATACAAATATCCGGAGGACTGACGTGAAGTCCCGTGGATCCTTCCGCTACCGGAGACGATGATCACTCCGGACACCCTGATCCGTCTAACCATCCCACCGCAACGCAGGTGGCTGCTCACCCCGGACTGGTGGGATGGTCAACTTCACAGTTTGACCAGGAGTGACCCTCGCACCCGGCGCCTCAGGAACCACGTTGGGCGCCATCTGTTATGGGGCCCTCAGCAACTGTCAACGATGATCACTCCGGACAACTTGATCCATCTAACCATCCCACCGCAACGCAGGTGACTGCTCCTGCGGCTGCTCACCTCGGACTGGTGGGATGGTCAACTTCACAAGTTGACCCGGAATGACCAGCGCGACAGCGCCTCGGGCACCAAATCCCGTTGAGCGCCATCTGTTATGGAATCGCATTTACAGTGGAAGCAGTAAGGAAGGCGGTCGGCATGATGTGTTGGTGCACAGTGGCTAGTCATTGTCGGCTGGGGCGGGTCCTTGCCAACCTGACTGTTCCTGCGCCATAAACAGAAAAAAAATTCCTATCATGCCTATCAAAACTCAACTGTCAAAAAGCGCAGAGACGACTCAAAACGCTTATAATTCAAAATAAAACAACATCCGGCCGAACTGGATGTCACGGACAAACCTTTAACATTCAAAAAATCCAATTAAAAAAAAAAACTCAAAAAAATCTAGCGAAAAGGAGACACAGCTAACCCAACCGGAAATGACCGGTTACTAACTGATAAAAATTAAAACAAAAAGCTGAAAATTAAAATGAAAGCAAAAAGAAAAATAAACAAAGAGGGCCGAATATATATAGGGGGCGCCGCGGGTGGTGTTGCGACGCCCGGTGCTTATCCCACCCTCAAAATCCATGGCCACCGACGTACCTAAAATTTCGGTGGCCCCTTACCTGATAACCCTACGTGCCTTCTAAATAAATGGCTACGCCAGCATTCCCATATTATTTACAAGTTTATTCAAATTTCATTATTACTATCGTATATATGCATAAAAGAAATATTTAAAGTTATACCTATATTTATGTCACCCCCTTTTTTCCTGACAAGGGTTATAAGCGCTTGGTGTGAAAAAAAAAAATTGTAAATAAACGTGCTTATAAATAGTAGATATATTACATACAAAGTAAAAATTTGGTTAAATCCCCGTTTTCGTTTCATTCACAAACCTATTCTAGGGCTATACAGTTTGGATACAAATTCCGATAATTGGGGCCCCCTTACAAAATTAATATGTTGTTGTAGTATAACTTATTTTTGAGTTTAACAAAATATCAATTCGGTATAACGCATAGTATAATGACACTAATATGTAATATGTACTAAGAAAATTTGTTACAAACGCAATTAAGATTAAAATTGGGGTAAATCATACTCCTCTAGCTAAGCGTGGGGCAGTTGAGGGCGAGCAGTTTAGTGTGAGTTACAAGGGAGTAATTTGATGTGCTTGTAGGCGTATGAGTCGTGGCACAGTGGATGACGTACCCGACTCACACGTTTGGGGTTGCGGGTTCAAAGCCCACTGCAAGCAAGCATTTTTTAAATTTATTATCTTTTTTATTTTATAAATTACTATTTTATTGGACTGTATGTTATTTTACTTTGTTTATGGTGTATTTAAAATACGGGTCGATGCAAAGCATCGGTACACCTTATTTATGATATCTTTATTTTAATGTATTTGTTTGTTATTTTTAAATTTATTTAGAGAGAGGTCACTATGTACCTGTTACACCTTGTATTTATTCATTGGGGGCGAGCACTGGGGGCTCCAAGGTATTGGCTGCGGGATGAGCCACCTTGTTTTGCTTTGAAAAACCACTTGTATTTATTCATTGGGGGCGAGCACTGGGGGCTCTGAGGTTTCGCTCTAATGAGCCACCTCATCTTCTATTTGAAGAACCTTTTGTATTTATTCATTGGGGGCTCTGAGGTTTCGCCCTAATGAGCCACCTCATCTTCTATTTGAAGAACCTTTTGTATTTATTCATTGGGGGTGAGCACTGGGGCCTATGAGGTTTCGCTCTAATGAGCCACCTCATCTTCCATTTGAAGAACCCTTAAAAATGTGATATGGAGACGAGCACTGGGCTCTGAGGTATTGGCACCCCACTTTCTACTCGAAGAACCTCAATTTTAAATTAAAAACTAAAACTATATCTTTAGAATATTTCACTAACAAGTTGAGAATTACAAGCACACTCAATGGCTAATGAAACAAACGAAAGAAAAAAAAAGTCATAGTTTAAGTCGCTTAAACATGCTCCCCCCCTAGACGGCTTAGTCGTCTAGTTGTAATTCCATAGGAGCCGGTCATCCGGCTCGAAGGACCATAGCTAAGCGTGGGGCAGTTGAGGGCGAGCAGTTTAGTGTGAGTTATAAGGGAGTAATTTGATGTGCTTGTAGGCGTATGAGTCGTGGCACAGTGGATGACGTACCCGACTCACACGTTGGGGTTGCGGGTTCAAGCCCACTGCAAGCAAGCATTTTTTAAATTGATTACCTTTTTTATTTTATAAATTACTATTTTAATGGACTGTATGTTATTTTACTTTGTTTATGGTGTATTTAAAATACGGGACGATGCAAAGCATCGGTACACCTTATTTATGATATCTTTATTTTAATGTATTTGTTTGTTATTTTTAAATTTATTTAGAGAGGTCACTATGTACCTGTTACACCTTGTATTTATTCATTGGGGGCGAGCACTGGGGGCTCCAAGGTATTGGCTGCGGGATGAGCTACCTTGTTTTGCTTTGAAAAACCCCTTGTATTTATTCATTGGGGGCGAGCACTGGGGGCTCTGAGGTTTCGCTCTAATGAGCCACCTCATCTTCTATTTGAAGAACCTCTTGTATTTATTCATCGGGGGTGAGCACTGGGGGCTCTGAGGTTTCGCCCTAATGAGCCACCTCATCTTCTATTTGAAGAACATTTTGTATTTATTCATTGGGGGCGAGCACTGGGGGCTCTGAGATTTCGCTCTAATGAGCCACCTCATCTTCTATTTGAAGAACCCTTAAAAAATGTGATATGGAGACGAGCACTGGGCTCTGAGGTATTGGCACCCCATCTTCCACTCGAAGAACCTCAATTTTAAATTAAAAACTTAAACTATATCTTTAGAATATTTCACTAACAAGTTGAGAATTACAAGCACACTTAATTTCTAATGAAACAAATGAAAGAAAAAAATCATAGTTTAAGTCGCTTAAACACCTCGAAGAAATTGTTTCACATATTCAAGTAAAACATAACTTTTAAATTTATAGGAAAATTAACGGAATCGTTTTACATGTTCAGGTAAAACGTGTACTTTAAATTCATAGAAATATTAACGAAATCGTTTACATGTTCAGGTAAAACGTGAACTTTTAAATTTATGGTAAAATTAACGACATCGTTTTACATGTTCAGGTAAAACGTGAACTTTTAAATTTATAGTAAGACTAACGACATCGTTTTACCTGTTCAGGCAAAATGTGAACTTTTAAAATTATAGTAAAATTAATGAAATCGTTTTACATGTTCAGGTAAAATGTAAACTGTTTCGCATTTATCAGTCAGTGCTGGTATTGTTTTTTTTTTTTTTTTCTTGCCTCTAAGTTAATTAAACCTATCTACTTAACTTTACGTTACGTCTACCTTTTTTTTTTGCATGGTATAATAAGTTAACTTTACTACAAGTGGATGCAGCTTGCTCTCTTTAACTTAGGTATATGCATGTATATATGTATTACGTGTTAAGATTCTATACTAGGGTGATAGCCTTGAATTTGAATATGTCTGTATATTAACAATATATGTTGTTGCCGTCAAAAAAAAATTTAAAGAACAAGGTTGAGACTACAAATACGTATGTTTAGTTCAGTATTGGAACGAACTCACCGCTTTAACCGCTGATATTCGTTGTCGCAATTGGGATGGCCGCAGGCCGATGTTCGCTGCCCTGTGGTTGTTATTGTAGCTGGTGTTGTTGTAGCCCGTATGGTCATAGCTGATAAGGTTTCGGCTAGTATTGTTGTAGCCGGTATGGTCGTAGCTGATGAGTATGCGGCTAGTATTGTTGTAGCCGTTATGGTCGTAGCTGATAGGGTTGCGCTAGCATTGTTATAGCCGGTATAGTCGTAGCTGATAAGGATGCGGCTAGTATTGCTGTAGCCGTTATGGTCGTAGTTGAAAAGGTTGCGGCTAATATTGTTGTCGGTGGTGCCCGTGATAATAGTAGGCGCCGTTGGCGGTGGTTGGCGCTTTGGGTCGAGGTAACCGAGTGAACCGGGTGGCGATAAAGCTTCGTGCTACCCTTTACGAGCCGGATGACTCGGCTCTTTGACGTTGATTGTATTACGCGGCAGCGTACTGCTGGCCCTGGAGGCAGA